>NC_092084.1:24432494-25106244 GCF_043229965.1 Drosophila suzukii
GATCTAGGCGAATCTTCTTTTGAGTTGGGGATACTTTGACTAACAGCAACGATTTCCAAAAATATCTTTACCAAACAATTTCATTATTGGGAACTTGTAATATTAAACATAAATATTTATGTGTTTTGCAAAATTCTAGATCTTTCTGTTATAGATTTAGAGATCTAGGCGATGGAAAAAGCTTCCTGGTATTGAGTTTTGACTTGGGGATACTTGATATTTTAGGGCTTCAGAAAATTTCTATATCCAACATTTCATTAAAAGAATTCGTAATACCAAACATAAATAATTATGTTTTTTGTATAATGGTAGATCTATCTTTTATAGATCCAGAGTTCTAGGCGATTGAAAAAGCTTTCTGATATGGAGTATTAACTTGGGGATACCTGAAAGTCAAAGATTACCAAAAAGGTCTATTATTGGGAATTTGTATTACTAAACAAAAATATCTATGTGCGCCAAAAATGGTAGATCTAGCTTTTGTAGATCCAGAGATATAAGAAATTGAAAAGGCTTTCTCGCGAATACAATATACCCTTGCAATCCAGGATCTTAAGACATAAAAACGAAGGAAAACAGAGGGGCAAAAGTTCGAGTGGCGGGGTGGCGAGTGGGTGGAGATGGGCGCGTGGCGCCTCAGGACATGGGCGCCATAATGATATGAGTCACTGACTCAACAACGACAACCGACGTCTTCCGAAGGCAGGGGCAGGGGGCAGAGGGGGTGGTGGTGCATAATAATCGGGGAGAAAATCGGACGAAAAAAAATAAACTGGATAAGTCTAGCGTTGACGTTCCATAAAGCAAATCAATTCGTTGTTGCCGTAACAGTTTTGTTTCTTTCTGCTTATTTCAGCAAATTGTGTGTTCGCCCCGAGGGGCAGAAAATAGCGAAGGGGAGGGGGGCTGTACTTACAGCATGTATATTGACAGGGCATATAAATAAATTATTAGCAAAATAAATGTTTAGCTAAGGGCGCGAGAATGCCATCCCATCCTCAAAGCAAATATGATGTTCGCAGAAGGCAGGCGTTTAAAAGATTTGAGGAATGATAAGTACAGATATACGTATCGGATATGCAAATATCATGTTGGAGTAATTTAAATATCCTCGATATATTTATCTTTAGCTTGGCATTCCTTAATAGAATCTTTAATAAATCTGATAAGTTGTTGAAATATCTTTGATAAATTGGCAATAAAAGCAATAAATTTCTCTGTAAAAATATTAGTAATAAGAGAAGAATAGTTAATACAGTATTTGTATTGGATATGCAAACATCATGTTTGAGTAATTTTAATGCTTAAAACCACTAAAAAATGAGTATTTTCGACCAAAATCTGAATCCCAAAAAAAACCGAACTACCCCCTTACAAAAAAAGAAAAAATTTGTCAAAAAATAAATCTTCTTTAAAGTGATGGGGATCGATAGCAATTGAAGCAAGCTGCTCAAAACTGCCGGTCTTTTAGCTGTACGCCTTGATTTGGCTAAACTGTGACTGAAAAATCACTAAAAAATGAGTATTTTTGACCAAAATCTGAATCCCAAAAAAGAGCTACCCCCTTACAAAAAATGAAAAAATGTGTCAAAAAATAAATCTTCTTTAAAGTGATGGGGATCGATAGCAATTGAAGCAAGCTCCTCAAAGCTGTCGGTCTTTTAGCTGTACGCCTTGATTTGCTAAACTACGAATGGTAACCCACTATAAAATAGTGTTTTTGACCAAAATCTGAGTCCCTAAAAACCCCTTATAAATAATGAAAAAATTTGTCAAGAAATAAATCTTCTTTAAAATGATGGGGATCGATAGCAATTGAAGCAAGCTGCTCAAAACTGTCCGTCTCTTAGCTGTACGCCTTGCTTTGGCTAAACTGTGACTGAACAAGAAAGAAAGTTAGCTTCGGCAAGCCGAAGCTTATATACCCTTGCAGATATAATTATTAAATTTAACAACACAAAAAATGATTTTCCCAATAGTATAAGATAATATGTTAAAAACACCGAAGCTATAATTTGTTTCATTTTATTTTCCTACCAATTTTCCGATCGTTCCTGTGGCAGCTATATGATATAGTCGTCCGATTTTTATAAAATTAAATTCGACATTCAGAACTAACTAAAAAATGTTATTTCCAAGCGTTGGAGGTTATAGGTTGAAAAACACCGAAGCTATAATTTGTTTCATATTATTTTTCCACCAATTTTCTGATCGTTCCTATGGCAGCTATATGATATAGTCGTCCGATTTCGATAAAATGTAATTCAAAATTCAAAACTAATTAAAAAATGTTATTTCCAAGCTTTGGAGGTTATATGCTAAGAAACACCAAAGATATAATTTGTTTTAATTTTTTTGTCCGATTATTCCTATGGGAGCTTTAAGATATAGTTGTCCGATCCGGCGTGTTCCGACTTATATACTACCTGCAAAAGATATAAGACTTTTGGGAAAGTTTCAGCCCGATAGCTTTAAAACTGAGAGACTAGTTTGCGTAGAAACGGACGGACAGACGGACATGGCTAGATCGACTCGTCTAGTCATGCTGATCAAGAATATATATACTTTATGGGGTCGGAAACGTCTCTTTCACTGCGTTGCAAACTTCTGACAGAAATCAATATACCCTCTGCAAGGGTATAACAAAAATCTACATCGAAGCAAATTTTTTCTACCGATCTAGTAGCCAGGAAATGCATCAAGTTAGCCATGAAATTAACTGTCAAGTCGAATATCGATTCGGATTTGGACCTAAGGGACAGAGCCCCAAATAATTTCAGTTTCGTTTTCGGGCTCGACAACGCAACATCTCCGTGTTTTATTAACTTATTTAGGCAAGTGAAAAACAAGTTTTTTTTTTTTATTTATTTAGTTTGTTATTTTTTACTCTCCGGTCTAAAAAAGTGAACTTTTTCATTTTCAGATATGTGAAAGACTAAGTATACCTGTAGAATAGCCCCAGGATGTAACGTGACCAGTCCTCCGTAATACACACCTACACACTTAATATTTTCACACGTGAGAGCTCATAGCAGACGCCAGTAACCAAAAAAGTCCTTGTATAAGGCAGCCAAAACTAACAAAATTTATTGGATGATGTTATAACTGATACAGAAACAGTAAAGCACACTATGTTCAACACAAGTGACGTAAAGTTAAGACTCGTTGACTTGGTATGGATGGAAGAGAAAAATCCCCAAATATCGCCAGCTACCCTCTCAAAATTATATAGTACTTAAGGACCCAAAACGAAACTGTCACTTTTTAACAGACACGCCACCAATTAAGGTAATATATTTAAGCAAAATGTATTTACGATCTATTAATCCCAGAACTAACCCCTAGGAATTTAAATGCATGTGCCCTTAACATGTACAACCTCCAACAGAAGGACGCCTGTCACTCAGGGACCCAATTACGAAACTTTCACTTTTTAACAGACACTCGTGTAATTAAGGCTGCAACTAGGTATCGTAGTACCGATCTAATAATCTTACTCTATCTAGGAAATTCTATGCATGTGCCCTTAACATGTAAGCTTAAACAGAAGGAGGACGTCTGTTAATCCTGAGGATGAGGTTGGTACTGCCATTAAAGAATCTTGGGATTAACTTTAATAAGCCCTTGTCTTTGCAGCTATTCCAGGTATCCACATATCTGGGGCTGCGCGATAAAATGAGGATTTGCATCACACTCGCAAATAAATATTGAACATTGCATCGAATTAAATTATCATACCTGCAAACTGCTGAAGAAGACAGCAACGCGTTGAAGTACACATCGTATTATAAAATGTTTTATTTATCCAGAAACTTTAGCACATAACGATTATGTACCGACACACAATTGTAAATCACACATCGAATTATATGCATGTACAGAAGAATCGTAAAAACAATGTAACGTAACGTAACGTAGCCAAGCCAACACTGTTCAGAACGTCGACCTAGTTAAAATAAAAATGTATACCACAAAATGCTTACAAAAATGTTATAATGGGAATATAATTTAAGAATTAAATGTAATATGGTGAATTTTTTTATGGGGGTCTACCTACAAATACCGATTTACGTACTTGCCTATGGCAAGAAGGACATTGTTAGATCGACTCGGCTAGTGAGGATGAAGAACATATATACTTTGCAGGGTCGGACAAGGTTGCCACCTGTTACATAATTCGACGAATTTAATACTACACCCTTTTACTCAACGTGTAAGGGGTAAAAAGTACTAGCTCTAAAAAGTGCTATAAATTGACGCATATGGTCTTGATATGGTGATACTTTAAGCGGCACAGAAAAAATGTAACTATATGCATGTAAAATATTTAAAGGCAAGTGCATTTATTTCTATTTCTAAAAGCCTTTTCTCCACATTGGACGCCTGGTTAATAAACGGTTAACAAAGTCAATGAAATTAATTACCAACTCTCGAAAATATGTTAAATCAAAATATTAAATCTGGCTTTCAAGCCGCGTCTTTTCAAATTAATAATATCGATTTTGTTGTCCAGTGTAATGATAATTTTCGGTCCCTGTGTATTAGGTCCCATTAAATTAAAATAAAAAGACAAGAAAAAAAGTTAGCTTCGGCAAGCCGAAGCTTATATACCCTTGCAGCTATAATTATTAAATTTAAAAACACAAAAAATGATATTCCCAATAGTATAAGATAATATGTCAAAAAACACCGAAGCTATAATTTGTTTCATATTATTTTCCTACCAATTTTCCGATCGTTCCTGTGGCAGCTATATGATATACTCGTCCGATTTTGATAAAATTTAATTCGAAATTCAGAACTAATTAAAAAATGTTATTTCCAAGCGTAGGAGGTTATATGTTAAAAAACACTGAAGCTATTATTTGTTTCATATTATTTTTCCACCAATTTTCCGATCGTCCGATTTCGATAAAATTTAATTCGAAATTCAAAACTAATTAAAAAATGTTATTTCCAAGCTTAGGAGGTTATATGCTAAAAAACACCAAAGATATAATTTGTTTTAATTTTTTTGTCCGATTATTCCTATGGGAGCTATAAGATATAGTTGGCCGATCCGGCTGGTTCCGACTTATATACTACATGCAAATAATATAAGACTTTTGGGAAAGTTTCAGCCCGATAGCTTTAAAACTGAGAGACTAGTTTGCGTAGAAACGGACGAACAGACGGACATGGCTAGATCGACTCGGCTAGTGATCCTGATCAAGAATATATATACTTTATGGGGTCGGAAACGTCTCCTTCACTGCGTTGCAAACTTCTGACTGAAATCAATATACCCTCTGCAAGGGTATAAAAACCACTAAAAAATGAGTATTTTTTACCAAAATCTGAATCCCAAATAAAACCGAAAAAATTTGTAAAAAAATAAATAAATCTTTAAAGTGATAGGGAGCGATAGCAATTGAAGCAAGCTGCTCAAAACTGTCGGTCTTTTAGCTGTACGCCTTGATTTGAAAAACCACTAAAAAATGAGTAAATCCCAAAAAAAACCGAGCTACCCCCTATAAAAAATAAAAAAAAATTGTCAAAATTACCTTTATTGTAAAAAAACATTGGGTAAAAGGGCATTACAAAAAGGACATTACTTCCAAAAATTCCCAAACTGCCTTTAATTAACTCCTAATTGTTTCGATAGTTCCCCTACATTTCCCGCAAATGGGAAATTCGCCTGGATTTAATTTTCCCAATTGGCCAGCAAGAAAAGTGTTGCATACTTGGTGGCATAATTTCTGATTGTGATGGCCTCTCGAGCATTTCAAGCATGTAAATTGGCCAACAAACTGCTGGCATTTAAACGATGTCATGGCCACTGCCCTTTGCCCCCTTGCCACAACGGGGGAACAATTTTTGAACTGATGCATATCCCATGAAGATGCTGATGGAGTTGGCTTCGCTTTCTGGATATCCAGATTTCTGGATCTCTGGATCCTTGGATCAATTTGCATGCGCCGTAGAACAAAGCGACGATGAGTTGCCAACATCAGCAGCAGTGGAATTGGAATTATACGAAGTTTATGCCGGGATAACTGACAGGGGGACTCCGTTTTGCGTTTTGCTGCAAACTTGACGACAAAAGTTTTTAACCGAATTAGCATCTTGCCAGACACTTTCCGGCCATCACACACACACATAGAGAACATTGGATTTGGCCAAAAACGGGGAACTGGGTATCAGAATCCCACCCACCCACTTTGATTTCCATATGTATTGTTATCCCGGCTGCCCATTTGTTTGTTGTTTTAATTAGAAAACTTGCCAAACAGTCGTCGACGGACGGAATTAATGAATTTCCCATGCCAATGCGAAATCCATGCCACCCCCTTGGACTATAAAAAATCGGCCAACCGGCAAATTGGCAATGCCCATGGCTTACAACACTATGCAGTGCGAAAAAATTGGGGTCAAAATTGATAAAAGTTTAAAGATGTCGGTTTTAATAACATAAAAAGTAAAGTTTTTTAAGAATATGTCGTTTTTTAAATAAGAGAACTACCCTTGACTTTTAAAAAACAAACATCCCGAAAAATCTAGGGTGTATGTCATAACGCCCATTACAAAGTAGCATTGTACCCTGCGGGCGTTATGACACTGGGCGTTATAATATGAACCCTAGACTTTTCGAGCGCAGGGCACAATGACACTTTTTGAGTGGGTGTTATGACACTATCAAAAGTGTCGTAAGCCCATGGGCTTTATGTCATGCAGCTAAAAATCAATTCAAATTATTTTTGCTTGCATACTAAAAAAATGTTTGTATGACGAAAACTTTTAATTTATAAACTTTTATATTTATTATATATATCCCTCATCTCTTGCTTAATTTTTTCCGATGTTCTGGAACAGAATTGGCATACATTTTTTAGGGATTTATATTGCCTATTGAGTGTGGCGCGTGCCAAATTTATTTTGGCACCCCTCCTTTCGCCTTTTTTTCGTATTATCCCGAAAAGTTTTATGACCTCCATATGGAGCTAACAATGCCTGCAATTTATGTTGATTTGCGTGTCGTGGCACTCGCAGCATTTAATTGCAGGCCTCGAGTGTCTTTGTCGCCTTTTCTCAACTTGGGGCGTAATTAATGAGGCCATCATAAATCTGTTTGCAAGGGGAAAGTCTCCAGAAGTGTCTGTTCTATTGCTGGGCATTTCTTTTCGACATTTTACTTTCATTTCGTTCGAGAGGGGTCCACTAATTTTTGTTTTTTTCCCACTGCCCACTTGAGGGCGTCAAACACTTTCGCTTTTAATTACCGCGCAGCGCTGGCGAAATTAATGTTTGCTGTCATGTTTGCCCAGCAAATAAAAAATGAACGGCCAAGAGTAGCGCAAATGACAAATGCTCCAGGGCAGCCGAAAAAATGGGAGTGGGTTACAGTTTATTAAGTTTAGCAACCTTCCGGTTGTGTTCCCTTCCAACCCAAAAATAACAAGAGTATAAGTAAAGGATTCAGGGGCGTAGGGGGATTTTCATCAAAGCTTTCTAACATTATAAAGAAATATTTTTGTGGTGAGAAGATATTTACAATATTAACAAAGGTATAATAAAAAAATCTGGGACGTAGGGGAATTTTTATAAACTTTTTCCTAACATTATAAAAAAATCATGTTTTTGCTAAAGAGACATTTATAAAAATAACTAAATTATGTACCCCTATTTAAATTAAAGCTTTCTAGCATTTTATAACTTCTTTTAAATCTTTAAAAAAACTGTTTTTTAAAAAGAATCGCTTTGGGAAATTCATTTAGATTTTAATTTTCTCCATTGCTTGCCTAAAATGTAATAAAAAACTCCTTTTGTGCCTTGTAAATAAAATTGCAGTATTTCCAGTTTCCTTTTCTCAGCGGCTAACCCCAAAACCCCCTTTCGCACTCCACTGAAGGGATGCCCTTTGACCCTGTGGGCCACTTTATTAAAATCAAACTTAATGCCGAGGCAAATTAATTTTCTTCTCCTCGGCAAACATTTAATCTTTGGCCGGAATAGTTTTAGGCCCCCGAAACACTGGACAGCTGTCAGTGGGGAAAAGCAAAATGGCAAGGAGTGTAATAAAGAGAATGGAAAAGAATTTCCCTTTTTGCCAGTCGCCCTTTTTGGCCCCACACAGAAGTATTATTTTAATAAAGCAAAAATGTGAGTGTGACATTTCACCTTTTCCTTTTTCTTTGTATTTTTGTTTGTCTCCAAATGGAATTTCTATCTAGCCCTCGACTTGATAGGGGTCATTCCATCTTAAAGCTGAACCTGCAAAATGGCCGGGAAGAAAGAAAGGAAAATGGTAAGGAAAAAATAATAATATATATATAAAGGTAGGTAGGTGGGGAAGGAAAACTGAAACCAAAACCGAAAAACCGAATCGCTCTGTGAGTGTGATTGTGACTGCGATTGTGACTGTGATTGTGATTGTGACTGTGACTGTGGCTGTGGCGAAAGCATTTCATTAAAAACTTCCAGGCTATTAAGCAAAACTTTGTGCAGCATTTTGCCAAAACTGTGTGATAAGTATCTGAGGAAAATGCAAAGCTGCCAAAGGACGCAGGACGCAGGACGATGGCGATGACGATGACGATGAGGACGACAGCTGATGAAAATCGCGCGCGCGGGCGCCTCAACTCAACTCAACTCAGTTTTCCTCAACAAATCACAATTTTCGCCGCAAATTGCTGTCGGGGAAAAGAAGTTCAAACATTTGTCCAAGGATCCAGGGATTCAGGGATCCGGGGGGTTTTTAAGGAAAGGACCCAAGTCTGTGGGTGGGACCAGGGCGTTGTTGAACAACAATTGAATTGCAGTTGCTGGCCGTGCCTGGCGTGACAAGAGTGCAAGAAGTGCCGCGGAAAATGTGGAAAATTCGGGGAGGTGGGCGTGGCCAGTGGCGCTTCAAATGCGTGATTCAAAGCGCCGACAAAAACAGCAAACACACCGAAAATGGCACAGAAAATAATACAACTAAGTGGGAAGAAAATGGCATTTCAAATACTCTTGAAATGGAATATCAAAGCAAGTCACAGATAACATTTAAAAAATTACAGCATTTTAATGTTTTATATTTTAGCGAATTTTAGAAAAGTTTTTATAAACTCAATTGGAAGGAAATGGCATTCCAAATATTTTTCGGGTGCTGCTGGTACCAAAAAAAGTTAAAATAAACATTAAAACATATTTAAAAGATCAATTTTTGTGCTTTCTATTAATTTTTATTTCTTTAATGAAAACTACTTAATTACTGGTATATCCTTTAGCATCCTTTTGTACAGTTCTTTTAAAAATAAATTGGAAAAAAATCTCTTTTTAAATACTATTAAAGTAGAGTAAATAACATAAAATGTTAAATTAAATATTAAAGCAGATACTTTGCAAATGCTTTAATATTTAAGATATTTGTCTTTTAGTTGCTTAAATTTTTAAAATTTTAAAATTTGTAGGCACTACTTTTTATAACATTTGATGCCATATTAAACACTCTTTAAATAGAAAGTAGGTAGCATTAATAGCTAACTTTAATTTTAAGGCATACCATAGTGGTAATTTTTGTGTGTTCTACTTATTTTTATATTTTAAAAAATTACCTAACGACACTGTCTTAATTTTGCTTTAGTAAAATTTTTTATATTTATATTCCTATAAAAACACAAATCGAAATATATGAAAAATAGCTACATTTAGTTTTTTAGTCGTATCTTTTATATTTTTTCCATTCTTCCCCATCTTAAGACCTCATAATTTGTCCCATACAAAACCAAATGAATTATGTTGTATACCCCTCGGTGACTTTTCCGGCACATAACAATGACTTCGTTGCGCCGCACTTACCTCGATTTCTTGGCCAGAGTTTGCTGCGTCAATGAACTTCATTTCCGCTGGGTGTTGGCATTCCTTGGGAACCTGCGGCTCCTGCATGTCCTGCGAATCCTTCGAATCCTGCGACTCCTTCCGCTGGCCCCACTGTGTGTTTGTGTTTGTTCTATAAATTTTCTGGCAATTTGCAGAAGCCACAAGAGCCGATGCTTGGCTAATGTAGCACATGATTTATAATATTTCGAATGACAGCGGCTGCTGGCCGAGGGGAATCGTGAAAAGGATTTCTTGGCCAAAAAGTTTTCGCTTTTCGGTCCTTGGCTTCCCTTTTTGCCAGTAAATATATGCTAAATAGGCTTTTTGACATTCTACCTGTCTGTCTGTCTGGCTTTTATTCGCATCCTGTGAGGGGGGAAATGGGAACATCCTGCAGGCAGGAGGCTGGCCAGCTGTGGGCCAGGTCCTGGCATATCCAGTTACATTTCATTAAATTTTATTTTTACGTGCCGTCTGCTTTCCCGCTTTTCCACCCGCTTTTCCCCCGCTTTTCCTGCCTTGTGGCATTTTCGGGCCATTGTGTGCCTCGTGTGCGTGTCCTTAAGCGGAAACTTCGACAGGAAACACCTGATTCGTAAAATATTGAAAAAGTTTTCATTTTTCCTGTGCTCGCCTTTTTTTTCTTGGCCTTCTCGCAACGCAGCTCTTTTGGGAGGCTGTTGTCTGCTGCCCTATATTTATTTCGAAGCTTGAGAATATCGTGTAAAAAGTGGTTAAGATCTTTTCGACACATGTATATTACATTGTTATGATACAATTTTTTTTATAAAATTATGAATTTTTTGAAATATTAGTAATTTTGTAAGCAATATAATAAGATACATCCCATTTATTAACATCTATTGTCCCAGATTCAGTTCGATTTTAACCTAATTGTATTATTTTAATGTTATTTGTTGTATTTATGGCTTGATTTAACAATATGAATATAATAACTCTACTCCATCTTAAGTCAGATCAGATTAAAATACCCTTTTCCCTTTTTTCTAAAGAGCATTCAAGATTATTTACATGCGAAATATATTTGTTGTTCTTTTGCATGTTTGTTGTTGACGTTGATATAAAATTATTGCAAAATAAATGCAAATTGAATTTCTCATGCATAATTTGCTTAGAAGTTGAGCCAAAGTTACAGCCTGAACTTTGATGTATTTTGTGGGTGTTTACAGTCATCCCTTCTTTCAGTTTATAGAAATGTGCTTTGAATTTTAATGCGACATGTGTGTCATGTTGCGTATTTAATCGAAGGGAAAATTCCCATGGACGGACCTTTAGAGATTAGATATCAGGTCACTAATTGCGGGCTATATGGTTTTACAGGTTATTTCATAATTCTGAAATATCTACAGATCTTATGCGATTTTTCGTTGGCCCTTAATTTAAAAATAGGAGGATAACAATGTTATTTGAATAAAATAGTTTTTGTTGATAATAAATAAGTACATGTGGCTCAGTGGCTTTTTATTCCAATGTAAACTTATAAAAACATATAAAAACAATTGCGTTTTAAGGAAAAAATGACCGAGAGATAATTAAAATATTATATCTTCTTATAAAGGTTTCCACAGATAGTTGGTCCTGGCAAGAAGGACCTCATTAGGCGCCGAACTCAACAGTTTGAACCGATTGCAAGAACCAAGGATCACACTCACGTGTGGGCTCTCGTATTTCAGCACGTTTCTCATATTTATTTTGATTAATGTCCACTTATCCACTTGCCACCAGCAATTCCAATCGTCTCCAACTTCTTGGTGGCCATCGAGCAGCACGTGCTGCCAAAAGCGAGGTCGTCGAAGGGAATTGTCTATTGGCCGGATGGCTAGATGGCCAGTTAGCCAGTTGGCAGAGACAGCAATTGATGTTCCACCCACTTTTCAGGACCTTTGCACCTGGCCCAGGGCCCAAGGCCCACGTAGACAGCTCCGCATCTCCGCATCTCGGCCATCTTGGATATCCTTGGATGGCCAGGCCATCCCGGAATCCGCGTCTCACAGATCCTGGTATCAGTTGCACTGCCCTCCGTACGTGTTCGCACTTCGCAGCGCACGTGACTACTAAAGTCGAATTTATTGAATATTTGCCATTGGCCATTTGATTTCTTATTAGGCCAGGCATGTCGTACTCTATGTGTGGGATATATACCTACCCACATACGATTACCATCCAAAACTGTGCTTTAAGCACCTGCACATATGCTAATTTAAAGCCAAAATAAGCCGTGAAGGCTGCTTACATAGCTACTTACATAATTAAATGCGACCCACAGATGCCAGATTTGTTCGCTGGGGCGCGCCAGAGCATTTGGCATTTATCTCTCATCACACGGCGACGACCTTTGGCATTAGGGCCGACAAAATCCCCACCCCACTTTGCACAACATTAAAAAACAGCAGACGAGTTACCACGAACCTTGGATATACTATCAGATTTTAAGAACTCGGTTCTCACTGGGTGATAAAATAAATATACTATGTTAAATTTATGTATTCGGCACGCTACAACAGAAAATTTACGTGTAGGTAAATAAATATTTATTTGTTGCGGGCCGAAATCATAAATTTAATATAGTTTATTTATTTTATCGAACGTAATATTATTTTTTGTTAAAGGCGCGTTCGCCACTACTTTTTACCTCGTTGAGAGGTGTTTTTGTTTGATTCTTAAATACTCAAGAAGTACCAAAAGTGTATGGCTTAAATATAAATAGCTATATATAAATATGTATATTTTTGTATTTAAGAAGTCTTGTTTTTAAAGAAAAAAAATAAATATCTTAAATTAAAATTGAGCTACCTCAGCCTTACAAATTTATAATAAGATTCTTGTAGGTTTCTTATAAACAGAAAATACTTTTGAAATAAAAAGTACTTCGTTTATCATATAAAATTTTAAAATTAAAGATTTTTGGAACTCAAAGTCACTTGAACTTGACTTTTTATATTTATATGTATACAAAAAATATTATATATTATATTATAAAATTATAGTTGTTATACAAGATTTAAAAATAATTAAAACATTCTTTAAATAAATTAAAGATTGAGCTTTCTTTGCTTTTATAACTTATAATAAAATTCTTGTACACTTTAAAGAAGAGTTATTCATTACATATTATGGTTTTGAAATTTATACTTCCGAAAGTCTAATATTTGTTAAATATTTCATATTGAATAAGATAAAAAATTATATCTCAAGTGTATATTAAAAAACAGTTTAAGCCCCAGTAAACGTTTATTATATCCGCTGTAAAAAGCCGAAAATCGCTGTATAACTGACATGCCACACCTTTCCGCATTTTATGGCTTGCAGGGCATAGAAAAACACTCGCCGCCACATACTTACAACTGCAGCAACAACTTTATAGTTAAAGCACATTCCTCTACGCGTACGTGTGGCTATATGCATATTTTCATGATTTTCCATGTTTTTATGCGGCGTACGAGAAATGTTTTTGCAGCGGGTTTTTTTCCTATGTTTTCTTTTCTATTTTTTTTTTGGTTTTTTCACTCGGAACTGGGAAATTTTGAACTGCACTGGCAGACGACGACGATGAGGATGACACTTCCGTGTTATCTGCACTGGGAACTTGCAACTGGGTTAATGTGGCAAGCTGACAGCGCCAAGAACTGCGAAACTTTGTGCCCCAGAATTTCGCCACTAATGTCCTTTGAGGAGAGAAGGAGGAGGTCCTGTTTTTGGCCAACTACTGTGGCATTTGATGTGTTAATCATGCGTGAAATTAATTCGTTCCACAATGTCTCATTAGTCTGCATTAACTGAAGCGGCCAAGCGGTCAGGCCAACAAGGACAATGGGGCAGGATAACTGGACAGCATGGCCAACAGGACATGGCCACTCGCACACATGGCTCATATATTATTAAGTTAATCCCTGGCCATCGTCTCACCATCGTCGCTTGGTGCGCTCAAGTGCTTAAAATTAAATAATTAATTAAACTTCAGCCTGTGCGAGCGGAGGACCTCGAAGGGGGTGGATGTGGCAGGCGATGTGGCTGTGGCATGGTGCTCACTTGTAACGGCATCGTATCTCTATTTAACTGTATTTGTACACCAAGAGAAGCGGGGGTTATTTTATGGACTCACAAAAAAATATACTTACTGTGACTTTGAGTTGCACGATATATTCCAGTGATTATAGTTATGCACTTAAAATATCTTACTTAAAATGCAATATTCCATTAAATTTATCTTATTTGATCAAAAGTAAATTAGGTTTTTTTAATATTTCAAAAGTCTTCCAGACAAAATATGCCAATCCTATATATTATCATAGATTAAATGGCTTTCAGTGAAACAATCAATCTTACATTGAAAGTATCTTATTTGATCTAAAATTAAATACCTTTTTTGAAATATTTTAAAAGTCATCCAGACAAAAAAAAAACCTAATATTATGTTAGATTAAATCGTTTTCAGCCAAACAATTTTTTTTAAATTTTATTTCGTCATATAAAAATTTAATTTAAAATCAAACCTTTTTAGTATTATGTACTGATACTTAATCCACTAAAACAAAGTGAAAATTGGGAAATAGTCTTTGTAAGCTCATACTTCTTTACCCAAATATGAAATATTTACTACAGCATTAAAGCCTAAACTCTACTGATTAAAATACAAATGGTTCTTGATTTAATAAAATAGAATTTAAAATTTAAAACCCAACTTTTTCCATGTGTACCTGGTGTTTGGTTACAGAGACTGTA
Organism: Drosophila suzukii; assembly: GCF_043229965.1. Classification (NCBI taxonomy): domain Eukaryota; kingdom Metazoa; phylum Arthropoda; class Insecta; order Diptera; family Drosophilidae; genus Drosophila; species Drosophila suzukii. The sequence continues at coordinate 24,447,078 of NC_092084.1, forward strand.
TCACAATGCGAGTCACATCTGCGCTTAGCAGCTCATGAATATCGTATTAACTTTTACTTTTCGTGCCCTCAGTGGGGCTACGTGTTTGGTTTTTGGCTTCCTGGTGTTTTTGGCCAAAAAAGGGGGGCGGGAGACAGGTGGGAGTGGCGCATCAGGATCAGGAGTGGCTCAAATGAGACTGCCATGACATCGGAATGACAGGCCGCAGTCGAAGGCAAATCTCGCGGAGTCTTTTCAATCTCAGTTGGGAAAGTGCAGGGAAATGCCAGTGTAAATACTCGAGATATATCTATGAAAACTAGGTTTTACTGTGATTTTTTTTAAATACTTGAATGGATTTAAAATTAAATTGGATATCTTTGAAGCTGATTATGGTCTCTTGAGCCACGAATCCGTTCTTAAAAAGGTTAAAACAGTTATATATATATAAATAAGATATAATAGCTTAAGGGCTGTTTTAAAACAAATCGCTTTAAATCAGCTCGGTTAAGTTAAATTAGAGTGGAAGTTTTATGGATTCAAGGGAATTTCGGTGGGCAGTGGGTGGTTTTAAAGCCAAGGGGGTGTAGCAGCAGGTGTCTTCCCAATTTTATGACCAGTCGCTGCTGTTTGTCCATCGCTGGAAGTGAAAACAAAAGAAGCAAATGATTTATGCGCTCTCTAAAAACTTTGCGGTTTTTACTTTTCACCGCATTTTTTGTGGCTTTTTTTTCCATAGGTTTTCGGATAGGGGGCGTGGCCAGGTGAAATGGGGGCGTTGGTCATAAAGTGAAAAAACTCTAAACTTTCTATACTAGAGTTGTGCTTGCGATGACATAATAGCTGCTAAAATGGTTTGCACATGAGCTAAAAAATTTGTATCTCCTTTTAACCAATATATTTTCTTTATACTTATATTAGAAAAATATTATATAATATTTAAAACATTTTTTAATATATATAAGTTTGATAGTTTCGCACTTCCATCTCTAGTTAATACTGCATTTGCACTTACTTTTCTTAGTTATGGCACATACAACATCGCAATTATGATGTTGCAACGCCTGGCAAGGGGGTGCTATAAAGGGGGTCTTTCAGAAGGGGGTTTTCCGAAGGGGGATTTCCCGAGAGTGGGCGGAAGTTTCGGCAAATGCTGCCTGCAGGTCACGTAGCGCAAATAATGAACTTGGTTCGACTGGCGACTGCAAGCGTCCGTTGGATGGCGCAGTTTGTTTTGGCCAGAAGATGAAGTCCTCGAAATGGGGGCAAAGTGTCTGGGGGTCGGTTATGCCCCACCCCACTACACAACCCCGACTAAACGCCCGTTTTAATGCCAACAACGATGGACCATTCGAAATGATTACGGGTTACTGATTACTGCTTCTCCACTGGCGAACGTACAAAAGGGGTAATGGACGGTATATTCGGTAGCTGGCCAACAATCGACTGGCTTGAAGATAAATCCATGGAGCATTTATCTGGGGATTGGGTGGTCAAAGCACCGGGAGGAGCTCGGCATCCGGGAATAAGAAGTTAAGCCAGACAAAACAATTAGCTTTGGTTCGCTGAGCATGTTTCCTAGCAATCAGCTGGGTTTTTTCAATCAGAATCGGTCTCTCTCTCACTTTATTATTCAATTTCATTTCATTAGTTCTTTATTAATTTTTTGCAGATTTTTCAGAAACTCTGGGCTTGTTGGAAAAAAGTATAATGAAGTAGGTATGTTTATACTTTGAGTTAGCTCAAGTATTCTTACTGCCTTGGATTTTTTCTGGACATTTTTTAATCAGAATCGGTCTTTCTCTATCTTTTATTCAATTTCATTTCATGAGTTCTTTATTAATAATCTCTGGATTTTTTAGAAATACTAAGTATATTGTGAAGAGTATAATGATAGGTATGGGTATATTTTAGAATTTTATCATACTTTTTAATGCCTTGGAGTTATTTTTGGTATTTTTTTGTAAATAGAATCGGCCTCTCTTTCTCTTTATCATTATACCCTTGCAGAGAGTATTTTCGACCAAAATCTGAATCCCAAAACAAACCGAGCTACCCCCTTACAAAAAATGAAAAACTTTGTCAAAAAAAATCTTTTTTAAAGTGATGGGGATCGATAGCAATTGAAGCAAGCTGCTCAAAACTGTCGGTCCTTAAGCTGTACGCCTTGATTTGGCTAAACTACGCCTGAAAAACCACTAAAAAATGAGTATTTTCGACCAAAATCTGAATCCCAAAACAAACCGAGCTACCCCCTTACAAAAAATGAAAAAATTTGTCAAAAAATAAATCTTTAAAATGATGGGGATCGATAGCAATTGAAGCAAGCTCCTCAAAACTGTCGGTATTTTAGCTGTACGCCTTGTTTTGGCTAAACTACGACTGAAAAACCACTAAAAAATGATTATTTTTGAATAAAATCTGAAATCAAAAAAATCATGATGAAATAAATTCCCGGTTTTCGTTGTTGTACTTGAAACCCTTCAACAAAGCAAACCCAAAAACAAGTAATGCTCAACCTTTCCCAAATAACATTTTTGTAACCAGTTTGTGGCATAAACATTTATTTTAACTAAGTCGACCTTCTGAACAGCATATGGTTTAGTAGTGCAATATAATTCGTGTTTGTGTTACATTTGCGATATTATAAATTCGAGGTATGATGTATAATGTAGTGTATGTCGGTACGATAACGTTATATGGTTAAATAGAATATTTTATAATACGAGGTGTACTTCAATGTGTTGCGATGTGTTTTTGTACCTTCCAGGTGTGATGACATAATACGATGTATTTATTTACGAGTATGATGCAAGTCCTCCATCCTCTATCGCGCAGCTCCCAGTTATGTGTGGATACCTGGAATAGCTGCAAAGGGGGCTTATTAAAGTTAATCCTTGTAATCTTTGATCGAAGTACCAACCTCATCCTCAGGATAATAACGACGTCCTACTTCTGTTGAAGCTTACATGTTAAGGGCATATGCATAGAATTTCCTAAAGATAGAGTAAGATTATTAGATCGGTACTACGATACCTAGTTGCAGCCTTAATTACACGAGTGTCTGTTAAAAAGTGAAAGTTTCGTAACTGGGTCCCTGAGTGACAGGCGTCCTTCTGTTGGAGCTTTTACATGTTAAGGGCACATGCATTTAAATTCCTAGGCGTTAGTTCTGGGATTAATAGATCGTAAATACATTTTGCTTAAATATATTACCTTAATTGGTGGCGTGTCTGTTAAAAAGTGACAGTTTCGTTTTGGGTCCTTGAGTTCTATATAATTTTGAGAGGGTAGCTGGCGATAGTTGGGGATTTTTCTATTCCATCCATACCAAGTCACTTGTGTTGAACATAGTGTGCTTTACTGTTTCTGTATCAGTTATAACATCATCCAATAAATTCTGTTAGTTTTGGCTGCCTTATACAAGGACTTTTTTGGTTACTGGCGTCTGCTATGAGCTCTCACGTGTGAAAATACCAAGTGTGTAGGTGTGTATTACGGAGGACTGGTCACGTTACATCCTGGGGCTATTCTACAGGTAAACTTAGTGTTTCACATATCTGAAAATGAAAAAAGTTCACTTTGTTAGACCGGAGAGTAAAAAATAACAAACTAAATAAATAAAAAAAAAAATTGTTTTTCACTTGCCTACATAAGTTAATAAAACACGGAGATGTTGCATTGTCGAGCCCGAAAACGAAACTGAAATTAAAAAAAAAACTTGTTTTTAACTTGCCTAAATAAGTAAATAAAACACGGAGATGTTGCATTGTCGAGCCCGAAAACGAAACTGAAATTATTTGGGGCTCTGGCCCTTAGGTCCAAATCCGAATCGATATTCGACTTGACAGTTAATTTCATGGCTAACTTGATGCATTTCCTGGCTACTAGATCGGTAGAAAAAATTTGCTTCGATGTAGATTTTTGTTATACCCTTGCAGAGGGTATATTGATTTCAGTCAGAAGTTTGCAACGCAGTGAAGGAGACGTTTCCGACCCCATAAAGTATATAAATTCTTGATCAGCATGACTAGACGAGTCGATCTAGCCATGTCCGTCTGTCCGTCTGTCCGTCCGGTTCTACCCAAACTTGTCCCTCAGTTTTAAAGCTATCGGGCTGAAACTTTCCCAAAAGTCTTATATCTTTTGCAGGTAGTATATAAGTCAGAATCTGCCGGTTTGGACAACTATATCTTAAAGCTCCCATAGGAATAATCGGACAAAAAAATTAAAACAAATTATATCTCTGGTGTTTCTTAGCATATAACCTCCTAAGCTTGGAAATAACATTTTTTAATTAGTTTTGAATTTTGAATTAAATTTTATCGAAATCGGACGACTATATCATATAGCTGCCATAGGAACGATCAGAAAATTGGTGGAAAAATAATATGAAACAAATTATAGCTTCGGTGTTTTTCAACATACAACCTCCAACGCTTGGAAATAACATTTTTTAATTAGTTCTGAGTTTCGAATTAAATTTTATCAAAATCGGACGACTATTTCATATAGTTGCCATAGGAACGATCGGAAAATTGGTGGAGAAATAATATGAAACAAATTATAGCTTCGGTGTTCTTCAAAATATAACCTCCAACGCTTGGAAATAACATTTTTTAATTAGTTCTGAATTTCGAATTAAATTTTATCAAAATCGGACGACTATATCATATAGCTGCCATAGGAACGATCGGAAAATTGGTAGGAAAATAATATGAAAGAAATTATAGCTTCGGTGTTTTCTGACATATTATCTTATACTATTGGGAATATCATTTTTTGTGTTTTTAAATTGAATAATTATAGCTGCAAGGGTATATAAGCTTCGGCTTGCCGAAGCTAACTTTTTTTCTTGTTCAATTTCATTTCATTAGTTTTTTATACATTCTTATTTAGATTTTTCAGAAGTACTAGATTTGGTAGGGAACGAATGAAGCTATGTTTATATTTAGAATTTTCTTATACTTGTTGGGTCCTTTGTCGCATTACGCTTTGGCCCTAGTTAAAGTCCCTAAATTTGGCCCGCAAACCTTTCAAGATATCGAATATCATAGGGATACTCAACAATTACAGGTTGGGGTGCGTCCTTGAATGGCAATATTATGGGCATTATGGGCAATCAAAGTCGGCAAACTGTCATTAGTGCCGACAGGCGAGTGAATGGCCGAATGTCAGATATTCAATTTGCTGCCATATTGATTGACTAATTGAGCAATCTTGATAATTCGATCGACTTTGCCCCCTCGAATCCCCCCCATCCCTACCTCAACCCCATTCAAAATTATACACGCTTTGCAGGCCTCAATCAACAAATTAACCCCAAGAATCGACCGCATTATTTGTTTAGATTATATATGCACGCTGGGCATACGAATACGTACGTCGTATTACCACTCCGCAATGGTCGAAATCATAATGCTTAATTAATAGATTAAAACTGAATTATGTTGGCCAGCTCCCCCACCAGTCCATCAATCATTCAATCGAAACGTAAATAGTAATTTGGGAAGTGGAAACAACTGGTAACCGGCTGCAATTCAAATGCGAGAGTGAATATGAATATGAATATAATTACTGGCGATTGTTGCAACTTAAATTAAGTTGGCACAGTGGGTACCGCATGGGTTTTTTTTTAAATCGAATAATCCACCATGATTTTAATCACATTGCAACCGCAAAGCTTGAATTTATTAATGCTACAATTGGTAAATATGATCTAAAAGAGTTCGACATTTTTGATTTGTGGCATGGGCTCAAAGGTATAGCCTTCTGGGCAATCAAATCTGTCTGGGATCGTATTAAATGTGGTTTTAATGGCTCTGCGGATATGTGTGCATATTAGTCAATGATAACTATCAACGACTATGCATTTATTTATTGTTTGGATTATTACCGAGAGTTGTCGCAGGAGGACATTCGAGTGGGATAATATTATTCCGTCTTTTGTGCTTGGCTTGTCATAATATTATGGCTAATAAACGTTAACAATCAGCCGGTGTTTGCCAACTTGGGGGGAGGGGGGGTGGGTACCTTTCCCTTACTTTCTCTGGTTTCCCCTACTTTACTTTCCTTTCCTGTCAGATGGATGGTTGTCCTCCGGTTATGCGAACTACAATCACGCCAATAAATATGCAACATGGATGGCACAAATAAAGTACATGTATTTATATATTTGTATTTATATTTATGTGAACGCCAGTGCAATGCGCTTGTGTGCGGCAATTTTGCATTCCTAATGCGACAAGCTTAAAAAGAATTCATAACAAATTTACAAAAATACATAACATACATAAATAAAATACCCCAAGCATACCCCCCCTCACTCAACAAACAAATATATGTTTTTGTGCACTGTAATTAATATTTCTAGAGATCATAATCAATTTTCGGGATCTTTTATTTTGTACTTAAACATTTTTTTAAAAGCATTTTTATACCACAATGTAGGACTTTTTAAAAATAATTTAAAGAGATAAAAATGTCTTTGGAATAACACTTAAGTAAATGTAATAAGTAAAATTGACCAATAAGGATAGTAACATTACTATAAAAAAAGGTTGACAACTATTAAAAGTAGTTATGTGTATTTTATTGTTGCTTTGGTTATTATTTCAACTATTAAAAATAGCTATGTGTATTTTATTGTTGCTTTGGTTATTATTTCAAAGTATTATACAAATAAAATTGTTTTTTTTTTGGTGGGAAAGTAACTAGTTCGTTGGTAAATTTTACAATTCGATTGGTTGAGACCATTTAATTATTATATTGGATTATTACTTTTATATAAACGTTGTGTGTTTATATTACAAACATTTTTATTATTGAGACAATTTAAATTATTATTTATTGAGTACGGGTACATAGGATTAAAAATGGATGATTAATTCTGCGAAAAATTATATTCCATAGTTTTCAGTGTACTTCACTCCCTACATATAGATATTCAGGAAGATAAACAACGCGTTTTGCGGCTGTCCAAGTTATGGATGAGCAGAAAAAGAGGCGGCGGGGGAGGGGGGTCTTGGCCCGCAGCACAAATCAATTGGATTAGAAAATTGTCAACGAAAATGTCGAAGGGGAGGTCCTTTTTCTACATGTATTCCTCTGTGTGTGTGTTTAGTGGGTGGCAATGGGTGGCAAGGACGCCGGCAAGACGACGATGAAAATGTTGCAGCTTACATTGATAAATTATGGATAAAGGCGACAACAACAATAACAAATCGAATACATATTTATGAAACTAATGAAATGACATCAGCGGGATTTGTCCTGTCTGTATCTGTATCTGTATCTGTATCTGTATCTGTATCTACATCTGTGTAGTATCTGTGTCTGCGTTTCGGTATGTTAATCTGTGTGAAGGACGCACCTTGAGGAAAGGAGCCAACTGAATGATAATGACTCTGCCACGGGGATAATATTTTGATGGGGCTTATGATGATGTCGGGCCCCGTATAGACTAGAAAAACCTTTTAGAATGTTAATGACTTATGAGACTTTCGCTCTAACCTAAACCCCCTCCCCCCTCAAAGAAAAACCCCCCTTATGATGTAATGTCTTTGCTGGCTGAAGGAATATTTTTATTGCTCTTGTTCCATTTGACTCAAGGCGAGTCGTTAAAAACACAAGCCATGACAAGGCACGAAAAAGTTTTTCCGGGCTTGTGTATGAGTATTCCTTCTCTCCAAAAAAAAAAATGAAAAAATTATACCAAAGGGCTTAAAGCCAGCTAGTTTTATTGGCATAATTAAAATACGGCCTGGCACGCTTTGGCGTTACATTTCTATTATTTACTTATCATAATTGAATATTTTTTGTGCGTCGCTGTGCATTGCAAATTGCATTCTTTGCCCGGTTCCCCGAACAATTAAATGTCCTTTGTTTCCTAATTGAAATTTATTGAATTTTTGCTGCCCTCTGTGTGAGTGTGTGTGTGTGTGTCTGTCTTTTCGATTGTGTGTTTGTTCGTGGCTGGAAGCGCTTTAATTAATTAATTTGGCTGCGTTTTAATGTTAACTAAACACGCAAAATCGTTCCGCAAACTCAAAATGCTATCAAGTCAAGGAAAAGCGTGGCAAAATGGGAAAAATCAAAGCCAAATGGCAAGGGAAATAAAGTCAAACGAAACCCTTTGCGAAAAACGGAGGGAAATAGCTGTCATTAAATTGAACATTAGGGAAAAAAAAATAATTTTGTTAATTAAGAAAAAATATTATATATTAAAGAAATAAATTTAAAAATTAATATTTCATAAGCCAAGTTGGAAAATGCATTTTTTTGTTGTTCAGAATTTAAAAGGATATTATTATACCCCCCTTTTTCTGGTGATATCCTGCAAGGACATGCCTCCTCAGGTGCTTCGCTTTTAAATTGATGAGCCTGTCTGCCTCTGGTTTTGCCATCGTTTTTGTAGTAAACATTTAACGGCGTCAACATGACAAAGGATAACGTGGAACTGACCGCAAAAAGTCCTGGAGTCCTGGAATCCTGCGAGTCAAGGAGTCGCAGTCGAAGTCAGAGTCAATGAGCCGTGATGGGCCAATCGATTGCTCGAGTGCAAGACCGCAAATCGAATTCAAGACCCAAAAGCTAATGTGGTCTAGGTTGAGGTTAAGTTTGAGTTTGAGTTTTGGGTATCGGGGAATTATTGGCGAGGGGTCGGATCGGATTTTGGGGGGGTAAATGTGAACGTGAGTATCCGTGTCCATGTTGCAAATCAATTTCGCAGGACGACGCCTGACAGTTGCCACATCGGGTGGTTCCGGATCCTGGGATTGGGCAATGGCAATGGGATGGGGAATTTTGGACTAGCCTGCATCAAGTCGGCCATCACCATTGCCATCCATCAAAAGCATTCGGCGCCCCAAGCGTTAATCGTTGTCAAAACCTGATAAAGACTGATTGAGTGCTTAATGGCATCGCTGGGCGCCAAAATCGAACGGCCGCTGTATGATAATCAAGTTGATGTCCTCTCGCAAATAGAAAGTAAATCTCTTCGGGGTCGGAATGGGGGGGATCCCATCCCAAATCTAGGTGAGTTGGCCAACTGCTGACAGCCCTGATGAAGATTGAGCAGCGCAAGTTCCTGGTGCTCCTGATTCGCTCGCTTTGAGCCAGGCCCGCTTTGCTTAAAGCCAAATATTTGCCGGTTATGAAGGCAAAACAGTTTGTGGAGGCAGGGAGTTCGGGGCAACGCCATAAAAAGATAAACATCGTAATACCAAGTCTTAAAATCACTCACATTTTATGAAAAATTGTGTTGGTGAAGAGGTGCAGTTTAAAAAGAAAATAAAATATAATGATGTAGTAAATATAGACTCGTTATGGCACAGTAGCTAGGGAATATCTCCGTAAGACATAAATATATTAAATAAAGATGGTTAATATTAATTGCGCCAAGACAGGTTTTATAATCAATCCCATGCTATGGACATTTGTGTTGAAAAATATAAATAGAATAGAAAATATAAAAAGAAATTTAAATATTGTTATAAACTAAGAATAGCTTGGGAATACCTCTTTTGGAATAGAGGAATTTTAAAACATTTGATAAAAACCATAAAATAAAATTGTTTGGATTTAAAGACAGTCTAACCAGGTCATTCATTTTTCTGAGAGTTATGAAATTTTTAATTTAACCGTCACTTGAGAAAACGACCCCTCATATTAAATATTCAAGTTTGAGGCTTTATATAATGAGTTATCTTATAGATTCGAATTTAAAAAATATATAATATATAAAATATAATCCTTCGACGTCCCTCTTTTTTTTCAGTGCCCAAGTAAAGATCCTTCCCTTGGGATTGCCAACCGAGAGAAGCTTATTTGGACCATATCTCGAACTGATGTTCCAACATTTCTGCCCCTTGACCCCCGGATTCGGTATTCTGGATTTCGTTTTTCCGGAACCCTGTCCCTGGATAATTCTTGCCAGCGGAGCTTGTTTTTGTTTTTCGCCCATTTCTTTTTCTTTTTTGGCTTTTCAATTGCAATGGGAAAAGTATTTGCATATGGCGTTGTGTGGACTGCATTAGAAAATGGCTGCTGGTGTTGGTGCGTATCTGTGTGTGTTTGTAACACAGTGTGTGTGTGTGTGTTGACCGCCTTAAGCGGCTGTTGGTGAAAAGCGGCAGCACTTGCCACTTGGCACATGGCAGATGCGGAATTTTCCCTGCTGTTTACAGTGCAGCAAAAGATGGAAAAATGTGTGAGGGCAAATAAAAACGTGCTCCACACACACACATGCACACGCACTTACACAGGCAAACAAACGCACACAAACACACATTTTATTTTAAACAACTCGCAGGAATTCGGTTTAAAGTGGAGAACTATATTTTTTTGGCCAGCTTACTGTGAGATGGTATAACAAATGGTTGCCAAAGTGCTGGAGTAGTTTTAAATTATTATAGTTTATTTAAAAAAAAAAACAAAATTATAATGCTAAGCAGAAATCCAAAAATATTATCTCTTATCTTATATAATATTATCTCTAAAATTGCATCTATCCTGAAGGACCTAGGCATTTATTTCCCTAATCATCTCAATTAATTCCAGGCATCTCTGCTACCATTTCAGATAACAATCAACCTATATGGCTCCCGCATTAATCTTTCGGAATCCCCCCAAACCGAAAAGAGGAGGCCACTCCGCTGCCACAGCATTCCCCCAATCAATTTATGGTAATCAATTTCAATAAACAATAAACAATCAATATGTCATGTGCAATGTGCATTCCATTCATCCATTTATGTGGCCCCAGCCAAATCGTTCACATGGCTTTTTAAAGTCCTGCTCCTGCTGACTTCTCATCCACATCCACATCCTTATGCGAATACGGCTCCTTTTGCTGATCCTTCGCTGCAGGCTTCGAAATGTTCCATTTTCCACTTAAACGGCAGGCAGCAAGTCAGAAATTTATGCATGTCCACTTGCTCTTAACGCTGCCACGCCCACAATATACCCAACGCTCCCCCCCCCCCCCCCCCCATACACACTCCTATCTCCCTGAATATCTGTGTGTGTGTGTGCAGTTATAGCTGCAATCATAGATTTCAAGCAGAACAATTCACGTCAACTGCAGTTGGATTTTGAAGAGCTGTGGAATGGGATGAGATGGTTTGGTTTCCAAATGCTACGGGAAGGTTGGAGGTGGATGTGGGTGAGGATGTCGATGAGGATGAGGATGTGGAGGTGGAGGTGGTGCTTCCCGTGGACTGAGGTCGGTTGAGGAACTGGCCCGATAAGGTGTTGGCATTTTGCACGCCTGCAATCAAAACGAATGAGCACTCAAAGAAATATTGTCTTTTAATAATTAAGAAATTGCCTAATAAAGTGTTTTTTGTACTTGAATATTTAGGTAATCCTGGAGATTTTTTCTTTGCCTTTGGAAAACCTTTTCAATCAATTGATAACAAGCTCCAACTTTTTATATTTTTGTTTTATAAGTTATCAAGATTTTAAGCAAGCTCAAAATTTGACAAATGCATTCCTTTATAAGGATAAAAGTGATCAAGATTTTAAGTTAGCATATCATTTTAAAATTTATCGTATCAGTAAGACAAAAAAAGGTTTGTTATTTTATTTGTATGTTGTTAAAACTTATAGTTTTCCTCCTTGCCTTTGGAATCATTTTTCAATCCAAACTTAACAAATTTATTTTTTAAATAAAACAAAAATTTTGAATATAATAAACAAGATCAAATTTTTAAAATTCACTGTGTTATTAAAAGGAAAAAAAGTTTTTTTTGGAAAATTTGAAAGTATTCTTCTTTGAAATCAGGCCCAAACTATTCGTTTATCTGCAGAATTTTTGTTATAAAAATTTTAATTGTTATGCCTAAACTGTAAGTATTTGAAATTTCTCACTTATATTGTTTTTCCTGCTTATTCCGCGTATAAAACTTATCTTAATCCATTTTTCGAGTGCAGCCCCTCCATTTTGCGACCACTTTGGTCTGACTGCCGATCCGAATGGAACTCTGACCGATGCACTGATGTCCTCCTCCCCATCCACACCCACATCATCCTCCTTTTGGGGAAGTCTCAGCTGGATTCGGGCATTGTTCGTCGATGGGTTAGAATCGCAGGCGCAGAGCTCAGTTTAGTTGGCCTAGGTAAATACATCATTAAACATGTAAGGCAAATGCATTGTCAACAGCAACTGCAGCACTAATCGAGTTGTGCTGTTATTCTTGTTGTTGTTGTTGTTGCTGGCAAGTGCTTGAGCTGGAGGTGGGCGGTGGGTCAAAAGGGGGCGGGGTTCAGGACCAAGGACTTGGCTTGGTGGCTGACTTCTCTCACCCGAAATCCGTTCGCATCGCCCGACGTGCTCAAGTGTGTTCCATTATGTACCTGCGTCAAGAGGGATTTCTAACAGACAAGGTCAATAAAATAGGGATCGAGAGTTTTAAATTAAAAGGATTTTTTGAAATAAGTATAAGTTCTGGGGTTCTCCCTTGTATCAATATCGAACCCATTTTATCTTAAAAGTGATAGTTATGTGTACCGTGTTATGTTTTGTGTGCCTACAATGAAACGCGAATTCTTTGGAATTATGGTTTTGTTTTCTTGCCTAACAGAAAAGTTGAAGAAAATAAGTCATGAGTGTTGAGTAAATACATGCACCTAAAAATTAATTTTATTTATAACCTGCTCTCAAAGTTATGAAAACTAATAATAGGCTTTTCCCTTTTTTTAGTGCCAAGGAAGAGCAAGGAAGCATTCTTTAGAATTATTTTTTAAGTTTTATAAATTAAATATAAGCTGTTCCCTTTTTTTAATTTAATACATATTCTATATTTATAGTTTTATTTATAAGTACCATATTATATTTTGTGTGCCGAGGAAGAGTAAGCAATAAAACGCGAATTCTTTAGAATTACTGTTTTAGAAAGACATAATAAAAATCGGATCCTTGATCTGATCATTGTTTATTGAGATTTAAATAGTTTATTTTATGTGAAATTTATTTGTCCCATGTTATATTTTGTGTGGCCTAATGAAATGTAAGCAGTGAAACGCGAATTCTTTAGCATTGTAGTAATCCTACTGTCCGTGCTGATCAATAAATATTCAACCCCTGTTTTCCTAATACAAATATGCTATTTATAATATGTTAACGAACCAAATTTAAGACCTATTTTTCCGAACCCAACTGTGCGAGGACTCGAACTCGGACACGGACTAGGTGTGCCTGAGAGTGATTTGGAGTGCGAGTCCTGGCATTGACGTGCCAAACAGCGGTCGGTTGTCCAGGGCCAAGACAAATGCACATTTTGGTAACTTGCGTTTGCATTCGCATTTGCATTTCGAGAATTTGCAATCATCCGGGGCAGTGCGATGCAACTCCATTCAACTCCTCAGTCGCCCCTCGCCGGCAATATAAACATATATGGGGGCCCAGCATTCAATTGTTGCGTTTCAGGACCCTTAATGGCAATTTTGGTTTTTGCGCCTGGCTACCGTGTTTGCGTTGGGCTTTGTGTTTGTTGTTATTCCCCCGGTCCGCTCGCCGGGAAAGTGGTTTTCATTTAAAGCGGAAATTAAAAAATGTCCAAGCGTGCAATGCAAACAACAGAGGGGGGTTGTTCGGCCAAAAGGAGCGGGACAGTCAGGAAAAAATGAAGGAAAATAATGAACAACCAGGGATTAACCAGCCGCCCCCTTTCTCCACTTTCTCGGCACTTTTTTTTCCCCGCTGTTGGCTGAACGCCAGCGAAAGTGTTATCAACACCAATCCACCAGGGGCTAGAAAGAGACGGCACCAGGGCAACGGGAAAGAGACGGGGAATGCAGGCGAGCAAGCGAATTGGAGATGCAAAAATTGCTTTTGTTTATTTATTGGACACGTTTATTGTTTGGTACACTGTTTTTATTTACCACGATTCCCTGTACCCCCTCCCCCCTCCATCACCATCGAAGTACTACCCATTTTTCGCGCTCTTGATATTTATTTTCAATTTCATCTATTTTTCAATTGTGACTCGGACTCTGTTGTCTTTCTATCGCGCGAAAGGTGTCACCTTTCTGGGGATTTTCCTCGATTTTTCACACTCTCCCCTGGCATCCGTCTATTAGCATTAGAAATCGGAAAATGGCCAACTGCAGTTTTCGCAGGACATCCACTTTAATCTATAAAGTATTTAAAGTTTCAATGGAGTGATATAAAATATTGGTTTTTAGTTTAATTAGTAACCAAAGTTAATTTCCAGCTAATGATTGTTTACAATTTCATTCTAATTTAGTTGGTAACTAAATCAAAGTCAAAATGTGATAAATTAAGTGATATCCCAGCAAATATATCAGATGACAAAGCCTATAATCATAGTTTTAACTATCAAACAAATGCCAACCGATATGCGAGTATTTTCCCCTCTTCCGGTGTCATGGTGCACATATTAAACAGCAGGTGGCCATGTCCTCGCCATGTACCTGTAATATATGAATGCGCAATATGAAAATGAATATAATGATGTGCATGTATTCACATGTCACTGAATATCCCTGCACATATTGGGCTTCGATTGCAGGCGAACGGAAGTTGTGGCTCCGTGTTTCTGTGTGAGTGTGTGCCACGCCCCCTGCCCAATACGCCCAATTCGCCGCCCAAATACAGGGTTCAAAAGGTGCAGGGCAGCCGCTTAAAACCCCACCACCATCATCATCATGGCCACCAACACATTTGTCTTCAAAGATGTATTTATGGCAGCGCACTTCATCATCGGTGGAATATCATCATCATCAATATCATCATCATCATCATGGGCTCCATCGTTTTCATCATCGTTGTTAGCTTTGGTTGTCATTATTGTCCTCCTGCCGTTGTCGTTGTCGTTTCCAGCATTGACACCTCATTGATGGCAGGCCGAGAAAGGAGGTCCTGAGTTCCGAGGACACTGCTAGAAATGGATTATAATATTGGAACTATCCTAGATCTAAGCAGTCTTACCAAATTAGGAAAAAATCTGTAAGTCTATACTGTTATTTTGACTCTATTTTGTTTTATATTTAAGATAACGATTCATTTAAGTTACATTTTTTTTCAAATACCATATAAAGAATTTTTAATGGAATATAATAATTTAACTCTTTTATTTTTAGTCATACCATGTTAGGGAAAATTCTAAAAATCTTAAATATTGTTTTTACTCTATTTGATTTTATACTTAAAATATAGGAAAACTATACTTTTTTAAAATTCCTTTTTCCCTTATTCATACAAAATTATGGGAAACTTCCTGTAATCTGAACTATGGTATTGACTTCATTTGGTTTTATATTTACCAAATTATTTTTTAAAGCTACCCTTTCTCAATACCCCATAAGGATTTAAGGAAAAGTTTAAAAAGAAACTACGTATTGTTCCTTAAAAAATCCTTGAAAATTAACTTTAAAAAATTGCAATTGAATTGGAACAATATATTCCATAGGAAGATAATGAATTGTATACCATATTTTCGGGGTTTTCCTTCTTTCCCACAGTGCAGACTCTGTGCCTGGCTATACGTTATTGCATTTGGCTCGCTTGGCTCAGCTCTCCCCCTCCCTTTCACTCCGGCAGCTATCTCTGTCGCACACTCACTCACACACACGAAGACAGTTGCAGTGCCTGTCTGAGCTTTACAACTTCAATCAAATTCAATTGAGTTCAATTCAATTGTAACGTATTGTATTTTTATTGAGGCATAAAAAAAGGGAAGCTGCCGCGCCGCATGAGTGTGTGTAAGTGGGGGGTGTTGTATGTGTGTGTGTGTGTGTGGGGCACACTCTCGGATTTAACAAGTGCGACATAATGGCGCTGACAAGCAGCAAACTGGAACGAGATACATATATATAGAGGTGAAATGGGGGAAGGAACAACGCAATCACTGACACGCAGCATAAGGCTCAGAATCTCAGACCTTCCGCCCCCTCAACCTTCCGCCCACTCGCCCACCTCACTTCTTTTTGGCGACGACTTTTATGACTTCAATTCAATTTGTTTACGAGCCAAGGGCTGCCAAAGTGTGAAACCTTCAGCCCCTTGCCATTTTCAAAGACCCGCGCACAAATGTATGCTATGCTAAATAAGTAACTCGGCGGCAGCAACAACAAGGTCACAGCCGGTGGGAAAGTGGGCGGTGGGTGGGTGGTGCTATGGGCGGTGCAAAGTGGGTGGTGCGGAACAGCGGCAGGTGATGAGCGTAAAATTTATGCAGCCACATGTAAGGCAGACACCATGAAAGTTGCCCAAAGGGGCAACCGGCGCTCGAGAAAGCTGCACTGTGACAAAATGCGTGCGCTAATGGGTTGCTTTTAAGGAAACAAACACTTTGTGGTACTCATTATACTTGTAAATATTTATTACTATTTTCTAATTTTTTATTATATTTTAATTAGTAGTATTTCATGCGTATTGAAAGATTTGAGTTTTTTATTTTTTTGTCATATATTATTTTTAAAAAATAGTAGTAAATCTTTGTTGAACTCATTTAAGTTGTACACGTTTTTTTTGTAATATTTTCTACTCTGTTTTATTGATTAGATAAAAGTATTTACAATATTTACAATATTTTGTACTCTTGGTTCGAAAAGTAATATTAGGAAATATTTGTCTTACTCATTTTAGTAAAGAAAAACCCCTATAACTATTTTCTACTTAATTTATAGACTAAATGGTATTATATACAAATTTTTAAATATTTTCCATCTCAGTGGAGTTAAACATAATATTCAGAAATGCTTGTTTTCATTTTATTTAAGTTTTATTATTTCTTAACTATTTTCTACTTTTCTTTATAGATTAAAATATTTAAAAAAAATATGTAAACGAATTTTATATTATTAAAATAGGATTCAAAATGAAGTTTACAATCTCTCTGTTTAAAATATCTTTTACCTATTAATTTCATTTCCATTACGTGCACCACATATTTTTAAAGATTTTTTTATGACTTAAAGACTTATTGATTTAAGAAAAAGATCATTTACCGCATTAAATATTTATGAATGTGTCATTGAGATGTTTGCTTTTTGTCTCTGTGCCGGAAAATGTGTAAAGTACTCGGCACGCGGGAAAGGAGGTGAAGTGGGTGAAGTGGGCTTCCCCGCATTAGGTTGACAGATTTTTCGGTATTATTGTCACGTCACGTCTGGCGGCGGATTTGGCACCAGCACACGACAGCTTAAAGAGCTAAAAGCTACAATAGCACCGGCGAAGTCCTTGAAAAGGGCCAACTTTAAGGCCAGGACCGGGGCACTAATTAAGCAAACTCAAGTGGCCGTCGCCAGGTGGATTTCGGTTGCTACTTCTTGCATTTCTTTGTGCCGCCCCGCCAAGTGCAGCCAATTAAATTTCATGGATAAACAGTGGGCGGGGTTCGGGGGAATCCCCCACTGACTGCCGAGGTGACTTTGGGTTTGCCGGTGGACCGGGGATTTGCTGCCGCTGGCACTTTCAAGTTTCGCTCAAATTGAATTTCCAACAATTTTTGCCGCGTTGGCGTTATGAAGGTTCGCCCACAAAAGCGTTGCGAAAAAAAAAATCGAAAATAAAACTGGGTGAGCAGGAAGAAAAGTAAGCAACAACAATGGGCGAAAAGAATATTGAGTGCCAGCACAATGGGCAACAAAGGGTTAAGTGTTTGATGAGCGGGGAATCACCGGCTAATTTGGGATTCACTTGGAAGCTTTGGAAAAACCCCTCGTTTTTTGGGTGACAAATCAATCAGCTGTAATCCAGACTTTCAAGGTTTTTTCGTATACCATTTTGGCATCTGGCAAACCTTTATAATACTTTTTAAATATACCAAATATTAAAATGAAGTTAATTCGACAAAAACTCTGTAAAACATAGAAAGTCAATAAATCTTTTAAGAACTAGTTTATTTTGATAAATTATGGAAGCTGCTTGCTTAGAAAATATTTTAGATACCAATCTTTGGTATTTTTAAGCAGTTTTGTAAATTTAAATATTGCTTAAATAATTTTTTTGGTAACAATTTTTAATGGGAATGGATTGCTTTCTCTTTTCGAAATTCTAAAATAAATATGTTAATTTACAGTCCTCAAAATAGACTTTAAAATAGATAAAAGTAATTCTTTCTATCTGTTTGTTCTTCGTTTTGGGGAATAACTGTACTCCTTAACCTTGCCCTTCTCGTTTTTTGTGGTTAATCCATAGTGCTTAATTCGTTAGTTTTGAGGACGTTCCAGGGGCGCGCAAAAGGGGGTTTACGAGTTAATCGGAGAAAGAAGAAAGGGGATTTGGAGGAGCCGAAAGAAACCAGAAACAAAAACCAGTTAACAGCATTTTAAAATTACAAACAAACAAAAGGGTGGTAAAACCTAAATCAACTCGAGGATGACGTCGCCGACTGCCTTAACTCCACTTCAATTCTTTTCGCCCCCCAACCCTTATTCCCCATCTTTTTACTTAACCCCCCCTCTTTTTGCTTAACCCCCCCCTGGTTTTCCTTAACCCTTTCGATGCTCTTAAGCGGCGGCAATCGCGTTTTTGCACAACTTTTTCAGACGTAATAAAAACGTTCAACTTTTGCCTAGTGCCTTGCATTCTGAGCGTTTCTTCTCCCCTTATTTTTTTTCTTAATTTTTTTTTATTTTTTCCTCAGTTGCCTTTCGTTTTTTTGGACCTTTTGCTTTTGCTTTTGCCATTTTCATTTGCCGCCGCTGCAGTTTTCCTCTAGTTGGCGCAATTTTCCGCGTTTTCATCGTTTTAATCGATGTTGGTCAAAGTTGATGGCGTTGCACAGGGGCGGAGGGGGATTTTTTTGGTTGGCAGAGAAGGGGGTTTTTCGGTTTGCCAGACAGACATTTGCTGGCGAAAAAAGGGGGAAGGGGGGTTGAGGAGAGGGGGGCATGGAGCAACAGCAGCCATCGACAAGGACTAAAAATCTTTGTAACCATAATTAAAAGTTGTGCTGCCTGGCCGAGGCCCCCTCTGCCCCCCTTTCAGCAGCCCGCCCATGGCACTTGTGGTGCAAACAATAATTAATTTAAATTGAAACATTTTAGCGCGCTTGCTGCTGCGGGAAGTGGAAAAGAGAGGGTAAATACCAGGATGGGTTAAGGAAAAAGAGATGGCTATCCAAGGAATAAGTACTTAATAGCAGTTAGCAGAAATGCGACAGAGGACATGGGTTAAAGGTTGGGGAAATAAGTTGATTACTGGCTATGACTTTGATTAAAAAAAACTTTGTTCAAGCTTCAATTAATTTGTTAAATTAAAAATTAGTTCAATAGGAAAAATTATTTATAAGATTTTAAATAAAGATAAAAAATGTTTTAGAGTTAACAATTACTCTGGTTAGATGTATGATATTAAGATATTCAAATTATTTATCATCATTTAAATTATGAAATAAATTTTTGGGATTGAACAAATATTTTATTTATATTTTTAAATATTTACTTTACTTTTATGTCAAGGAAAATCAATACACTTTAGAATCGCTTGCTTTAGTATTATTTTATTATAATTTAATGTATATTTTTAAATATTTACTTCACTTTATCGGCAGGGAAAATCAATATAATCTATTGCTTTACTCTCGGCATTTATTCAAAATTGATTAACAAATCGAAGCATAATTAAGGCTGAAATGCTAACATTTCGAAATGTTTTGGATTAGGCACTTTGCTGCCCTTGGCCATCTTGCAACCGCAGTTAAGTCGGAAAGCCATCACAACTTGGGTATAAATATGGTTCAGCCCAAGAAAATCATATCAAATTGGGGAAAATATGCCACATCGATGCGAGGCAGAAGTTGCATTTAAGCGGAATTCTAGTGCAAATATTCCGTTGGAACTCGGACTCGAACTCGAACTTAAATATTTATTGAATATTTGTGTAGAGCGTTATCAACCACTTTGCCATTGGGCCTTGGCTAAAGCGTAGAATTTATTTAATTTTATTTTATTGCCGCTTCTTTCTAAATACGTGCGGTGTGCACACGGGCAGGCATTTATTTATTTATTTATTTACTTGCTTATTTATTGTGGCAAAATGTGGAAAATGCTGAAAATGTCGAAGCATTCGGCTGAAAAATGTTCTTCTGCTTTTTTGTTGCCTTTGCACTTATTGTTATTGTTACTGCCATTTGAATTGTTATTGCCTTTGCGCCAGCCGAATTTATTGTGGTTTTTCTTTTGTTTCTGGCTAATTGTGATTGCATGTAACTGGAGCATTTTTAGGGGAATTATCTTTGCTTAATTGAATGACATGCCAATTAATTCGGCTACATTGAAAGGGTCAAGGCGGTGGGGGGATACATGGCTATTTCCTTGTAACTATCGATTGTCTGAATTATTGATTTTTATGTTCACTCAAGCTTGTATAAACACAAGGATCTTGATTTTATGAGTGAGACTTTGATTTCAACCTAACAGTAAAGCAAGGAAATCAATCTACGGAGATTTGATTAATAAAATCCAGAAGATTTGGGCAAATGAAAGATGGTTTTGCTATTTTTGTGTATGTTAAAATATTATTAAAAGATGTGGTAAAGGTAATAACTCACATGCCTACAGTGATAAAAAAAGGAACTGCTAAAAAAAAATATCAACATATTGATTTAAAAAAACATAATAGTGAAATGTTAAGTAAGTATTTAAATTGTACGGTTTCACATGAAATTTCCAAAATGATTTGATTAATCATTTATGATAATTCATGTATGATAATTTAAAAATTGGGGAATCCTCGAATAAACTACAAATTATACATTTAATATTTTGATACATTAAAAAAAAAACAAGGAAGAACGCTATAGTCGAGTACCTCGACTATTAGATACCCGTTACTCAGCTAAATACAGATATGCAAGTAGCAAAGCGAGATTAAAATGCGCCACCTACCGGCGGTATACAGATTTAAGCGTTATGGGCGTTAGAGTGGGCGTGGCAAATTTTTTTTGGGTCAATCGATAGGTATTGATGAGAACATTACATTTCAGTTAAAATTTTTATTCTAGCATCAAAACTGTAGGAGCCACAGTTTTGGGCGGTTTGTGGGCGTTAGAGTGGGCGTGGCACTCTACTGAAACAAACTTGCGATGCGTAAGAAGCTCAGGAGTCTGCACGCCAAATCTCAATAGCCTAGCTCCCATAGTTTCCGAGATCTCAGCGTTCATCCGGACAGACAGACGGACAGACGGACAGACGGACAGACGGACATGGCTAGATCGACTCGGCTAGTGAAGAATATATATACTTTATGGGGTCGGAAACGCTTCCTTCTGCCTGTTACATACTTTCCGACGAATCTAGTATACCCTTTTACTCTACGAGTAACGGGTATAAAGACAGTAAACTAAGTCGAAGCAAATTTTTTCTACCGATCTAGTAGCCAAGAAATGCATCAAGTTAGCCATGAAATTAACTGTCAAGTCGAATATCGATTCGGATTTGGACCTAAGGGACAGAGCCCCAAATAATTTCAGTTTCGTTTTCGGGCTCGACAACACAACATCTCCGTGTTCTATAAACTTATTTAGGCAAGTGAAAAACAAGTTTTTTTTTTATTTTATTTATTTAGTTTGTTATTTTTTACTCTCCGGTCTAACAAAGTGAACTTTTTTCATTTTCAGATATGTGAAACACTAAGTTTACCTGTAGAATAGCCCCAGGATGTAACGTGACTAGTCCTCCGTAATAGACACCTACACACTTGGTATTTTCACACGTGAGAGCTCATAGCAGACGCCAGTAACCAATAAAGTCCTTGTATAATGCAGCTAATACTAACAGAACTTATTGGATGATGTTATAACTGATACAGAAACAGTAAAGCACACTATGTTCAACACAAGTGACGTAAAGTTAAGACTCGTTGACTTGGTATGGATGGAAGAGAAAAATCCCCAAATATCGCCAGCTACCCTCTCAAAATTATATAGTACTCAAGGACCCAAAACGAAACTCACTTTTTAACAGACACGCCACCAATTAAGGTAATATATTTAAACAAAATGTATTTACAATCTATTAATCCAGAACTAACCCCTAGGAATTTAAATGCATGTGCCCTTAACATGTACAACCTCCAACAGAAGGACGCCTGTCACTCAGGGACCCAATTACGAAACTTTCACTTTTTAACAGACACTCGTGTAATTAAGGCTTCAACTAGGTAATCTACTATACAAATCATAGAATCGATCTAATAATCTTACTCTATCTTTAGGAAATTCTATGCATATGCCCTTAACATGTAAGCTTCAACAGGAGGAGGACGTCCGTTATAATCCTGAGGATGAGGTTGGTACTACCATCAAATAATCTTAGGCTTAACTTTAATAAGCCCTTGTCCGTGCAGCTATTCCAGGTATCCACATATCTGGGGCTGCGCGATAGAGGATGAGGATTTGCATCACACTCTAAAATAAATATTGAACTTTGCATCGAATTAAATTATCATACCTGCAAACTGCTGAAGAAGACAGCAACGCATTGAAGTACACGTATTATAAAATGTTTTATTTATCCAGAAACTTAAGCACATATCGATTATGTACCGACACACATAAAATTGTAAATCACATCGAATTATATGCATGTACAGAAGAATCTTAAAAACATACATGTAAGGTAACGTAACCAAGCCAACACTGTTCAGAACGTCGACCTAGTTAAAATAAAAATGTATACCACAAAATGCTTACAAAAATTGTATAAGGGGAATATAGTTTAATAATTAAAGCATGTAATCTATCTACGTACAAATACCGATCTACGTACTTGCCTAAGGCAAGACAGATTCTTAGATCGACTCGGCTAGTGACGAATCTAATATATCCTTTTACTCTACGTGTAATGGGCAAAAAGTACTAGCCTTAAAACCATGCAATAAAATGACGAATATGGTCATGATATGGTGATACCTTAAACCGTAAAGAAAAAATATCACTAAATGCATGTAAAATATTTTAAGGCAAGTGCAATTATTTCTATTTGTAAAAGCCTTTTCTCCACATTGGACGCCTGGTTAATAAACGGTTAACAAACCACTTAGCAATTAAGCTATTTATTAAAAAGCAAATCAATGAAATTAAACTCTCTAAAATATCTTAAATCTAAATATTAATTGTGGCTTTCAAGCCGCGTCTTTTCAAATTAATAATATCGATTTTGTTGTCCAGTGTAATGATAATTTTCGGTCCCTGTGTATTAGGTCCCATTAAATTAAAATAAAAAGACAAGAAAAAAAGTTAGCTTCGGCAAGCCGAAGCTTATATACCCTTGCAGCTATAATTATTAAATTTAAAAACACAAAAAATGATATTCCCAATAGTATATGATAATATGTCAAAAAACACCGAAGCTATAATTTGTTTCATATTATTTTTCCACCAATTTTCCGATCGTTCCTATGGCAGCTATATGATATAGTCGTCCGATTTCGATAAAATTTAATTCAAAATTCAAAACTAATTAAAAAATGTTATTTCCAAGCTTATGAGGTTATATGCTAAAAAACACCAAAGATATTTTTTTAAATTTTTTTGTCCGATTATTCCTATGGGAGCTATAAGATATAGTTGGCCGATCCGGCTGGTTCCGACTTATATACTACATGCAAAAGATATAAGACTTTTGGGAAAGTTTCAGCCCGATAGCTTTAAAACTGAGAGACTAGCTTGCGTAGAAACGGACGGACAGACGGACAGACGGACATGGCTAGATCGACTCGTCTAGTCATGCTGATCAAGAATATATATACTTTATGGGGTCGGAAAGGTCTCCTTCACTGCGTTGCAAACTTCTGACTGAAATCAATATACCCTCTGCAAGGGTATAACAAAAATCTACATCGAAGCAAATTTTTTCTACCGATCTAGTAGCCAGGAAATGCATCAAGTTAGCCATGAAATTAACTGTCAAGTCGAATATCGATTCGGATTTGGACCTAAGGGACAGAGCCCCAAATAATTTCAGTTTCGTTTTCGGGCTCGACAATGCAACATCTCCGTGTTTTATTAACTTGTTTAGGCAAGTTAAAAACAAGTTTTTTTTTTAATTTCAGTTTCGTTTTCGGGCTCGACAATGCAACATCTCCGTGTTTTATTAACTTATGTAGGCAAGTTAAAAACAAGTTTTTTTTTTTAATTTATTTAGTTTGTTATTTTTTACTCTCCGGTCTAACAAAGTGAACTTTTTTAATTTTCAGATATGTGAAACACTAAGTATACCTGTAGAATAGCCCCAGGGTGTAACGTGACCAGTCCTCCGTAATACACACCTACACACTTGGTATTTTCACACGTGAGAGCTCATAGCAGACGCCAGTAACCAAAAAAGTCCTTGTATAAGGCAGCTAAGACTAACAGAACTTATTGGATGATGTTATAACTGATACAGAAACAGTAAAGCACACTATGTTCAACACAAGTGACGTAAAGTTAAGACTCGTTGACTTGGTAAATACTTTGAGCCACTTCGTTAAAATGGATGGAAGAGAAAAATCCCCAAATATCGCCAGCTACCCTCTCAATATTATATAGTAGTTAAGGACCCAAAACGAAACTGTCACTTTTTAACAGACACGCCACCAATTAAGGTAATATATTTAAACAAAATGTATTTACGATCTATTAATCCAAGGACTAACCCCTAGGAATTTAAATGCATGTGCCCTTAACATGTTCAAGTTCCAACAGAAGGACGCCTGTCACTCAGGGACCCAATTACGAAACTTTCGCTTTTTAACAGACACTCGTGTAATTAAGGCTTCAACTAGGTAATCTACTATACAAATCATAGAATCGATCTAATAATCTTACTCTATCTAGGAAATTCTATGCATGTGCCCTTAACATGTAAGCTTAAACAGAAGGAGGACGTCTGTTAATCCTGAGGATAAGGTTGGTACTGCCATTAAAGAATCTTGGGATTAACTTTAATAAGCCCTTGTCTTTGCAGCTATTCCAGGTATCCACATATCTGGGGCTGCGCGATAGAGGATGAGGATTTGCATCACACTCTAAAATAAATATTGAACTTTGCATCGAATTAAATTATCATACCTGCAAACTGCTGAAGAAGACAGCAACGCATTGAAGTACACATCGTATTATAAAATGTTTTATTTATCCAGAAACTTTAGCACATAACGATTATGTACCGACACACATAAAATTGTAAATCACATCGAATTATATGCATGTACAGAAGAATCGTAAAAACAATGTAACGTAACGTAACGTAGCCAAGCCAATACTGTTCAGAACGTCGACCTAGTTAAAATAAAAATGTATACCACAAAATGCTTACAAAAATGTTATAATGGGAATATAATTTAAGAATTAAATGTAATATGGTGAATTTTTTTTTGGGGGTACCTACAAATACCGATTTACGTACTTGCCTAAGGCAAGACGGACATTGTTAGATCGACTCGGCTAGTGAGGATGATGAACATATATACTTTGCAGGGTGGGACAAGGTTGCCACCTGTTACATAATTCGACGAATTTAATACTACACCCTTTTACTCAACGTGTAAGGGGTAAAAAGTACTAGCTCTAAAAAGTGCTATAAATTGACGCATATGGTCTTGATATGGTGATACTTTAAGCGGCACAGAAAAAATGTAACTATATGCATGTAAAATATTTAAAGGCAAGTGCATTTATTTCTATTTCTAAAAGCCTTTTCTCCACATTGGACGCCTGGTTAATAAACGGTTAACAAACCACTTAGCTATTTATTGAAAAGCAAGTCAAAGAAATTAATTACCAACTCTCGAAAATATGTTAAATCAAAATATTAAATGTGGCTTTCAAGCCGCGTCTTTTCAAATTAATAATATCGATTTTGTTGTCCAGTGTAATGATAATTTTCGGTCCCTGTGTATTAGGTCCCATTAAATTAAAATAAAAAGACAAGAAAAAAAGGTAGCTTCGGCAAGCCGAAGCTTATATACCCTTGCAGCTATAATTATTAAATTTAAAAACACAAAAAATGATATTCCCAATAGTATAAGATAATATGTCAAAAAACACCGAAGCTATAATTTGTTTCATATAATTTTCCTACCAATTTTCCGATCGTTCTTATGGCAGCTATATGATATAGTCGTCCGATTTTGATAAAATTAAATTCGAAATTCAGAACTAATTAAAAAATGTTATTTCCAAGCGTTGGAAGTTATATGTTGAAAACCACCGAAGCTATAATTTGTTTCATATTATTTTTCCACCAGTTTTCCGATCGTTCCTATGGCAGCTATATGATATAGTCGTCCGATTTCAATAAAATTTAATTCAAAATTCAAAACTAATTAAAAACAAGGAAGAACGCTATAGTCGAGTACCTCGACTATCAGATACCCGTTACTCAAAGGGAAATGGAGATATGCAAGCAGCAAAGCGAGATTAAAATGCGCCACCTACCAGCGGTAGACAGATTTAAGCGTTATGGGCGTTAGAGTGGGCGTGGAAAATTTATTTTTGGATCAATCGATAGGTATTGACGACACCAATACATTTCAGTTAAAATTTTTTATCTAGCACTCAAATTGTGGGCGTCACAGGTTTTCGCGGTTTGTGGGCGTTTAAGTGGGCGTGGCAAATTTTTTTTTAGGTCAATCGATAGGTATTGATGAGAACAATACATTTCGGTTAAAATTTTCTATCTAGCATCAAAACTGTAGAAGTTACAGTTTCGGGCGGTTTGTGGGCGTTAGAGTGGGCGTGGCAGTCTACTGAAACAAACTTGCGCTGCGTAAGAAGCTCAGGAATCTTTACGCCAAATCTCAATAGCCTAGCCCTCATAGTTTCCGAGATCTCAGCGTTCATCCGGACAGACAGACGGACAGACAGACGGACAGACGGACATGGCTAGATCGACTCGGCTAGTGATCCTGATCAAGAATATATATACTTTATGGGGTCGGAAACGTCTCCTTCACTGCGTTGCAAACTTCTGACTGAAATCAATATACCCTCTGCAAGGGTATAAAAAGACAGTAAACTAAATCGAAGCAAATTTTTTCTAACGATCTAGTAGCCAGGAAATGCATCAAGTTAGCCATGAAATCAACTGTCAAATCGAAATTCGATTAGGATTTGGACCTAAGGGCCAGAGCCCATAATAATTTCAGTTTCGTTTTCGGGCTCGACAACGCAACATCTCCGTGTTTTATTAACATATTTAGGCAAGTGAAAAACAAGTTTTTTTTTATTTTATTTATTTAGTTTGTTATTTTTTACTCTCCGGTCTAACAAAGTGAACTTTTTTCATTTTCAGATATGTGAAACACTAAGTTTACCTGTAGAATAGCCCCAGGGTGTAACGTGACCAGTCCTCCGTAATACACACCTACACACTTGGTATTTTCACACGTGAGAGCTCATAGCAGACGCCAGTAACCAAAAAAGTCCTTGCATAAGGCAGCCAAAACTAACAAAATTTATTGGATGATACGGAAACGGTAAAGCACACTATGTTCAACACAAGTGACGTACAATTTTGAGCCACATCGTTAAAATGGATGAATGGAATGAAATCGGCAAATCGGCAGCAACCCTCAAAATTATATGGTATTTAAGGACCCTGATACGAAATTTTCACTTAAACACACGCCACCAATTAAGGTAATCTATTTAAATAAAATATGCATGTGCCCCTAACATGTATAGGCTTAAACAGAAGAATCAGGAGGATGAGGTTGGTATTACGATTTAAGAATCTAATGATTAACGTTCAATACCCCTTACCTTGCAGCCATTCCAGCTATCCTCTCAAAATTATATTGTATTTAAGGACCCACAAAACGGAGCTTTCACTTTTTAACAGACACTCGTGTAATTAAAATTTAAACTAGGTAATCTATTTTCAATGAAGCATAGTTACGATCTATTAATCTTACAACAATCTTTTTAAAAGAAATTTCATGCATGTGCCCTTAACATGTAAGCTTCAACAGAAGTAGGACGTCGTTATTATCCTGAGGATGAGGTTGGTACTACAATCAAAGAATCTAAGGATTATCTTTAATAAGCCCCCTGTCTTTGCAGCTATTCCAGGTATCCACACAGAACTGGGAGCTGCGCGATAGAGGATGGAGGACTTGCATCATACTCGTAAATAAATACATCGTATTATGTCATCACACCTGGAAGGTACTGAAGAACACATCGCAACACATTGAAGTACACCTCGTATTATAAAATATTCTATTTAACCATATAACGTTATCGTACCGACATACACTACATTATACATCATACCTCGAATTTATAATATCGCAAATGTAACACAAACACGAATTATATTGCACTACTAAACCATATGCTGTTCAGAAGGTCGACTTAGTTAAAATAAATGTTTATGCCACAAACTGGTTACAAAAATGTTATTTGGGAAAGGTTGAGCATTACTTGTTTTTGGGTTTGCTTTGTTGAAGTAAAAGGGTGCCAAGTACAACAACGAAAACCGGGAAAATTTATTTTTGAACCAATTTTCGCATTTTTTTGCAAACCCTTGCATCATGATTTTTTTGATTTCAGATTTTATTCAAAAATAATCATTTTTTAGTGGTTTTCCAGTTGGAAGTTATATGTTGAAAACCACCGAAGCTATAATTTGTTTCATATTATTTTTCCGACCCCATAAAGTATATATATTCTTGATCAGCATGACTAGACGAGTCGATCTAGCCATGTCCGTCTGTCCGTCCGTTTCTACCCAAACTTGTCCCTCAGTATTAAAGCTATCGGGCTGAAACTTTCCCAAAAGTCTTATATCTTTTGCAGGTAGTATATAAGTCGGAACCAGCCGGATCGGACAACTATATCTTATAGCTCCCATAGGAATAATCGGACAAAAAAATTTAAAAAAATTATATCTTTGGTGTTTTTTAGCATATAACCTCCTAAGCTTGGAAATAACATTTTTTAATTAGTTTTGAATTTCGAATTTAATTTTATCAAAATCGGACGACTATATCATATAGCTGCCATAAGAACGATCGGAAAATTGGTACACTCAGAAAAAAAATCAAGTATTTCGTGCTTGAACCTAGTATTTTCGGTGTCAAAACTTCGCCAAGCATGGAAAATACAGAACGCGAGAACGAAATACTACTTTCGAGCACGAATTTTCAAGACCCAAAATTCTAGGTTTAAGAACCTTTCGGTCTTGAATCTAGTATGAATAATTCTTAAATCAAGTCATATTTGGACTAAAAACAAGAACGATTTAATAATAAAGTAAAAAGTTGCAGGCATGATTTAAGGACGAATAATTCTTAAATCAGTATATAAATATTATGAAATTAAAATGAGTTTTTATTTTATGCTAGTAAGAGAAATATGTATTGGAAACTGAAACGAAATAATCGGGATATATATAAATAATAATAATATTTTAAGTTTACTTACGACTTGCCGTTCACGGCCATTAAAACTGTCTAATTTATGCGCCTTATATACCGAGTACTTTCAGAATAAACAGTTGGGAATTATTAGAGTTGGCAGACATTAAAAATCCAAAAAGTGCTCAATATGAGAATTTTTTGAGCACGAACGTTCTTAAATGTTAAGCATGCCATTTTTCTTAAATCAAGGCTGTTTGTACTTGTTTTTAGCACGGTGTTTTTCCCTGAGTGTAGGAAAATTATATGAAACAAATTATAGCTTCGGTGTTTTTTGACATATTATCTTATACTATTGGGAATATCATTTTTTGTGTTTTTAAATTTAATAATTATAGCTGCAAGGGTATATAAGCTTCGGCTTGCCGAAGCTAACTTTCTTTCTTGTTTTATTTTAATTTTATTGGACCTAATACTAAGGGGCCGAAAATTATCATTACACTGGACAACAAAATCACTAGCCGAGTCGATCTAAGAATGTGTCTTGCCTTAGGCAAGTACGTAGATCGGTATTACATTTAATTCTTAAATTATATTCCCATTATAACATTTTTGTAAGCATTTTGTGGTATACATTTTTATTTTAACTAGGTCGACGTTCTGAACAGTATTGGCTTGGTTACTTTACGTTACGTTACATTGTTTTTACGATTCTTCTGTACATGCATATAATTCGATGTGTGATTTACAATTGTGTGTGTCGGTACATAATCGATTTGTGCTAATGTTTCTGGATAAATAAAACATTTTATAATACGATGTGTACTTCAATGCGTTGCTGTCTTCTTCAGCAGTTTGCAGGTATGATAATTTAATTCGATGCAAAGTTCAATATTTATTTTAGAGTGTGATGCAAATCCTCATCCTCTATCGCGCAGCCCCAGATATGTAGATACCTGGAATAGCTGCAAAGACAAGGGCTTATTAAAGTTAATCCCAAGATTCTTTAATGGCAGTACCAACCTTATCCTCAGGATTAACAGACGTCCTCCTTCTGTTTAAGCTTACATGTTAAGGGCACATGCATAGAATTTCCTAGATAGAGTAAGATTATTAGATCGGTACTACGATACCTAGTTGCAGCCTTAATTACACGAGTGTCTGTTAAAAAGTGAAAGTTTCGTAATTGGGTCCCTGAGTGACAGGCGTCCTTCTGTTTGAGGTTGTACATGTTAAGGGCACATGCATTTAAATTCCTAGGGGTTAGTTCTGGGATTAATAGATCGTAAATACATTTTGTTTAAATATATTACCTTAATTGGTGGCGTGTCTGTTAAAAAGTGACAGTTTCGTTTTGGGTCCTTAAGTACTATATAATTTTGAGAGGGTAGCTGGCGATATTTGGGGATTTTTCTCTTCCATCCATACCAAGTCAACGAGTCTTAACTTTACGTCACTTGTGTTGAACATAGTGTGCTTTACTGTTTCTGTATCAGTTATAACATCATCCAATAAGTTCTGTTAGTATTAGCTGCATTATACAAGGACTTTATTGGTTACTGGCGTCTGCTATGAGCTCTCACGTGTGAAAATACCAAGTGTGTAGGTGTGTATTACGGAGGACTGGTCACGTTACATCCTGGGGCTATTCTACAGGTAAACTTAGTGTTTCACATATCTGAAAGTGAAAAAAGTTCACTTTGTTAGACCGGAGAGTAAAAAATAACAAGCTAAATAAATAAAATAAAAAAAAACTTGTTTTTCACTTGCCTAAATAAGTTTATAGAACACGGAGATGTTGTGTTGTCGAGCCCGAAAACGAAACTGAAATTATTTGGGGCTCTGTCCCTTAGGTCCAAATCCTAATCGGTATTCGACTTGACAGTTAATTTCATGGCTAACTTGATGCATTTCCTGGCTACTAGATCGTTAGAAAAAATTTGCTTCGATTTAGTTTACTGTCTTTTTATACCCTTGCAGAGGGTATATTGATTTCAGTCAGAAGTTTGCAACGCAGTGAAGGAGACGTTTCCGACCCCATAAAGTATATATATTCTTGATCAGCATGACTAGACGAGTCGATCTAGCCATGTCCGTCTGTCCGTCCGTTTCTACGCAAACTAGTCTCTCAGTTTTAAAGCTATCGGGCTGAAACTTTCCCAAAAGTCTTATATATTTTGCAGGTAGTATATAAGTCAGAATCTGCCGGATCGGACAACTATATCTTATAGCTCCCATAGGAATAATCGGACAAAAAAATTTAAAAAAATTATATCTTTGGTGTTTTTTAGCATATAACCTTATAAGCTTAGAAATAATATTTTTTAATTAGTTTTGAATTTTGAATTAAACTTGATCGAAATCGGACGACTATATCATATAGCTGCCATAGGAACGATCGGAAAATTGGTGGAAAAATAATATGAAACAAATTATAGCTTCGGTGTTTTTTAACATGTTATCTTATACTATTGGGAAAATCATTTTTTGTGTTTTTAAATTTAATAATTATATCTGCAAGGGTATATAAGCTTCGGCTTGCCGAAGCTAACTTTCTTTCTTGTTCAGTCACAGTTTAGCCAAATCAAGGCGTACAGCTAAAAGACCGACAGTTTTGAGCAGCTTGCTTCAATTGCTATCGATCCCCATCATTTTAAAGAAGATTTATTTTTTGACAAATTTTTTCGGTTTTATTCGGAATTCAGATTTTGGTCAAAATACTCATGTTTTAGTGGTTTTTCAGTCGTTGTTTAACCAATTCAAGGATGACAGCTATAGGACCGTCTGGTTTGGATAGCTTGCTTCCTCTGCTAACGATCTGCATCACTTTTTGGTTAATTTATTTCTTGACAATTTTTCGAATTTTTTTAAGGGTTTGCATCGTGATTTTTTTGATTTCAGATTTTAGGCAAAAAATATCTTTTTTTGGGGTTTTTCAATCGTAGCTCAGCCAAATGAAGGAGTACAGCTATAGGACCGACTGTTTTGGATAGCTTGCTTCCTATGCTAACGATGCAGTTCGTTTGGAAGTTGGGAAATTTTTTGCTTATCTAGAACACACGTGCAATTGCAGTACGTTTAATTCAACAATTTACAATAGTTAGCGAAAATCAATATTCAACGTGCAACATTCTATTTTTAGCATTTAATTAAAATGATTCACGAGAATATTTGAAAGTGTTTGTATGCTCTTGAAGATTAATTGACCAATTTGAGGACTCATTTATTTCTGCCAGTGTCTAAAGACCAAAGATAGTGACAGAGTCAGTGGCAATTCAATTTGTTAACCAGTGGCAAATTGGAGCTGTTTTTGTTGCTGGGCAATTTGCCAGCCAAGAGAGAACAGAGGAAAGCAGAGCAGAAGAAAATCCAGCAGCAGGTGAAAAGTGGGCGGGGGGTGGGTGTGGTGGCAAGGAAAACCCGGCGGAAAGGTATGTGTGCAGTGGCAGCATTTACTTAGGGCCAAGTTTGCATTTCCCCAACCTCCGTCCTCCGTTTTGGTGGCTATCAACTGTCTCCAGTTTTGGCAGCTGGCAAAAGTTGCCGCCGACACTTTGCCGCTGCTTTCTTTTTTTTCTCCCATTTTTTGTCCTTTTTTTCTTCTTCTTTTAGACAGAAGAAGATCTTGCAGCAGCGACTGCATTTCATTAGCCAACAACAGCGGCAGCGGCTGGCACTTTCTGCATAAGTTAGTAAATATGAAAATTTTGCACTAAGCACAACAAAAGCAACAACAGGAAGCCAAGTAAAAAATCAAAGAAAGAATTCTAAAGTCAAGAATGAGATGACAAAAGTTGTCTGGCGAAAGTTTGTAGCTCTTGGCTTGGCTTTTTATCCTCAAACTGGTTGAAAAGAGGGTGGTATTCTTGTCAGTGGCAGACCACAAAGCGTTAATTCCCTGCCTTAACCCATTTACGAAAATGTACTTCAAGCCGGGGAAAATTGAAATATCTACTTAAGGTCTGTCCACAGAATAGAATGGAAAACACATTTTAGTTTTTATGTCATGAATGTGTCAAAAAAGTGATCAATTACAGTTGATTTTTCCTTATAAAACACTTAATTATTAGTATTTGGAAAATGTTCGGTAAACCCCCTAAGTAAATACCCCTTACATTTTAGTTTCAATTACCTTAACTAAAATAAATTATACCCCAAAATAAAAATCCACAAATGCCATATGGCCTTAATTCCTTGCCTAAACCATCTTTTCAAAAGTAAATACTCGTACAAGCTTGGGGTAATGGAAAAATATTCTTAAGGAATGGAATCATTTTAAAAGTCTGCTATAAAATATTTGTAACTGAAATTCAGGTAATTTATTTAATTTATTGTAGACCTTAAGTCAATGTTTGTTTAAAGATATTTACTTAAACTTTTATGGAAAAAACATCAATCTCCAAAGTAAAAATATTTGTTAGGCTTTTTAAAAATTGGCATATGTGAGTTTTAAAAATTATTCTATAATTAACTTTAACTTAAAAAACTGTTATCTAAAAAAATATAAATCAAACTTTACCAGTCTATTAAAGTTCCCAAATCACCATTGAACCAATTATAATAGCGAATTGCGGATCAATTTGTGTTACAACTTTCTGTTGGCGGCCGCTCAATCTTGCAACTTATTGTTGAATGCAGCCCGCATATGTACATTTATGGATATATATATATTTTTGGAAAAGTTGGGCCAAAGTTGCGAGCGGTGGGAGGTTCACTCGATGAACTTGTGTGCAACTTTGCACCAATTAAACTTGTTAAAACGCTCGTTTTCGGTTATCCAAAAGCTGACAACTTCACTACACAAAACTCTAATTACATTTTACGGCGAGTCCCACACAGAATATATATATATATATATATATAGAGAACATATATATTTATCACACATATGCAAAGCAGCCCTTAGTTGTGCGTAATTAAAAGTTATTTTATTGTGTGTGTCTGTATGTCTGTTTGTTGTGCAGTAAATGTGGGGGAAGTTTTAAAGGGAGATTTAGGGGGTTCAAGATTTGCAAGTAATTGTAGGACTTGAATGCAATCGAAAACAAGCAATTTGAATTAAGCCATTATTAACTATAAACTTCAGTAACCTGAGCTATAAGCAATTAAATGAAAACAAACAAGGGGAAAAGTATAAAATGCAAAGCTAATCAAGGGCCAAACAAATTGTGGCTATAGACAGGCGAAAAGTATAACCTTTTACCCCCATTTCGATGTATACCCCCGAAATAAGCCAAAGTTTCGTTTGATTTGGCAACCTTTAATCCGACTCACATCAACTTTTAATTGGCAAAGTTCGGCGGCCCATTTTCCTTAACATTTTGGCCGTTGTTACTGGTTACTTTGTGGTCAGCCTAATGGCTAATAAACATAAAAATATGCTGCTGGCCTAAAAGCGCAGCTACATAAAAACCAAATTAATATATCCTTGGAGACTGAAAGTACATTAAAACTGACTACCTTCTTTTGGGGGAAGTTTTCTTATTTATAAATATCTAGATACTTTACTTTTTTTTAGGGGGGAGCTTGCAGTTTGAATGTGGCCAAGAATATTTTTGGCTGGCCGTTTTCGTTGATCGAAGATGTGAAACTTTATTTGGCCGACAAGTCGGCAATTGTTGTGCAATTTTCGGCAGCAGCAGCTGCTAATTCTGTCAGAATCACACAAAGCAATACATCACACATGCTGCCCGGATTTTCCCGAACCCCCTTTACCGCCGCCCCTGCTTTTTTAGGGGGGAAGGGGGTGGTATAATGGAGAAAATTCATGGCAAGCGTCGGAGATAGATTGCCAGATGGCCCCATTTCGTCGTTGTTGCAGCCCACGCACTTGCAACATACATAGTCCTGGCCCCCCTTGCAAACCATGGTTGCCCCCGAAACCCCCTTTTTGTTGTGCATTTGCCGCAGCTGAGATTGAGTCGAGTTTGGCAGCTGGGTGGGCGGGGCTGAATGGCAAATTGCACGGCATTTGACAGCCGCATCCATTCAGCGGCATTTCCGTCTCATTTTTCTTTATTTTCGCTTTATTTTTTGTGCCGCAGCAATTGCAACTGCAACAGCAGCAGCAACAGCGAGTGGCAAGTGCAACTGCGCCACTGTTTTTGCGGCCATAATGCAAATGGCCACCGACGGACACCCTGAAAAGTAGGCTACTATGTTTCCATCTTGACAGGTGATTTGGAGGTGTGCAGCCATGAATTATGCGGGAGTCACTCTTTTGGGGGCTAGATGAAATCAGGATAGCCTTGCAAGGAAAAAAATATAGAGGTAAAAGTTCCTAGAAAGGCCTTTTTTCCAGTATTTTATAAAAGAAAATACTCTCTTTATGCAAAGAAAAAAATATAGAGGTAAAAGTGCCTAGAAAGGCCTTTTTACGGTATTTTATTAAAGAAAGTATTTTCTTTATTTAAAAAAAATTTGGTTTCTTATAAAAGGAAATAAATATCACTGCTAAAAGAAACACTGTAGTAATCCCATTAATTTCATATTCAATTTTAATATTTTCTGCTATAATTTTCATACATTGCTGTTTTAATTTAATTTAATTATACCCGTTACTCGTAGAGTAAAAGGGAATACTAGATTCGTCGGAAAGTATGTAACAGGCAGAAGGAAGCGCTTCCGACCCCATAAAGTATATATATTCTTGATCAGGATCACTAGCCGAGTCGATCTAGCCATGTCCGTCTGTCCGTCTGTCCGTCTGTCCGTCTGTCCGTCTGTCCGTCCGGATGAACGCTGAGATCTCGGAAACTATGAGAGCTAGGCTATTGAGATTTGGCGTAAAGATTCCTGATCTTCTTACGCAGCGCAAGTTTGTTTCAGTAGACTGCCACGCCCACTCTAACGCCCACAAACCGCCCAAAACTGTAACTCCTACAGTTTTGATGCTAGATAGAAAAAGTATTGTGAAAAGTATTGTTCTCATCAATACCTATCGATTGACCTAAAAAAAAGTTTGCCACGCCCACTTAAACGCCCACAAACCGCGAAAACCTGTGACGCCCACAATTTGCATGCTAGATAAAAAATTTTAACTGAAATGTATTGGTGTCGTCAATACCTACCTATTGATTGATCCAAAAATAAATTTGCAACGCCCACTCTAACGCCCATAACGCTTAAATCTGTCTACCGCCGGTAGGTGGCGCATTTTAATCTCGCTTTGCTGCTTGCATATCTCCATTTCCCTTTGAGTAACGGGTATCTGATAGTCGAGGTACTCGACTATAGCGTTCTTCCTTGTTTTTTTAATTTTTTTGTCCGATTATTCCTATGGGAGCTATAAGATATAGTTGGCCGATCCGGCTGGTTCCGACTTATATACTACAAGCAAAAGATATAAGACTTTTGGGAAAGTTTCAGCCCGATAGCTTTAAAACTGAGAGACTAGTTTGCGTAGAAACGGACGGACAGACGGACATGGCTAGATCGACTCGTCTAGTCATGCTGTCAAGAATATATATACTTTATGGGGTCGGAAACGTCTCCTTCACTGCGTTGCGAACTTCTGACTGAAATCAATATACCCTCTGCAAGGGTATAAAAACCACTAAAAAATGAGTATTTTTTCATAAATAATCATAATCATAAATAAAACCGAAAAAATTTGTCAAAAAATAAATAAATCTTTAAAGTGATAGGGATCGATAGTAATTAAAGCAAGCTGCTCAAAACTGTCGGTCTTTTAGCTGTACGCATTGATTTGGATAAACTACGACTGAAAAACCACTAAAAAGAGAGTATTTTCGACCAAAATCTGAATCCCAAAACAAACCGAGCTACCCCCTTACAAAAAATGAAAAACTTTGTCAAAAAAAAATCTTCTTTAAAGTGATGGGGATCGATAGCAATTGAAGCAAGCTGCTCAAAACTGTCGGTTCCTAAGCTGTTCGCCTTGATTTGGCTAAACTACGCCTGAAAAACCACTAAAAAATGAGTATTTTCGACCAAAATCTGAATTCGAAAACAAACCGAGCTACCCCCTTACAAAAAATGAAAAAATTTGTCAAAAAATAAATCTTTAAAATGATGGGGATCGATAGCAATTGAAGCAAGCTCCTCAAAACTGTCGGTATTTTAGCTGTACGCCTTGTTTTGGCTAAACTACGACTGGAAAACCACTAAAAAATGATTATTTTTGAATAAAATCTGAAATCAAAAAAATCATGATGCAAGGGTTTGCAAAAAAATGCGAAAATTGGTTCAAAAATAAATTTTTTCCGGTCTTCGTTGTTGTACTTGAAACCCTTTAACTTCAACAAAGCAAACCCAAAAACAAGTAATGCTCAACCTTTCTCAAATAACATTTTTGTAACCATTTTGTGGCATAAACATTTATTTTAACTAAGTCGACCTTCTGAACAGCATATGGTTTAGTAGTGCAATATAATTCGTGTTTGTGTTACATTTGCGATATTATAAATTCGAGGTATGATGTATAATGTAGTGTATGTCGGTACGATAACGTTATATGGTTAAATAGAATATTTTATAATACGAGGTGTACTTCAATGTGTTGCGATGTTTTCTTCAGTACCTTCCATGTATAACATAATACGATGTATTTATTTACGAGTATGATGCAAGTCCTCCATCCTCTATCGCGCAGCTCCCAGTTCTGTGTGGATACCTGGAATAGCTGCAAAGACAGGGGGCTTATTAAAGATAATCCTTGGAATCTTTGATCGAAGTACCAACCTCATCCTCAGGATAATAACGACGTCCTACTTCTGTTGAAGCTTACATGTTAAGGGCACATGCATGAAATTTCTTTTAAAAAGATTGTTGTAAGATTAATAGATCGTAACTATGATTCATTGAAAATAGATTACCTAGTTTAAATTTTAATTACACGAGTGTCTGTTAAAAAGTGAAAGCTCCGTTTTGTGGGTCCTTAAATACAATATAATTTTGAGAGGATAGCTGGAATGGCTGCAAGGTAAGGGGTATTGAACGTTAATCATTAGATTCTTAAATCGTAATACCAACCTCATCCTCCTGATTCTTCTGTTTAAGCCTACACATGTTAGGGGCACATGCATATTTTATTTAAATAGATTACCTTAATTGGTGGCGTGTCTGTTTAAGTGAAAATTTCGTATCTGAGTCCTTAAATACCATATCATTTTCAGGGTTGCTGCCGATTTGCCGATTTCATTCCATTCATCCATTTTAACGATGTGGCTCAAAATTGTACGTCACTTGTGTTGAACATAGTGTGCTTTACCGTTTCCGTATCATCCAATAAATTTTGTTAGTTTTGGCTGCCGTATACAAGGTCTTTTTCTGTTTACTGGCGTCTGCTATGAGCTCTCACGTGTGAAAATACCAAGTGTGTAGGTGTGTATTACGGAGGACTGGTCACGTTACATCCTGGGGCTATTCTACAGGTAAACTTAGTGTTTCACATATCTGAAAATTAAAAAGGTTCACTTTGTTAGACCGGAGAGTAAAAAATAACAAACTAAATAAATAAAATAAAAAAAAACTTGTTTTTCACTTGCCTAAATATGTTAATAAAACACGGAGATGTTGCGTTGTCGAGCCCGAAAACGAAACTGAAATTATTTGGGGCTCTGGCCCTTAGGTCCAAATCCTAATCGAATTTCGATTTGACAGTTGATTTCATGGCTAACTTGATGCATTTCCTGGCTACTAGATCGTTAGAAAAAATTTTCTTCGATTTAGTTTACTGTCTTTTTATACCCTTGCAGAGGGTATATTGATTTCAGTCAGAAGTTTGCAACGCAGTGAAGGAGACGTTTCCGACCCCATAAAGTATATATATTCTTGATCAGGATCACTAGCCGAGTCGATCTAGCCATGTCCGTCTGTCCGTCTGTTCGTCCGTTTCTACGCAAACTAGTCTCTCAGTTTTAAAGCTATCGGGCTG
Organism: Drosophila suzukii; assembly: GCF_043229965.1. Lineage (NCBI taxonomy): Eukaryota > Metazoa > Arthropoda > Insecta > Diptera > Drosophilidae > Drosophila > Drosophila suzukii. Next base: position 24,486,272 of record NC_092084.1, read on the forward strand.
AAACTTTCCCAAAAGTCTTATATCTTTTGCAGGTAGTATATAAGTCGGAACCAGCCGGATCGGACAACTATATCTTATAGCTCCCATAGGAATAATCGGACAAAAAAATTTAAAAAAATTATATCTTTGGTGTTTTTTAGCATATAACCTTATAAACTTGGAAATAATATTTTTTAATTAGTTTTGAATTTTGAATTAAATTTGATCGAAATCGGACGACTATATCATATAGCTGCCATAAGAACGATCGGAAAATTGGTAGGAAAATTATATGAAACAAATTATAGCTTCGGTGTTTTTTGACATATTATCTTATACTATTGGGAATATCATTTTTTGTGTTTTTAAATTTAATAATTATAGCTGCAAGGGTATATAAGCTTCGGCTTGCCGAAGCTAACTCTCTTTCTTGTTTTATTTTAATTTTATTGGACCTAATACTAAGGGGCCGAAAATTATCATTACACTGGACAACAAAATCACTAGCCGAGTCGATCTAAGAATGTGTCTTGCCTTAGGCAAGTACGTAGATCGGTATTACATTTAATTCTTAAATTATATTCCCATTATAACATTTTTGTAAGCATTTTGTGGTATACATTTTTATTTTAACTAGGTCGACGTTCTGAACAGTATTGGCTTGGTTACGTTACGTTACATTGTTTTTACGATTCTTCTGTACATGCATATAATTCGATGTGTGATTTACAATTGTGTGTGCCGGTACATAATCGATTGTGCTAATGTTTCTGGATAAATAAAACATTTTATAATACGATGTGTACTTCAATGCGTTGCTGTCTTCTTCAGAAGTTGTGCGAGTGTGATGCAAATCCTCATCCTCTATCGCGCAGCCCCAGATATGTGGATACCTGGAATAGCTGCAAAGACAAGGGCTTATTAAAGTTAATCCCAAGATTCTTTAATGGCAGTACCAACCTCATCCTCAGGATTAACAGACGTCCTCCTTCTGTTTAAGCTTACATGCTAAGGGCATATGCATAGAATTTCCTTAAGATAGAGTAAGATTATTAGATCGGTACTACGATACCTAGTTGCAGCCTTAATTACACGAGTGTCTGTTAAAAAGTGAAAGTTTCGTAATTGGGTCCCTGAGTGACAGGCGTCCTTCTGTTTGAGGTTGTACATGTTAAGGGCACATGCATTTAAATTCCTAGGGGTTAGTTCTGGGATTAATAGATCGTAAATACATTTTGTTTAAATATATTACCTTAGTGGCGTGTCTGTTAAAAAGTGACAGTTTCGTTTTGGGTCCTTGAGTACTATATAATTTTGAGAGGGTAGCTGGCGATATTTGAGGATTTTTCTCTTCCATCCATACCAAGTCACTTGTGTTGAACATAGTGTGCTTTACTGTTTCTGTATCAGTTATAACATCATCCAATAAGTTCTGTTAGTCTTAGCTGCCTTATACAAGGACTTTTTTGGTTACTGGCGTCTGCTATGAGCTCTCACGTGTGAAAATATTAAGTGTGTAGGTGTGTATTACGGAGGACTGGTCACGTTACATCCTGGGGCTATTCTACAGGTATACTTAGTGTTTCACATATCTGAAAATGAAAAAGTTCACTTTTTTAGACCGGAGAGTAAAAAATAACAAATAAATAAAAAAAAAAACTTGTTTTTCACTTGCCTAAATAAGTTAATAAAACACGGAGATGTTGCGTTGTCGAGCCCGAAAACGAAACTGAAATTATTTGGGGGTCTGGCCCTTAGGTCCAAATCCGAATCGAGTTTCGATTGACAGTTGATTTCATGGCTAACTTGATTAATTTCCTGGCTACTAGATCGTAAGCAAAACTAATCATCAAAATGTAAATTTTTAAAGGGTACAGGCCCTTGAGAATTACATTATGTTAATCTAGACGTATATAATCATTTTTGCATACTTTATTGTTGTTTCTTTCACGTCATTTTTTGTCGATCGCTGTTTGAAAAGAAAAACTTTACATGTTTAGAAAAGTTCTCTATATTCCACGTTTTTATGTACAATGGTGATTGGTATCTTAAGAATTCGAAAAAAGCGCCTATTAATTCCTATTATTTCTTTAGTGGTTACAAAACCTTTTGAGAGATTACCATTTACCAAGTTTTGGAGAACAGGTGAAAACCTGTTGCGTTTTGCGGCAAATGCATAGCTGTTAATTAAACGTTTTTTAAATCGCAGGATTTTCGTAGCTGCCCTCAAACCTTTTTGCACACCCTTTTCCTTTTTTTTGTGTGTGAAGCCCCGAGGACTATTTAAATGGAAAACATTGACAAACAGATACCAATGCCTGTCGGGAGCAGATCCAATTGACAGGCGTGGTTCGGGGGGTTGACCTCAGACCCCCAAAACCCAGACCCCAGACCTCGACAACAACATACTGCCCCTCAGCAGACCACCCAATACCATCCAATCCGATCCGATGCGGACCAATTCTCAGTTCCCCGGGGGAATGGGGTGCAGCACCCATTGTGAAAACAAAAGTTTGACTGACTGAGTGAGCGGCAGTGAGAAAGGCCAAGAGCAATGGCAAACCAACACCCCCTCCCCCCAGGGTTTTCCACCAGTTTTTCCCGCCCCACTCCGTCTGTCAGTCTGTCTGAGTCCAGTTTTCACATTGATTTACGTGGGGAATGGGTGAAACAGAAGGGCCAGCCACTTAACGCTGCTCACACACTTCCTTGGGTGTATTATTTCCCCTCTTCCCTTCTTTTTTTTTGTAGCTTTTTTCATAACTGTCTGCCTCACATTTTATGGAGTTTATTAATTTGAGTGCTTTCCACCCTCCGGTGACACGGTTGTTCATGGGCTCAAACAACAAATGGCGATACTTGTTTTATTGAATGACCCCAACCCACATAGATCCCAACAACTGAACACCCAACGCATGTGTCGCAAAAGCTGTCAATGGAAGTTAACGGATTGGGGATTGGCTTTCAAATACAGCTCTTGACCCGCCAGCAGCAGCAGCAACATCTGTCAGCTGTCTGGCCAATTGATTTTCAACTTTGTCTGCCCACGTAGTTTAAAAATATTTCACAAATATTGACACTAGCGATTAAGCAAGTAGCTGCATACACACCATATACCATGTATAAGAAAAAGCTAGCAAATAAATCACGTATACGCCATGTTGCCGGTAGTGCGTGAGTGCAGCAATTAGCATGCAATTAGTGGCAGAAAGCTGGCAAAAGGAAGAGCAAGACCAAGTAGAAGGCCAAGAGTGTGGGAAAACTTTTTGATTTGTGTCATTGTCTTTGCCCCATTGTTGTTCTTGTTGTTTGTGCCCAAGAACGTGCCACAAGTTGAGTTTTCCAGCCATCAAAATGTGTTCATCTTGAGGCAGCCGCCAAAAATTTTTGGGGCGCCAACTTTTTAATTGTTTTGCGCAGGCAAAAAGGCTGTATGTATGAAGGCAGATTGCTGACTCTTTAAGCTGATTTGGACTTTAAAAGCGGGGTCTTTTGGTCCCCTTCATCTCTCTCTATCTGATTTTCTGTTGGCCACAAATTGCCAGACAAGCCAAAACATAAAACAATTTGCCGGCTAAATAACAAAACGCCAGCAAGATGCGACAATGAAGCCGGTGGAATAATAATGATGATGATGATGATGGGGATGGGTATGGGTATGGCTATGAAGATGGGGCTGATGACAACATCGCCAGACGGCAAACCACAACAAAGTGCAAATTTATGCCACAATAAGTGTAGCTGGCCAGTAAGGCTCTGTCCCCATGACTCTTCCCCATGTTTTTCCACTCTCAAATGAAAACTAAACCAGAATAAAACAAACTTTAAGCACTGCCTTTCTGGAGAGTCTTAGGAAGGAGTTTTTCGGTAGAAAATGGTTGAAAGTACTTAGTTCCAAAAGACAAAGTTGCAGCATAATTAAAAATATTATACCTGAATTTCTGTTTTATGTTTTTTTTTGGTTGAACTTTCCATTTTTTAGGAAAACGCTTTTATTTATATTATATTTTAATATTATATTATATTATAATAAAGTTAGAAAAACATATTCTTTAAAATAAATTCATTGTTTATTCATGTTTGTTACTTTATATGAAGGGTTTTAAATGATTTATTAAGATTTATTATAGACAACCCATCTTAAAGAGGCAAAGTATAAAGCATTTTACTTTCATCAAAAATATGTAAAGATCAAAGGTTTCAATAGACACATGCATATACATATGACAAGTTCCAGTTTGTTTTTCTCCATGTATACATATATATTTATATAAGGTCAGTGTTCCACCCTTTTCCTTGCTTTTTAACCCACTTGTGAAACGTTTGACGAGCCGAAACGAAATGAAACGAAACGAGACGAGACGACACCTTGAAAGGCCGCTCAACCTTAACCCACAACAGACCATAAATAAAACGTCTTCTTGTCTGGCCACTTCAAGTGGCTATAGGTGGAGTTTGGGAGATGGGGGCTACTGTTACCAGGTTCCAGGTTCCAGGTTCCGGGGATTTCGGGGCTTGGAGGAATTTTAGTCTCCATAAACTGTCAGGCATCAGTAACTTATCGACCCTTAGCTTTTAAGTGGATGATTTCAGGCTTCAGATTTCCGCACACAACAGACACACTCACCCAAACACACACACACACACAGATACAGAGAAGGATGCGAAGGACACCTGGCCAGGTGGTGAAGTGGTGGGGAGTTGGGCGAAAGTGGAAGTCAAAGTACAGGTGAAGTGGCGAGGAGGAGCCCTTGTCTCGGTATTTTGTTTTATTTCACTTTCTATGCGGGCTCTCTTGTTGTTTCTATTTCCATCTATTTTCTCTATGTTTCCATTTTTCCAGCATTCTGGCCACAACTATCTATATACCATACAGGGAAAAAATTGATATGGTATTATGTAAGCCATACCTTAAAAAACCATTTGTAGGTACTTTAAGGTAGTATCTTTTATTTTTCAATATTATATTCTTACTTCAAGCTTCTCTTATATTTGATATAGTAATTTCTTGCTTAGGAAGTATTCTTTCCAGTGCAGCTTCCTTTCTGAATCTCTTTCCGTATCATCATCATCTGTATCATCGTTGTCGTCATTTTATTTTATAAACTCCAGCACTTCTGGTCAACTTGACTGACTTTTAGTTGGCTTTAGCGGAAGGGGGCGTGGTTTTCCTTGAAGTGACAGTCGAGGGAGAAGGTGAAAAGGGGTGCCGGGAGCAAGGACATGGCCATTTCGACTTGGCCGGAGGTGTGCCAGATCCTGCCGTTGCTGTTGTTGTTGCTGCTGTTGTTGGTCGTGCACACGTCAAGTGTCCTTAAAGGGATTAAGGGTGAATGATAGCGGCTTATGTCTTAGGTGTGTCTTCTGTCCTTTTGTAAAATAACTAATGCCCTCGCCTTTGGCCCGGTTGCCATTGTGATTGTTGGTGTTTTTGATAATAATAATGATGATGTTGGTGCTGCGGTTAGTTAACCACAGGATTTTGCAAACGCTCATTGTGTACACTTTGTAGTATTTTTCTAAACAGCACAAGCCTTGGGAAATACTTGTTACCAAAGTACTGCTTTTTAATAAAAGCCTTTATCTGGTGATTTCTTTTTACACTGGCATTTATGCAGGCACTCTATCTTTAAGGTATACTCCCCCACCACTGATTACCGAACTGTCCAAACTCATTGACCCATCGATAAGGTCTCGAGGACCCCGAAACTCCGATCGTAACTCTTCGCCACATAAAATGTTTGGATGGAAAGTTATTCCATTTTGGGTCTCACTTAATTAACACCAAACAATATAATTTTCCAAACACACCCCATGTCCGACGAGTACGGGCCGAAACTTTTGTCATTTGCACTTTGGGTGGCCACTGGCCCTCATTTGACCCCACAATCTCCCATTCCATTTCACTACTCATTAGGAAAGCTCATTATTGTCAATAGTTGGTAGATAATTTCAGACCTTTTCCCCGGCCTTCCTGAATCTCGTTTGTGGCCCCAAACCATTGTTTTATTTCCATGCCATACCCTTCTGCTCCGTTTTCTTTGCCATTTGTTGTGCTGTTTTTATTTTCAAAGTCATTACGAAAGTTTGCCGCATCGATAAATGGATAACCAAAACAGGAGCAGGATGCCAGGATGCCAGGATACTGGGATCCTGGGAGCAGCCTCCTTCCGGGGCCCAACTTTGTGTTGTCATTGTGGGGAAGGGCAGACAAACCCATTTACCCAGGCCATTCGACTGGTCAACAGTTTTCCTACCTGTTCCTGTCTGCCGAGAATTTCCAATCGACTGCGGTGCTCCACAACTAATTGGCAACAAATGAGCACGAAAGTGGGTGGTTCAGGGTGGTGCAGGGTGGCTCGGGGTGGTGCATTGTCTGGCTGGAACTAGAACTTCGACCCAAGGACCTGCAAATCAATTAGGCAACGCAGCGCGTTGTTAAACATTGCAAAAAGTCCTCTTGTTTGGCTCAAGAAAAAAGAACCGAAAAAGGAGAGAAAGTTGTTAATTGAAAACGGCGAATGTTTCTTCGTGTATTTCCTCTAGTTTTCTCTGGGCTTTCCCTAAGCTTTTCCTCCTTGCCTTTTCGAGCTGTAGGACTAAACTCAAGTCAACTGACCCCTGACACGACAAAGCCAACTGAATTAACACATTAAAATTACATTTTATTACAAGTCGAACTCATAAGAGCAAACAAAAGGCTCGCCGCTGGATGGCGGCCAAAGTTGAGTAATAAAAAGCCAAGGCAGTCAGGCAGTCGAGAAGCCCCCACACTCACCCACTTTCACCGACAGCCTTTCACCCATCCACACACACACACACACTGAGAGGCAGGGAGTCAGGTGTTGCGTGTCTGTGAAATGTTTTTCGCCATGTGCGTGACCGAAAGAAGAAAGGCTCTTCAGGCTTTTGAGCCACCCCACCATCCAACCATCAAGCCACCCAACAACCCACTCCCCAAAGGCCACTCCACACACGTAGGCCAAAGTAAAGCTAACCCTAATCTGACTAAAGACTGTGGACTCCAAATCAGTAGCTGCTAATGTCCGGAGTTTTGATTTGTGCCCAGCTTTTGGGGAATAGTCGAAGATAGCTGGGTATAATGATTTATAGACGGAGTGTGGAAACTTGAGAGGACATTAAGGGTTAAATGGGGGCTTAGAGGAATTGCTAACAGAATTAATATGATATTTTGATGGGAAAATAATTTGATTTGATTTCTAGTGTAAAGGCTTTTAGATGCTAGACAAGTTGATAGGGATTTTCGGGAGATTTCAATTATTAAGGATCTTGATTCAATTTTGACTATAAGTCTATTTCTAGTAAGTGTGAAATTTATTTGTTTTTCTGTGGGCTTAATAGTTTTGTTTGTTTTTAAATGTTAAGACTTTTAAATAATACACAGAGAAAGAAGAAAGATAAGTTATAATGGTAATTTTAGTAAATTTTAGTAACAATATGTTTCGAATATTGCTGTATCGACCTTATTTCTAGCAATTTTAGATGCCAACTCACTCTTTTCTACTTTTTTAAATTAAACATAATTTTCAAATAGATTAAAACTATATTTTTAAAAATTTCATTTTGAGTCCCACTAAGGAAATATTTTAAATATTGAGGATCCTAGTTCGAACTTATGCTGAACTTTATTTAAAAAGAGGTTAATTTCCTTAAAAGCAAAATTATCTTTAAGTCCATATGATAAGCAGAAACCCCATTTGATTATATCCTTGATCCCTGGCAAAGCAATCTACTCATATTTCATTAGCCCGAAGTTGCAACCCAATTTCGATCGCTGTCACCCGGGGAAATGGCAAATGAAAGCGATGCCGCGGAAAGCTCGACAAACTCGGAAAATTGCCAGGTTGTGCAGCGAATTTGTTTGCGTCACCATCAAATTAGATGCAGAAGGAGCCCAGGCAGAAAGCAAAAGGGGGAGAAAGGTGAAAGGTGAATGGGGAATGGGGAAAGTCGAAAGGCGAAAGGCGACCCCAAGACAGCCAAGCCAGGGAAAACGACAAGGACGATGGCGAAGGAACCGCAAAAATTCAATTGAAGGAATGCAACAAACGAATTCGATTTCCCAGACAGGTGGGGTAGATTCAGAGGGGTCTTAGGCGGGGGGATATGAAAGGTAAGGTCAGGTTAGCAGCAGCGTCAATTCAATATTCAAAATGTAATTTAGCGTAATGCACACACAAACACACCGAACGAGAGAGAGCAACAGTCAAGTGCTGGAAGATGAGACGCAATTGCAGCGATAAAGTTGCTCTTCGATTGCCCGGACCAGACCTCAAAAAGATAGGATGTGCCTGGTTTTTCCATCCCCTCCCTTTTTCCAACACCCTGCATTTTCCAGCATCGGCAATAAATTTCTGTTTGGAGCGTGAAAATGCAGATAATGTTTACACCTGAAGGCCACACACAAGCACAACACAACACACACAAAAAAACGAGAAGATCGGATTGTGTTGGTGGAAAAAGGAAAACGGATACGGCGCTTTAAACTAAAACGGAAATATTTGTGCAAGCCGAATTAAAAGGAAGCAGCAGGTGGACAGGACCTTCTGTCCTGCCAGGACCCCCGGTAACTTGAGCAGATAGCGGAAAACTTGTCTTTTCTATGATAAATTCCGAGAAGCTGTTGGTTGTGTTCCCAGCAAATAATCATAATGCATAAATAAATAAATAACAATTTCTATGCTTGATATCGAATATGATTGAAATGGCAGTTGAGGGGACAGCACCTCTTAACCCTTGTGTTTTGGGGGGAATATCTTGGGTTCAGTTAACATAAGACTGCCTTTCTAATATGGGGTTCAAGGGTGGATTTTGTCTTAAAGTTTAAGTTGACTAATATAATATTATTATTATAAATGTAGTTAAGGCTCTAAGCTTTATAGCTTTATTTTTTATAGAACCTTTAGATATAGCTTTTGTAAAGAAAACAATATTGTCTATGGGAGTTCTTTATGTTGAAATGTGTACTTTAGTTTACTTTGAATATAATAATAATAATTATTAATTTTATATTTAATACTCTAAGCTAACAGAGAGTTTTATTATGAAACTTATATGACACGGTTATTTTTTTAATCAATTTTTTACATCTTACTTCAGTTGGTTTAGCCCAGCTTGAAATGTTATATATACCCATGTGTAAAATAAATTTAGTGTCATTCCTTAAGACTTTAAATACATTTTAAACTAGTCAAATATATGGATTATTTTGGGGTAAACTATTATGCAGGTCAAGATTTATCAATGAAATAGCTTCATAATTCGGTCGTCTCTCTGTTTCCAACCTGTAAACAAATCTGTTAGTAATTAAGATAGTTCTGGAACATCTTTGTTTGGCCAGCTAGTTGTTTGCACCTCTAGTGTTGCTAATAAGCCATCTGCTGCCCTTGGGCTCCCATGGTCCATCAAACCAAATGAATTGCCAGCGCCTGGAGATGAAGTTCCAATTTAATTTGCGGTCCGTTCGAGTGCATCGCTGTCCACTTTTCGACTGCAGTGACCGCCCAAGGGTTAAGGCCGGGCTTTATCCATCACAGAGTGTAGGTGCGTGTGTTTGTGTGTGGCCACACTCACACCAGCATTTCCGTACTTCCGCTTGAAGCGGCAACGTCAAAGGAAAAACCAACTAAACGCACCGCCGGCAATGAAACGGAACGGAATGGAACGGATCCGTCAGCGGAACGGAACGGAAGGGCAGGGCGGGGGGAAACGGAAAGGAGCTGAATTTCCGCGAAAAGGAAAACTATGCACACCAATACTTATACAAATATATATATACATATATATATATCGGGGAAATAACGAAGCAGCCCAGCGTGGAAATCAATAAAAAAAAAGAAAAATAAGAAATAGAGAGACAGGAAAATGGGAAACCCATGATAGAGCGATTGAATGCGGCGCCGTAAAACCTTTTAGTTATATTAATTTCAAATCACACCCCACTCGCGAAAGGCGTGAACCGAAAATGCCGTAAAAGTTTTATGAGTTTCGAACCAGCGGGCTTTTTTCTTCTTCTTATTATTTCTTTTGGCCCAATTTTCCCGATGGCAGATGAAAATTTACAAGTATTGCAGACCTTGAACCTGCCGCATTCGCAATCGCAAGCAATTCGATGGCCAAATTGATCTTGTCGCATAATTCTCAGCAAATTGCCACAGCGATTTGTCTTGTTGCCAATTAGCCGCCGTTTCCTGTCGTCGGGGGGCGGTGGAAAATGAGGTGGAAATAAGGTGGGCCAAGTGGGTGGGTTGATGGAAAAGCCGGGGAAAGCACGGAAATGCCATGGCAATGGCGATGCTGCTCTTGGGTCGCAGGCCAATGGCAATTGCCGTTGGCGTTTTTAATTAGAAAATGCGCAGTGTCTGCTCCCACCCATCGCCCCCTTTTCCCTCCATTTTTCCACCCACATCCTGCTCATCCTCACCCACACACATTCAATTCGCCGTGTCTGTCTCTCATTCGGTTTGGCAAGGTGTAAAAACTAATTACATTAAAACTGCCACGAATTCAATTGCATTGCCTGCAATTGCAATGTGCAATGTGCAAGTGCAAGTGTAAATGTGAATCTGAATCTGAATCTGAATGTGCATGTGCATGTGCATGTCCTTGTGTGTCCGTGTGCCTGTCAGCGTCTATGTGTGAGTGCGAGCGGCAAAATGTGTTGCATACTTTTTTGGGCACTGGCCTTAATCAATTCCGAATGCCTGCCAATTACAAGAGCAACAGCATCCGAAATGCAATGTGATCCGCTCGCTAATGATCGCTCTCTGAAATATTCCCTATTTATGAGGTTTGAGGGTATTAGAATTTTATATTTTTAGGGATTTACCAAGGGTCTTAAATGATAATAGTAAACAATTTTATTATTTATCTAAAACTATGGTTAATTCATTATTTTATTTTTTAAGCACTTTATTATAAATAGATATTTTATTTTCATCTTGAAATGTGTTTTTAATGGATTTACTAAGGGACACATATGATTTTACTAAAAAATGTCCTTATTTATCTGAAATTATGGTTAAATAAAATTCATAATTTTATCTTTTAAGCATTGTATTATAGATAAATGATTTACTTTCATCTTGAAAATTAGTATTAAGGCTAACTATGGCATGACCTTTAAGATTTCTCCTATAACAAAATAATGAAAGATATGATCCCTTTTCAAAGGAATTTATTTAAAAGCTTGAGAACTAAACTAAGTTAATTTAAATTCTGAAAAATCCTGGCAGAGCTAAGAGTGAAATATAGCAACACCTCGTGGTTTTGCCATCTTATTTCTGCCAAATTAAATTGTAATATCTGGCAAAAAATCCAGGGTAATGCAGAAATCGGATTGGGTAAAACCGCAGCTTGTTTTCGCCATTGTTATTGTTAGTTGGCCCCGATGCTTTTGTTGGGCTGCCTTTGCATTCGATTGCAATGTCAAGTGATTGGCTTCCAGTGCGTTGACGAGTGCGGGGGGCACTGTGGGGTTAAGACCCCCAGCTGCCTGACTCCCTTAACCAATTTCCATTGCCACTTTCCCCAAATGCCAACGACTGCTGACTGACTTTGATTGAAATGCTTTTAATAATGCAGCGAGACATTTGAATTGAATTAGCGGCGAAAGCGATTTTATGGATTAGATGGCAAAAACTTGAAATCGATGCGAATGCGTGGCGGCTGGAAAAGCTTCAAATTATACGGGGTAAAATGAAAACTGTGTAATGCCTGGCTTAGCGGCATTAATATGTTATCGCGTCGCATTTAATACCACAAAGGACCTGTGTGTGTGTGTGTGTGTGTCAAATGCGTTCAAAATACCTATGTATATACTCATATTTTATTCCTGGAATTTATGCCTGCTTGTGGATAGACTGATTCGCCATTCATGGATTCGCTTTCATTTGTATGCAAATGAGGTGGAAATCTAATTACCGCAAAACAAAGGACCAAATCCGTTGTCTGTCGCGAATCAAGTAAGAAAAACTGTTTATGCCTTGTGTTATGTAAGGCGATTACATTATGTGCAAGGACCTTCCCACACACACACACACACGCACACACAAGACGGCAATTTGTAATGCGCCAATAAGAATTTATATCAACGCCGGCTGCCAAGCAGAAACCAGAGAAACTCAGCCACGACTCCCGACGAAATCCGAGGACTCCTCGTGGTCGAAGGCTCCTGCTCCTTGCTCCTTGCACCCCCCCCCCCCCCCTTGCTCCTTGCTCCTCCGCCACTGATAAGAAAACCCGTCCTGGAACAGGACAAAAACACAAAAAACAGGCAACGCACGTAACGTTTCGCTGATTGCCAGCAGCAAGGACTAAAAAAAAGTGGAAAAAGAATACGAAAAAAGGACGAAACCATAACCCAGGACAATCGCAACAACAACAACAACATCAGCACGTGGCTGGCAAGCGTTGTAATTCGCCGGATCCGCGGCACTCGTCGCCCCAAAGTCGCGCAGGCGTCGGCAGCGACGCAAGGACCTCGTGTCCTGCCACGAAGTTGGCGCCCGAAGTGGGGTTTTAGAAGAGTTTTCCGTATAAGAGTGGGGCTGCCCAGTGGGAACAGCTGTGTTTCGAGTGGGAACAGTAAGGAAAAGGGGTTCTTCTGTGCATTAACATGAGTATTAAACGTTTTTTTTTAAAGAATTTATACCATAATAACTATTAAAAAATTTACAAAAATTTTAAAAAACAATTTTTTGAAGGAAAATATTTATGTTTTCCGTTAATAAGGTTATACTTGTCACGGTAAACAAAAATTAAAAGTCTTATTGTCAAAAAAATATGTTCAAAATAAATAGCAAGGTCAAATATTTTTGTTTTCTGTTCATAACGTTCTAATAACAATGAGGTATTTTAAAGTATAAAATGTTTAAAAAACAAAACGGTTACAAATATTTTAAAACTATATTTAATTTTTTTTTTGGGGAAATTAAAGGAGCCTTAATGTCACACTTGGCAGCACAAGGAATTATTTTAAAAAAATATTATCCCATTAATAACTATTTAAATTTTACCGAGATTTGATGGCTTAACCTCTACACATGTGAAATATTAGTATTATATATTTATATTTGTATATATATTTTTGTATTTTTATTATATTATCAATATTTATGCAAGGCCAGTACTAATATGGCAAGTTATAGTAACAGTCATTGGCTATAAGCGTAGAATATTTAGTTATCCAAAATTGTAAAAACAAATTGTGTTGTTATTTTTTAAATCTAAAAATTTTGAAAAATTTAATTTAAAAAAAAAAAACTAAAATCCATTCTTTAAGAAATGCATAATATATTTTTAAAAGTTATTATGGCTTATCCCTATTCATATTATTCGTTTAAGATTGTTCTTAATGTTTTCTTTTAACATAAAACAGCTTTTAAAAATGTTATTGAAAGAAAAATCCACTAAAATGCATTCTTTAAGAAGTGCATTATACATTCTTAATAGTTATTAAGGCTTAGCCCATTTTCCTTTGAGATTGTTCTTAATATTTTCTTTTGAAACAAAATAGCTTTTGAAAATGTTAGCGAAAAAAAATCAATTAAAATCCATTCTTTAAGATATGCATAGCAAATTTTTAGAAGTTAATAGGGCTTTTGCCATTTCCCTTTGAGATTGTTCTCAGTTTCGTTGATTTCCCAACGTTTATAAGAAGGATTTCGCTTCCGTTCGATCCCAGTATTTTGAATGACAGCTCTTCGTGTGGCGGTTACTCGGGGTCCCTCGTCTCCGCTCGTCCTTTTTCGTCCTGCGACGAACATCCCGTCGGTGTTGCTGCCGTCGCCGCTGCTGTTGCTGCTGCTACTGTTGCTGTTGCTGTTGCTGTTGCCGCCGCTGCTGCTGCTGCTGCTGCGCGCCTGCCGAGAAGCCCGTTGCATATCCTTTGGCGCTGATGCCACTGACAGCGCCGTTCAGTTTCGATTCGCATGCAGAGACAGACGGACGCGTCCTTTCGTCCTTTCACCGCCAACTAGTTTTCTTTCGAAAAAGCGCGAAAACTGAAATATTTGAAAAGAGAGGTGCCCCCCCCCAAAACAAAAAGAAATACTATTTTTTTCGAGTGTGCGGTGTGAAAAGAGAGGGGGCGAAAGACGGGCCAGACAGGCTGAAAGGAGAAAGCAGAAAGCAGAAGGCGGAAATGAAACCAGCAAGTTGTGTGCATATCGGAGAAAGTAACGGAAATTAAAATTTGCATATATGCAAGAGGCGGCGGGCGGCGGTGGGCGGTGAGCGATGAAGATGGAAATTAAGATGAAAGCGAGCCCGAAACTGACCGAAACCGAATCAGAATCAGAGACAGAAACAGCAACAGCAACCCCGACTAAAAACCAAATCCAAAGACTCAAGTGCCAGATCTAACAAGCCAGACTCAGACTCACTCGTGCGCAATCCAACCCACCAGCAAAGAAAAAAAAAAAAGAAATCCCAGGAGCCAGAGTCCTGCTGCAGTTGCAGATCCACAGATAGTCCCATCCAATCCAATAGTCCAGCCACATAGAAATGCCGTCGCCAGGACACCACACATCATTCTGCTGCTCCACGGCAGGATTTATCGCTTGCTCAGCAATCGTTCTGCTGTGCAGTTCCGGTAAGTGAAATATGCCCCCAACAAAAGGGATTCGAAGCTCAGGACTCCGAGTCTCAGGATCCGGGAATCGAGTATCCTTTACCCTACTGCCTTACCATTTTTTTTTTTTTTTTTCTCTTGACCAACAAATTTGATTTTGCCTGCTTCTGGTTTATTGTTGACGTTGCATCTTGCAATGGAAACGTCATCGAATGTAAAATGTTTTGCGAGGCAAGTTTAAAAGGATTTTGGCAGTGGCACACAGATACACTCACACAGATATAGTGATTCCTAGAGGAATCCTACGAGTAGCACCGCAACAAAAACGCACCGACACTTGCCACAAACAGAGTGAAAGGAGCAGAAAAGCAGGAGCATGGGGCAGTGGCATTGAAAGGACGAGAGTCCTGGCGAAAACACAGCCAAGGTCTGGACAAAGGACACTCACACACACACACACTCAGACACAAGGACGCGTGTCACAGGATGTTCTCGGACAACTTCAGCTGAGTTAATGCATTTTGTTGCACACACAAAAATGCCACAAAAAAAAATTCCTAAATATATTTGCACAAAAATGTGCTGAAAACAGCTTGGGGCGACCCCAAACCACCGCCTTAACCCCTATGTTGCCACGAGGAAACAAATTAACGCTCAAGTAGCCAAACCTCAACCTCAGACCAAAATGGGGTTTCCTTTGTGCTAATCTAATATCTCATGTTTTGGACTCTGTATGTCACTAAAAGCATCCAGGGTCCTTTTCTAAGATAAGATATCTAAGATATAATAATAAATTTTGCACTCAAAAATGCAGTTGAAAGAAAGGAGATATTTAAGAAATCTAAATAAACAAAAGAAAATGTTCAAAATTTTATAAAGTTTCAAATATCTTCAGAGTATCAAGCTTTTCTTTTTAGGCCATTTAGAATTTGCGTTTCCTTATAAAGAAAGGTGGTTAAAAAAATTATTCTAAACTAAAAAAAACCACTAACGAATAAAATATACATTAAATTAAGGCAAGGATCAAGCTCTTTCTTACAGACAAATCAAAATGTTCACTTAAAAATATATAATATAATTTTTTTTAACGGTATATGGTAAATCAATTCCCCTCAAAATTAGTCGCTTTAAAAACCATTTACTCCCATTTTAAGCTGCAACTTTTCCCTAAATCTCTCTAAAATCTTCAAAAAATCCCCCAAGGCACTCACTAACCTTTCATATTTTTGCAAATCAAGAGCAATTATCAATTAAAGTGGCAACAAGAACAGAAGGCGAATTAAATAGTAAAACCGAGCACAGACACAGTTCATCAAGCTGATTTAATTCCATGAATTTTGCACAGTTTTTCCTGCCACGGCCTACAGATTCCGCTTGTCGTTTTGCACTGCAGCTTTGCAGTTGATGGGTACAATATATATTTATATTTAAATTTTATATTCATAATGTTTTTACACATTGAACAGCGCATTAGTGATAAAAACCGCAGACAGATCGGTTTTTGGTACAGGGGCTTTTTTGGATTCGGGGAATCTACGAGGTTGGCTGGTCAGATGGTCAGGTGGTCAGGAGTCCAGGGGACAGGACACAGGACACGGGACACAGGACACTCTGGCGTTTGTTATAAAAATTGCAGCATAAACAAGTGCAAATAAAAATAAGCGAAACACAAACAACAACAGTGGCAGTGCGGTCAGACAACAACAACAACTGAAATTGCATAAACTGCAAAGTGCAAAACTGAAAAACGAGTGAAGCGAATGAAGAGTGGTGTGAAAAGCGGGGCGACAAAACATCGCCAGTCATAAATATGAAAATATTTAACAGTGGGTTATACGCAAAAAAGCGAACCTCAAATGCTCTTTTCATTGCGAAAATATTGGGATTGTGAGCTAAAATTGTTTATGATTAAAAATTCAAAGAAAAAAAACCTTAGCAAAAAATATTATATTCATTTTCCGAACAAAAACAGAAAGAAATATATTTTAATTTTATAAAGACTTAAATAAAAATATGCCTTTTTTTAACAAAATGATTTTAATTTCTATTGCGATATAATACATTAAGTAAAGTGATCTATCTTTTAAATATTTTAATGGTTTTGAAAATAATTCATGACATACAAATTGGCAAAATTTATTATTTAACAAAAACTTCGAATGCCTAAAACTATATTTGAAAACTAAGATGTAAAAAACTTTTCTTAATATAGTAAATAAAATAAATAAAATTCAAAGTAAAAGTCTAGGGATTTTCCCAAATTCCGTGAATTTCCCTTGAGCCTGGCCAAAAATAGAGTGCCGAATTTAAGCGATGGGCCAGCCAAAAAATGCTTTTACCAAATCAGGTCACTTTAAATCTAAAAGTCGACTAATCATATGAATGTGGCCAAAACACCCTGATAATAATAGAAAGGCCTTTCCATGGAAGGCAGGCCATAAAAAATAAGGCAGGGAAGCCCAGGAAAAGCGAGAAAAGCGGGAAAAGCGGGAAAAGGAAAAACGGAAAACATTTTGTGGGGCGTAACAAAAGCGAACTATATGGCAGAAATGCATGCAGGACAATCAACTCTCCACACACACACACACACACACACTCTAACATACACACACACCGTCTCACTCGCAGGACTCGATATTGTGTGTGTGTGGTTTATGATACCATTTAGCCAGAGGGTTGTTTTGACAAATTGTGCAAATTATTGTGTTAAATTTGCCCTTGAGGTGAAAAATCACTTTGACATGGCCAGCCAAGAGGAAGTGCTTTTCCTTTTCGCTCTACTCATTTTTTATATTCCACCAGCTTCCCCACTTTTCCGCTTTCCCAAGAAGTGCTTAGCTGATTGTGCCTTTGTCTGTCGTATTACAGACGCCAATACATATGTCAGCCGGCGGGCAATACGCCTCGTTTGACCACCGATCAAGTTTAAGTGGCTGCCCCAATCTGCTGCAAGTGCTTCGAACCACAGCTGCGGTCAAGATAATAGCACCGAAGGTGTTTAACAAAGGGGTTGAACGAGGCATATGTGTTCAATACTTAAGCGGCCATTAGTGGAAAACCATTATTTTATAAATATTTATTTGATTGTCAATCCTTTAAGCACAAAGAAAATCTATTTTGTTTAGTTTTAGAAAAACGTAACTTTTTTCTTATCTCTACTGATATAAGTATTGGTACCATTTTACCCATTTTCTCATCCTCCCGTTAAACTTAAAGTATGTTTTAAAACACAAAGACCGTTTTCTCATCCTTAGGTTAAACTAAGAGTGTGTTTTAAAACCCAAAGACCGTTTTCTTGTCCTTTTGTTAAACTTAAAGAAGGTTTTAAAACCCAAGGACCGTTTTTTGATCCTCATGATAAACTAAGAGCTAGTTTGAAAATTTAGAAACCGTTTTCTCTTCGTCAGGTTAAACTAAAAGTAGGTTTAAAAATCTGAATACCGTTTTCTCGTCCTCATGATAAACTAAAAGTAGGGCTTAAAAGAACGAATTCTAGTCGTTTTGTTAAACTAAGAGTGGGTTTTAAGACCCAAAAACCGCTTTTTCAACCACATGATAAATTAAAAGTAGGTTTTAAAATCTAAGGACCATTTTCTCATCGTCATGTTAAGAAAAAGCAGGCCTTAACATCTAAAGACATCTTTTCCTCTTGTTAAACTAAAAAGGGTTTTTATCGAAATCGAAATTTCCATAAATGGTTCTTGTTTTAAAACCTACTTTTAACGTTAAAGAGTGTTACGAAAGTGCCAGCATTTTGACCGCAGCTATATGCTGGTATATGCAGTAGTTTTGGCCTTTTTAAGGCCAATGCCACTAATTGAGACGGCGCAGATACCCGTAGATGAAGTTGCCGAGCTGGAAAAAGTTTTCAAAAAACGATTTCGCATGCAGCGTTGACGTGACTCGCATTAGCCCCCCGAAAACTGCACACGTGTGTGTCTCCCCCCCTTTTTACCTGTGACCGCTCACCTTTGACCTCCAACCACCCACTTTGCCTGCTGCACAGGAAAATGTACTGTTGCTTATTATCGAAATTGTATATGCCAAGCAGCGGCGGCCACAACTTCCTCTTGAGCCTTCTTCGGCGCTTTCTTTTAGCCACTTTTGTCAGGTGGCTTTTCCCCTCCCGTTTCCCATTTCCCTTTTCCCATTTCCCTTTTCCCATTTCCCTTTTTTTTATAGAAGAGAGTGGGTAACTTCAGTTGGTGCAGTTGGTAGTGGGTAAGGTAAAAGTTTGTTGGCACCAACAAATTAAGATAGTTGGTTAGTTGCAAGCGGCAAATGTCTAGACGGTTTTTAGCCAAATTATGGTTTTCAAACGTTGTATTTGCTCGCCCTGGGCCACCAGAACCCCGATCCTTCCTGAACATGAGCTTTGGCTTACTATGTTGGCAATTACCCCAATGCACTAGGGAAAAACATGGGAATTTAGTAAAATACCCATGTTTGGAGAACGAAAGTACTCATTTTATAAAGCTACTGGTTGTCTGATGGTGGAAATCACTAAGCAAATATCAGCTTATAAAAGAACTGAAATATGTATTCTAAAATTTATGAAGAGCAGTTTTCCAACTAAAACAAAATATTATATAATTATATAAAATTTATTTTATATTTATATTCATATTGGTAGTTTTTAAAAATATTCTTTGGGGACTTACTATAAATATTTTGCATAAAAAACACTTGTTATCACACTATAAATAAATAACATTCTTGGAAGTTTTGTATACTCGTAAATATTTTCCCTTGCTAGTGTTTTGCTATCAGCCAATAAATTAAGTTAAATATGTTTTCTAAAATTAACAAATATTAGATAACCAATCAAAATAAATTGATTATAAATCATAAAAAAATGTATTTTATATTTCCGTTGATGTTGGTAGTCTTAAAAAATATTCCTTGGTTATGTACTATAAATATTTACACTCAAAAACACTTGGCTTTAGTTTTTAACCAAAGAAAAGTAGCGGTTTCTTCAATACTTTTCAGGGTGGGCCCCTTTTGGTTTGATTTTTTTTTTGAAGCAGATCCTTTCCGATTGAAATTGCTTTTCAATCAACGTTTTCGGTAGCATTTAAACGCATTTCCACAGCATGCGAAAAAATAACAAATCAAGCAGCACAAACATCAACTTTTGCTGTTAACTCATCGCGTGAGTTGAACGTTTATTTCTCTTCACTTTGTTCATCAGTGTTCCCCTCGCATTTTTTTATTTTTGCTATTTTTTCTGACCCATTTTTTAATTTACCCCAGAAGATGAAATGGGAATTTTATTTTTGGCGCCAAGAACCAACAAAAGTATTTCACTGCAACACACGAAAAACGAAAAAGTCGAAACAAAAAGAAATGAAATGAAGTGCGGAATTCCTAAAATGTTTCTTCTTGGGCGAGGGAATGGAAAAAGTTTTGCTAACTATTTAGAAAAATCATGTAATGGCGTGGAAATTGTTGCAGTCCCAATTGCTGGTTAATTTGCTGAGCGATTAAATGTAAATTGTGTGGCAATTGGGGACTCTTACAAAAACGTTTCTAAAGTCCTTTAAATAATGTGTGATTATTTGTAAGGACTTATAGGGGGGAATATGTTTGGTAAACCAGTGTTTTAAAAATTTAAATGCCAAGAGCTGCCTTAAAGTTCAAGCTTTACTTTTAATAAAACTATATAAGCTATTATAAATGTAAAATGTATAATGAATTATTATCATTATTATCAAACAAAGAAAATAAATTAAATTAATTTTAACAAACATTTTTCCTGTCTGATAGAGTAAAGTTTCCCTTTACTCAGTTGCTAGTTTATTTTATGTACTTAAATTCTGAAGAACTTTGTAAATATGATGCCAAAATTTTAATAAAAATGCATGATAAAAACATTTTTCCTGTTTGGTAGTTCAGAGTTTTATTACTCAGTTGCTAATTTTCGTAATGTATTTAAACTCTGAAGAACTTTTTTAATTATGAAGCCAATATTTTAATAAAAATTCAAAAGCTATTAAGGAATTAAAAACAAACCTTTTTCCCTTATGGTAGTTCCCTTTACTAAGTTGCTAATTTACATAATGTATCTAAAATCTGATGAACTTTATTTAATATGAAGCCAGTATTATAATAAAAATGCCTAAGCCATTAAGGAATTAACAATAACAAATTTTCCTGTTTGGTAGTTCAGAGTTTCCTAAACTCAGTTTCAAATTTACATAATGAACTTTAATTCTGAAGAACTTTACTAAATATGAAGCTAATATTTTAATACAAATTTATAAGCCATTAAGGAATTAAAAAACAAACATTTTTCCTGTTAGGTAGTTTGGAGTTCACTTCACTCAGTTGCTTATTTACAAATTGTATTTAAAATCTGAAGCCCTTATTTAAATAAAATTCCATTGGCTATTTAGGAGCTAGAAACAAAAATGGATAAAGCTTATTTTTAAAAACAATGTTAGGGTTTGGTAGTTCAGAGTTCGCTACACTCGCTAATATATTTAAAGCCCCAGTTGGCCCTCGGCTACCTGTAGTTGCACCATGTAGTTGCACCATGTAGTTGCACCATGTATTTTCCCCTTTTCGGGGCATGCATTATGCAGCTAATCAGTTTTAATGCGCTTTCCATCGAAATCCAGTGTAAGCTTTCAGCTCGAGCGCGCAAAACAAATTAAAAATTTAAGTGAAAAATGCGGAAATAAAAACCCAACGAATCTGATCGAATGTTTGCGAGTAAATTAACTCGCTGAAAGGCTTTATGAAAGGGGGGGCTTAAATTCTCTAGGGGGTTCTCTGGCTAAAAACCAGAGTTATGGTCGTCAGTCTTTGCAGAGGGGGCTTGCAGAAGGGGTCCTGCCAAGGCGACAGTTTGATAAACTGGAGTAGCGCTTGAGATACTAATCAGCGCTTCGCTTTTCGCTTAACAGGAAGCAATAAATCCTGCCAGGACATGCCAGGATATATGCTCATACACACATATAACACATATATAAGACTGTGTGCCTTCCGCGCCCTTGTCTAGAAATTTTAATTAAAAGCGATGACACAGCGAGTAATTCAATATCAAAATGTCGCCTATTAATTTTAAGGACATTTCCTTTATTGATTCACTGTCAATATTATATTGAGCCCATAATTTACACATAAAAGGGCTATGGCAGTCCCCAAGTCCCCAAACCCCCCTCGTTTTCCTTAAGCAGCCTTTGTTTGGCTGGCTTAATTCATTTAGACATTGAAATGTGGCCGTGTGGTGGGCGTGTTGGCCCTTTTTTGATGGCACCCACGCACGATATGATGTGCGTGACTTTATGGGAAACCGAGAAAAGGAAAGTCGGGGACATCTACCCGCTCTTTGATAGCCAAACATTTCAACTTTACGCCATTTTCATGCAAAGGCCAGCCAGCCAAACAAACAAACAAACAAATAACAATGCCAAATGGCCCCGCCCCCCTTACATTTTGCCCACTTGATTCTGATTTAACGCCCACCGTACAGTGATTACAACAAACAAACAACCGAAATGGAAATCCCAGTTAATTTAGCCATCTAAACGCGCTTGTTATCGATAAGAAAGTGAGTCACGCTCCGTCAGGGAAAAACACGGCAATTAATATGTCCTTTTTGATAAAGTAATAAAATAGAAGGGGGAGGGGGTTGTTTTAACCCAACAAGTTAAACGACAAGGCAAATAACATTCAGGTTAAGAGGCGGAATGAATAAGAAATTATGTTTAAATATTCATGCTGTTTGTAGACATTTTTATGGATTTATTGGACAAGATTTATTGACAGGAAAAAGCATTTGAGGGAGAGAACAACATGGGTATTTTGTTTGTTAAGATGTTATCGCATTCTGATGATTTTATAATGAAGTTTAAATTAAATAAAAAAATTGCTGTTCTATTAGATTTGTAATAATAATATAAAAGTAATAATATAAAGTAATGAGATAAGACTTTCAGGATATGATAAAAACCTAACTGTCACTTTAACCATCTTGACCGCTTTGCATTTAAGCCCAGCCAGACATTTAATCGGCAAACCCATGAACTATTTAAACGCCCTCCTATAACTATAAACCTATATATGTAGGGCTATCGACTTCTGGCCGATGGAATTGATAAACAGCCTGAGATAGGAATTAAAGCAGCTGGAACTGGCACAAAGGCCTAATGCTCCGAATGCCAGAGAGGCCAAATAGATAGTTATAAATATAGACAGATAGAGATGGTAATATATATGTATGTATATGGTGGGTTTCGGGGAGCGATAGAGACAATAACCCGAAAGCCAGATTCCATTTGAATGGCCAACAGGAACCCATAAACCATTGGCCAAAGCGCACACACTCGCAAATACACACACAATTGTGGCGACAGACTGACTGTCTTTGGCACACCATAACACCCCAGCCTCCCCTAGTAAAAACCAAACACCCTTTTCGTACCCAAAAAAATACACTCAAGTCTATAAGGATCAATCTAAAATTTGCGCTTACTCGGAATATTTCACTTATAGGTCTTTTACAAATGGAATTTATTAATATAAACTCCATGAATCAGTTTATTTTAAGGGGATCTTAAATGTAAATTATTATTATATTTAAAAACATTAAAAAAATTGTACATCATATTTATAAATTATAAAGATATAACATCAAATTCAAGTTCTTTAAAGTTGTAAATTAAGTCAAGATTTTAAATGTTTTAAAAAATATGTTATAATATAATACCAAATTCCTGTTCTCTTAAGTTCCAAATTAATTCAAGTTTTTTAATGATTTATAAAATATTCAAAGCCCCCACAAATGTTTTAAAAATATTTTAAAATCTGTTTTGAATACCATACAAATTCTTCCTGTGTAACCAAATTTTGTGGGTCGTTGAAATAAAAGTGTGATAACAATAAATTAAGTTGCTGTTGCAGCATAAAAACGAATTTACCAAATGACTGAATTGTATTTGGGTTCGGGGGCGGGGGGGCTGGATGATTTGGGGACTATGCAATCGGTTGACGGATCGCTGGAGATGAAGTCCTGTAAAGGATGGGAATCGAGAGGATTCGGCAATGTCTCCATTTAATTTGCGCCCATTTGACTCTCCGTTTTGGGGCCAATTTAATAGCATACTTTACAGCGCTAAGCAGACAATAACAGCAGCGCAAATAGGAGGCAAAAAGAAAGGGAAAAGGAATCGCCGACAAGCGACAAACAAACAAACAAAATGAAGTGACGTCGCCGAGTCGCGGCTCACAAAAACGGACGTTCATTGTTATGCCAAGAAAAGCAACACGACGACCCGAAAAGGAATTCAACAGAAGCCAACAGAGACAAAGGCCGAGATGCCCCGGGTTCAAATGCCAAATTCGAGATACACTATCTGCTGCAGGTTTTCCAGGTCACCATTGCAATGAGACAGCACTTAAAATCATAATTGGGAAAATATGTAATAGGGTTTTTATGTTTTTGTGGCTCTGTCAACATTGGTTACCTTTTACAATGCCTTCACAATTTTCTTTAAGCAATTTAAAATGTTAAATTTAATCGAAACTTATTTTATAACATTTCGAACAATTCCAAATCAGCACCAATAATTAAATTGGATAGTATCTACATTTTTTGAAAATTATGTAAGTACACCAAATATTAAATACCAAACGATTAGATTTTTAGACAAAGTTATAATGACATTTTCTGTTTTTTGGTCTTACTGGATTTATTATAAGAAGTCTAAAAATAGATGTTTCTAAGTATGTTCGCTTTGATTTCATACAGAAAATAATAAGATGCTTTTAAGCTTAAATAAAAATCTTGTCAGTTTTTAAAAAATCTAGTGAATGTCATAAGGCCTTTAACATCATTCAAATTATAAATAAGAATAATCACAATTTGATTTAGATCATTATTGTACCAAATAATAAGAATATTATGAATATGCTTTGATAAAATGGCATACATTTAGGACTAAAATTATTATTATCATTATTATTAATTATTATCATTATTATTTTTATTGGTTGTTAATATTATTAAATAAAGTAATATTCTAAGCCAATCTTTTCAATTGTAATAGATTTTTCTGACTTTTAAGTACCATATATGCGGTTTTTGACTTCTTAAAAGAAATCCAGTCAGTTTTAAAAAACCCAGCAAATGTCATAGGGCCCACAGCCCACAATTTAATCTCTGGCATTATTGTATTTCTTAAATAATACTAGAATTTGTAAAGGGATTGATAAAAAGGTACACAATTGGAACTAAAAAATAGTTATCAAATATTCTAATAAATCCCACTGAGTTTAAAGAACCATATATGCCAAATGCAGCTTGGATATCGAATAGTAAGATCAGCGAGTCTTATAAATACGATGACCAGGGTATCCCCCGAAAGTCGTATTACCCCTCTATGGATTCATAGGGTATTCGCTGTGATGGCAGCCAACAGGAAGCGGGCAACGGTTCCAGTTCCAGCGACTCCCTTTTGAACTTCCGCTTTGGCTTGCAGCAATTTCTTTGGGCTTTATTGCCGGCCCCGCCCCCTTTTTTGGCAAAGGCAAAATCCCCCTGCCGAAAAAGCTCCGTTACGACGCATATAGCATAAATTTTGAATACGCTCAAACTGCTCAAAGGGGGCAGTCAATGGGGGTACTGCCACCCCCCAAAAAAAAGAAGAAAATAGCGAAAATTGTCTGTCGCTTGATAAAGCGGAAGCAGAACTTGCCCATAAACGAAATGTGGCAACTGAGTGTAAACTTTATTGGCGCCAGACTGCCTGGCGACATCGCTGTTGTCAAGCTCATCCCTTAAACCCCCCTCCAGAATCCACTATCCCAGGATCCAAGGATCCCAGCAGCCCAGTATTCCAGCATCCCAGCATCCTGGCTGCTTTTTTGTGGCCCAGTTGGACGTTGACTCATGCGACACGCAGGATAAGCAGGACCAAAAGGACGACCGCCACCAGATCCGATGGCGTCTCGATGGCTGGCAACTAAAGTCATCGTTTACCCCCCAGAAAGAAGCCGCTTGTTTGTTTTGTCTGACTTTGCCGGTGACTCTCAGTCTGTGGGTAAAATAAGTATGAAAATCGAGGAAGTCTTACATTAGTTGATTTCATGCGCTGTTTACATTGGCAGCGAATTATGCGCATTGAAAAACCGAGATTCGCCAGCCAGCGGGTGTTCGCAGTCCTCCAGTCTTGCAATCCTGCACTCCTAAAAAAAATCAATCCTGCATATGCAAAGGGATCTGGGCTTGGCGAACTGGGATCTAAGATCTGGGGATCTGGAATTTGGTAGCATAACGGGCTGACTGCTCCTTGGAGTCAAATTCGGCTGGCACTTTCAGTTTGTCTAGACTTTAAGCTCCCTGGCACCTCGGTGCTTACCTTTCTGCTTTAAGGCTCTCAATTTGATTGGTATTTTTGGTCTCCTTTATTTTCAGAGGTCCTGTCCAGTTGGGAGGAGTGGTGGACATACGATGGCATATCCGGTAAGTGGTTTGAAAGTAGTTTTAAGGGGTGACAATCACAGCAGGAAGAGATTTGTATCTAAAGTAGGTGGAATTAGAACCATTGAATAAATTTTATTTTAATATATTTTTAAATCACATGATCCCAACATATTTATATTTAATGAAAATCCCAGAAAACATTCTAAATGTTTTTTATAAATTCTATTTTCTTGCCTCCCTTAAATTTTATTTCCTTGCCTCTTTTTGTTTAATTTCTTTTCTGATAACCAACCAATTTAATCTTTACAAAAACATATAACAATCATTATACCCGTTACTCGTAGAGTAAAAGGGTATACTAGATTCGTCGGAAAGTATGTAACAGGCAGAAGGAAGCGTTTCCGACCCCATAAAGTATATATATTCTTGATCAGGATCACTAGCCGAGTCGATCTAGCCATGTCCGTCTGTCCGTCTGACCGTCTGTCCGTCTGTCCGTCTGTCTGTCCGGATGAACGCTGAGATCTCGGAAACTATGGGAGCTAGGCTATTGAGATTTGGCGTGCAGATTCCTGAGCTTCCTACGCAGCGCAAGTTTGTTTCAGTAGACTGCCACGCCCACTCTAACGCCCACAAACCGCCCAAAACTGTGGCTCCTACAGTTTTGATGCTAGATAGAAAATTTTAACTGAAATGTAATGTTCTCATCAATACCTATCGATTGACCCAAAAAAAAGTTTGCCACGCCCACTTTAACGCCCACAAACCGCAAAACCCTGTGACGCCCACAATTTTCATGCTAGATAAAAATTTTTAACTGAAATGTATTGGTCTCATCAATACCTATCGATTGATCCAAAAAAAAATTTGCCACGCCCACTCTAACGCCCATAACGCTTAAATCTGTATACCGCCGGTAGGTGGCGCATTTTAATCTCGCTTTGCTGCTTGCATATCTCCATTTAGCTGAGTAACGGGTATCTGATAGTCGAGGTACTCGACTATAGCGTTCTCCCTTGTTTTTAATTTTATTTTTTCTTAACTCAAAAAATAAGGAACTATCAAATACTTAATGGATATTCCCTAGAATCTTCTAAAATGTGTTTATAAGTTATATTGTGTTGCCTCCCTTTAATTAATTTATTTTCTGATAACCAAATGATGAAATCTTTTTAATAACAGTAACCATAATTTTTAGTTTTACTTGTTTCCAAACACTTAAAGTTAGGAACTTTAATATATTCAATGGATATTCCCAAGAAATGGGTTTATAAATCCAATTGTCTTGCCTTCCTTTTATTAACTTATTTTCTGATGAATAAATGCTTAGATATTTTTATGAATAAATCACAATAACTTTATATTACATTTTTTTACATCACTTCAACTTAGAAACTTTCCTATATTCAATGGATATTTCCTTCTAAATTGTGGTCCAAGCTTTCCCAACAAACATTCATCCATCCCATTTTTCTTTTTGGCCTCCCTTTAATCAATTCCTTTTGTGAATGGGCAAACGTTTAAATCTTTATATGAATAAATTGGTAAAACTTTCGCACCCCCTTCGGATGCTGTGGCTGATTTAATTACATTTCAAATGGTTTGGCAACAAAAACGCAGACAGAGCAAACAAACAAACAAACAAAAGGGGGTGTGCCATGTTGTTGCTGTTGTAATTGTTGCTTGTCACTGTCTGCACATTCCCCTTTGACCCCCGATGCAGTTTTCACATCAAAAAAAAAGGGAGAGAAACAAGCAACATGCAACTGCAACAGTAGCAACAAATGTATGCAAAACACAAAATGAACAACGGCCACAAAAGCGACAATTGCGGGGTGGTGAGGTGGGCGGTGGGCGGTGGGCGGTGGGTGGTGGTCAAAGTGGGCGGATGGAGTGGTTGATAGGTGGGCGGTTATTGGGCGGGTCAGCTGCATCATCACAGAGCAGTTTTTAAACTTTGGCATTTATTGCCGCCGCGTGTCATCAAAGCACCCACACAAATACGGCGAAAAAACAACCACACCCACAAACAGTTAGCCATCGAAACCAAATTGTACAAAACGGAATTCGCAGCCTGGAAGTCCTGAATGTTTTAAGGGTTCCATCATCTAATAGAAAAATATGGAAAAAATAAGAAACATAGTTTAAAGTATTAAGTTAAAGATTTCAAAATATTTAAAAGGTAATCTTAGCATATCATTATTAAAAATATATTTTTTTACTTTAACATTAGTTTAACTACTTAATAAAAAAAGACCAACCTTTAAACTAGCTATTAGTTATAAATGATATATATTTTTTAAAATAATATTTTTACTCAAACTGAAAAGAGTGTTAAACTGTTTTCGACTATGTTTACCAAACAAATCGAACTCCTATTTATTTGCACACCAGGAACATGGAGGAAAATATTAAATTTATCATAAGGCACAAAGGTCTAATTCCTTTTCGTTTTTTTTTTTCACAGAGACCACAGTTCCAGCCCTTAACCACATACCCCTTAGATCGCCCATATAGGAAAACACATACAAACATATATGGTGTAGCATTGTTTGGAAAACTTTCGACAGTTTTCAGGACGTCACATCGGAGTTTGAAACCAGACCGGCCGAAAACCCAAACAAGTGGGGGTGCCTCTGACCCCCAACGGTGCATTTAATTGCCATTTAAAAGGGGGTCGATGGGGTCAGTCGGGGGGAGCTTATGAAATTTCATTTGGCATTTGGAATTGTCATCGATGTTGCTGCTGCAGTTTCAGTTCTGTTCCTGTTTCTGTTTGCATTGGGCGAAGAGGCGAAGACACGTTTTCCATTTGCTCGATTGACAGGACACTATATAAGGCAGGGGCGCAGGAACAGGGGGGGGAGCAGCCCAACGAAGGGGGGCCCAATAACCAATGTATAAGGCCAGGGTCAAAGGGGAAATACTCTTTTACCCTTTATGGTTACGAAAATCCTATGAAACACTCCCTGTTTAATTTGAATCCTATAAGAGGATTTTTTCGGTTTTAATTGGATTTAATAAATATTAACACTATAAAATATAGGCTTTTATTGGCATTTTATCCTGAAATATAATACCCAATTATTTCAATATATTCTAAAAAAAATACAGTTAAAAATTGAACAATCACTGTAGTTTTTTGAAAATTCAATACTCCCTTGCCTAATTTAATTAACTAAAACTACACTCAAAAAATATTTGTGTGATTAAAATTAATTAAAATGGATTGTTACCTAGCTATGATAAGCAGTTTTATTCTATTAAAAATAGAATCTTGAACTTTCTTTTTGTTTAGTTTCTTTTTAATAGTATTTTCATTGATCACAAAGAGTTTTTTGAGTGTAGTATGCAATAAAATATTCTTTTTTATTTATTATTATTATTATAGATACTATTTTCCACTAAGCATTCAGGAAAGGTCCTGTGAATAGGGTGTATGACCCACAGAAATGAAAAATATTCCATAGCCCACACCCGTCACTGTTTTGCTCACTTTTTGCGCATGTGTCCGTTTGAGCGGCGGCGACTCATCCTTTTGCATCCTTTTTTTTTTTTTGGCAGGACCAAGCTTCTGGGGCCTTATCAATCCGCAGTGGAATATGTGCAACAAAGGACGCCGCCAGTCGCCCATCGACGTTGTGCCCGACAAGCTGCTCTTCGATCCCTATTTGCGGCCCCTGCACATCGACAAGCACAAGGTGCGTTGAGTACGACCCATGGAACTTCCCCAAAAACTAAACCGGATGTGCCCCCTACATATTATTGCAGGTTTCCGGCACTCTGCACAACACCGGCCAGTCGCTGGTCTTCCGGGTGGACAAGGACACCAAGCAGCACGTGAACATATCCGGCGGACCCCTGGCCTACCGCTACCAGTTCGAGGAGATCTACATCCACTACGGCACGGAGAACGTCCGCGGGTCCGAGCACTTCATTCAGGGCTACAGCTTCCCCGGCGAGGTGAGATCATCAAAAACACTAAACTAAGTGCTTTGATCTTTTGATCATGAATGGATATGGGGAAGACAAATTGAAAGCAAAATCACTCACGATCTGCATCACTTTTGGAGAAATTTATATTTTGACAAATTTTTGCATTTTTCTAAGGGTTTACATCATGATTCTTTTGATTTCAGATTTTATTAAAAAAAACTATTTTTTTTAAGTTTTTCAATCGTAGCTCAGCCAAAGCAAGGAGTATTGCTAAAAGACCGACTGTTTTGGACAGCTTGCTTCCTCTGCTAACGATCTGCATCACTTTTGGGGAAATTTTTTTTTTGACCAAATTGTTCATTTTTAATAAGGATCATGTTTTTTTGGATTTAAGACTTTAGTCAAAAAAACACTTTTTTTGCGGGTTTTCAATCGTAATTTAGCTAAATCAAGTCATACAGCTAAAATTGCGACTGTTTTGGACAGCTTGCTTCCTCTGCTAACGATCTGCATCACTTTTGGGGAAATTTATTTTGTGACCAATTTTCGCATCTTACAAAGTGTTTTAATCAAAGGGAAGATCCTTTTGTCCACAGAACTTTTACGCAGCCAATGTTGCTAAACTCAAGGATAAATAATGGTTAACAATTGTCTTGAAATAAATCCCCCGTTTCAGATCCAGATCTACGGGTTCAACAAGGAGCTGTACCACAACATGTCCGAGGCGCAGCACAAGTCGCAGGGCATCGTCGGCCTGTCGCTGATGGTGCAAATTGGCGAGACGCCCAATCCGGAGCTGCGGATCATCACGAGCACCTTCAACAAGGTTTTGTATCGAGGTGAGTGAGCGATTGGGTGCTTCGACCTTCCGACTTTCAGCCAACCCAGTGCCCCAGGTATCCGGTATCCAGAACCGAAAAACCCGAACCCAAGCCACCAAGACCACCTTCATTTCCGTCTACGCAAAATGCTACCGGAAATGTTGCAATGTTAATACCGTTGCAAGTTGCCTTTTCTTCGGCTGCTCGTTTTTATGATGTCATTGCAGCGGCAGCAACAACAACTCCAGAGGGCCATAATTATGTCCAGGCGAGCCATAAAAAATCGAAGGGCCAGGGGGCTGGAGGTTCGGCCAAATTGAGACTGGCCGACCAGCACAAAGTGACGAAAATGAAACCTCGAATTACACTAAACCGACACTTAATAATTCCCCCCCCTGGGTAAGACCACGGCACGTCTCGTTGGCATTTTCTTGGCCAGTTTAATAGCCTTTTTACAGGTCGTACAACTTTATGGGAGCCCAGCCCCAGCCTTAATTTGTAAAATGCCAGGGCGAACCGACCGACAGAAACCGAGAGCCAAGAAATATGCCAGGCCAAGCGTAATACAGGATACAACAGGATAGGGCTGTATAAGCCATATAAAGTTTAAAGTACTCAGATTGGGGATACTCTTTTAAAAGTAAAAGGGAGCTTAGGAAAACTATAGGTGTATGGAAAGTGTGGCCTTGCAAATGTAACCAATGTTTAAAATGGGGAGAATATATTTAAATATAATAATAATCTAATATGGGATCAAATATGGGAAATATATTGGTATTAATATAATAAATACAACATTTAAAAAAAATATTAAAAGTGTAAAAAAATAAAATAAAATTATATATTGAGTTTCGTGTTAAAAAAGAGTGCTTAATTTATTATTTTAAAAATAGAATTAAAAAAATTGAAAGATGAAATTAGCTTATATATCAATGGAATAACATTTAAACAAATCTTTAAAGGGCGAAATAAAATAATAGAATGGTAAATTGAAAATTGTTAGAAGAAGTGCAAAATGAATTATTGTTAAAATATTTTAAAATGTTAAAGCATTTAAAAAAATGATAGATGGAATATTTATGGAGTTGTAAAGGAACTTTCCAACACTCACAACCCTCTAATCCTGATTGAAATGCTCGTGAGATTCCTCTTCCAATCAGCTGATTGATGTGAGAGTATCCCCTTAGAAAGTAAAACTAACACTTGCAATGCAAAAACTCTGGCTCCAAAAGTGGAACTCCAATGGAACTCCATTTTCTCCACCACCGGATTCAGTTTGACCTGGGCTGCAAGCCGCGAGTTGTTTTATTTCCGGCTGGCAAAATGATTTGTATGAATAAAGCGGAGCGCTGACGTTGAAGTGGTCAGGTTGGCAACTGGGAACTGGGGAACTAAGAACTGAGAACTGAGAACTACGAACTGGGAACTGGGTGGTGGCCTGAATTATTCATTAGACCCCGGCAGACGTGTTTTCATATTTTTTGTGCGATATGCGCATAAATAGCCGGGGCCACCCACCTTGAACTTAGCACTTTATGAACTCCCCTCCCAAATCCATCTCATCCGCAGGCTTCTCCACGCCCATTCGACACATATCCGTGAGGTCGCTGCTGCCAAACACGGATCACTACATCACCTACGAGGGCTCCACGACGCATCCGGGCTGCTGGGAGAGCACCGTCTGGATTATAGTTAATAAGCCCATCTATATCACCAAACAGGAGGTGAGTCGAGTAGGTCCCATTCCCCCATAAATATACGAGTATACTACCCCATTTTGCGAACCGCAAATAATTAAATGCATTTCGTGTGTTTTTCAATTGCAATTAGAGCGGCTTGTACTTGCTGGTTTATTTATGTTCGATTCGAATCGATTCCATTTTTTTTTGTTTTGTACTTTGTACACCCCTCCCATTTTTTTTATTGGTTGCTGATTGGAAGTACAATGAAATCGCATAAATGCAATTATAAAATTGCTCATCAATTTGGGCATTGGTCAGATCGCGGTGGAAATGCGGTCAATATTCCGCTCTGTGCATAATTAAAAAACAATATTTGGTTAGTTTAATCAATTTGCATAAATGCATATGAAACATGTGTAATGGCCATGCCGCTGGGGTCAAAAGTGCTGGCGAAAAAATACTCAAAGTAAATGAGTAAACAATAAAATAGGACAGGCAAAAAGGTTGGCCAAAACACATTAAGTGGAATGTAAACAAGTCAACGAATGGCAAGTGTGATTTTCATCAAGGTTTTTTGGAATTTCAAAATTTTACATGAGCTGGTAAAATAGGTGAAAATATTTTAAATTACTTAATAAGATTTATTATTAAAGGGAAAAAAAATTGAAAATATTTCAAGTATGCTCTATTGGAATTAGACAAAACTTTAGTTGTCATATCAATTAAACACTTCAAAATTGACAAATTGCACAGGGAATTCAGCACTCAATTTAGTGGCAAATTAGTGGCTCATTTAACCAGCTAGACAGACCACTTAAAAACCCGATATTAAGCAATTACCAATGTATTATATTATGTTTATATTCCAGTTGTACCAACTCCGACGACTGATGCAAGGCTCCGAGAGTACTCCAAAAGCTCCCCTAGGTAATAATGCGCGACCCGTGCAAAGTTTACATCATAGAACCGTAAGAACGAACATAGATTTTAAGCGCAACAAGGTGAGTGTGGCATCGCCTTAATTAACCCATTAGCCACACGGTTGCCAAGTGGACACATGGACACCGTTTTTATTTGCGGCCACATCATTATAGTATTTACACATTTTTTGTTCATTTATTTTTAATGCCAGGGCGCGACGTTGGTTGGGCACAAATTTTATCCCTGATTACTTTTTTATACATAGTTTACTTACATGGCAGTATTAATTCTGTTAATTTATTTTTAATGAAAAAGGTGGCATTTTGTGGGCACACAAGGAGTGTAAAACATGCCAGCGATTTTGTAAACTTTTGTTTAATTTTTTATTAATATTACTAGTTATTAATACTTAACCAGAATTATTTTAAAATGTATATATTGAAAGAGAATTAAATTGTAACTTAATATTTGTTTAAAATCTGTAACTAAAGCGTTGCAAACCCTGTTTCTAGTGTTGGATAACGTGTTAAGTTCGGCTGCCTTCAAATAAAAGACTTTTTTCTTAAAGTTGATCACTACTTTACGTTTTTAGTCCTGCAACCGTGTGGATACTTTTTATAAAACATACTTCGTCTTTCGAAAAATACTAAACTATTGCATTTTCTCTTATCAATTTTTTTTCATGCCTTCCAAAAAATATCTACAGAATCAATATGCGTGCCCCTCGATGTACAAGGATATGTACTATCGGGCGAATCGATGGTCTCCGGACACGGGACTCTTGATACGTTGACAACTGGGCTGGGAGTGCTGCGAAAAGCAATTATTATTATTGCTATTATTATTATGTGTGGTAAATAATGTTACAGCAATTACAACTATAATGACAACAACTGGTTACAAAAACATCAACAACTGAGGCTGGCAACGAAGCATTTTGCATTTTGCATTTTTTATGTCGCATTCAATTTTTATATTCATGTTTACAACACGAACTCAGGATTCGTTTGGCTTGCAATTGCAATATTCCTACAGCAGCAGCAGCGGCAACACAGCAATTTGTATTATTTATTTCATTATTATTAATAATACAACAACGGGACAAATTTAGGTAACAAATGCATGCAAAATGCGGAAAAAAATGCTTATAGAGCGGGCATAACAATAGAGTAAATTCCATGCCAAACGCAAATGCTAAATTTAGCAAACAAAAAGCTGACACACAGAACCTAGCAAAAATAGCAAATAGCAAATAGTAGCTGAAAATTTGCGTAAAAATTGTATTGCATACATATTTTTTTTGGGGAGGGGGGGGGAAGTATTAGAACTTAATTCAATGAAATTTAAAACAATTCTTGTTTTGTCTTCGATTTATATTTATGCGTAAAACAAAGAGCACGAGTCTATTATAGTTTTTATAGATGGCTTAAATTTTGGTAAATTTAAGAGCGTTAATTAAATAAACCAGGAATGTAGCTTAGTAATCACCTGCTTTTCAAAAGATACTTTTGTCGAACAGGAAATCTGGTCGATTTAAAGGCTTAGATCTAATTTAAATATTTTCGCTTCAATGCATTCTATAAATTCATAATTATTTGTGATTTGCCTCTTTGTTAAAACGCCGATAGAAAAACAATTCAGAAAAAAAATAGAAACAATGTTAAAAGCAACAAACAAAAAAAGATTGACAACAAAGTGAAATAAGAGAATTTCCGTAAACTGGATGGGTGGACAATAACTAACAAACAAAATGAAACGAAAGGTAAACGAAGAGTTGGAGAAGAAATATAAACAAATGGTAACAGAAATTAACAAAAACGTAAATATTCATATAAATATACACAAAAGTAAAGGTATCTATATAAAATCATATATATACACACATATATACACCACTCCATCAGGGAAACCACAGATATCTTTGGAGATTTTTATTTGTATCTTTAAGATACATACCAAAATCACAGACATCTTGGATAGATGACATCTTTTAAGGAGTTTAGGAAAACCTCTAGAGATTTCTGAGGCTTCCCTGTATATATATACACACTATATATATATGAAAAGGGACAGTAAAGTAACTAAAATAAAACCTTAAACCGAACTACTAAGCAATGCAGCCAGGAGTTGAACAAAAATCGGTGCACTATATCCGATGGCTATGTATAACTCCCACACCCTTAGATACACCCACTCACATACACCCAAAAGCATCTATAAACGTCTATATACTTGGCTTCGAAAACGATGATCTGGCTGGACATCCCATCCTCTGTAAGCGGCCATCTATATATATCTATATAAATCTAGTCACCAGTCATGGAGTATACAACTAGCTAAATGGAATGGGCTACAAAACGTAATCTAACTCTAAAAGGCATTAGAATAAACTAACTAAATAATTGATTAACTAGCCGTGTTGCTAACAAAAAAAAACCAAGAAAATCAAATTCGAATTAATGAGTAAACCAAAAAACACGATCTATATATATATATATATGTAACGACATTTTTTTTTTGGAAGACAAGCAGTGTTGTAAAGTGCTGTAAAGACAAGTATTATGGCTAATGTAGAACCTAAGTTACTGAATAGCATTTAGCAGTTAGCACCACCTGAGTTTGTATAATATACACACGAATATATAGTATACCAAAAAAAACATATATATAGAGTTATATATATCAGATCCGTTCAATTCCCACATTCGCAGCTGTCGAGCGACACTTTGTGCAATTATTTCTTTGGGCCAACAACCAACCAACCAAAACTAACTAAGGAACATACTAACTAGCCGACCAGTTAGGCCCCCCGATTATATGTAGAGCATTAACTATTTGTATAAAAGCTATGGGGATCGAAACGAATTCCTCAACTCGGTAACACTTTGCTACGACTGTAAGTTACTATTGTGTTGCCATATGAAAAACCAAAAATATTACAAAAAGGAGCAGAAACTATATATATACATATATATATATATATATAAATTATACAAATTCTATATATATGTAACTATAAATGCAAGAATTACTAAGCATAGAGTGGGCTAGCAGCAGTGGGGAGAGAAGGTATTGTTTCCCGAGAAAAACAAAATTGGAGAATGCAAAACTAATAAATGAAATGCGAAAGTATTATATGAAAACCAAAGTTACCGATTTGTTCTTTTACTTTTGGGGGGTGGGTAATCTTTTCAGGCAGTCACTCCAATATCCGGAACTCCAAACAGAAATGGAATTTCAAATCATCTCCAGATATTTGTGTTGGGGTGAGGATGGGGTAAGGACTTTACATTCTCTAGATGGCAGGTTCCTAATAAACCAAACATCCTGGCGAGTGATGACTTCTCCGGAATTCGGTTCTGGTTTGGGAAGTTAATTCGATATTATTGTGGTCTGATCGAATCGTAGGTCTACCGCAGATAATTATGCCGCTGTACATTGTTCTGTGCACTTCAAATAGCTAGTTAACGTATTATTAATATGTATTATTAATTAAAAACATCACATTAGTCCAGAATTAATATATATTGACTAGGGCTTAATTTTTCACCGTTTAAACATTTAATTTGGAAGTGTAACCCCAATTGGAATGTCCTTTGAAAGTAAAAATATGATAGTTAAA
Organism: Drosophila suzukii; assembly: GCF_043229965.1. Taxonomy (NCBI): domain Eukaryota; kingdom Metazoa; phylum Arthropoda; class Insecta; order Diptera; family Drosophilidae; genus Drosophila; species Drosophila suzukii. The sequence goes on from NC_092084.1 coordinate 24,523,257, forward strand.
TTGTCAAGTGGACATTTATTTTATTTTTTTTGAAATTCAATTTATTTAGAATCATTTTATTTAATTTAGAAAAGTTTTTGTTATAAAAAAGGTGATAATAACTGAAGTGTATTTTTCTGCAAGTGTAGTCTTAATTGGAATTTCCCTAAGTAGATGAACAATATTAATAATATTATCAATTTAAATATCACAATATTATTTAATTTAATTTATTAATTTTAATTTTAATTTTTTTTTTATCAATTTTTGATTCAGAAGTGTTTTTTTATAAATTTTTCCCAATAAGGAAATAAAACTTCTCAAGTAAGATAATATATCTGAAACATTTTTCTGCAAGTGTAATCCCAATTGGAATAAAAATATTATTAATTTTAATATGACAATAGTCAAGAATTTAACCATAATAAAATTAATTTGGACATATTATTTTAAAAAGCTGTTCCAACTATGCAACACCTCAAACTAAAAAAAATAACTGAGACATTTTTCTGCCAGTGTAATCCAATTGGAATGTCCTTGGGCAGCTGAACAATAATAAATATTATTAATTTAAATATCATTAAAAAGTTCAGAATTTAAATGATTTTGGATTGAATTGTGACCACTGCCACAGTTGTTCAGAAATTCCAGCTATGCAAACTAAGAAATTTTTCTTCCAGTGTAATCCCCATTGGAATGTCCTTGGGCAGCTGAACAATAGTAATAATATTATTTACTTAAATATCATAATAGCTTAGATTTCATTTTGGATTGAATTGTGACCACTGCCACAGTTGTTCAGAAATTCCAGCTATGCAAACTAAGAAATTTTTCTGCCAGTGTAATCCCAATTGGAATGTCCTTGGGCAGCTGAACAATAATAATTATAGAAGCGAGTGCGTAGCGCAGTCAAGTGCTTAGAAATGGGCCAGCAACAAAAACACACTTTATTTCCGTTTGCTGCCACAATGACGACACACACACATCTATGCAGTCACCCACACACTCTCAGAACCCACACACACACACTCAATGCGATGGACACAGTGGGAATGGCCTGTTTAAATATGCAATTTCAATTTCCGAAAAACACAAAACGCGTGCAACACGCAGAGGATTCACAGCTCAGGATTTCACTGAATGGCAATGGCAATGTGATGGCTGCCATGGGTTAAAGGAGGAAAAGGGGTTAAAATGGGGAAAGCGGAAAGGCGGAAAGGCGGAAAACCGGTGGCGATTGGGAGGATGTAAAATTTGATGTTGAATTTTACCAGGCAATCGGAAATGGCGGATTTGAGCGGCGGTTGGGCGATGGCCGCATGTTTAATTGGACGCAATTGAAACTAAACTAGCGTAAAATAGAAATAAAAACACAAATAGAATTGCTGCTTGCGGCCATATGGCCGTACAGCCATAGAAATTCATTCGTTTCGTTTCGTTTCGCATAAAAATTAATTACAAATTAATTTACCATAAATTGCACTGAGCACTGAGCACCGAGCACCGAGAACTGGGCGTGGCTGGTCAGTCGAGTGGCCCGAAAGTCGGCCCCAATCACTGGGCCATGGCCCAAACGCATTACGAGTGCGATTTTGTTTTTGCGGGTACCCCAAAAGTCGGGAACGTAGCTCTCTCTGCCATAAATACACATAACGACTGTTCATTAGCGCCCCTCAAAATTCGCACACAGTGGTCACTCGTTTTAAAGGGAATTAATTCAAGCAATCAGTGGCGGGTCGGCTGAAATGCGTTGATTTTTGGCCAACCAACTGTGATTCTGGTAAAAGGGGAAAGGTGATAAAAGTGTTTTCAAAAGAGGTCATTGGCAGAAGTTAATCAAGAAAGAATAATATATTAAAGCTCAATGAAAAGAGGTTCAACAATTTTATTTATTCGCTTACAACACTCTAAATAATTATTTACTGTCTTAAATTGTAACCCCTATGTTCAGTATATTTTTAATTTAATTATATTTATTTTATATTTATTTTATTATAACAAAATTCCTTTATGAAACAATACATTCTTGAATTTGTATTGTACTTTATTTTTGTGCATTGGATTTTTAATAAGCTGAAAAGTAATCTGAAATAAGAGAACTTAAAACAAAACCTAGAATCACAAAAATATTTTTTTATGTTAGAATCTACAAGGAATATAATAAATTTTAATAATAGGTCACCAACAATTCATTTACAAACAGCCATAGCTTTTCATTAAACATTAAACTCTGCAATCGGATGCAGTTATATGCCTTGAAAAATATTTGAGCGATTTGGCCAACATTCCTCTGATGGGCACATTAAACCGCCGAAAGCCATGCTTTTTTCCTACCTCCGATTTTGGCCATTGTTCGGTAGCCTTGGGCCAAAAAAAGGGGGCGGGGCATTGAGGCATCAACCGCATTTTACGAAATGCGGTCAAAAGGACTAATTATGCTAAACGCCAAAACCGCAACAACCAGTTAGCCATGGCCAAAACCCATCCGCTTCTTTTTTCCGCCACTGCAGTTGTAACTGGATGTTTTATATACATATTTTTTATGTGTTTTTCTGCGTTGCGATAAACCAAAAATTGTGCACGATATTTCAATTAAATTGGTATGCCGATGGCCATGCATATGTAATGCATTATGATTTTGGCCACATTTTAGCTGCATTTTGGCCCGCCCCCAAGGAAAGTTTTTAGCAATGCGGAAAAAGCGATGGGCGGAAAGGGCCGGACATGTAAATAACAGCAAAAGTTTTAATTAAATTTTAAATACAAGTTAATTTTTGTGTACTCTCCATCTCTTTCTCTCTCGTTTTGTCTGGATTTTTTTTGGGGAAAATCCATTTTATTTAACTTTGTCTATTATTTATCTTTGTGTGCACGCCGCGTTGAAAATGAGTTTTAAATATTTAGTTGTAATTCATGTTTAGTTTGCATTGTTTGCGGCCTTAAAATCGAAATTAATATTCATGAACCAGCGGCGCCGCTTCAGCCGTTCAAATTTTAATTAGAAATAAATAATTCCAGCACTTGTTGCACCGACAGAGCACCGCACACATGGCCATGGCCATTGCCATTCATAATCCGCAACGCATTCAAGTGATTTGCAAGTAATCATGTTGTACATTTCCAGGCCACACACAGCGCATATTGATGGCTGGGCGTCTATTCTCGCAGCGAATCCCATTCAGATGCCGATTCTTAACCAGATCCTGATTCCAATTCCTGCTCCTTTTCCAGTAATAAACGTGCGTAATCAAGCCATGGCCAGGTATATCTGTCTGAATGTCGAAGGCACACAACAAAAGCCAATGGCAGTGCACATGTGGTGCACTGAGAGGAAGAGGGGGGCACTTGTCCTTGGATTAGTTCCTCTAGTCGGTTATATTTCAGTAAGCACATTTTATAGCTTACTTTTTAAGGCCGGCTTACTTTTTCCTGTCACTCTCGCCAAAAATAGAATTGCTACAACTAAAAACATCTTTGAATTGCTTTATAAGGGCTGTATATAAGGGCTGTATTTAAGGGCTTAATAATAAAACTATGATTAGAGAATATTGCACTTTTTATTTTTCCATGGAAGCATATTTCAGAGTATATTTTTTGGCGCAAAGTTAGTATCACTGTCATTCTCGCCAAAAATCTAATAGTTCCTTCTACGAAAATCTTTAAATTGCTTAATGACTTGTATTCAAAAGCTTAATAATAAAATTATTAGTAGAGACTATGGAACTTTTAACTTTTCCATGTAAGCAAAATTCTTAGCATACTTTTTGGGGCAAAGCTAGTTTCACTGTACATCTTGCCAAAAATCGAATAGCTCCTTCTACAAAAACTTTAAAATGTTTAATAAATTTTATTTCAAAACTATAAAATAAATCTATGATTAGAGAATTTCGATTTTATTATTTTTCCGTGTAAGCATATTTTATAGCATACTTTTTGGGTCAGGGTCTAGTTTTACAGCCTCTCTCACTTAAAAATTGAATATCTCCTTCTAAAAAAATCCTTAAATTGCTTTCTTAATTTTATTTTAAAGCTTAATAATATAACTTTTAATAAAAAATATATTAAATTTTATTTTCCGTGTATGTACCTTAGCACCTGCCTTTCCCTTCTGCCAGCTGTAATATTTGATTTTGATTGAAGTGCAGTCAGGCATGTGCGGCCAAGGAAAAATCGCACGAGACCTTCTGCCTGTTGCCTATTCAGGACCTGTCAGACCCGAGTCCTGAGTCCTGAGCACCGAGTCCTTCCTCCTTCCTCCGTCCGGAGCTCAAGACGAACGCATAATGAGTGCCTGGCAAAGCCGGAGAGACGGGTTGCAAAAAAAATGCATTATAATGCCGCCTGCCAACCGACATGAACGTGAACGAACGCCTCCGTTTCCCCATCCTCCCGGTTGCTCCTGGGACTCCATTTAAGCTACGTGACTATCTGGTCAGGACTGCAGCCAGGGATTCCAGGAAACTGGTTCCCCGAGTTCCCAGAAAGGCTTAGCGAATATGCATTCTTTCACTTCTGCTATTTGATTGATTGATTGCTAATCCTGACGCATTTTTTCCATCCCTTCAAATTTAATTTAATTAATATTTTATGTTGACTAATCGATATCAATCACTAGGAAATCCTATTGCAAGGGGTCAAGTTATGGGTCGGGTAGTAATAGCCTTTTAAAAATGACAACCTAGAGAAAAAGGATCTAAAAGTAATAACATTTTATGAATATATATTTTAAAGCATGCTTATGTTGCCATAAAAATTAAAAATAAATAATAATTCTCTATTAATTTTGAAATTTGTATATAATTATGGAAAATTTTCAAGCGGGATCACATTGAAGTTTAATTAATTTTACACCGAACTGGTATACATTATAAAGGTAAAAACACTTAATAAATAAATGTGGGAATATTTTAAATATATTTTAGACCAACCTTATGAGTTCTGGAACCTAATGTAAAGCTGTAAAACATATTTCCTTAAATGCCAATCCAAGGAGAACTAGTTCCTGTGAGGATTCAGCTCCAGGATTAGAGGAACCCTTGGCCGACTCATCTCGATGCGAGCTGACAGCCATCCTGCGCCTGCCCCCAAAACACGTTGAGCTCCTTTCAGCCCGGGGCTAAGCCATCTCCGACTTGGATTCGGACTCCCGAATCCCGGATCCCCAATCCCCAACCCCTTAGCTTCCCCTTTCGATGGCTGCTGCACTTCTTCAGCTTCGACTTTCTCCACTTTTTCACGCCAGGCAATTTTATGGGCTGCATAAATCAGAGATGGCCTCCCCCATCCAGTCGTCTGTGGGCGTGGCAGGCAATTTATACATGACGACGTTATTATTTGGAGGCCCCCCCGAAAACTACGTAAATACATATATACATACGTTTATATAGTTTAGGCCTTGGTAATTGCCGACACTCGCTGCGCATGAAAATTTAAAACGCAACAAATGAAAGAAAATGTTTCGGCTTTTTTCCAAGTTCCCCTCTCATTTTTTTTATTTTTGCACCCTACACATTTCCAAGTGGCTTTCTGGTTTTGACTGCGAATTAAGGCTGGTGGGAAAAAGGGGCGCAGGACGCAGGACAAAGGACGAAGGACGAGGCCGGCTCTCTGGGCCACAATTTGTTTTGGCCCGTTTTTATTTGGCTGTCTGAGGCCGGCGCTGCGAAGAAAGAAAAAAAACATTTAGGCAACTTGGCCCTTTGAAGGCTCGTGGTCATAAATTCCATTCTCACCACATTTTCCCAGCCTTTGCCGCCTTTTCCAGCGAGTCCTGCGAGTCCTGCGTTTTTCATTTATTCGTTTCGTATTCCTTGCCGCTTTTTTGTTTGCCATTGGCAAGGGGCCGGCACAAACATTTCCGTCTGCCAAGGTGCAAAAAAAACTGTGGCAGCATCAAGAGTCAGCCAAGGCAGCTAAAAATTAAATTGCGTTCACAAAAAGTCGAGCATTAAATGCTCTGTAATATTTAAGAACAGCTTTAGGGGTTATTAAAGGTGTGAAAATTCAAATAAAATTTATATTAGATTTTACATTTGAAAATATAAGCAAAGTTATAAAATGGCTGAACTCATCTTAGTATTTCAAAAGGGTCCTTTAATGTATTTATTAAAACTATTATATGAAGGAAATGTATGGATATATATTTTGTGTTTTGAAGTATAGTATATCCCATAATATTATATCTTCTAAATCCACCTAAACAGACTGCACATTTGTGCCAAGAAGCTCCATTTGACTGGGCCCGACCTGACTGGTAAAAGCCAAACAAAGCATATTTCTGAGTTGACTTCGCCTTTGGTCCTGCCTTTGGTTTTGGCCCCTCGTCCTGGCTCCTTTTTCAGCCAGAGACAGAGACTGCGATAGAGGGAAATAGGGAATCTAAAATGATAATAAAATATTCATATTAATCTGCTTGGCTCATAAAATATTCAGCTGCGTAATTGTTGGCATTACGTTCGAGTCGAGATCCGGGGCAGCCAGCTATGACGACAGTCGTGCCGGCAGTGCCATCATCATCATCATCCGAGGAAATGCCAGGGAAAATCTTACAAGTTTTGTAATTTACACCTGGCTGCCCACTTCATATTTCCACCCCACCCACCCAAAACAAAAAAAAAGATGGCAAAAAAATCTGCTTTAAGGAAAAAAAGCAGGAGGGTCAAATAAACAAAGGGAATAAATCAAAATATTAAATTTAAAAACAAAAGAAAATGTGTTAAATAAAGTATATAGGTAATAAATATATAATTCCCTTTAAACTAGCAAATATAATTGTGTAATATATTGTTATAATGTAAAGTGTAAGTAACAAAATAAGCAAAGGGAACAAATCAAAATATTAAATTTAAAAACAAAAGAAATTATGTTAAATATAATATATAGGTAATAAATATATAATTTATTTTAAATTAACAAATATAAATGTGTAATATTTTGTTATAATGTAAATAAATAAATCAATATTTAAAAACAAAAGAAAATATGTTAAATAACATATATAGATAATAAATGTATACATAATTCCCTTTAAATAAGCAAATATAATTGTGTAATATTTTGTTATAATGTGAAGTGTACATAACAAAAAAGCAAAGGGAATAAACCAAAATATTAAATTTAAAAACAAAAGAAAGTATGTTGAATAAAATACATAGATAATAAATATATAAATTACCTTTAAATTAGCCAACATAAATGTGTAATACTTTGTTATAATGTAAATACCAAAAACAGCTTTAAGGCTAAGCTCAAAGGGGAAACTGTATCAAAGGATGAGTTATACAAATAAACAAAGGAAAAGCGAGTGAGTGAAACCAGTGCCAGTCATTGGCAATCCCATTAAGCTATTCATAATTGCTCATAATTTCGGTTGATTTCATTAGCATATGTAACGTTTTAATTTGATGTGGGAAGCCTCCTTTTCCCACACACCCACCCACCAACACCCACCCACACACACATTCACATTCCGCACCCGCAAAACTCATATGCATAATCAATGGAGCCTCATTAACCTGTCGCTGTCTGGTGTGTTATTGTTGTTGCCCGTTAATTACGCAACCCATAAAATATATATTGCTTCTCATCGCGCTTTACATCAGAATGACGTCGATTAACACCTCATAAATGCGTGTGTGTAGCTGTGTGTAAAACCTGTTAATTGGTTTAACGTTATAAAATTGAAACCGCCGACGTTGTTGTCGGAAGTCGGAAGCCCATGCGGCGTAGGCGTAATATATTCCCGAACCGCCGGAAAACAGGGACTTCCCCCCGCAATGAAAACCATCTGTGTTCCCATCCGTGATATCATTTTAAATAAACTTAAATAATATTGAAATACAAAATATTGTGCTACGTTTTAAGTGGAAAATCCTCCAAGGATGATTTTTAAATTAAAATATTAAACTAACTAAACAATCTTATAGTTAGTTATGAGGTACTTTAAGTAAAATTCATAATATATCCTTTAGGCTTAATATAAATGCAATACAATATGAGTTGTAAATTTAAATAATAAACTAACTAAACAATCTTATAGTTAGTTACGAAATACTTTAAGGAAAATTCATTATATATCCAATAAGCTTAATATAAAGGTATGTATATCATCAATTTAAACAAAATACATTTAAGATTCGCAAGAATGTGCACTTTTCAAAGAGATTTTATTAAGTGGAACGCATTTGACCATTGATATTATTACATTTGTTACCTATTAGGGCAAAAAAAAGCAGAACCGCACACATGCATTTAGTGGCTTGTGTTAATTATGACATTTATTCACCGACTTTGCTATTCCCGCCCTTAGAACACAGCCAATATATATTCATATCGCTTTTGAAACGGATACAGTTGTGGCTTTAATTTGATCTGTTTCCAATAATAATTCATAATTGACTTGATAATGGACTTGATATTAATGTTAATTAAGCCCGAGCGCAGGGCAATTAGTTTCGGGCCCAGAAACTAGCAGCTTTGCCAGTTGAGGCCAAGACAAAGCCCCAAGTTATCCATGCAAATTCATGACTTTGTTCAGCATTTCCGCTACACATACCCACACAGATGAACAAAAATTGAAACACGAATTTGTTGAGCCTGAGACTTTGGCAAGATGTGCGAGGGCAGAGTAAAGACTTCTGAAATTCATTAACAAAAATAAATAAATTTTTTTTTCCATTTTGTAAATAGTAAAGCAATGGACATTTCAAATGTGTTATACATTTTTTTTTAAATGCTCATATTTTTGTACTCAATTTTTAAAAGTTTTTCAGAAAGAAACGGGCACACCTTTTTTTATATTAAACAATTTTTTTATAGTCAATTTCTAAAACTTTTTTTTAATACAAAATCCATAAAAATAAATCACAGCATATTTTGTATTAAAAGAAACCATTTCTTAAATATCTTGACATTTTGCACAGTTTTTTTTATATATTTTTTAAATGTTGATACATTTCTTTTTTTGTTATGATATATGAAATATTTGTTAATGGGTTACATTTTAATTTATACCAAGTTTAGGTATTTATCAATCTTCATATGAAATATTCATCAATGAAATATGGAAAAAATCCTATAACTTTCAAGATGAGATAGTGCAACTTTACCAGGCTCCTCCAAATAGTCTTGGACCACCCCTCGATTTTCGACTGACCATCTGACTCTGTCAACTGGCCGCCCAACAGCGCCGCCTCCTTTATCCCAGTCATCGCATCTTTATGAAGCTGAAGACAAAATTGTGTTGCATCGTTAGTCTAATTGCATTTTGCCAGGCGACAGTAACAACAGATTCGTGTTCTGCTCAACAGTTGCCTGCATATATGTATCGAATGTACGTACATATAAATCCAGATGTATATATTTTGTATATGCAGGCATGCGTGAATGTTGCAGGAATCAAGGAATCAGCCTGCCAGCAGGACACGTAGTCCTCGTCCTGCAAAGGCTGACGGCTGATGGCATTTTTTGGTTATTAAGACGATACGACTTGGACCCACTGCACCATCGTCATCGTCACACACACAGGCACACAAACACCCAAAGCCACACACACAAGCACACACACACTGCCGAGTAATAACTAGTAATTTTGCAACGTTTATGGAAGATGGAGGAGGTCCAACTTTTGACTCTTGATTTCTCTGGCCCAAATGAACCTGACCAACTCGCAATAGCAACAACCGAGCATAACTGGCATTTACCAAATCGATTCAGATGTCAATGGACTTGGGTATACCCTGTGGGAGGTCAAAGATCTATAGTTGATATATGTGGATTTCGGAAAAATATAAATATTATTAGAACAAATATTTTGGAACAGGTATTTAAACTATCGTATCCGGAACTTCAAATTCTTTGCATGGAAAAATCATTGTAATGGATCATTGTTGATATATGTAGATCTTGGAAAAATATAAATATTATTAAAACAAGTATTTTTTAACATGTATTTAAACTTTCGTATCCGGAATTCGGACTTCTTTGTATTCAAAAATTATTGTAATGGATCAATATATTACATAATATTTTCTATGGCTCTTAAAATAAATACATATTTAAGATACAAAATTATTATGCAAATTATTTTAAGTATTTACTAAAAAGAGTTTAAAATATTGCAAATTATAAAACACATTTAATGGGAACTTCTCCTCAGTATTGTGTATTTGTTGTGATTATCAGAAAATGGTTACCTAATGATTACTATATCCAGTATCTGGCTTCAAGCTCCTCTGACATCCAAGAAGATCCGAGTCCCTGGTGCTACCCTCTGCCCACCGAAGTGTGGCCCGCAAATGTGTCGCATTCAAATGAACCAAAACTGAATTGTGTCTGAGCCGTCGCCCCCCTTTGTCGCCCCTTTCCGCACGCCACTGGCCACTGAAATCCTGTTGGCACATTTCGTTGTAGATTTTTGATATTTTCATTACGTGCATCTGCCAGTTACGCCTCTTTGTGTGGGTGTGCACTCGAATGTATATACATATGTACGTATATGGGTCGGGGGTTAAGGAGTACATAGAATGTCGTACATGTGTCCTGGCCTTGGTTAGTAGTTTCATTCTGCCCGGATTTCAGTCGCTTAATCTCTGCTGACATTTGGTGAAACAGCAGAAGCAGCAGCTCCAGTGAAAAGAGACAGATAAAGAGCGGCCCTGCTGATTTACAAGCTTATGAATGCGAAACAACAAGGGATGTGCAAATCTACAACTCAACTGGGCTCTTTTCTTCTGCCAAGCATCCTCATACTTTGCCATCTGAGCTCCTTTCATAGGCAAAATATGTCGGGTTAAACAGTTGCAGTTGGTGTAAGCTGTCGGATGTCTCCTTAATATTTAGATGTCCTCTAAATAAACATTGAATTGTATAAACTTTATAAACAGATGTACAAAACCTCTTATAAATTTTTTTTTATTAAAATCGGAGTTCTATTTTTTCGCCCTAAAAAGCCTGTGTTTTGGCTGGCATAAAGCAAATATTGGTCAGAATGAGGGATGTCATATTTCGTTGAGCTCGTGGTTTAATTTCCAATCTATTGGCGTTCAAATCTAGAAATTTTTAATTTTAGTTTTTTTTTGCAAAAATGGATGATGTATAAAAAATCCGAAAATTGGTCAAAAAATAAATTGTCCGGAAATGGATGCGGATCGTTAATATAAGAGCCAAGCTGCCCAAAACAGTCGGTTTTCTAGCTGTACGACTAAATTTAGCTGAATTATGATTGAAAACCCGCAAAAAAAGTGTTTTTTTGACTAAAATCTTAAATTTACTTCCATTAGTTTTGTTAAAAATCAAGTAGCTTTTTGGGATTTATTACGTACAGCATTCCAAATCACATCTTTAAAACGTAAAATTTTCTTTCGACCCAATATCGAAAGTTTCGTCATGGAACATTGCATGATTAATGATCAACGACATTCGCCCGCTGTTGCTGTCCGGTCTGCTCTCCATTTTCCAGTCTCCGCCTCTCCATTCTCCACTTATCTTCTCTCCACCTTCACTTGCCATCTTCTTAACTTTCTTTTCCCTCCAATTATTGCTCGTTGTCTTCACTTGTCACATTCTTCAATATACATAGTCTTCAATATCCAATTTCTGTTTGTTGTCTTCACAATTCTGTTTTTCAATTTGTTTTCTAAGCCTTTCCGTTTCGTAAATCTCCAGTTTCTTCTCTCTACATTTTCTTTTCTGTATGCTGTTTTTGCGTTCTTCTGTTTTCTTTGTTATTAAGTCTGTTCAGTTTATATTTTTTGATGGAACACCTCGATTTATCAATTCCACGCTTTCTACTCTCATTTTCAGATGATTGTACTACATGCTTTCTTCAATCCCTTAATATTTTCTTATCTTCATATTTTGTTATGAATCTTCACTTTCCCTTCTCGATTCCCCACACCATTTTTCTTCAAATCTCCTCAATTCTCTTCCCTTCTTTTCTTCGCCACTATGGGCACCAAAACTCACAAAACATACAATCTTCTCACCTCTGGGCTTCTCTCCATTCTTCAGCTGTGCCTTTACCATTCTTCCGTTGATCACTAACCCGATCTCACCACATGACCATCCTGATGGCGGAGCAACTGGATCCTGGGCACCGTGCGCCAGAAGAGAATGGCCCCCCGGTTGTGCCCCCCGCGGGCGTAGAGATCGGTGAGGCAGTCGGCCCAGTGGTTGTAGAGCGGCATCCTCGGTGGCTCGCAGGCAGCCAGTGGTGCTCCGGTTCCGGCCATGCAGGCGGAGGTCACCTCCATGGGATACACCAGTAGGCTGGCCACCATTTGGATAATCACCGAGTTGTATTGCTGCTGGTTACGGCTCATCGGGATGAGGCGAAGGCACAGGTGAGTTAGTAAACTGGTGATGGTCAGGACGCTCCATTCGCCCAGGAGACGGGGCAAGATGCCAGCAAAGAGTCCAGCATATCCCTCCTGCTTTATCAGGGTCATCAGGCTGGCGAGGACTCCCTCATAGATTCTCTCCTTACCCACAAACTGGGCTATCTGGCGCACCATTACCACGTAAAAGGGTTGGGTCAGCACCACTGCGGTGGCCAAACGTAGACTATCCCTGGCGAAATTCCACCAGAACTCCTTGAGGCTTGGCTCTTCCCGGGGAGCCCGTTTGTAGGGATGAAAGTGCAGGAAGGCCAGCACCAGATCACCCAGCAAATAGTCCACTGTGCTGGCGGCCAGGCGAGCGGTCAGACCACGATACATCCCCAAATAGCCATCCATCCGCTGGATGTGCAGGACATACTGATGGACGCCGGGCAGGAAGAGGCGTGGCCGCCGGTGCAGCAGGGGGAAATGGAAGGGCCTGGCCTGGATGGGTTCGTGACCCAGTTGGATGAGCACCTTGGCCATTTCGTAGGGATAGTAAAAGGAATTGTAGGCCAGGCGCAGGCAAAAGCGCACCAATTGATTGGGTTTGCCATGATCTGGTGGCTTGCCCGGCGATGTGGAGGATGCGGAGGTTGAAGGGCCCATCTCCACCTCTGATTCCTGGCAACTGCTAGTCGGACTGTCCCCCTCATCCTGGCCAGATTCGAAGGTCATCTGGGAGCTGTGCTCCACCACCAGCGATTCGCTTCGCCGGTGACGCACCACCTGAAGTCCATGTGGTGTGGTGGTGCGACGCATCAGGGCACTGTTATCCGCATCGCCACCACCCATTCCCAATCCTCCTGCCTGAGAATCACGACGATTGTACTCCATGTGGTCCATTCTCGAGTCCCTTCCTGAATGCAGCTCTATCTCAAAAACTCGAATTTAGTCGAACGATCGAAAGATCTAACCGAATTCTGTTTTAATTGAACAAGTAATGCTTATCGACAGGCAAACAGACTTTGATATATGATTCGAAGGCAACTGGGTTATCTCGACATTAATTGATATCTCTAATATTTATTAAAAATAATAAATTATTATTTGATTTATTTAATTCTTACTTGTTTCCTGGTTCTAAATGGGGTTGCTTATAAATTAGTGCACTACTCACAAAGACAATGTTCCATATATTATAAGTTATAGTTCCCTATTTACTTATATTATGGCAGTTAACCATTAATAATGGATTTGTTTTTCTTATATATCACACTTAATTCTTTTAAATTTTAATACAATTTATAGTACACTTCACATAATTGTGGATTCGCTAAATTTCATTACTTTAATAAATTCTTTTAGATTAAACAAATTTCAGTCAAATTACTCATACCATGTATAAAATGTATCCTTTTTTAGGGATAAAGATTAAATTTCCTTGCCATATTTAAAGAATTGAAATGAACTCATTAAATTCGCCAGCGGTTCTTTATGGGTTTCATCTTACCACTGCCATCTGCTCGTTTTGTGCCCCAACTTGCGTTTTTCTTCTCCACTTGATTACAAATCCCGGAAAATGGCAGCACAGCCCCTCCCCCTGATTTCCACCCCCGCCGTCGGCTCTCACTTACTTTTGCAACATGAAATTTCAATTAGGCTGACCCCGCAGCCCTTTTGCTGTTTTTCTGGTCAATTAAATGCAACCATATCGGCTGCCCCTGCACTCCGCAGCCTCATCTCTGCCCCATTTGCCATAACCTTTTCACTTCTCATCGGATTGCATTTTGTTTTTTCGAAAGCCGTTAAAACCTAGTACCAAAATCGAGCAAATCAAGAGCCACCGAAAGCTTAAAATTCCTGTAAAGAGATATGAGAGGTTAAAGCTGTTAACAGAAAAATGAATAACTGGCTAGTAATTACAAAGGTAAAAAAAGGTCCAACATTTATGGGACTCGGAAAAGCTGCAGAGAAATTCGCTATAATTGCTCCTGAAATAATACAAATATTTAAAGGTTTTGATAACTTTTTTCCCCACCAAACGACCTTGAACCCAGCCAAAAGTAATTATCCCACTGCATATCATTGTTTGATGACCCACAGCAATTTTCCACTTACTTAGATAGTCCCGGTTCTGTTGAGTCAGTTGAGCTCGACCTCTGGAGCATGGAAACCAATCACACAACCCAGTGCCCAATCGCACCCCCCGACTTAACCCTTTTTCCACCAACCGGCCTTAACCCCCAATGGCAATCGCATGCAATCCATTCCGACCAAGCGACCGAAAGCAAATGCAACTTATGCGACACGCACAGTTGATTAACAATGTCGCAATTTTTGAACCGAACCAACGACGAAATCTCACCCAGGGCTAAAATGCACGGAAAAAAATGCACTTCAATTTCAAGTGCATATATATAGCCCCATTTATAAAATGGAAACTATAAAAATTCGGCAGTTTTATAACTAAATAAATATAAGGTAAAACCAACTGGTTATAATATAATGAATCAGAAAGAATTAAGAGTTTAATTTAAGTACAACACATTTTTAAACTTGTATAAAAGAAAATACATTTATTTAATATAAAAGGTAAAGTTTTTTTCAAGGACCGTAAAGATTGTACTTTTTATAAAAGGATCTTAAAAATAATCCAAATTGGAGGTTTATATTTTTGTTTTTTTTTTTTTTGTTCATGAAATGTATATTATTTTCATTTTTAAGAACTAGTTTTAAATATTTTATGGATGATATAAATAATAAAATATACCATTAATGCTTCTTCAGCTCTTCTTTAAGGCTTAAAACCCACCAGGTCTGGTTTTTTTAAATAAATTATGTTACCCTATTTTTTCTGAGTGTACCACCCACCCACTGAACCAGCAAACCACCCACCGCCCTTCTCCACACGCACTGGCACGATTATTGCACATCACTAATTAGTGATGTGTGCGACGCATCGCGCCTAAAATTTCTGACCATCAAAAGGGGGTGGTGGGTGGTTGAAGGCGGATAAGGGATGGGCATCCAAAGTGGGTGGTGGGTGACCAGTGGAGTGGGTGGGGGTAGCCGTTGGCAGAGCGAGACCTGACGTTGACATTCCACTAACAGTGAAATTGTTTTCCAAATCCTAAGCTTGCATGTTAGCCACATGCAACAACAGCAACATCAACATCCCGAAGGGGGTTGGGGGTGCTGGTGGGTGGTTGGGTGGCTGGGTGGTGGGGCAACCACGAACGGCAGCAGCGAATGAATGGCAATGAATGCGACACTGGACGGGCGGACCAACTGGACGGCAGACAGGCAGGCAGGGGCATTTTCAGCGCCATGGCCATGGCCATGCATCACCGATGGCCACCGCCAATAGAGCACCACCCTCACCACCACCACCACCCAGTGGGCCCCACCACCACCCACTCACCAACACCACCGCGCTGCAGTGGATCCCACGTTGCGTGTGTGGTAAATAGTGAACTGTTCGCATTTTCCCTGACTCCCTCGCTTTGGTGGCTGCAGTGCTCTATAAGAAATATAACCTATCAGCTATTACATCTTCGTAATATTTTTCATTTTATAACACTACCCTTTCAAAAGAAATAATAAATAATAAATAATAAGATATTTAATAGATAATACCCAATTTCACCACAAGTTAATCAATCTATATTTGTTTAAAATAAATCCCACACTTATAATACTATAATATTCCAAATAGTATTGCAAAAGGTTCTGCTACAAAAAGGTAAATCGCTTTCCAACACTGCAAGTGAAATGTAAGCCAATCTACAGTTGTACTCGATGTCAAACACAATCCCTTCTTCTTGTTGCATTTGCACTCAAACAATTTGTGTTTTTTTTTTTAAGAGTACCGATGGCGGTGGTCGTACTGAGGGGTACTGAGAGTTAGTGGACAACGCTGCTGTCTGGGGATTAAAACTGCCGGATGCAGTGCGGAAATCAAAATGCTATGGCGGCCAGCCATCGGACACAACTGACGAGGCCCATTCGAAAAAAAAGTACCCGGAAAAAACCCCCAAACGGTTCGAAATCAAAATGGAACTCCGAATGGGAAACGGACGAGGATTCGGGGGCGGTAACAGCAGTTTAAATGGCAACTAATCGCAAAAGGCAGTAGCTCCAACTGTACAGAGGGAAAATTACTGTCACCAAGAAGCCGTTTTGCAACACTCACTTAGTATTTTTTTTTTAATTTTTACATTATTTCGAGTATTTGACAAATTTCAAACTAAATTGAATATTTTCATATTTAAACAAGGAAAAACGCTATAGTCGAGTACCTCGACTATCAAATACCCGTTACTCAGCTAAATACAGATATGCAAGTAGCAAAGCGAGATTAAAATGCGACCCCTACCAGCGGTATACAGAATTAAGCGTTAGGGGCGTAAGGGTGGGCGTGGCAAATTGTTTTTTGGACCAATCGATAGGTATTGACGAGACAAATACATTCACAGGTTTTCGCGGTTTGTGGGCGTTAGAGTGGGCGTGCCACTCTACTGAAACAAACTTGCGCTGCGTAAGAAGCTCAGGAATCTGCACGCCAAATCTCAATAGCCTAGCTCCCATAGTTTCCGAGATCTCAGCGTTCATCCGGACAGACAGACGGACAGACGGACAGACGGACATGGCAAGATCGACTCGGCTAGTGATCCTGATCAGGAATATATACACTTTATGGGGTCGGAAACGCTTCCTTCTGCATGTTACATACTTTCCGACGAATCTAGTATACCCTTTTACTCTACGAGTAACGGGTATAAAAAGCAAAACTTATTCATTAAATTAAAATTCCGCAAATGTTTACTATCTTTATCAATATTATTTACAGTTCGACAAGACCAGTTGCTTCATAAAAAATTTAATATATTTTTACCAACACTGGAATTGTATTGAAATATTTTTTCGGCACTATCTATATACTATAAATAATTCCAAAAATATAATAAAATAATTTTGTAAATTTGCCAACACATTTTCTCTCTGTGTGGCAGAGCGCATCGGACATGGCCACGTTTAGATAGCCATGTGGAGGTGTTTGCATAATGAATGAGCCCCAACCAGTGGCAACAACAGCCGCTGACCATCAACTGCGGCTCCCGAATTGGAAAAGTGGGCGGGAAAATGGGAAATCCGGGAGGGGGGGGTGGTAGTAGTGTCGACTTGGTCTCACGCACAAGACAATGAAATCAAACGACAAACGCAAATGTGATCAATTACAGTTTGTGAATTTTAACGGCAAATGGCCAGAAAGCCATTGTTGTGCATTTGCGGTGGGGATGGATGGTGACTCTGGCCAGCCAGGGTTGCCAGCTCCATCTTTGCATCTGCATCGCCGCATGGCTGAATGCCTGACCGAAATTCCGGACAACCCAGTGAAGGGCAAGGCAACAAGTCATTATTGTAATTATGTTAATATTCACCCCATCCAATGCAATGCAATCCAGTCCCCATACTATCCACACCCAGGACATCCCGGGGAGAGTACGTGCCCCGGGAAAATGGGGCTGTGTCAACCAAGAGACTGGAGAGTAGACTAAACTGCTTGATGGCCTGCTCATATGGCCGGAAGTCTGTCAATTTGCGTATAATTTGTTTATGAGCTTCGCACACACACACACATCTCCAAAAACGCCTCCAGAGCGGATACGGAAGCTGGAAATCAGAGCAAGGAAACGTTTTGATTTCATTCAGCTACCTCAGTGTCTCTCAAATCCCAGCCACAACGATGCTCATAATAATAGCACTGCCAGTTGGAATATTTTTGCATAGTTATAATATTTGCAAGTATAATTTAAACACCCAAATCACGCTTGGTATAAATTTTGTTGTTGAAATATTAATCTCTTTCTTTAATTAATTAAATTATTAGTTTAATTAAAATTAAAGACATATATTAACACAAAATATTTTACAAAAATCCCAAACTTAAAAAGGCAAAGAAGTTCTATTATTTTACCCTTAACTGTGTCACTATGAGCTTATGACGCAGTCGTTTCTTGGCATTTTTAAACACTTGAGTGGGTCAGGAGTTTACCGGGTGTGGTGCCATGTGGTGGAGTGTATTAAAAATGGAAACATCAATTCAAACATTTAAACCAAAACAAATGCAGTCAAAACTGAAAGGCTTCGATTCAAATTCAATGGCAAAAGAATTCTTGGAATATTTTTTGCTAAATGGAATTTGCTAGTTTGCAAAAGCTGTATTTTTTTGCATTAAGTGAGTTAAATTTGGTAGATAGATGAAATAAAAATAGGTTACATTTAAGATCAAGAAAAAGTAAACAGTAAGCAAAAAAAATAGTAAAAGATGATTTGTTGAAGCAATAATATTTAAGGACTAAACAAATATACATAAATAAGTTCATTTATAAATTATTAAATATTTTAAAAGTATATATATTTTTTTGTGTAAGAAAAAGGAAAGAAGATTAGTGTTCTATGAAAATTTTCACCCAGCTGCCATATCTGTATTAAGCAATCGAGTCAGTTTTCACTTCTACTTCCTATTATGTTCAGGTTCTGATTTCGGAGATCTCTAAACAATCGCGAGCAAAATTCCTTATAGACAATCAGGCAATGGCACGGTATCTGACAAAGATCGTGATTCTGGGTGCCCAGGTGGTGGGGCGGGCGCTGATGAAGACGCTGCGCCAGGAGCTGCAGGCCTTCGAGGATGCGGCCCGAATGCACGAGACCATGACGGCCAACTCGCGCGACAGCAGCAGTAGTGCGAGGGTCAAGGGTATGACCCTGGTGGAGGCCCAGCAGATCCTCAATGTGCAGGACCTGGGGGACCGTCAGGCCATTGACACGCACTACCAGCACTTGTTCCGGGCGAACGAGAAGTCCTCCGGCGGCACCTTCTACATTCAGTCGAAGGTCTTTCGGGCCAAGGAGCGCATCGACCAGGAACTGGCCAGGCTAGAGGAGTTGGCCAAGGCCAAGGCCACCTCGCATCCTGCATCCCCACCTGCAGCCCCATTCCCATCCCAAGGCGAATCCCAGTCCCAGGCCAAGTAGCCAGGCCACCACCAGAGCCGGTGTCCAATCCCAGCTGAATTCCCGGCCTGGCTTTTCGTGGCGTTCATCGATCTGTCCTGTAATCTCATCCACCAAATCGTCCTTCAACTTCTAGTACATGTGTATATTTAAATAGTCGAATAAATAGCGTAAACTTTTGTAGGAGATGATAAATAAATACAAAATAAAAGCAAAAATATAAACATCTATAAATATTTACAACGTTCAAGAAAAGTGGAAGACTTTTGCGTTGCCAACATAAAACCAGGGGTCGCAATTTCTTTTTATATATATAGTTCTTCAATGTCTCTGATTTTAAGTAACGATGTCACTACATTTAGTTTTGTTTTCTTCAATATGTGACTAATTTATACATACACACTTATGGATAAGAGTGTTATTCTTGGCCTGTGCGACTTGGAACTAAAAATCTCATTATTCTTCAGAAAATAAAATCAACACATAATGAATATTTTTATGAAATATAACAAAATTCTGTTTATTTCTAGATCCAATCAAATTCAAATGAGAAGGCACATAAAACTAATTTGAGGCAGTGTACAAATCGAAATCGGAGCAAAATTAGCGTACGATCTAGTAGCCAGGAAATGCATCAAGTTAGCCATGAAATCAACTGTCAAATAGAATTTCGATTCGGATTTGGACCTAAGGGACAGAGCCCCAAATAATTTCAGTTTCGTTTTCGGGCTCGACAACACAACATCTACGTGTTCTACAAACTTATTTAGGCAAGTGAAAAACAAGTTTTTTTTTATTTTATTTATTTAGTTGGTTTTTTTTACTCTCCGGTCTCCGGTCTCCGGTCATTTTCAGATATGTGAAACACTAATTAACCTGTAGAATAGCCCCAGGATGTAACGTGACGAGTCCTCCGTAATACAGACCCATACAATTGGTATTTTCACACGTGAGAGCTCATAGCATACGCCAGTAACCAGAAAAAGACCTTGTATAAGGCAGCTAAGACTAACAGAAATTATTGGATGATGTTATACTCTGATACAGAAAGGGTAAAGCACACTATGTTCAACACAAGTGACGTAAAGTTAAGACTCATTGACTTTGTAAATATTTTGAGCCACTTCGTTAAAATGGATGGAAGAGCAAAATCCCCAAATATCGCCAGCTACCCTCTCAAAATTGTATTGTATTAAAGGACCCAAAAACGAAACTTTCGATTTAACAGACACGCCACCAATTAAGGTAATATATTTAAACAAAATGTATTTACGATCTATTAATCCCAGAACTAACCCTCCTCTAAGGAATTTATATGCATGTGCCCTTAACATATATAAGCTCCAACAGAAGTTAATGTACTCAAGGACCCAAGCACGAAACGTTCACTTATTAATAGACACTCGTGTAATTAAGGCTTCAACTAGGTAATCTATTTTAAAAATCATTGTATCGATCTCTTAATCTTAGAACTAACTCTTTCTTAAGGAAATTCTATGCATATGCCCTTAACATGTAAGCTTCAACAGGAGGATGACGTCCGTTATAATCCTGAGGAAGAGGTTGGTACTACCATCAAAGAATCTTAGGCTTAACTTTAATAAGCCCTTGTCTTTGCAGCTATTCCAGGTATCCACATAACTGGGGCTGCGCGATAGAGGATGAGGATTTGCATCACACTCGCACAACTTCTGAAGAAGACAGCAACGCATTGAAGTACACATCGTATTATAAAATATTTTATTTATCCAGAAACTTTAGCACAGAACGATTATGTACCGGCACACACAATTGTAAATCACACATCACACATAAAAACAATGTAACGTAACGTAACGTAGCCAAGCCAATACTGTTCAGAACGTCGACCTAGTTAAAATAAAAATGTATACCACAAAATGCTTACAAAAATGCTATAATAATTTAATAATTAAATGTAATATGGTGAATTTTTTTATGAGGGTCTACCTACAAATGCCGAACTACGTACTTGCCTATGGCAAGACGGACATTGTTAGATCGACTCGGCTAGTGAGGATGAAGAATATATATACTTTGCAGGGTCGGACAAGGTTGCCACCTGTTCCATAATTCGACGAATTTAGTACTACACCCTTTTACTCAACGTGTAAGGGGTAAAAAGTACTAGCTCTAAAAAGTGCTATAAATTGATGCATATGGTCTTGATATGGTGATATTGTAAGCGGCAAATGCATTATTTCTATTTGTAAAAGCCTTTTCTCCTGGTTAATAAACGGCTTACAGCCACTTAAGCACATAAAAAATGATAAAATCTTTAAATCAAATCTGTAGCTATTAGCATATTAGCTATCTATTGAAAGCTTATCAATGAAATTAAGTACCAACTCTCGAAAATATCTTAAATCTAAATATTAAATGTGGTTTTTAAGCAGCGTCTTCACAAATTAAAAATTTCGATTTTGTTGTCCAGTGTAATGGTAATTTTCGGCCCCTGAGTATTAGGTCCAGTAAAATTAAAATAAAACAAGGAAGAACGCTATAGTCGAGTACCTCGACTATCAGATACCCGTTACTCAGCTAAATAGAGATATGCAAGTAGCAAAGCGAGATTAAAATGCGCCACCTACCGGCGGTATACAGATTTAAGCGTTATGGGCGTTAGAGTGGGCGTGGCAAATTTTTTTTTTGAACCAATCGATAGGTATTGATGAGAACAATACATTTCAGTTAAAATTTTTTATCTAGCATAAAAATTGTGGGCGTCACAGGTTTTCGCGGTTTGTGGGCGTTAAAGTGGGCGTGGCAAACTTTTTTTTGGGTCAATCGATAGGTATTGATGAGAACAATACATTTCAGTTAAAATTTTTTATCTAGCATCAAAACTGTAGGAGCCACAGTTTTGGGCGGTTTGTGGGCGTTAGAGTGGGCGTGGCACTCTACTGAAACAAACTTGCGCTGCGCAGGAATCTCAGGAATCTGCGTGCCTAATCCCAGTATTGTAACTCTCATAGTTTCCGAGATCTCAGCGTTCATACGGACAGACGGGCAGACGGACATGGCTAGATCGACTCGGCTAGT
Organism: Drosophila suzukii; assembly: GCF_043229965.1. Classification (NCBI taxonomy): domain Eukaryota; kingdom Metazoa; phylum Arthropoda; class Insecta; order Diptera; family Drosophilidae; genus Drosophila; species Drosophila suzukii. The sequence goes on from NC_092084.1 coordinate 24,545,636, forward strand.
GCACCCAGAAAAAAATCCGTTCGAAACGTTCAAAAATCAAGACCAAACGTTGTCAAAAAGTGCGTGAGCCCGTTTGTTGACAGTTCATGAACAGGTGTTCGTAAAATGTGACCGAAACTTTAGGGTCGGGTTCCGAACGAATGGTGTCAGTTTAAGAACATTTCGGGCTTAACCTGAGAACATAAAAATCTAAAAAAAAACGAGGTTTGTGTACACGCTAGACTTTCTGGACGCCTGGTAGAGATTTATTTAATTTCCCACCTTATGTTTTGTTATTGCTAGAATTCAATGTATTTTGGATATTTTGCTGAAGACAAAGAATTTATTTATTAATAGAAATAATGTTTTAATAAAACTTACAATTCACAACCGTCTTCTCGCGGACTCGAACATGTGCTACCATGTGTCGGAGGCGGACGCTCTAGCAGCTGGACCACCGAGCGAATTTTTCGAGTGCGGACAATCGGGACACTAGACCTACATACATGTTTTTATGAACGATGTTGATAATTTATCGATTTCGATAGATTTTAACGCGTCTATCGCAGCTTTTTCATGAACGGCGTTCGATATCTGAGAACCTTTTTTCGCAATTTGGAACCAAGTTGTTCGTCGGTAGAAATTGATACCAACACCGTTCGATTTTCGTGAACAAACGTTCGAAATGTGAGAACTAAAAATGGAGAACGGATTGTTCGCATTTCAATAAAAATGTTCTTGATTTTTTTCGTTCTTTTTTTTCTGGGTGTGATCCTGATCAAGAATATATATACTTTATGGGGTCGGAAACGCTTCCTTCTGCCTGTTACATACTTTCCGACGAATCTAGTATACCCTTTTACTCTACGAGTAACGGGTATAAAGACAGTAAACTAAATCGAAGCAAATTTTTTCTACCGATCTAGTAGCCAAGAAATGCATCAAGTTAGCCATGAAATCAACTGTCAAATCGAAATTCGATTCGGGACCACAAAACTGATAATTCCGAGGCCGACGCCCTGACTGAATGCTGTTTCCTGTACAGGAGTGTAGTTTTGGATAAACGCAATTTGGACACTCTAGATAGCCGCCAGCGAACCCCGAACGTAAGCGCAATGTCACAAGTAATACCCAACACGCCCACACCCCAAATGCTGACGACATCAACGCCCATAGAACCCATGAAACCACCACCAGCGTTCCCCACGCTAGGCGGCGCAAACATACACGAGCAGGCGTCCGATATGATTATACGGGCCACCACGATTTTCGAGGAGCTAAAGCACGACGACGCGAACCTGGAGAACGTGCCCCACCACGGAGTTGAGACTGAGCCGGAGGAGGATTCCCCATACGGCGACAACGGCAACTCCAAGATCCGGATAATGCCCAGTGTAAAGCTAATGGCCACGCCCCCTTCCTCTGATCCCAAGCGCAAGTTCGTCTGCCCGTACGACAACTGTACAAAGAGCTATGCCAAGAGCTCCAACCTGCGGTCCCACCTCACCTGGCACACGGGCATCAAGCCCTTCGTCTGCAGCGAGCCAAAGTGCGGCAAGGGATTCAGGCGCTCCGACGAGCTCACCAGGCACCTGCGGACGCACACCGGCGAGAAGCCCTTCGAGTGCATCCAGTGCACCAAGAAGTTCTCACGCAGCGACCACCTCACCAAGCACCTGGCCACCCACGACCGCCAGCTGAAGAGCAGCCCGCATAAGAAATCGTTGCCGACCAGCGGAGGCGGAGGCGGCATGTGACTAAAGCCCTCGAAGAAGCACTCGCACTCGCAGTCGGAGTCGGACTCGGGCTTTCACTTCATAGCCGCGATGGTTGGTTGCGGGGAGCCCAACATGGACCACCACCACCATCAGCAGCAGAATCAGCACCAGCCGCCCGCCGACTGCCACCACAAGCCGCTGAAGATCAAACTGGAAAGGCCAGAGCACAGCGACAAGTACCAGATCGTGACTCCGGACCACCAGCATCCGAGTCAGGGCCAGAACCAGAGCCAGCTGCCATCTTTCCTGGACCAGGCCAAGCCCGAGGTGAAATATGAACCGGTCGATGAAATTGTACATACCCTCTCTCAGTTACCACCGGCGGACGGTCCCGGCACCTACGGGATCCCCCAGTTCGTCCAGGATTTTTTCTAACGATCTAGTAGCCAGGAAAAGCATCAAGTTAGCCATGAAATTAACTGTCAAGTCGAATACCGATTCGGATTTGGACCTAAGGGCCAGAGCCCCAAATAATTTCAGTTTCGTTTTCGGGCTCGACAACGCAACATCTCCGTGTTTTATTAACTTATTTAGGCAAGTGAAAAACAAGTTTTTTTTTTTAATTTATTTAGTTTGTTATTTTTTACTCTCCGGTCTAACAAAGTGAACTTTTTTCATTTTCAGATATGTGAAACACTAAGTTTACCTGTAGAATAGCCCCAGGATGTAACGTGACCAGTCCTCCGTAATACACACCTACACACTTGGTATTTTCACACGTGAGAGCTCATAGCAGACGCCAGTAAACAGAAAAAGACCTTGTATACGGCAGCCAAAACTAACAGAATTTATTGGATGATACGGAAACGGTAAAGCACACTATGTTCAACACAAGTGACGTACAATTTTGAGCCACCTCGTTAAAATGGATGAATGGAATGAAATCGGCAGCAACCCTCAGAATTATATGGTATTTAAGGACCCTGATACGAAATTTTCACTTAAATAGACACGCCACCAATTAAGGTAATCTATTTAAATAAAATATGCATGTGCCCCTAACATGTATAGGCTTAAACAGAAGAATCAGGAGGATGAGGTTGGTATTACGATTTAAGAATCTAATGATTAACGTTCAGTATCCCTTACCTTGCAGCCATTCCAGCTATCCTCTCAAAATTATATTGTATTTAAGGAGCTTTCACTTTTTAACAGACACTCGTGTAATTAAGGTTTCAACTAGGTAATCTATTTTCAATGAATCATAGTTACGATCTATTAATCTTACAACAATCTTTTTAAAAGAAATTTCATGCATGTGCCCTTAACATGTAAGCTTCAACAGAAGTAGGACGTCGTTATAATCCTGAGGATGAGGTTGGTACTTCGATCAAAGAATCCAAGGATTAACTTTAACAAACCCCCTTTGCAGCTATTCCAGGTATCCACACATAACTGGGGGCTGCGCGATAGAGGATGGAGGACTTGCATCATACTCGTAAATAAATACATCGTATTATGTTATACATGGAAGGTACTGAAGAAAACATCGCAACACATTGAAGTACACCTCGTATTATAAAATATTCTATTTAACCATATAACGTTATCGTACCGACATACACTACATTATACATCATTCCTCGAATTTATAATATCGCAAATGTAACACAAACACGAATTACATTACACTACTAAACCATATGCAGTTCAGAAGGTCGACTTAGTTAAAATAAATGTTTATGCCACAAACAAAAATGTTATTTGGGAAATGGTTAAAAATTGCGTTTGTTAAAGAGTTGCAAGTACAAATAACGGCCATCGCTACATATTACCTACATAGTAGCCCCACTTTAAAATACTTAAATACTAATTTTTTATTATATGCTTACGCATATGAAAATGAAAAGAGCAACAATTTACATTCAAATGGCGTTTAATATCTGTTCGGGACATGTCATTGATCTCTATAATGAGGCACGTTTTACCAAAGCAAAAGTTCGCCCATTCACACACATGCATATTGTATTATGGCAATTTTCAATTTGTGTGTGCATTTAAAATGCAATTTTCCCCGGCAAAGCGAGAGTCGAGGCTCAATAAAATTCAAGTGATTTATTTATACGCATTGTTGGACGACTGGAAATTGGCGGGACGCAGGGTGTCGTCGGTGCTGGCGTACTCTTAATAAAAACAATTAAGCCAAATTGGCCACAATTGTAGGCAAAATGAAATAAAAACCAAAATAAATTGAGAACGAAAACGGAAAATAGTTGTATAAAAATGAAAGCCGACACAACTTGATCAAGATGGTGGGAAAATGAGAGGAGCGGGTGGAAAAAATGTGTGATGGTGCAAAAAAAAAGGGGCGAGCACTTAAGTGGAAATGCAGTCGAGTGTCGTCATCATCATCAAGGGGACATCCCAGCAAACTCCCACACAAGTGCAGAAAATCGAAAAGGGCGACACTGGTGCAGAGAGAAAAAATATTACCAAATGGTGGGGATATTTCTAAACAAAAATGCTTTCAGGCCCTGACCATCCAAAATTATAAGAAACTAAAATACTAGTGGGACTCATGTATAATACATCAAAATAAATAATGCATAAAAATAACTAACACATAAAATTAAATAAACACAAATATCAATTTAGGATCTAACTTCTAATTGCACATTTTCAAATACGACACTTGTACAGAGAGAACAAATACTACCAAATGGTGGGGATATCTCCAAACACAAATGCTTAAAGGCCCTGACCATCCAAAATTATTAGATATTAAAATATTAGTGGGACTCATGTATAATACACAATAATAAATAATGCTTAATAATATTTAACTCAAAAAAATAAAAAATTATAAATATGAAATTAAGATCTAACTTCTAATTACATATTTTCAATTACCAATCGAAGAGAGCTATTCAAGTTCCATTTTAACTACGAGTATAATAAACTTGTTATCATGAATTATTACATGATTTGTATCATTAAAAAAGTAGTTTAAATATCATTACTACAAATTATAAATTTAGGTCAAACATCGATCACTTGTTTTTCCCAGTGTACTTGCAGATATGGGCAAAAGTGCAGCAACAAATGATGAGCAGCAAAGTCGACGATGCGATTTGCGTTCGTCTTAGCCGTTCTTGTGTTTTTTTCCCCGACCTTTTTAACTTCTTAGTGTGGAAAAACTATTCAAGTCTAATGGCACGAAAGAGAATAATGACGCACAATACACTTCGACAGTTTAAGCGGATTCACATGATTACAACCGAGCGGAGAGAGGAGAAAGTGCAGTGGTGAGAGCGGAGAAAGCAGTAAGTAATGATGTCTGTCGATGTTTGCAGAAACTTGTTAACCATTTGAAGGCGACAAATGTCGAGAGCATTAGACATAGCTAGAGGCGAACAGTGGGAAAGGATCATACATCTTAAGAAAAGTGTATATATTAAATATATATAATTAAATAAAGAAAAAAATTAAATTTCAAAAGGTTCAAAAACCCACTTTAAACAATTTTGTAATAAAAAAAAATTTCGATTTTAAAATTTTTTTTTTTTTATTTAGATGATTGATTTTTTTTATAAACTTTTAAATTCATACTACTACTTCTAAGTAACTTATACTTTTTGCCTAATTTACAGCCTTTGCACTATAGAACAAACAACATTTTGTTCACTAAATGAGCACCTGAGCCCACTGTGCCGGTCCTCATCTCCAGTCGGCACTTGGCAGGATCTGGGATCTAGGATCTGGCCCCACTTGAGCTGTTCTGGAGCAGCCAAACAAATGGCCAAAGATAATGCATCCTAGGGGCGATGAGGCGTGGCCAGTGCCTGTGGGATATACCTAGTCTTGCACAAATTTATGGCTTTTAATTGCACATATTTGACAGGAGCTGCGAGGCGAATCGATGACGATAAGTCACAACTAATCGATTGCCTACCAGAGTTGATAATTTTAGGATAATTTAAATAGAAGGATAAGACCAGAAAGTGCATATTCATTGCGGTGCATATTGCGGCTTTAAGGCGGCATAAAAATGCCGGGCATGTACGATATGTGTCTCTGTGATTTCCTAATTCAATTATTATTCAAATCATATAATTTCATCTCTATGACACGCACCGAATGCGGTGGCGTTGGCAACCCTGGCAGCATGTAATAATCACATTACGTATACGACCGCAGGACCACGCATACAAAACTACATTTGCGTATGGGGCACAATTTTCTGGAGTGGGCCAAATCCAATTTCCCGCTGCGACAAATGAAAATTGCCAGCTTCATTCCTTTATTATGCCATTTCTTCCCGAAGCTTTGTCTCCGGCTTATCCCTCATTTGCCTGCATTTATATTATTTTGCATATTAATATTGTTAAAAGCGAGCCGCCCGTTGCGCTCCACAAAATTAGCCCGCCATTCATGTCGCATTCCGTTCATGCCACATCTTGTGTGTGTGGATGGTAGTTGGCTGTTGAATGGTGGTTGGATGGTTGGATTTCTGGGTGGTTGGGTGGTTCGACACCGTTTGGGAACGGAGGCCATATCAATTTACCCACCGGAAGGCACGCAGCAGCAACATCGGTGGCAACAAAAGAATGCGACCCGATTCGGTTTGATTCGCACCGTCTCAGCGGGAGTTCAACAATTGTAAACATATCCCACGGTGGGATATCCCATGAATAAATTACACAGAAGGGCACGCAAATTGCTGGCTCTTCAGAAATTAGACAAAATAATGGGTAAATCAATTGCTTAAATAAAAAATTAAATAAAAAACCTGGCTACTATTTTTAAATTCGTATTAAAACAACAATCTCTTTTATTTATATATTTGTCTGTAAAAATGCTTTCCTTTATTGAAGCATATTATTATATTATAATCCTACCCTGCCCTTTTCACTGTAGCTTTATAAAACGACTGCGTCTGTCCGTTTGTATGCACTTATTAATGCGTATTCATTGTCACATCCGGTGCGAGGAAATTATATTCCTCACCGGGCAGCCGATCCTGCCCCGCCCCCTTTTCCAATCCTCCCCCCCCCCCCACAATCATCGACTCATTTGAAGGACTCGCCTTGCCTTGCGGAGAGCAGACGCTTTCCTTTTGTCGATTTAATTGAAATAATTGCAAAAATGCAAATTGAATGGACAACAGTTGACACAGGATATTAACCATGGACGATGGCCAGCAACAGGAGACGGAGCAGGATCCGGCGGAGGACACGCTCCCGCCGCGCAAGGAGCCTTAATGAGCTAACGAACGTACGGGGGATAATTGAGTGGAGACCACATGTGCAGCTGGCCGGGCGACCTGGCCGGGATCAATGAACTCCCGGGGGCTTCCATTACCATACCTACAAATTATGGGACTTATTTCGAAACCAAAAATGGAATACGGAATTGGCAAATATATAAGTCACCTTTCTTGAACATTTTATGAAAAAAGTAGTATTTTTTGGTATTAAAGGAGAGTTACGGGACTTATTTCGAACCCAAAAATGGGTTATGGTATGGAATATTTATACTTCACCTTTGAATAATTGATTACAAATTGCAATCTTTTCTGGTATAATAAGAAAGATATGGGACTTCCTTTGAACCCAATAATGGGATATAATATTGGAATATTTATAATTCACCTTTCTTAAATATTTGATTAAAAATTTAGTATATTTCTGGTATGATAAGAAATTTATAAAACCTATTTTGAACCCAAAAATGAGATATCGTACTGAAATATTTATAAGTCACTTTCCTGAATAAAAAGAAGAAAGTTTTGGGACTAATTTCGAACCCGAAAATAGTATTGGAATATTTAATAAATATTATTTATATTTCACCTTTTTTAAATATTAAATTAAGCTTTTAGTCTTTTTCTGGTATTATGAAGATATTATATACACACACATATATACGTAATAGTTGTTTGAGATTTTCCTAACACTAATTTTAAGCCCCGCATAAAATAATTTTTAATACATAAAACATTTACCAATCTCCTGCCAAAAATATTTCAATTAGTTTAGTATTTTTTTAAAGTACTAAAAGTTCATAAATAAAATGTTAGTGGTTTTCTATATTTTGTAGACGATTTCAGAACCGAATCATTAAAATTTGATATAAAATTATAATGCAATGATATTTAAAAATTAAAATTGAATAATCCCAAATTAATTTGTTTTTTTTATTTATCTAGTAGGTTATTTGATGATTTATTAACAATATATTTAAAGTTATAAAATAAAATTCCTCTGCAATAGTATTTAAATATTAAAATTGCATTTCTCCAAGTGCTCGTGATCTACTGTGTTTAAGACTTGGCCAGAGATTCCAGTTGGCACCTCGGCCCTCCGTAATGAGTGGCCAACATTTGCCACATTGTGCGGCGGTTGTTCCTGTGCCCGCCGCCCGTGGGCGTTGCGTTGCAGAGGGGGGCGTGGCCGGATGTGGCGGCTGTGGAACGAACTCGCTCCTAAGCCGCGTCCTCATCGAATGTTGTCGATGTCGATGGTGATGTCGATGTCGATGTCGATGTTGCTGCTGTGTCTGGCCAACTTCCGGTGCAGCAACAATCCTGCGAGTGTGTGTGTACATGTGCCGATGTCCTTTTATCCTCGACGCTTATGTGTGGGTGAGGCCGCAGGTTGCACCATAATTGTGTTGATTAGCTAATTAGATGTAATTTCGCGGCCGGAAATTGGCAGTTGCTGCAGTCGGGCAGCCATTAGGAGGACAATTCCTAGACCCCCTTTTATGCATTTCCACCCCCTGCCATGCAAATTTTTAAGTGCAGTTTGGATGGGGGGCGAGCATAATCTCGTCATGAATATGTTTGTTTAGCGCGCAGCCATGTCTCGCCTTGAAGGGTTCCGCTCCATCAGATTCAGACTTTCAGACTAGGAAAGACCGACCCCCCCTCCCCCTTAGAGCCACGCCCCTGGTCCTTGGATGTTGCTGACGTAAAAGTCGCGCCATAAAAATTCATTGCCAAACGAGCCAAAGTGTTGCCGCAGTGGATGAGGATGGGAAAATGGGGATGTGGCAGTGGATGTGGCAATGGCAATTGCGGAGAGTAGTCCAGACTGAGCTGCAAAAAGCTGGGTAACGGATCTGGAAGTTGAGCTCAACCTCAAGTCGCGGCATTGGGCGGAATACCCTGAAAAATATCATTTATTTGGGCTCGCATGGCGTATGAGTGATGTTGGTTAATGTCAAGATTGCCAAACAATGGTATTATTATGGTATATGGTATTTAAATGAGTGTATAATCTGTATAATCGTAATACAATAGAGCAATTTTATTTTATTTTCCTGATATTGTATACATATTTTTACATACCCACTAATTTAAAACTCTCTTTGTATAACTTTAAGATCCCCTTTCCCATTTGTGAATGATGTATAAGAACCAAAAATAGAAAACATTTTATAAGAGGAACTGCATAAAGTTTTCTTCCCTTTTGCTTGCTTTTTTCCTAAACAGCGCAGCGTATTAAAGAGGTTCGGTGGGTTGGGGAAAATGGTTGGGGGAAATGGAAAATGGAGATGGGAGATGGGAGTGGTAGTTGGTGGATGGTCGATGGGATGTATCGCCTCGGAAGCTGACTGCGACTGCCTCGAGAACGACATCGCAGGCAATGAGCTTAAGTTCAATACATTTACTTGAATTTCCAGCGAACGACAAGGACGAAGACGATGTCGTCGACTAGTTGGCTCCCAAGGATGAGTAGGAAAATTGGGGGCTGTGGGAAAGCTAGGAAGCTGAAGAGCAACACGGAGAAAAACTTTTTATGTGTTTAGCCTATTTTTTTATAAATTGAAATAAAATAGAAATATTGAATCTGTACCTTGCAAACTATGTTGTAAGTACTAAAAATACTTGATATCTGTTTACCTAAATAAGAAATGCTTAAAAAATGAAACCTCAGACTATTTATTTAAAGTTCTTGTTGCCAGGGCTAATGATTGTCTTTAATAATGTTGTTGTTAATAATGTTCTTATCGCATAAGATATGATAACATCTTAAACACTTTTAGTATTTAAATGATAAATTATTGTTGTATTCACTTATGTATGTACCTTTAAGCATTTTTTTCATGTCCAAATGTAATCTATAATCTACCATTTCATGGTGCAATGTTGGAATTTTTCCAAATATTTTCAGTATATTTTTTTGGCAGTGTAAAAAGCCGAAGCCGGGCAACGTTGTGCCCATTACAGACAGTTTTTGTGGCGAGAAATTTCAAAAAGCTCAAATGTGCGAGGCGATAAGCAAAGCAGCAAGAGATTGGCAAGGAAGGGGGTTGGCAGGGGCTGGGGAAGGGGGTCCGGTAAGGGGTCGGGTAAGGGGTCGGGTAGTGGTTCAGGGGGCAATGGCAGCACTTACATGTAACCAGTCGATGGCGACAACGGCAGCCGCAAATGTTGCAAGGATTGCCGGCAAGAAGCACACACAAAATTGATGTCTATGTGTGTGGTGGGTGGATTGGTTTCCAGGGGGGGGGATGGGTGTTTTGTGGGTGGCCGAAGGACAACTATTTGAAGGAGGTGGGGGTGGGGCAGATCGGTGGGGGTTGATTCGCCAGCGCAAGTTTTGGTTTTCAAAATTTATCGCTTTTAGATAAAACGTTTTGCGTTTTTACGATACGAGCAGCGAACACTTTGGCCAACTATCCTGGAAGCCATTCCCAGCAGCTGGAGGGGATGTGGTGTCCTTTGTTGTGGAAGGGGCGTGGCGAGTGTGGGGTGTGAAAGTGCCTCCCGCCGACTCTGTGGATTATGAAGTAATTTAATTAAAACGCCTGGCCCGCAAATAAATCCGGCATTATTTATGCCGCCTGGCAGGAGAAACGTGACATCTCCGTACCGGGTAATCAGTATTATTCTCTCGGAAAGAAAGTGCTTGATGAAACCAAGAATTTGTCAGCATTTATTAAAGTCCTTTTGAGCAACAGAAGAAGATTTTTTAAACACTGCGATTTCATGGTTTTTTTATTAAAACTTTGCCATATCGTTGGCCTCTATTCATTTTTAGCATGATTTTATTTTTTTCCAACTATTTTCTAACTGATATAAATATATTTTTCATATTGTATTTCCTTATAAATTTAATATAATACTATTTTGGTATATGTCTACCATTTAGGTATGTCTAAAATTTCATCATTTTGTTGTTTAATAATCTATTTTAAATTTCATTAAATTATTGCAAACTAGTTTATACCAATATTTTTAATCAAAATAATTAGTTAGTACCTTTAGTATCTTTACTCATTTTAAAATGTATATTTATCTTATTATGTTTATTAAGTTTATTTATTACCAACTGTTTTGTAATTGATAATAATACTTTTGTAACTTATAAAACAATCAAAATATTTATTTAATTCTTTATTTAAAATATATTTTATTTCCCATCTGTTTTCCTTGGTACCCTAATTGGTATTCTGGTAATCCTTTTCCCAAATTTTAACCTGGGCAGCAGCAATTCTATGAGGAAGACCACCACTGCTCCCAGATTCGCCCAGAGGACAAGCCAAAATAGGGCTTCCAGTTCCCTCATGGAGAGCACGTTCTGGCGGACGGGAGCCACCTGCTGCTCCTCGGCCTCCGACAGCCGTGGATCGCCTTCAATCCCGTCCAGCGTTTGGTACGAAGTGGAGGCAATCCTGGAAACACTCTCATCCGCCTCATCTACGGCACTCACATACTGGCGCGTCCAGTGCTCCAGGAAACCATGGGCATGGGCATGTTGGATCTGCTTGTTCAACACACCCACCAGATGCGAGTGACGCCTCACATAGAAGGCCAACTGCTGGGTGTAGATGCGTTCCCGCACCAAATGCAATCTCCTGCTTACCGGATGCACCTTCCGGAAGTACCCGAAATACTCGTAGGGCGTAAGGATGGCCAACCGGGCGGAGCAGCCACTTTGCTGGGCCAGAGCTGGAAAGGATTGCAACTCACTGCCCTCCAGGTGAACCAATTGCTCGGGTCGCAGCTCCGGCAAACTGGCCATAATATTGGCCTCATTGCCCTCCGCCAACTGAATGGTGAAACGCTGGGCCAGCACTTCGGATATGGTTTGTGGCGGATTCCTCTGCGTATCCTGGCGCAGCAGCTGGTACATTCCCGACTGGTAGCCAATCCTCAGGACCAAGGTGCCAAACATCCAGGTGAGCAGTACCAATCGACCGGAAAATCCAAGTGGAAGACAGCGTTCCTCCAAATTTCCACCCATTGTCAGAACAAAGAGCTCATAGTACGGATTCCTGGGCAACTCATGACCAGGCCACAAACGATGCACCATCAAGAGGAGCAGGCAGGCCAGGATCAGGACCAAGGCAATAACCCTCCACAGGAGTGGGCTGAAGGGAAAGGCCAGCCTCTCGTAGGTGGAGTAGGCACTCAGCAGATTGGTCACCAACATGATGTGGCTCATGAAGTAGTAGGTGGACTGGGAATAGGGAATCTCGCTGCCGGCACTGGGCTTGAAATGGAAACCGCCCAGGGAGAAGTCCGCATGGTGGCCAAAAATCTGAAAGAACCAGAAATATCATAGATCTTATAAAAATTGTTAAGATAATACACAGAAAAAAAATGGTTCAGATATGATGATTATTTTATAAACCTATGGAACAATTATGTCTACAAAATACCACTTCTCAGTATCACATTAACATTATTTAATGGTATATTAATATATCAAATTGATCCTTTTTTTTCCTATACTTATACCTCATCGAAAATCCTGCCCGACTCATCGAAAGTGGCCAGCACCTCCTCCTTATTCATCCAGTAGATACCCACGCTGAAGTTCAGATTGTCGGCCATGAACTGCAACAGAGCACCCTCGATGCCCACAAAAGATTCACTTCCATCGCGGCGCCAAACCAAATAGGGCATATCCTCCCAGGTGGCGCAGGTCAATAGACAGCCATAGAAGTTGCCCAGCTTAGGGGGAAAATAATCCTGGCTAGCCCATTGTCCGATTTCCACTTGGTAGCGATTCACCACATTGGGCAAAATCTCCTGACAGCCATGGGATGCACTGAAAGGAAAATAGCTGACCATGATGAGCTGACCACCAGGTGGACGCAGTACTACGCCCACATTCAGCACACTGAGGCGCCACAACAGGCGCAGGACCAACTGAATCTCCCCGCCATACGCCTCCGTGGGCAGGGACATGTATATCAGGGTGTACGACAAATCCTGGGTGGCTCGAATGCGTCCGTAAATTGCCGTAAGAGCCGGAAGGTCGTCTACCAAAGCCAGGACAGCATGTACATATGGTTTGTACTCCATAGATTGCTGAATGTACAGCTTGCGTGCCTGCGAAGTGGATGGCAAAGCCATCAGCACCTGGTCGAGCAGCTCCTCCAAATGGCCACCAGTCGTCTGGGAGCTTCTATGGGTGTAGATGTACAAGGTCTTCAAGCTGCCCATCTCCGAATTGACCACCACTTGGGCTAGAGCCCTTGCCAAGTCCTCATCCGATCCGGATCCCATTGTTTTGGTCACCACAAAGCAACAAGAAAAAATAATATACAGGCAGAACTTCATGGCGAAAGAGTTGCCAGATGAATGTTGTATAAGTGTAAACACTTTGGACTAGACTTTCTAGATCCCAGGGGAAATTTCGAGAATGGCCCTGTTCAATCGCGTTAATCATATCACATTAAAGGCGATTCCTCTTGGGAACCCACTTGGTTACCTATTAATAAGGGAGATTTATCTACTTATAAGTAGGTTTACTTTGTATATGCTTTTAGTCTTAAGGCTGCTAATTAAGGCATTATGACACCTACGTTTTGACTAACTGGCGGTACTTATATTACAAAATCAATACATTAACTTAAAAAGTTTCTAGCTGGGGCCATGACTATTTCAAATAAGCCCAGTAAGTTTTTAGAGATTAATGTAAGTTTGTGTGATAGTTTAAAATGTATTTCTTAACTTTCCATTGGGGGTTCCTTAATTAAAGCTATTTTAAGTAAGCAACACAACTGATGGTTTTGTTTTCACATTAATAATATTTAATATTTATTTTTATTGGCTTTATAAAAAAAAGTCGAATCATCAACATCATCGTCGTCGAAATTGAAGTAGTCGATATCGTTGTCATCCCGGTATTTTCTGCTGCTGCTAAAGTCCCTGGGTTCACCGCTCTCCTTAGGCTCCTCCACATCCCGGTCGTCCTCCTCGTCTGGTTCCGGTTCGGGTTCATTCTCCAGAGGATCGTTGGCCTCGTCCTCGAACAGGCTACGCTCGGCGGCTCCCAACTCGAAGACGGGCTCATCCGTCTCATCCTCTTCCCGGGCCTTCACTTTGGGCTTGGTGACGTTGCCCAGAACCGGAGGCTGTACCTCAACGCGGGTAAGATTCGTATGGTGATTCAGCATGCCCTGGTAGAGATGGGGAAACCTACGCTGGAAGTCCACTTTGATTCGGAGCAGTCTCTCCAACATGCCGGGCGTTAGGATGCCATTCTCCGATCCCTGACCCATGATGTGGGTATCCCTGCGATGACGACCATCCTTCAGATAGGCCGCATAGCTCCCGCCGCCCGAGTAGAGAGGATGGTGCGGATCGTAGGGCTTCTGGTTCCAGGGATCATCGGGTCTGTCCACCGGCAGCAGACCCATGAACGGATGCAGCAGTCCCTCGCCGTAGGTGTAAATGGAACCCACTTGGGGGTCGGATGATGATGGTGCGTTTGCGTTTTCGATTTCGGTTTCGGATGGTGCTGATGATGAACTGACGTAATGGACCGAGGATATGCAAATGAAAGATGGACATGAATGGTTGGTGAATGATTAGTGAATATGCTGATATACTCTATCTAGATTATGGTTAGGTTTAGTTAGGATTTGTGGGTTAGTTATGCTTATGCTTTAGGTTGGATGGAAGTTCTGATGGTGGTGGCAATGGGTTTGTGTTGCCTTCTACGCAACCTCTTTCGCTTGATGACTTTGATGGGCTTAATGGTTTTGGGGGTTTTCGAGACGATATTGCTCTGGGCCCTGAGGAGACTGGACTTTTTCTCCTTCTGGATTTGCAGACGCAACAGATCCTTGAGCACATCCACCAAACTGTCTAGCTTGGTGCTGCTCACGGTGGCCTGCGTGGTGACCTGCGAGTTGACCTTTTTGACCTGTGGCACGGACTTTTTGGGTCGCTGGGGCGTTCTCACTTGACGGGTGGAACGCACCCAACCATCATGGCTTTCTTTTGTGATCCTCGGACTGGGAGTCCTCCTACGCCGCACAAACTTTCCCCTCATGGCATACGGTGTGGGTGTGGTGGGTGAATCACTCGCATCGCTACCACCATCATTTAGGGCCGCATTGAGGAGCTGCGCCTGCTGTTTCACACTCAAGGCCCTCTTGGTCTTGCCCTCAGTCCCCGTATCGGAATGGGGCTCATCCGCCTGGAACTCCGGATAGGGGGCGTACTCCTGGCTGCCATTGTTATCGTAGTTACATGTCTTTGGCAACTCCAGGTTCTGGCCTTGGGTGAACTGTGCCTCATGGTTCTTGGTCAGGTATTCCGTATCATAGCCCCGATTGGCCAGAATGCTTTGCCAATTGGTATCATCTTCGTAGTCCAGTTTATTGGAGATACCAGTTGGCTCATCCACTTTGGCCTTGGCCTGGGGAACCTGGCATTTGGTCTCAGCTTTTGAAGAATTCGTTGGTGGAGTCTCTGTGGTTGTGGGGCTACTGGTGGTGGTGGTGGAGCTACTTGAACCCTCGGCATCCTCCTCCTCTTCCTGCTCCTCCTCCTGCTCCACTGTAGCTGGCTCTCCTTCATTCTTTTTCTCCTCCACCTTGGGCTTCTCCGCCTGCTTGGAAGACTCTTCCTCCACTTTGGCTGGTTCCTTTTTCGTAACTGGCTTTTCTTTGACCACATTGTTGGATACTATCTTGCTGCATCTGAGGTTCAGCTTGAGGATCTCCTTCTTCAGCTCATCCACTATGCTGTGTAGCTGATGGATCTCCTGCTCCTGCTTGGATATCGACTTGGTTACATGGGAGCTCTCAGCCACCGAATCTTGCTGCATTTCAATTTCCTCATTCTTGGCACTTTCAGTGGTTGTGGCAGTGGCTTCTGAGGTGGTTTCACTGGGTCCTGGAGTGGTGGCTTCTGTGGTGCTTTTCGTTGGTGCCGCTGTGGAAGTGGTTAGGCGCACAAAGTCCTGGTGATTATACTGGTACCCTGCATTGGGATCATGCTGCATTGGCTCCTCCACCACGGCCTCCTCTGGCGTTCCCTCTTCGTACTGATCTCCACCGATTTCCAGCGGTTCCATACTGGCTCTCTCCAAAGCCTCACGAATAGAGGCCGCATTGTAGCGCATCAGGGCCTCTGCGGGATCTTCATCGGGATTCAGTGTGATCTCTTTAAGTCCCAGCTTGTATTCCCTACGCAATTCGTTGAGGGAACCCTCATCGATGGTCTCCAGGGTTCCATACTCCACGTTCCGTTTGCTTCGGCGATTGGCCTTGCACTGGCAGGATCCCCTGAAACTGACTGCTCCTGCTCCCGATCTTCCGCACTGACAACTCCTGCCACATAGACAATCCAACCTGCCGCATCCGCAACCCTTGGATGTGGTATTATATACCCCTCGCCCAAACCTGTGGAAAATGGCTAACCTTTTTTGGACTCGATGCTCTTGCGGTTGTGACTGTGGTTGCTCTTGGGGAGCTGGTGTCGTCGCCAATGGAGGATTAGAGCTGCTCTCCTGCCTCTCCGATCCACCGACTTGGCTTGGTTGTTGGATGGGGTTTATTGTCTGAAATGCGTCGCCTGTTTAATGCCATGAGAAAAAGGCGAAATGAATCGTATGAAATGGATCAAATGAAGGACTACGGTCTACGTGTTCCAGTGTGAAAGTGTGGCGTGTGCTGTGGTGTGGTGATCAATGTGGTGTTTTAGTGGTTTGTGGTGGTTCTAGTGGTTCTACATAGGTGCCAACTTACCCTGGCCATCGTTTGATGCTGGCGCAGCATTGAGTCCACCTCATCGTTGCCCACGGCTGCCCGGTAGGCGTTCGATGGGGAGGGCACACCATAGGCATTCGATCCGTAGCCCCCGCCTCCGTAGCTGGTTCCATAACTACTTCCGTAACCCTGGGCAACGGGACGCTGAACCGGTGCCGAGTAGTAATAGTTGATCACCGTGGGCGGTGGCGAATTGGACTTGAACTTCTTGCGCTTGTTGCCGCCAATTCCCAAGAAATCCACTGTGGGAGAGACAGGAGGCACTGAGTCAGGACTGCGAAAAACCCCGAAGAGATTACCTTTGTGCCGGGCGGTTCCTTCGTTCTCCTTCATCTGGGGACCCGCCTCACCAACTATGGCGTCCATAGGATCATCATTTCGGCCGACCTGTTCCATCATCATGGGAGTCTGCTCCATTCGTGGTTGCTGCATCATCATCATCGAGGGCTGCTGGTCCGATTGGGGGTTCTCCTGGGCCCACTGGCGCTGCTTCATCATCGCGGGATTCTCTTGCATCATCTGCCTCTGCTGCATTTGCTGCATCATCATGGCATTCTGCTGAGCCTGCTCCTCGGACAATTGTCTTTGCTGTTCCATCATCTGCCTCTGCTGCATTCTGGCCTCATCCTCGGCCCACTGCCTCTGCTGCATCTGTTGAACCACTTGAGGATCCTCCACCCACTGCCTTTGTTGCATCATCGTGGGATTCTGTTGGGTCATTCCTTGAGCCTTGGCCTGATCCTCGGCCATCTGTCGCTGCTGCTGCATCGTTTGAATTATCTGAGAATCCTGCGACACTTGTCTCTGCTGTTCATTCTGTTGAATCTTGGCCAGATCCTCTAACCACTGTCGCTGCTGCTGCATCGTTTGAATCATCTGAGAATCCTGCGACACTTGTCTCTGTTGTTCATTCTGTAGGAGTTTGGCCTGCTCCTCGGCCCACTGTCGCTGTTGCTGCATAGATTGAATAATCTGAGAGGTCTGCGACACTTGTCTTTGCTGTTCATTCAGTTGAATCTTGGCCTGATCCTCTGACCATTGTCGCTGCATCTGAGAATTCTGACCCACTTGTCTCTGCTGTTCATTCTGTTGGATCTTGGCCTGATCCTCTGACCAATGTCGCTGCATCTGAGAATTCTGACCCACTTGTCTCTGTTGTTCATTCTGTTGAATCTTGGCCTGATCCTCTGACCACTGTCGCTGCATCTGAGAATTCTGACCCACTTGTCTCTGTTGTTCATTCTGTTGAATCTTGGCCTGATCCTCTGACCACTGTCGCTGCATCTGAGAATTCTGACCCACTTGTCTCTGCTGATCCATCTGCCTCTGATCCTGGGCCTGTTGGTTGGCCGTCTGACCCTCGGAATTTCTGTAGGCCGCGTACATCTTGTCCTGCTTGCCCTTCTCGGCTTCCATCTGCTCGTTGGCCATGCGATAGGCATAGGCCATGACCTGGACGATGTCCTCCTTGGACAGAGTCTGTTGGGGCATAGCCTGACGCTTCAAGCCGTTTGCCTTCTGGTTGGTATGGCCTGGTTGGTTCCTGGCCTTGCGTTGGGCCTCCTTGTTGACCAATCGCCGGACATAATCATCCCGCAGAGCCTGCTCGATATCGGCCCGTGTGATCTTGTGGACGGGTGTGCGACTCAGGGGGTAGCTAACCCGGTTGGGAGAATCTCCAGACTGTGCGGCCGCATTGGACCTCATCTGCTTGGCCAGCAGCTCGATCTTCTGCAGCATTTTCAATTCGGCTATCACCTGATGCTCGAAGGCCCTCAGCTTGGCCTCCACTCGCAGATCGTCCAGGGTCTTCTCCTCCGACGCATCCTGGCCCTGAGTGCTGGGCATTCGGAACCAGAGGAGGGGCACTCGCTCCTGATCCTGTTCCTTCTCCTGCTCCTTCTCCATTGCCGCATTGATCTTCTGCTGGGCCATCTGTGCCTCTGGCGAGTAGGAAACCTCGGGACGCACCCTCACCTCGGATATGTCGGAGGCCTGGGCATCTGTTCCAGCTGCTTGTTGTGGGAAGAACTGCTTCTGCATTTGGGCCACGAAGTCCATATTGGGAGGGGGAAGCTGGGGAATACTCTGGGACAGCTGGGGAAGCTGAGGAAGCTGGGAAATACCCTGGGGAATACCCTGGCCCAGTATACTGCTGGCATCAAAGTTCGCCGGATTCAGGAAGGAGAAGGCGTTCTGCAGAGCTGCCTGGCTTAGGATAGGTTGTTGGGCAACCGTGTCGGCTGCAGCGGATGCTGGAGGATCGGCAGCTGGAGCCGGTGCCGGAGGAGCAGGATCAGCAGCTGGAGCGGCAGCAGGAACTGGAGCTGCGGCACCCAAAAGGCTAGGCATGGCCGGCAAAGTCGGCAGTTGGGCAAAAAACGATCCAACCTGCGGGCCAAAGTCGGGCATTGCAGGCATTTGGAAGTCCTGTGGCCAGTTCATCAGCTGACCCAGAGGATTGGGCGCGGTATTCTGACGAGCAACTCGCGTCTTGGCCGTGGCATCCTCGGCCAGGACGAGCACCACCTTGGAGGCAGCTGCAGAGGGCTGGAGGTCATCAGGAATGGCACCCAGGAACGAGTAGGCCGGGAACAGGCTGCCCCAGCGGAGGAGGCTGCCCAACGCTGGGAACATCATGTAGAAGGCGTCCATCTGGGGATTGCCAGTGCGAATGGGAGTGATGGGCGGCATCTGGCCAAGAATCTGAAAAGCAGTAAAAAATATGGGTTTAAAAAGGAATACTAAAAAACTTCATCAAAGAAAGAATCAAATGATCAACCTAAAAACAAAAGGTTGATCAATTGTTTCTTTCTTTAAAACACAATTAACCATGTTACTTTAATTATCATTTTAAAATTCGAGAATGTTGTAGAGAGTTTTAATAAGCTATCTAAAATAATTAATTTAATTTCTTGAAACACTGCTCATTCATTGGCAGGAATACTAGAATTTGATACAACATATTATATGAATATATCTACTCACTAAGACCTGCATCAAATATTTATTTTAATATTTTGTAGGTTTTTTTCACTTTTATATATATATTCAAAATTTTAAAACTCAGGTTTTTAAATTCTGGAAAGTTTTTACCATTCACTTGGGTACTAGACGACCCCAGATTGAACTCACCTCATCCCTGGTGGGAATCCTTGGTCTGGTGTCCGTGGAGGAGTTGGTCGTTTTTCCGGCATCCGCCGGGGGATCTTGACCGGCCGCCTGGGCGACAAGGAGTGCCAGGAGCGGCAGCAGGCTGTGCAATCTCATCCTGGTGGTGGACTAATCTCGGGGGAACGCAGAACGCGGAAGATCGATCTGTGTGCGCCGGAGCTCTTTCGCCGACTGACTGCCGACTGCTGGCGGTCGGTGGTCCAAATAGTTTTTTTGACACCGCGTCGGCGGCAGCAAAATGCAGACGTCGGCGATTCGATCGTGACCCGGACCCGGGTCCACCACACGCACTGGGCACCGGGGAAGCGGGCTGGGTTTCCGTGTGTGTGCCCCCAATGGAAAACCGGAGCGCAGCAGCCGCCGCAGCTGCAAGTGCTGCAAAAACCTTGCCCAACTATTCCGCTGTCCAGCTTTTTCTACGAAATCAGCGCAAATGATGCACGATAAACAGTATGACCAAAAAGAGCAGGGGTGGAATCACGCGGAAGGGGCTAAAAAAATAAAATATTCTGGTATCTTTAGTCCACTTTCTTTCTTTTTTAAAAAACAAATTGCTCCAGTTATGTTTTATCAGTGTAAATCATCTTTTTTATAAGTAATCTGCAACTATTTTAAAATTTTTTTAATAACTTATAACTTTTATAATAATATTTAGAGAATGCATAAGTGAAAATTTAAAATTATTTTACAATGTAAAAAAAAACGAAATTTTTTTTATTTTATAAAACATAGCTAAATAAAATTTGTTTAATAGAAGGGAACAAAATAAAATGTAGTAAATATGATTACTACTATCCCTAATAGAAATATATTTTCTTAATAAAATAAATTATCAAATAATTTAATGCTCTAATTGTCAGTCGTAATTATTTTTAATGTATACCTTTATTCACCTGAATCCGCCCCTGGATTTTGTTGGGGGCCGTGGTGGGGCTGCCCTTCAAGCGTCGATCCATGGAATTCTTCTTCGGCGATCGTCTTATCGTGTCACCACAACCTCCACAATTGCAGACAGCACCACCACCCATACAACCACCGAGGTTTGCTGAGGTCAGCGGTGGTGGAGGTTGTAGCGACACAAGAAACAAAAGTTTCTGTCACCCCAGCGGGTGGTTTTGCAAAGGTCAGCGAAAAGTGCGAAAGAAAGAGCCAGTGCATTTCTTCAACTCGGTACAGCGACCTTTGGTTGGCTCAGGTTCAGATTAACCAGCCTCTGATCATTATTAAATTACTCACGGCCCAAAGTTATCTACATTTAATCACGATTGTTGTCGGTAAAATGCGTAAGCAATCCAGTATAAAATTGATTTTTAAAAAATATTGTAAGAAATATAGGGAAATTTATTTTAAAGATCAATTGCTACTTACATTTATTTCATTCCTATAAACAAATATAATTTTTTCTTTAAACAATTATTTTTATTACAGTCTTAAGTTTATTTGTATATAATTCGCTCTTATGCTTACTTTTTAAAAGTCATTTCTGACTTGCCGAAAAATTGCAATGCAAACTAAACACCTTTAAAATATGTTTAGTTGTTAATGAGAAATTGGCGTAGTAATCAAATTTAATCGAAAATATTTTCTTTAACCTACATTCAAAACTTAACTTACAATTGGCTTGCCTTACCTTGCCCTTTGCTTTATTTACACAAAACTGTGAAAGCAATAGTCCGCTGATGTTTACATATATTTAAATATTATATATTTGAAGTTAATTTATTGTGCATTTGCATTTTCAGATGCCGCCGATAGAGCTTTCAGCACGCAATTTGACCCGTCAGTTAAGTGATTCCTGTTTAGATAATGGTAATGAGCTAGTGCACAGGAAAAATTGTGTATAAGACTGCTATAAAAAAGTAAACTAAAAAACAAATAAATAAATTTTAAAATATTTTTTTAATTAGAAAATATTGTATTAATGAATTTTAGATCTTAGATTACATTGTATAAATGTAGTTATAATAATAATAAAATAATAATAATAATATTCTCATTTCTTGGATATTTATGATAATGAATGTCTTCACGATTTCTTGTTGCTTGTCCTGTGTAAAAATACTATAAATTACTATATACCCTAATTAATCATTACATTTTAGTTAGTTTTCTCTAATATTTAAAACAAAGGAATTTTTTTTGTTAAAGTATAATCACCTTTTTTTCCAGTGTGGCAACCCATCATGCACAGGATGGTTGGCAAAGTGCAGGACGTCAGTTGGCGAGGAGCCATTGGTGGATCACGATGTTGCCCAGTGCGGTGCACAATGTGAGCCTGGTCTACGCCCTGGTCTGGGCCATCGATAACTTCTATGGAAGGGCCACCAGCACTCCGCTGGCGGTGGTGCAGTTCGCCACCAGTCGCGAGAGTCGGGACATCCACAACGATCTGATAGACGCCGCCCTGGTCAGATCCTCGAAAACGGGTAGAATCCAGTTCCTGCTGGAGGATGATCGCTTAGAGTTGACGGAGACGAATGCAGAACTGCCGCCACCGAGTGGACTGACCGGCAGACCCATGGCCATTTGGTTCCTGGACAGTCTGCGTTCCTATTTCCGTCTAGAGATGTATCTCAATCAGCCGGGAAGTTCGTACAAGCGGAATGGCTACTTTGTGGTGGTCTATACTGGGCTGGAGGAGCAGCCCATGGAGTCCGTGAAGATCATGTTTCGGCGTTTGTTAAATATGTATGTGCTGAATGTGAATGTATTTCTACAGCGAGACGGAACTGTCCAGTTGTACACCTACTATCCTTATGGTCCACATCGGTGTCAATCCTCGCTGCCCGTTTACTATACCGCCTTCCAGGATCTGCCGGCACCGGCCACGGGATATGGCCTCACCAAGCCGCTCTTCCCTAGCAAACTGGTCAACCTGTACGGCTGCGAACTGGTGGCCGTCACCTTTGAGCACCAGCCATATGTGATCATCGAGGATGATCCCAAGAATCCGGGTGGACGGATCATGCGCGGCATCGAGGGCATGATCTTCCGATCCCTGGCCGAGCGAATGAACTTCACCATTAAAATGGTGGAGCGAAAGGACAAGGACCGCGGCGAAATCCTGCCCGATGGAAATTATACGGGCATTCTCAAAATGGTAAGTTGTTTTATTTATTTTAGGTTTGATAATACAAAATTAAACAATTATCTTTATATACATTTTTTTCATTGAATAAGAAAATGGCTTAAGTAAAAATGATTAGCATCGAATCTAATATTTTCTCCCTCGTATTTAAAATTATGTGTGTATACGCGAATTCTTCAGCTTTACACACTCCAGCTTTTAAATATATTTAACAAAGGTTTTAAGCATTAAAATAATGTATAAACTAATTTTGGTCAAGTCTGAATACCACATATCAAGGCATATAATTATCCCGAAAACTGGTCCTATACGTAATACAATTTTAGTTTAAATTGTATACGTAAACTTCAAGAATTCGAGTTTTGTTAAAAAAAAGAGAACAAATAATAAGAAGGGGTTTTAAATACCAAAAAAAATTAACGACAAATTTATAAATTGATTGTGGCCCAGAATATTTATTCCGCCAGCTGTTCATATACGTAATGCACTTATATTATATCAAGTATACGTAATCCTTTGCAGATGGTCGATGGCGAGGCGAATATGACGTTCGTGTGCTTCTTGTACAATAAGGCCCGTTCGGATCTGATGCTGCCCAGTATTTCCTATACGAGTTTTCCGATTGTTCTGCTGATTCCGAGTGGGGGATCCATGACGCCCATGCAGCGATTGACCCGCCCCTTCCGCTACATCATATGGTCCTGCATCCTGGTTAGCCTGATCCTAGCTTTTCTGCTCATGGCCCTACTGAGAATTGCCGCAGTGCCGGTATTGAGGAACCTAGTGCTGGGCAGGCACAACACTCATCCGTATCTGGGCATGGTTAGCAGTCTGCTGGGCGGCCTGTCGTTGTACAATCCACGCAGGAACTTCGCCAGATATCTGCTGATCTTATGGCTCCTGCAAACCCTGGTCCTACGAGCCGCCTACACGGGTCAGTTGTATCTCCTGCTGCAGGATGTGGAGGTGAGATCGCCGCTAAAAACCCTAGGAGAGGTGATGGCTCAGAACTATGAGTTCCATATGCTGCCCGCCCTGCTTCCGATCTTCCAGGGCTCGGTGCCCAGAAGCAATATCAAAACGGTGTTCTCGATGGAGACCTCATTGGCTCGCCTTCGGGACGAAGATAATCCGGGAATTGCGGTGCCGCTGCTGCAACCCACTGTCTACGAGTTTGACTATCGATCCGGGCCAAATGTAAGGCATCTGACCGTCCTGCCGGATCCCCTGATGACCGCCCCCCTGACCCTCTATATGCGACCGCACTCCTTCTTCAAACGACGCGTGGATCGCCTCCTCTTGGCCATGATGTCATCGGGCATCGTGTATCGATACCGCAGGATGTATCTGGACCGCATCGAACGGCTGGCCAAGCGGCGCAATATGGAACCCATGCCTCTGACCATCTGGCGACTGGGTGGAGTATTCCTGTGCTGTTCAGGACTTCAATTCCTGGCCATCCTCGTCTTTATTCTGGAACTTTTGGCCAGGAAGCACCCGCTATTAGGAAGGGCTTTGAATGCAATCAATCGATACACGGCATAAGCTATTTACTACAACAATAACACATATTTAACTATAATAAATAATTTAATAATATTAATAAAATAAAATATAAATATGGGATTCAGATTCCAGTTAAAATACTCTTATTTACTTGGGGAGTTTCAACGGTAGCTCAGCCACGGTTATTATTAACAATACTTTTACAGAGCTTTTACTTAAACTCTCTCCATTAGCCAAGCTAATCCCGGCCAGCGTAGCCTTTGACTGAGCAGCTCCAGGCCAAAGACGCCAATGGAAACGCAGAGGGCTCCCATCAGGCAATTCAAGGCTGCCAGGACGAAACCCATGGACTCGGCAAATCCCGTGGCGACACTCTCATGGGTGGAATGAATCAGTTTACCCGAGGCATCCGAGGTGGTAGGCATGCTGTTCCAGGCGAGGATCTGCGAGTGGTGCTGGAAAATGCCAAAACTGCGTAAGTTAAAGAGCAGATTGTTGATCTCCCAGGCGAAATAGGAACCGTATGGAAAGTATATGCAAAGCATATTGTCGACGATCTTTTCGGCCAAAATCAGAAGCTTATTGCGATGACTTCTATGTTTGACCAGGTGATCGGCCAGAAAGGTGAGACTGGTAAAGGCACCCGTTTTCGAGGAAGCATTCAGCAGAGCATCGAAAATACCCACCGGTTGTCCCGCGGAGATTGTAGTTTTCCCCCGAAAAGCCGGAAGTTTCCAGGTCATCCGATAGGTGGCGTGATCGGTGATGAATCTAAAACCACTGCTCATAGCTTGCTCCAAAGTTTGCGGGGCGGGCTTCAATGGGGCGCTGTGTATAAAGTTGAAAACGGATGCCTCGTAACTGGCCCGAATGACAAAGATCCAGAGCATCCATCCGGCCAAAACGGGAGACGGCATCCGCCACCATCTACCCAGGATCTTGTGGAGGGCAAGGATCAAGACAAGCAACAACCAGGTGTATCTTTTAAAAGGGAACAGCATCACTTCATAGATGCTATAGCCACTCCTCACCTGCATCACTATTATATAGCCCATCTGACTGTAGGGACTCGTGGCGGCCAAGTAGGTGGACCTTTCCGGTGTGCAAGCAGCACATCCTATGGTCATATTGGCCTTCCTCTCGCGGAGCATTTTGTAGGCCCCCGTGAAAGTGCCATTAAAAAAGCTGGCTCCACCCAAAAGCCCTGGTGGTTCGTTTGGAATCAGTTTCAGGGTGAAGTTCATCTTGTCGGCCAAAATACTCATTAGCTTTCCATCCAATCCATCCAACATCTGCGTCGAATCATTCCTCTCCCAGTGAACCTTCATATAGGGCGGAATATCCCACACGATTACGCTCAACGGACAGCCATGCAGATTCTTTAATCGAGTTGGATATACGTCCCACAATTCGGAATTCTTTAGGTCGAGTTCCACTGGCTCTATGCTTCCGCAACTTGTGGGGGTGTACGGCAAGACATTAAAGGCGCGAACTCCCTGCAAACTGGGCACCAGGATTATCACGTTGATGTTATAGCGCTGCAGCAGGAAATACCCAAAAATCTTGGTCATAATGGAACGTTGCTCCGAATACGGCTTGCAACTCAGCAATACGATAACGCACAGGTTGTTGCTCTCAACGTTATCGGCAATGGCTCTAAATTGGACATCATTAAACAAGAAGTAGATAAATTAGTAGGCTACATGATTTCGATCTGCCATCCTATCTATAATAACCAATGGCTCTTTAACAAAATATTGTGTTAATTATATGGGTCTATAAAATAAATTGATGGGCAGTACAAAAATGCGGGTCCAATACCAAATATTACCAAATGATATTTAATATTAAATAAATAATTATCCTAGAAAATTACAACTTACATGGCCTGTTTGGCATTCTGGACGAAGAGCAACTGGGTGATCACTTGGGTGGCCATCTTCCGGCTCAATTGGGAGGCCAGGACAACGGGCACTGGAGAACCCGGAGCATACAGACTTTGGTACAAAACTCGATGCACCAGAAACACCTGATCCCTGTCCATTTGTTCGTAAGCGGTGCTAATAAACACACTAAGATTATAAACCGCAAATGCGTTGTTGAAGATCTTTTGAAGAGTGCTGGAGATCTTGGTGGCCAGGTGGTCCTCCAGAGGATGATGGTAGGGCCACAAAAAAGCCTGGGCTCCAAAAAGACCTAGGAGCACTGTCACAACACAACGGAGTTCCATGATGAAAATGAAGCATTTGGCCACATTTTTTGAGAATTTATTTGATTTGGTTTTTGGCATTTCAGGGGTAGAACTGTTTTGGCAAGGGACTTTGGGGGTTCAATATCAATTTTTTAAGATCTGCAATGTGTACGGTGCGTCGCATAGGTTTATGACATTCCAGAAAAATCGTTACAATGTTTGACTATTAGTACTTTTTAAGTTCGAGACTTTTAAATATATCTATGATGAATTTTTTTATAGTAAATAAAGAGGACAATACAAATAAGCTTAGCTTGGCTTATAGCTATAAAACGCCCTTTTCAGCCACGAGATTTTACAAATCAGTTATTTGACTTTCACAAAAACGTAATCCCGAGCGATTGAAATTAATTCTAGGACCGAGCCTGTAAAGGTAATGCATTAACAAATCTGTGTTCATCACTTAAACTAATTGCTGCATACAGGCGAGTACCCCTTGGCCACCACCCAACCATTCAACCATCCAACCACCTAGTCAACCCGCCACCCACGTGACCCGCTCCGGAGGCATGTGCGTGACAGGTTCCGTGTCAGTATTATGCATGAGACGCATAACCATAAATTAACACCATCAGCGGCACAGACACACACACCTGTGGGTGGTGTGGAGTGGGGTTTCAGGAGGTCGTCGGTTGGCGGGTGGGTGGTTTTCCGAGGGGGGGAGGTGAAAAACCCCGTCAGTGTCAGGTTCATGCAAACGCCATGTCGACCGTAAGAGGTTTACAAATAGCTGGATAATGTCCTGGCCTCCATCGCAACCACACGGTCCCTGGAAGTCACCCACACTTGGAACAAAAAATCTATCTTTAATTCGGAAATCTAAAATACCTCTTAATTTTGGTTTTAGGAAAGAATACTATTTATATATGATTGGGTGGGTATTGTTCTCATAATTAATTAGAAAATTTATTAACTCTCATTCAAATATTTAAACCTTTACCTTTAGGGTACGACATATTTATATGTCATAAGATTTTTATAAAAACATTTAAAGCAATATACGTTTCAGGATATATTACTATAAAGGAACTTAATATTATTTTTATAGTTTATTTACTTATTTATCAATTGATACTCAAATTAAACAGAATAGCGCATTAAAGGTTCGTTCATTTTTAGGCATTTTTAAATTTTGTAATATTTTTATAAAAGTATTTTCTAAAGTCTACGATTAGTACAAAACTTAGGGTCTTATAAATATTATATTATATATAGCTAAATGTTTCCCAAAGTTCTCTACTACAAGAACAGTTTTCTCAAATACACCGATCGCAGGGAGGCAAGTTCCAGGATGAAGACGATTAGGCCCACGATCAGACCCACCATTACCATCAAGAATATGGCATACAGCTCCATGATTCCCAGAATCTGGTAGGTGTGGTCGTTGCGCAGATAGCTCTCGACCAGTTCCCACCTGGCCCAAAAGGACAGCAGACCCACGGACCTCATCCACATGATCTCCTCGTTCATCTGGTCGATGAGAAAGGAGTGCTTGGCCAGGTACATGGTCAACTGCATATTGATGATGTCCTCGGGAACGATCTCGAAGTGGGCTCCCGTTCCCTGTTGGCCTTTCTGATGGATCCTCTCCGCACTCAGGCGATTGAAGTGGATGAAAATGTCCAGGGCGGAGGCGGTCACATGTTTCCTCAGCTGGTGATTGGCCTCCAGGAAGTACAGGGGATCCAACTCGGAGTTGGATTCCAGCAGCCGGAATCTCATGTGCTGCACACTGGGAATCTCGTCGAGCGCCTCCTGGACAATGGGCGTCAGCACCACCGTGTAGTTCTTTTGCACCAGTGATTCAATGGTCTGTGGCCAACGATTCAGCTGGTGAGTTCGTATCAGATGGTACAGCAATCCCTGGTAGATAGTCCGGATGATCAGGGTGTACAGCATAAGCATTAGGCAATAGAGACGAGCGGTGTGCGATCTTGGGGTTTCCAGTAGCGGCATGCCCACGAAGATCAACTCTAGATTCATCCAGGCCCGC
Source organism: Drosophila suzukii (assembly GCF_043229965.1). Taxonomy (NCBI): domain Eukaryota; kingdom Metazoa; phylum Arthropoda; class Insecta; order Diptera; family Drosophilidae; genus Drosophila; species Drosophila suzukii. Next base: position 24,574,366 of record NC_092084.1, read on the forward strand.
GATCGCAGGCGCTCCCTCAACATTCTGTCCACGGCCAGCTGGAGGAGGGCGGACAGGGCCACCACGCCGAGGATTCCCATCCAGATTTGTAGGCGGTAGGGATAGAAGAGAATGTCGAAGGAGCTGAGCTCATAGCTGGAGGCCAGGACTCCGAAAACCTCGCGGGTCTGGTGGTAATTGTTCGTCGAGGTGGCCACCGTGCTTCGACCCACCGTTTGCCTGATCCCGCCCAGAGTTAGGTCCGCCTCGCCACGTTGCAGCTGGGAAAAAAGGAAGAGAAATTATTAAAAATATTTTCTACACAGAAAGAAAAATACTTAAGGATCAATTGGATGTTGTAAATTTACTTGGAACTCACCATTTCGAGGGCCTCTTCCCTCACATTTGCATTCACCTTGCGCACGGCGATGGTGAAGTTCATCTTCTCAGCGAGAGCCAGAAGCAGACGACCCTCGTAGCCTCCGTTTACCAACTGGGCCTTGTTCAGTTTTAGAAAAGGTGGCACATTCCACAGGGCACATCTCAAAGGGCAACCAAAGAAGTTTCTCAACTTCCGGGGGAATAGTTCCGGTTCCACCAGCATACTGCCATTATAGCGATTGATCAGCTGCGGTTCCATATCTCGACAACCCCGCTCCCCAAAGGGATAGTAACTGTAGAACAGGACGTCCCCATTGGACTTTTGCACCTGGATACTGCAGTGGATCAACTGATAGCGCCAGCAATAGTCGAAGATCAGCCGCATCTCACTCTGCAGCAGACGATCCCTGGCCTGGAGGAAGATGAAGTAGTGCTCATTGTAGTTGTACTCCCGGGCATAGTACTCCATCCGGATCTCCTCGAAAGCGGCAAAGGAGTCCGTAAAGATGACGTTGAAATGCCGACGACCCGGAACCGGATGCCACGGTACACCACTCTTCACATTCACGATTTGCACCGGGGCCAATCCCCATTGCCGGAACAATGTGCTCATCATCTCGTTGTAGAAATTGCACGTGTGATTGCTCCGGCAGCAGAGGGTTAGGACCAGCGACGGGGTCACACTGAGGATGTAGTGGTGGACCACGTGGAGCAGGGCCCGGGCCACGAACTCGTTGATGTGGTTCATCTGCTCCCCGGACAAATCGTAGTATGAGTTGAGCAGTGCGCTGATGTTCATCCCGCCGGGACTGGAAGTCGCTCAATGAGTGCTATCCATATCCATATCCCTACCAGGTTCTTGGTTCTTTTGTGTTACTTTCAAGCTAATTACCCGGAAAAGTTTTCCATGATTAATGGTTGTGGTGCAACCAAATAGGATTTCTAACTTTACCCGGAAAATTAGGTCAACATCGTACTTTGCCACTACTTATGTGGGTTAACCTCAATAACAATGCAAACTCCTCGATACAAAATTCTTAAGCCTATTAAAAAATTCTTTAAAAATATTTCCAGAAACAAACCATAGATATTATCTATTTCTTATTTTGAGAACAATTATATATTATTGATTTTGGAGTTACTACATTAATAAGTTTCCTTTTTCTATTAATAAATTATATATAAATCTGATATGACTCTTATTCCAATTATTTATTAGAATTTAAAAGCTCTCCAGCTCCTCCGCCGGAGGATGAGTTCCCCGGCGAACACGAGACCGGCAATGAGGTACATTACTCCCATGACGACGTAAATCCCACAGAGCTTGGAGTGGTTGATGTACCTCCGGCTGGCCAGCGGCACCTGTTCCTTCCAATGGTCGTCGACAAAGGCTGCCCGTCGCCAGGCGTGGATGAATCCACTGGTGTCCAGCCGCCGGATGCAGTCGTCCACCTTCTCGTAGAGATACGAGTGCTTGGGCATATATATTCCGACATACTCCACATTCACGTGCTGTTTGAGCACGTGATAGGCATCGGTTTGACTAAAGGAGTGCAGAAAAGCTTGGGTAACATCCTGATTGGTCACGGCGAACATTTTCCCATTTCTATCCCTCTGGAGGGCATTCAAGACCTCCCAATCGGAGAAGGTGTCCACGGAATGAAAGCTATTCGGATTCCGGGACAGCAGTGGCATTTCGAGGAGCACTCGCTCGGTATTGGCCGTGCAAATACCCTCGAAACCCTCCGCCAGCAGTTGCTCCAGGGAAAAGAATGGTGTGTTATACAACTGCATGCGGATCAGGTGAAAGAGCAGGGATTGGTAGCATATCCTCAGGGGTATGCTGGCCCACAGCCAGTGGGCGGCGATGAAGCGATGCCTCCAGGGGCGTGGCAGGCGGGCCAAGGCGGCCCCCAAAAGCAGGCCCACCACCTGCAGTCCCCCGCCACCATCGTGATTTGATCTCCTCCCCGGCAGATGGAGACCCAGGTGGATGAGCAGAGCCAAGAGCAGGAGCAACCAGACGGACAGCTGGAAGGGAAACGCCAAGAGGGCGAGGGAGCTGAGGCGATAGCGATCCAACTGGAGGACGGCCACCAGGTTGGCGGAGTAGTACGACATGGGTGAGGTCAGCAGTTGATTCCGGCGAGCCGTCCTTCGGAAATAGCCCATGCTCAGGTTGGCTTTGCGCTGCAGGAGCTATAAAGTGGGTTTTATAAAGGGTATATGTTTAGTTTGCTTTAACATTAAAAGATTACACCCAAAAAAATATTCGCCCTGAGTTTGATACAAATTATTCTACATTTTAGATCCAATTCCTGGAATTTATTAAATTTACATTATTGAAAAATATCTTCATGTTTATACAAATTTTCTAACGTTCTTTGTAAATTTAAAAAAAGCTGACCTTAACTTCAAATAAATTACGACTGTCAAAAATGCAGAGAAAATATTTGGTTGGATATAAAGAAATTGAACGTTGTACGAAATTTCCAAAATATGTTCTCCACTGATAAAAGAAAATTAGTAAATTCAAATATTTAATATTACATTTAAACATTTATCGCTTTGAACATAAAATTTTAAATATTTATTTCTCCTATACCATTATGTATTTAAAAACTTTTCGATTGAAGGACTTATTATACCTACAGCTTTTTTATTTTTTATACAAAAACCATATTATAGATCCCTAATCCTGTGAACTCACCGTATCTACGGGTCCTTCCTTGGCGCCCTCCGCCAGTCGATAGGCATTCGGTCGCAACAGCGGAATATCGACCAGCTGCAGGGTGAAGTTCAACTGGCGGGCCAAGTGCTCCACCAGCTGAAACTCGAAGCCACGTGCCCAACGGCCATGTCCTGATGGACTCTCAACGATCTCCACGAAGGGCGGCTGATGCCAGGTGAGCACGGTGAGTGGACAACCATGCATCTGATTGAGTTTATCCGGGAACATCTTGGAATTCTGCATCCAACGCTGGCCATCAAAGGCATTCACCACCACGGGATGAGCCTCCTGGCAACTGTCCGCTGTATAAGGATAGTAGGTGTAGACCAGCACCTCCACCTGGGCGGTCTGGATCATCACGTTGCAGTGCAGCCAAAAGTGGGCCAAGCAATGGTCGAGGATCAGCTGAAGCTCCCGGGGAATATGGCTATCCCGCGTCTGCAGGAAGATGAAGTAGTAGTCCGGGTCATCGAAGTCCGCATTGCTTTCCGCGATGTTCGAATCCCTGAAAGGAATCAATATAAATAGAGTTGTATAATAAAAGTAAGAAGCGCACATTAATCCGGCATAGGAGTCCACCATAACCAAGTTAACTCGCTTCCTTCCGGGCACCGGATTGTCCACCAAATCCGGACGGAAGCGAAGCAGCTGGACAGCCACCATTCGCCACGAGTCCATCAGGTTGTGCATCATGTACTCGAACCAGTAGGAGGTGCCCAGGTGACGGGCTGAGATGGTCACCACCAGGGTGGTGCTCAGCTGGGCCAGCACATTCTGGATGACCAGGCGGAGTGCCCTGGCCACATGGGCATTGGCGTCCTCCCCCTGCAAGTCGATCCTCGAGTGCTCCAGGTAGGTGTTGTAGATCGATTGCCCGGATTCGGAACTCAAGCTGGGACTGGGATTCGGATTGTAGCTGAAGTTCATGGTGCAAAGTTGAAGGTTCGACTGCAAGGTAGGGACACCGACTTGGACTGGGTGAGTGGCTTTCCGGTCCTTCATGGTCAGATCTTAACAGAGATTGCACTAATTAAAAGTAAATGTTTGAGAAAAGAAATGAAAAAGCAAAAAAAATATATTTAATATTCTTTCCTAAAAAAAATCTTTTGAATTTCGCATTACATATAGAATATTATCTAAAAAAATCAAAAACATATATTTTATATGTATTGTGTTAACATATCGATTTATTTTAAAATATTGCTTGATTTTTTTGTAATCTCATATAATACATATTGATTTCATTTAACACAAATAGATAATAAATATTTTTTTTATTTAAAATTTTAATCGGTTGTCTTAATAAAAACTCTGAGTTAAGTGTAAAGATACACAAATTGTAGAGGAAGAGCGTAGGAATATGTAAAGAATAAGAAAATACCGGAAAACATAAGTCAAAGAAGCAATACCCACCACCTTAAAAAATCAGACCTGGGAGCACCTATGAATATACGATTATCGACATAACCACCACCTCATAGACCATAGAAACCCCGATATTAACGAATGACCAGCTGATGGCCGAAATCCCTGGCTAATTGTTCACTTCGGTGCGTGACCCACAATAGTTTTGTTTGACTTAGGGCCTAATGAGATGCAAACAGAGGCCTGAAATGGGACCGAAATTCGCCACGAGGATTGGATAGTACCGGCAGTATTCTTCCCGGCTCCCGACAGACGGACATGAACGTGACTAGCCTGCTGCAGTTCGAGTCGATGAAGTACATCGGCGCCCAGACGCAGGCGGCGGCCATAAATCAGCACGTGGCCCAGGCCCTTCGGTTCTTCATCGAGGACTTCTACCAGCGGATCGCCCCCGCCTTTATAGTGGTCCTCTCCTGCCGGCGACCCAGTCCCATGAACTTCTACCGCACCATCATGCAGCTGCTCTACGAGAGCGTGGACACCATGATCATCCAGCTGGTCCTGGTCGAACTGGGTAATCCGCGGCGGATCGAGGGACCCAGGACGCACAATCTGCTGCTGGTGGACTCGCTGGATGCGCTGCTGTAAGAAATTTATAAATATAATGATAGAGAATTAAAGTACAAACTTTGAGTGGTATGCCATTTTCAAATCTGATTTAAATTGGCAAAGTTATGGGCTTTGGAAGTGCGGTTTTGTGTCACCTTTTTTGAGAGAAAGCGAAAATTTTAATAATATAGCGGGAAATAAGGGAAATAATTTCAATTTGAATTTGAAGAGAATAAAAACAAATATTAAGAGGTGTTTCATATAAAATAATAAAATTTGTTTGCTAGTGAAAAGAAAGTTTGGGGTCACCATTTTGCCAAGCTATCGAAAAGTAAAATATTAGCAAAATAATATAACATCTTCAGGATTTTTATAAAATTTTAAAATATATATTTAGTTGTATTTTTTTAAATCGGATTAAATTCCATAAAATATTTTGTCACAGTTTTCAATTTCGGGTCACCTTTTTCTTACAGTCCTCGGAAATTAAAATATTTTAATAGAAGTACATAAATATAGGTTCTTAAAAAAATGTGTAAATACATTTTTTAAAAAAGTTTTATGTCACCTTTTTGATTAAGTCATCAGGAATTAAAAATTATTAAAAGATATTAGTTTTTAGAGAATTAAAAACGACTATTTAACGGAATTTGTTTAAGATGGATTTAACTACTTAATTTATATGCAACAGAATGGAAATTTTGGAGTCACCTTTTCTAAATATGACATTTTAATGGCAAATTCTCTTTCTAGGGACATTGAGATCCACACATATACGGCGCAATCGGACGCCAGTGAGTACTACTTCATCTTCCTGCAGCAGAGGGACGCACTGATTCCGCAGGACATGCAGGGTGTTTTCGCCTACTGCTGGCGCCACCAGCTGATCAACTGCAACGTGATGACGCAGAGTTCCGGTGGTCAGGTGCTACTCCACACGTACTTCCCCTACGCAGCACCTGGCCAGTGCAACGTCTCCCAGCCCACCAAGATCAATCAGTTCCTGGGCGAATCGTGGCAGCATCGCGATTACTTTCCCTCCAAGTTGCACAATCTCAACGGGTGTCCCTTGGTGGTTTTGGCCAGGAGAATGTCGCCCTTCTTCGAACTGGATGAGGGGCAACGGGAGCTCCTCGGATTGGAGGGACGACTGCTCCAGGAATTATCGCGCCGGATGAACTTTAGCATTCAGTTCGCGGGGCTGCAGGATCAGCAGAGGAATCGAACCACTTGGACGGAGAAAGAACTGCTACAGAAGTTGGTGAGTTGTTAAAAAACAATTTCAAATTATCATGTACTCAAAAAAAATATTAGACCAGTATTTTTGGGGTTCTAAATCAACGCAACCTTTTTGTAACTTAAAAAAAATTTCCCAAAGAAACTTTTTTCAAATAAAAAAACAAAAATTTTTATAGGAAACATCGCCGTTGACTCCTAATTTGTAAAATTCTCGGCGACTATTTTTTGGAGTGTAGATAAATTTTAGTTTTAAATATTATTTTTGTTTTCCATTTAAAGGTGTTTACATTTTTTAATAAAACATACTATAAATATATGGTATATTTAAGTTTCTTAAGTAATAAAATCGAAAACTTATTTTCGTATCGACTTATAATCCCACTTTTCAGGTCCAGGGACGTATAGCCCACCTGGCAATTGGATATGTGAGGAAGCGCATCCAGTATTCGTCGAACCTGACTCCCGTTTTCCCCCACTACTCGAACCGCCTGGTGGGATGTCTGCTGCTCAACGCCCACAACCTGACCAGCCTGGAGATCTGGTCGTTTCCCTTCCAGGCACTCACCTGGATCTGCCTGCTGTCCAGCTTGTTGAGCATCTACTGCCTGGTGCTGCTCCAGTGACGCGGGGCGGGGGATCGGGTGGCTCTCCTCCTGGCGGTATATGGCGCTGCCCTCGGCCTGCCCATCGATCCCCCAGAGCGTCCTTCGCTGCAGTTACTCTTCGCCAGCTGGCTGTATTTTGGCCTGGTCGTGAGGTCTATGTACTCGGCCCTGCTCTTCTTTATCCTGCGATATCATCTGCATCAACGATTGCCGGAAAGTCTGCAGGATCTGACCAATGGCGGCTATGCGGCGGTGATGAGCCGCTCCACGTGGCAGGATATGAGGGAGGTGCCCAGTCTGCAGGAGCTGCTGGGTCTCAGATCCCTGATTCTGTCTTCGGAGCGGGAGGAGGAGGTGCTGCGCCAGTTGGATCGGTGCTCGCTACGCGAAGGAGCCGGCTCACATCCCCTGTACTTTGGCGTGCTCTCCCAGGATACACTGCTTCATCTCACCCAGCGGGGTCATCGGGCGGGTTCATATCACATTATACTCCAGCATGTTCTGGAACAACAACTGGCCATTTACCTGCAGAAGCACTCGCATCTGGTGGGTCACCTGGACCAGCTGGTCATGTCCATTCGATCTGTGGGTCTGCTGCACCACTGGGCGGGTCAGGTGGACAGCGAGCGTTACTTCCGCAGCCGGTTTCTCTACCGGGAGAAGCGAATCCAACAGCCGGATCTCTGGGCGGTCTACATCCTAGCCGTGGCACTCTATTTCCTATCGCTGATCGTCTTTATCGGCGAACTCCTGGCCGCCCGACGAGCTGCAAATGCTGCGGGGTGACCAAAATATATCATCTTTCCTATAAATATAGCTATTTAAAATAGCTTGCTAATAAGTTCCGGTAAAATACCATAGAAAAGCGGGAATTATCATTGGGTAGTTGACTTTATAAGCAATTTTTAAGGGAAACGGAACCAAAGAAAATATTGTTGGATTCCTAGGAAACAACATTTAGTTACAAATAATATTTAATAGAAGTTTTTTGAAGCCATTACGATTTAAAATCCATTATTATTTAATGTTTCATTATAGTTTATTTACCCAGTGAATTGGTTTTATAAAAAATGTGTATAGGTACAGAACCAAAAAATCGGGTTTGCTTCATTGAAAGTTGTCCCCAAAAGACAACACAAAATAATTATGATATTTATTAACAATTTCTTGAACACAAGATATTAAATCCATAAACAGTAATTTTTCACTGTTTTATTATTTTATTATCACTGGGTAATTGGTTTTATAATCCATTCTTAGTAAGAACGGAGTTGTTCTTAGATGGCAACAAAAAAATCGGTGTAAATTATATTTTTTTAAATATTATGAAACCATTATTATATTCGACCCACAAAAGGTTATGCAAAAAATCGACTTCTTTTTAATTATTCACTGTTTCATAATTTTATTATGCAAATCACAAGATTTCGATAAATGCGGCCAAGCGCAAAGACACTTAACAATTTAAAAAAAAACATACAGCTTTCCACGTAGTAAATGCATTTCTGGTTGAGAGCAGGGCCTCCAGGTGAGCTTACAGCTTCTCGAGGAGAATGGAGGAGGCTCCACCGCCGCCATTGCAGATGGAGGCGCAGCCAAGTTCGCCCTTCTTCAGGCTGTGCGAAAGATGGGCCACCAGACGAGCTCCAGACATGCCAATGGGATGGCCAATGGAAACGGCTCCGCCGTGAACATTCACCTTGGCGGGATCCACGTCCAGTTTCTTAATGTTGGCCAGGACCACCAGAGAGAAGGCCTCGTTGACCTCCCACATGGCCACATCCTCCTTGCGAACGCCGGCTCGCTTCAGCAACTTGGGAATGGCCAGAGCCGGGGCAATGGGGAAGTCAATGGGATCGGTTTCGGCATCCTGGAAGGCCACAATCCTGGCCAGCGGCTTGATACCCGCCTTCTGGGCTGCCTCGGCGCTCATGAGGACCACAGCGGCACCGCCATCATTCAAAGTGGAGGCATTTCCGGCCGTCACAGTGCCATTCTCCCGCTGGAAAACGGTGGCCAACTGACCGAACTTGTCAAAGTTCACCCGCTTGTACTCCTCATCCTCGGCGATGACCACCTCTGGTTTTCTCTTCAGCTGGATCTTCACCGGGGCAATTTCGTCCTGGAACACCTTGTTGGCCCAAGCTGCCGCTGATTTCTTGTACGATTCGATGGCGAAGTCATCCTGCTGCTGGCGCGTGATCTCCAGTTTCTTGGCCGTATTCTCGGCACAGTTGCCCATGTGGAACTTGTTGTAGACATCCCAGAGGCCATCGAAAACGATGCCATCGGTGAGATTGACACCGCCATAGGGCGTGGAGCCACGCTTCAGGTAGAAGGGTACATTCGACATGGACTCCATGCCGCCGGCAACGACCACATCCGCGTAGCCAAGCATCAGGGATTGGGCGCCCAGCATCACCGACTTCATGCCCGAGGAGCAGACCTTGTTCACCGTGGTGCAGCACACATTAGTGGGCAGACCGGCGAAAATGGCCGCCTGCCGGGCTGGAGCTTGTCCCAGACCCGCCGACACCACATTGCCCATTATCACCTCCTGGACATCGGACTTTGAAATTCCCGCCTTTTCGATAGCCGCCTCGATCGCCCGGGCTCCCAGTTGGGTGGCCGTCAGTGGGGCCAATTGGCTCTGGAAGCTGCCAATTGGTGTGCGGGCGGCGGAGACCACCACAACCTCGGCGATTTTGGAGCTGTAGGCACGCTGGGCGCTCCAGCGACGCGTGGCCTGCAACAGTCGGGCGGACATCTTGGAATTTAATTAAGTTTATTAACTAGCGCAAGCGAGCACACTTGGAAATAACAAGAATCTAATCAGAATCCAAGCAGAAATCACACCAGAACCTGTTGCTTGCGTAACAAACCGGTAATCGGCATATCGATAGGCAACAGCTGGCGCGGAAACAGTGCTGACAACTTGTTGGATAACAAAGCTAGCTATAGTCGGAAAATAGCTAGAAGGTACTTGATTTTTATTTTAATTTAGTTTTGTCAAGTAAAATTATAACAAAGTTTTAAGAAACCATTTATACAAAATATACTTTTATATTTTTATGTTTTAGCTCTAACTTAGTCAAAAAAAGATATACCTTTTTTTATCAACCAGCTGCTTAAAAGCTAGATTAGACCTGAAAAAGCCAAGTCTAAGCTTAGTTTTTACATTATGCAGCACTAAAAATGCGTTAATTGAATTTAACGGAAGTTGTTACAAGCAAGAAATTTGAAATTTTGAGATTGGAATTTACCTTTTTAAATTAAAAATTTCCAAATGCCTCATGAAAATAGTTATCTCCACAGCATTATAATATTTATTTGTTTAATTTTTTCTGCTATAATCAAACCACCTTCAAATTAAAATCCAAAAAACTATCATCATAGTTATAATTGTTTTTTATTTAATGCAAAAATCCTGCATAAATAGATTTGTTTATGTAACTAATTGAAATTGCACAATGAATGGCATCGAAAAAAGTTCAGATCTTACTGCTAATAATACGATTGCAAAATATGGCAAAAAAAAGTTGGTGTATAAAAAAAAGGAATATATATGTATATTACGGAACTTATTCCACATCACAACGCTCGTAGTTTCCATGGTTGCCATGGCTCCTGGACTCCACAACTCCTTAGATCCATCTGTCCTGATCAGATCACCATCTGGTCACGCGTTGATAGCTTCTGATGGCCACTGGCCACCACCAAGGATCGCCGCATGCGATTCCGCTGGAGCGTGGAGTTCCGCTCCCTCACCGATTGCCTCAGATGCTGGCGACGTGCTCCTCCGGGTCCGCATCCGCCTGCTACTCCAGCTCCTCCGCCCGCCTCCCTTTCCGCCGCATTCATGGCAGCCAGCAGTTCGAAGGCCTGTTTCTTTTGCTCCTTGGTCCAGAGATTGGCAACCGGAGGAGCTGCTGCCGGTTGTTCCTGGGTGATTGGTGGCTTGAGGGCCAACGGAGGTCGCTGCACGCGAGTTGGAGCAGCCTGTATGACAGCCTGATTCACCGCTGGCAGGGATTTAGAAGCCGCCTTGGAACCGCGACTCAGGCCGAAAAGGGAGAGTATGGACTTCCGGCGGGTGGTGGAGGCCTGGCTGTCACCGGAATCATTGCTGGATACGCTCATCTGCATGGGAACGGCTGCGGGCTGGGGCGGATTTAAGACCTGATTAACCACCGCCGGAGGAGGCATGTTCTCAATCCCGTAGGTGACAAACTTCTGGGGCGACTGGAAGGTGACCTTGCGCAGAGTGTTCAGGGATTTGGGAGCCGGCAGAGTAGCCAAATTGAGTTTGGCCACCGTCGGCGATGTTTCATTGAGTTCGATGGTACAATAGGTGTCATCGTGATGAGACTTCAAAGGCTTCCTAGGCGGAATGGGCGGAGCAATGGGTTGTCTGCAACTGCAGGTGGGCTTCTCCTGCTGGAGGATTTTCTCGTGCAACTGCCGCTCCAGACCTTGGACACGCTGCTCGGCCAGCTGCAGCTCCTGCTCCCGGGCCTGTAGCTCCTCCAGTTTTTGCTGCAGCAGGGATTCCTGGGCACGAATGGCATGGAGACGGGTCTTCAGCACCTCATCGAAGATGTTTTGGGTGAGGGCACGCGGGCTGTTAGTAGTCTCCCTAAGCTGCTCCTTCCTCAGGTTTTCCTGGTCCTTCTTCTGCTGCTCCTGCTCCTTCTCCCTTTTCCGTCGCCTTTCCTCCTCCAGCTCCACCTGCCTCTCCTCCGCTCGCTCCTCTCTCCTTATACTTTCGTATAAGGCGGGATCTGATAGCTGTAGCTTCTTAGAGGGAAAGATCTTTCGCTTGGCGGAATAGAAAAGCTCACTCCTCAAATCTGGGGTAAAAACACCAGTGACACTGAGCCTCCTTTGACCGTAGCCCTCATTGAAGCTATACTGTTCCGTAAACAAAGTGCTGGATAGTTCTGGAGGCACCTCCTCCTCCTCTTCCTCGTCCTCAAAGAGTCTTCCGCCCGTGGGCAACGTGTAGAAATCCTCGCCTGCCTCAATTAGACTCGGGAACTTGCCATCCAGCTCGCTGATATTACGCACCACCAAGGGATGCCGAATGATTACCTCGATGCCAGGACGTTGTTCATGATCCACGGCCAGCATGAAGGCGATGATCTCCTGCAGATCGGCACTGTAAACCGCGGGAATCCGGCTGAACTCGCCCTGGGCGATGTTCTCGGACAGCTGGTCAAAGGCTCGTCCACGGAACGGCGGTCGCAGGGCGCACATCTCGTAGACCAGACATCCCACGGCCCAGACATCGCTCTTTCGGTCGTACTTCCTGCCCCTCACCAACTCCGGGCTCATGTAGTGCGGCGTACCCACAAAAGAGGCGGCAAAGCTCTGATCCCGTCGCAGCATCCTGGCCAGACCGAAATCCCCCAGCTTGGCATTCCCAGCCGCATCCAGGAAGATGTTGGCCGGCTTGATATCGCGATGCAAGATGGTGCCGTTGGGTATTTTGTTGTGGCACACCTGCAAGGCACGGCAAAGCTGGAAGAGCACCCGCCAGATGTAGGGCTCCTCGAAGCGCTGCCTCTGGGATCTGGCTCGCTGGACAATCTGGGCAAGATCGCCGCCGGCACAGCACTCCATCACTATATATACCGATTTGGCCTCCCGATTCACCAGATGATGGTAGTACTGCACAATATTCGGGTGCTGGAGCTGCCGCAGAACACTGATCTCGGATACCAAGGCCTCACACTTCGCCTCGTCCAGCTCATCGTAGTTCATGCCCTTCCAGGCAAACAGCTCACCGGTGCTCTTGTCCCGCACCTTGTAGCAGGTGCCGAAGGATCCATTGCCCATCACGGCCAAAACCTCGTAATCCTGCAGGGTCTTCTGCGAAAAGTCCATGCCGGCAGATTCCTCACCGCTCATTTTTGGTAGAATTGTTAACTTGTTATTATTCCGCCGCCTATTTTCGTTCCGCTCGCTATAAAATCTAAACTCGAACTACTGAGACTGGTTTTTGGGATGCAGGATTTTGGAACTCGACTCTTTCTGGAATTCCCATTTTCGGCTACCTGCAAAAACCGGAGAGAACAACAACAAGTGGACGAGGGAGAGGGACGAGTGCTGAGCACTTGTCATTGGCTTGGCCCGCTAAGTCTGGCTTGAGAATATAGAAGTATTGAAAAATATTGTTTTCCGTCTAGATAATACATGAATAAATATTAAAAAAAAAATTATGAGGTACACTATTTGGAGGATTACCTTGTAATCGACTTATAATCACAGCTAAGTTATACAATACAAATAATTGTAGGTACTAACATAAGCATTTTAATTACAGGTCTTAAAATATTAGATTTAATTAGGATCTTCAATTTCATTAAATTATTGTTAGAAACTATAAAATGTTTCGGCAAAATATAGAAGCCTTTAGCAATGCCTGAAATCTGCAAGGCTAATTTTGATTACATTTTAGCAGAGTCATTACAAGACCAATAACACTGACCTTCGTACGAAATTACCCTGTCATTTTTATAAAATCATTTCGCACCTACATGTTAATGCACAATATAGCTATTTTCTCGCCAAGAGCAGCCAGCACTGTCCTGTTATTCCAGCACGTCCCGCTTCTCTCGTTACCTTCCAGGAATGAAGATCATTCTGCTGCCCTCTCGCTCACACCACCAAGCCGATGCAGACACTTGCAAATCTCCTGCATCTCCCTGTCCCGCTCACTCTCTCCCCCGCTGTGAGAGAGTGAACTTGTGAGGCGAAAATCTGGAAAATCCACTGCGCCTGTGTACACACTGCTGACCATCGAGACAATGGGCTAGAAAGAGCCAGCACGCCCAGGAACCCAATTCCAGCGATTCATCACGCTCAATTCTGATCCCGAATACGAAACCCCTAACCCTGGACGGGCCCATAAAAATAAATTAGTTTTGTTGCACTGGCATTTCAATTTGCTGCCTTGTTTGGAAAAGTGGAAATGTCCTCATCGTATTTCATAATCCATATCTGAAGGGGATTCTGTCTAACGGTTTCGACTGGAAGCACTTGGGAACTCAAGCAGGGGCGTGCGAAGGAGAATTTTTGGGGCCATCACTTGTCCAGTGATTTTACCGCAAAATTTCTGGAAACAAATATGTAATAGACGTTTGTTATTAAATATCTCATATGTCCTCTGTTCTTCATTATTGAAATTACAAAAAATAAGTTTCCAGGTAATAAATATATGATTACTGCTAAACTTTATGAAAATTACTAAATAGTTATATTTTGTAAGCCTAGACGAAGAGGCGACGTAATAATTTAATTTAATAAAATTAACGGATTCCTTATACATTTTAAAATTTAAAAAAAATCATTAACACTATATTCAAACATTTTTGATCAGTTGAACTTCATTACTACGTAGTTAAACGAAACAGAAAGGAACATTTTTGGGTAACCACTATTGATTTGATTTATGTGACATATCTGAGAATATCTACAATAATGGTAGTTTGGAGGTCTACAAATGCCCTCCCAAAATATCCTACCTACGCCCCTGATCCGAACTTTGCAAAACTCACATATTGCCCTCTTGCTCGCTCCCGCCGTGATGCCCAGGTAGAATCCCTCGTGAAACGAGTTATCTCCTTGGATTTTCATGGTTTTCGGCTTATCGTTAGACGTGTGTTGATGTTTTTATGGTTTTCCTGGGTAAAACAAACAATGCTACGCAATCCTTCACAAATAAATCACGTTCCTAACCGCAGATCGCCTCCTCCTCCGCAAATGCAGGTAAACAGACGACGACAGGCGATTTTCACATTTCTCCGGTTTATTGGTTAACAGTGAGTGGGGAAAAAATAATATAATGGATAGCGTATAGCGATGCTGGCGGGATTACTGCCAGGACTACCAGGATGGTGCCTTATCCGCGCTGCCGTCAGAGCGGCCGTACAGGGCGCTCTTATCCCGGAACATGGTCAAGCGGTCCGTCTCCTTTTTGTCCAGGAAGTGCCCGATGGCGAATCCCAGCAGGGGCAGTGCGCCCCACAGTGCTCGCTTGTCCAGTCCTAGGACCATGGTGTCTCCGCTCTATATATGGGGGTTGGAGCCTCTATCGCTGATTCCTTAGCTGGGCGCTTTGTGCCAACTGAAGCTGCTGGCGTTTCCACTCGCGGGTGTGCGACCAATCTGCGTAAATCGAGCCGACTGCAACAGTGGGAAAGAATATCACTGCGCCGTACTTTCGAGCCAATTGCACCACAATCCCACTGCCCATAGGTCTGCAAGACAAGCACACGAGATGGGGATTTGTGAGACACAGGTGTAATGTGCGTTGGGGTTTTTGTTATGTTATGGTGAGAATTTTGCCGGATTACGTAATGAAAATGAGTGATATCTCCCAAGCGGCGTGTTAATTAAGTGCGTTTCGTCGAACCCTTCTTACACCGTGTGTGCGCCGAGTCTTCAGTTATGTTTCGGGGTTAGTTTCCCTTGATTTTGGTCTCCAATTTGCTAAATTAGTTTTGTTTTCAACTTACTTATAGCATCGATAGCACCAGGGCTGTCGACTCGTTTTTAGTTGAATGAAATTGACAGCGATTGCCTATCGATTATCAGTAACGGGGATGCCACCTAGCGAAAAGTCATAGAATCAGCTAAAAAAAAAGCTAGCTTCTATTTTGAGAAATTGTATAAATTTGAAATTAAAAATAATATATAATAGTTAAAATTTCTAATGCAATAGATTTTACAAATAACTTACAAAAATAATAGCTTGAGGTATACATGACAAATGTAAGCCCGCTAAAACATTTAAATCCAAGGCGTCTATCGATAAGTGGGCTTGCACTTATCGACCATCGGCCGCCCGTCAATTGTTTTCATAAATTGACGTGTCGTGTCAAATGCGAAAAAACCCAGAATAAACCGTAAACACACTCGCATGGAGTTCCTGAAGAGTGGCATAAAGACGGTGCTGGGCGGCACGGAGCCGGGCCAGCAGCCGAGTGCCGCTGAGACGGTGGAAAAGCTGGTGGACCGCGTCTACTCCTCGACGCTCCTGGAGGATCGGAGGGATGCTTGCCGGGCGCTGAAGGCCCTGTCCCGCAAATACCGCATCGAGGTGGGCGCCCAGGGCATGCCGCCGCTGGTGCAGGTGCTCCAGAACGACGGACAGGATGCGGAGATCATCAGCTATGCGCTGGACACCCTGTGCAACGTGGTAACCAGCGAGGAATTCGACGAGGAGGCCGACAATCCCACGGTTTCGGTAAATGTGGGCGAGCAGTTCACGGAGATGTTTATCAAGACGCCGGAGCATGTCACCCTGGTGATGGGCTACCTGGACGAGTACGATTTCCGGGTGCGTCGCGCTGCCATACAACTGATAACGTCCCTCATCTCGAACAAGACGCGGGAACTGCAGGATCTGGTCCTGGTCAGCCCCATGGGCGTGTCCAAGCTGATGGATCTGCTGACGGACAGTCGCGAGGTGATCCGCAACGATGTCCTGCTGCTGCTGATCGAACTGACCAAGGGCAACTCGAATATCCAGAAGATTGTGGCCTTTGAGAACGCTTTCGATCGCCTGTTCGAGATTGTCCGGGAGGAGGGCTGCTCCGATGGCGGCATAGTGGTGGAGGACTGCCTGATACTGCTACTGAATCTCCTTAAGAACAACTCCAGTAACCAGCAGTTCTTCAAGGAGGGCAGCTACATTCAGCGTTTGGCGCCGATGTTCGAGCTTTCCCAGGATACGGAGGAGACGGGCTGGTCGCCGCAGAAGGTCTCGAACTTTCACTGCCTGTTGCAAGTGGTCCGGGCACTGGTCACACCCAGTAATCAACAGCAGGTGGTGGCCGCCTGCCAGCGTGTCATGCAAAAGTCCCGGCTGCTCCATGCTCTCTGCGAGATTCTGATGAGTAGCGGTGTGCCAGCGGATATACTCACGGAGACGATCAATGCCGTGGCCGAAGTGGTGCGCGGCGATCGCGATAACCAAGACGAACTGGGAAGGGTTATGGCCCCGAGCAGTCCACCCAGACCGGCCATTGTGGTCCTGCTAATGTCTATGATTAATGAGAAACAGTTGCTCGCTCTGCGTTGCGCCGTTCTCTACTGCTTTGAGTGCTTCCTTTACCGCAATGCCGATGGCCAACGGGCGGTGGTGCAGACCCTGCTGCCCTCCAGTACCTCCGATGTGAGTGCCCTTTCGACGGGCCAACTACTTTGCACCGGACTCTTCTCTACAGACGCTCTGGCCAACTGGTTCTCCGCCGTGGCCCTGATGCACTCCCTCGTGGAGAATGTGGCTCTCAAAGAGGAACTTCTGCGCGTTCTGCTGGCAACACCCGGTGGCCAAAGGCCCATCACGCTGCTCGAGCAGTGCACCAATCTCATGCAGCAGGAGCGCTACCGTTTGCAAAGCAAGGTAGGCCTGCTAATGCTTCTCAGCCTGTGGCTAGCCCACTGCCCGGGAGCGGTGAAGGCTCTGCTGGAGACGCAGGGCACCATGGCCTATCTGACGGCCCAACTCTGCTCCAACGAGCACGACGAACGCGAGTTCCTGGTCCAGGGCATGTGCGCCTTCCTCATGGGCCTGTGCATCCAGTTCAATGACAACTCGCTGCCCGGCCAGAAGCGCGAGGACATCAGTCAGCTGATCATCAAGCGAATTGGTCAAGAGAGCTTCTGCAGCAAACTGGGCGAGGTCTCGCGCCACGAGGCCTACAGCAGGGCCTGCAAGCAAGCGCAGATCCGGGCCAAATCCGCCGGAGAACTACTGCTCGACTACGAGTACTGCAAGCTGTACAAGGGCTTGGAGGCTCTGATTGCCAAGCTGGTCAGCGGATTCGATGTGGATGGCATTGAACTGACGGAACTCACCCTGAGTTCGGAAGCTTCTGCTCTGGTCTCCCAGTATAAGGGAATTATTCGCGGCATGGATGCCCAGATTCAAGCCCTGCAGCAATCCTCCAAGGAACTGGAGCAGGAGAATGCTGAGCTGAAGGAAAAACTCGGTGAGGAGCAGTCGCTCAAGGCGCAGCTTTTGGACCAGAACACACTGCTTAAGGCGCAGCTGGGAGCCTCGGCGGGTCAGGTGCAGTCCACCCCGGGATCGGAAGCCACAACGGCCAACGAGGAGGAGCTGAATGCTGCTCGCTACCAAGCCAACATGTACTTCGCCGAGAATATCCGGCTGACCAAGGAGCTGGAGACGCTGCGTCAACAGTTCTCTGCCGAAAAACAGCGGGCGGATGCGGCGCAGGAATCCCTTGCGGCCACGCAAAAGGATCAGGAGGATCTGCTCGAACTGCTGGCCGACCAGGAGGCCAAACTGACGCGATACGAGGAAGCAGCTTCTAATGAAGCTCCCAGCGGGCCGGCAGCCGAGGAGGAGAGTCCCATCCCAAGTGGCACCGCCAGCAGATAAGGATCCTTTTCCGGATAACTTGCTGACCACGTATTACAACAGGATACTGCTCGACTGCCCAAAAAACCCCTTACCTTCTTATATACACACATTCTACTTGTTTTTATTTATATATATTTTACTTACGTACAGAATATATGTTTAGATCGGAATTTAAAACCAATGCAAGATTGTTTTGGCGGGAACTGCAGGAAATCGCAAGAGATAGCTACACATCCGCGCACGTTTTTTGCTTCCATCTCTTTCCAATCTGTCCTTAACTTTTTGTTTGCTTAGTCAATGGGTTAACTTGTCTTATTTTTTGATGGCCAAATAATACCCTTTTTAGACAAATTTATTGTAGGGGTTATTTGGCAATAATGCTTGTATTTAAAAATAATAGTATATTATTGTTTACTTTAAGAATACTCCTTTAAAACTTTTTGGACCCAGCTTTTCGCAATCTATTCTAATTTGGATGTTCCTTTTGTAGAAAATAAAAATATATATACGTATAATCATCAGCTAAGAATGCCAAACCATGTTTCAAATAAACTATTGTCAGAACTGTTGCATTTACCTGACGGAAAAATTGAATAAATAAATTTAAATCAATATATTGAAGTTCCCAGACTATCTTATTTGTTTTTCCATTGGGGGGACACGACTGATTGGATAGTCTGCTCATCTAGTATGGCCCTCAAAAGACTACAAATTCAACACAAACACACCGCATTGTATACCATTTTTTCACATTTATTTAACGTAAATGGTTACAAAGTTTCTTTTATCCTCTCGTAGATCATTTTGATCCGATCTACGTTCAGTTTCTGCTTAAACGAAGAATGTGGGTTCCGTGTCGGCGGCATTTACTTCTTGTCGCTCGAGATGGAGCTCTTGGACTCGCGGATGGAGGCGGAGCGGCGGCGCTTGGCCTCCTCGCGCTTGGCCTTGGACTCCTTCTTGCGCTGCACCAACAGCTTGGCGTAGTCGGCGGCAGCCTCCTTGGAGGCAGTCTGGCGCTTCTTCTTCAGCGCAATGCGACGGTGCTTGCGCTGCAGCACAACGGGGGTGATCAGGCGCTGGATCTTGGGGGCCTTGGAGGTGGCCTTCTTGTTGTCCTTGGCGGGCAGAGGGCGACGCACCACAAAGCGACGCACATCATCCTCCTTCCTCAGGTTGAACAGCTTGCGGATCTTGCTGGCACGCTTGGGTCCCAGGCGACGTGGGACGGAGGTGTCGGTGAGGCCGGCGATGTCCTGCTCGCCCTTCTTCAGCACAACCAGAGCCAGCACGGACATGTTGGCGTCCACGATGCATCCGCGCACGGACTTGCGCTTGCGCTCGCCAGTGCGGCGTGGGCGGTAGCACGAGTGTCCCTTCTTCAGGAGCAGACGCACACGACCTGTGGGTTGGTGAATGTGTAAATTAGTAGGGTCTTCTTCAGGAGGTTTTGTGGATATGGCCAGTGATTGGAAGTCAACTAGGTGGGATATCAAAGAAGGCTAAATTACTTGGATCACAAAAACCCCAACTATTGTATCAAAATAAGTTTCCTTGACTTTCTTTATACCCCTATACCCTACCTAGGTTATGTTTAAAAATGTGTTTTAATTGTTACAATAGATTAAAAAATTCTAGTTGAATATCTAATTGATACATTTCCCACTTTTTAAGTACAACCTTCTGATATAAAGTTACTAAACTACTATCTATAAAGAATTTATAAGCTAAATTCCGAGGATGAATCAATCATACCATTAACGAAATATACACAATCTTGAAAGACGCCAACCCAGGTTATTTTAGGAAACCCTTTTTATAACGAGATAATGATAAACCTCAAGATCTTGTTTTAGGTTATGTTAGGGAACCCTTCTTATCGATCAGACAGATCTATATCTCAGGGTCTTATGCTGGGATATGATATTTACCATTGACCCATAGATAGGTTATGTTAATAAACAATTTTGGATTTCCAATTACTTCCCAGTAAGGTTTCATAAATACTAATCCTTTAATGGAAACTGATAGTATGTTATAGACCTGGCGCTACAAGGGTTACCAGCAAGTTATGCCGGTAACCCATACAAAACCCATATCCCTCCAATCACTGCGAATCCCAAAATGCCGATGGCAAACTCACCGTGGGTCAGGACACCCTGCTTCATGGGGAATCCCTGCTTGTCGTTGCCGCCGGCGATGCGCAGCTGGTAGCCCTTCCACTCATCTCCGAGGATGTCGGCCTCGACGACCTGGCCCATACGCTTCTCGTAGAAGACACGCAGCTTGTGCTCGTCGACCACCTCGAACAGCTTTTGGCATCCCGTCGCGGGATAGGAAACGTTGAGCTGCAACACACAAACAAAAAAACAAGGCACACATAATGTAGTTGTCGTACACAAAAAATATACAAAGTTCGAGTTCGAGTCGGATAAAATATCATCTACTCGTTTAAACGCAATCACTGGTTATTTTCGCTCGCAATCGATCTGAACACCGCGCCAGTGCTTGCGTTTAGTCATTTTCGACATATTTCCCATTGGCCACCGGGCTAACACAGTTAAATTCACAAATTTTCAGCACACCTTCATATTGTCGGTCTGTTTGCACGCAACGCAGAAAAAAAAAGAATCGGCCGAGGTCTGTTGGCTGCCAGCGCAGGGTTGGAAAAGACCGATAGGAGGAAGTGGAGATGGGAGGTGGACTGGTTGCTCCGTCTCATATCGATATTTCGCGATCACGGCGATATTTGTTTACTCTTTGTACGGACTTTCCTAACCATTCCATTAAATAAATTTAACTAGTAAAAGTAATATTACATTTTCATCTAAAATTGTATTATAGACATATTAACATGAGATATTTTATTGTCTATAACATTTTAATTTTTACCGTCAATAAATTTGTATAGTTTTGGTCTCTCAAAAACAAATATTTTATATAAGTTTTCTTAATAATAAGAAATTCGTTTACCGCCTTAAAAGAAATCTTGGTAACATGGTTTTAGATATTAACCTAGTTGAAAAAAATATATATATCAATTTAAAATTTAACAGGCTTGGTTTGGTTATATTTTGGTGACGTTTTGGTATAGGTATAGACTGCATACTTCTGAAATAAAAAGGGTTATGAAAAACCCGAAAAAAATGCAGAAAATGTTATTATTCAATTTTTATAATCATATATGTTTCAAAAGATCGAGGGTGATAGTTTTATTTCGATTCTTATTAAATTAACTGAAAACAAAATAATTTTTTCAATTTTTAATTTTGATATAGTTATCACTTTTTTAGATAAAAGCTAACAAATAATAATGATTTAACACGTTTTTTTTAAATTAAAATCGTTACGGTCCCTGAAAATAACATAAATAATTATTACTTTTCTTAAAGAAATATTTATTTTTATAAAGTCACTTACCAGTTTCAGTATCGCACGTGCACCATCCCTGGGTAAATAAGCCTATCGAAATGGCAGCCCTGCTGTAACGTTGCCGGACGGTCAAAAAATGTGTTTTGTTTTTCGAGTTCTAGACTAGCTGGCAACGCCCACTGCTTTGTTGCAACACGTGTAGTGATTAGAATTTCTTGATTTTGTTACAACGACTGACATTTAAGGATATTTTGGCAAAATGGGCAAGCCAAAGAAGGCCAATGTGGCGACGATCAAGAATGTGAACCTGGAGAAGCAGATCACCGAGGGCAAGGTGGCCAAGAATAAGACCAAGGATAAGGTCAAACTGCGGGCCGAGGAATCGGCGGTAAGAGATAAAGTTTAAAACGCACTTAGAAATATGTATAACTTGATCTTCCACCATTTTTTCACAGAACATCGATGCCAGGAGCAGCCAGAAGATCCTGGCCGCTGCCAAGCTGCAGCAGCTGGAACTGGACGAGGAGAACTTCCCGAGTTTGGTGACCGTCAAGAAAGTCAACTTCAATTTGAGTAAGTGCACCAAATATTATTTTTCCAAGGTAGATAAAGGATAAAGTCCTCTGATTTTGCTAAAATGTCATTCTTATACTAATTTTAACTAACTCTACATCACTGATTTCCTTTCCTCAGACGACGGCAATGCCAAGGAGGATGAGGAAGTCAACGAGAACGACTTCATGGCCGACCTGGACATGGACGACGACGATGTGGCCGCCTTCGAGCGCTTCCAGCAGCCGGCGCAGGAGGGCAAGCGCACGCTGCACCTCTCCAAGATGATAATGCAGAAGATCCAGGAGAAGGAGGCAGACATACACACCAAGATCTCCGACGAGGGCTCGCTGAAGATCGAGGAGATTGACCCCAAGGTGAAGGAGATGTACGAGGGTGTACGCGATGTGCTCAAACGCTATCGCAGTGGCAAGATACCAAAGGCCTTTAAGATCATACCCAAGTTGCGCAACTGGGAGCAGATCCTGTTCATCACGGAGCCACATAATTGGAGCGCAGCTGCCATGTTCCAGGGCACCCGCATCTTCTGTTCGGTGCTGTCGCAAGCGATGGCCCAAAGATTCTACAACCTGGTGCTGCTACCACGTGTTCGCGACGATCTCTGCGAGTACAAGAAGCTGAATATGCATCTGTACAATGCCCTGAAGAGGGCTCTTTTCAAGCCGGCTGCCTTTATGAAGGGCATCATCCTGCCGCTGCTGGAGGGCGGCGATTGTACGCTGCGCGAGGCCATCATCTTTGGCAGCGTGGTGGCCCGCAGCTCCATTCCCGTCCTGCACTCCTCCGCCTGTCTGTTGAAGATCTGCGAGATGGCCTACTCGGGCGCCAACTCCATCTTCATTCGCTACTTCCTGGACAAGCGGTATGCTCTGCCTTATCGCGTGGTGGATGCCGCCGTCTTTCACTTTCTGAGGTGGGTTTATCTATTTATTTTGTAAAGACTTGATTTAACAATAGCTTTCTTCATTAGATTCGAGAACGACAAGCGGGAGCTGCCAGTGCTATGGCACCAGAGCCTGCTCACCTTTGCGCAGCGCTACAAGAACGACATATCCTCCGAACAGAGGGATGCCCTGCTCCAGCTCCTAAAGTAAGTTTAGACAAACCTATTGAAAACCGAAGGTTAAAACTTATTGTTTAAAATTACAGGAAGAAGAGCCATTTCAAGATTACGCCCGATGTGAGGAGGGAGCTGCAGGCGGCCAGTTGCCGCGATGTGGAGATGATGGAGACGGATAATGGCCTGGCTGGGCAGCCAGCCAAGATGTACACAGATGCCGATGTGGAGTACGAAGGCTGAGGCAGTAATAGCTTAGGTTAAATTTAAGATGATATTGTTTTACTATTTAATACCACGAACAGCAGTTCGGATAGTCTTTATATATGTAAATATATACCTACATATGCAGTGAAAATAGAATTTAGTTGTTCGCCCATGGGGAAATGAAAAGCAGTTTTAATCTTTTGAATGTTTTAATAGAAAAAACAAATGTGTGTGTGTTTTTATACAATTTTGCATTAGTTTTTAGTTACTTCTTTTGTTTTATTTTTTTGTTTGACAATGACGGTATCTTTGGGGCCGTCGCAGTCGCATCGGCTATTGACCAGATGGCCCGCATTATACATTATGTATGTATGTAGTTTTATAATCTCAATTTTAAATGTAGTAATTATTAAATATAATTCTGTAACCAAAATCTTTCTAAAAGTTTCGTTTCGTCACTTTCATTAGTCTCTAAGTATTGTTTCGTTATCTCACTCCAACATTTGTTTTGTTTTGTTTTTCATTTGTGTTATTTAAGGGCCAAGGATTCCAAGGATTCAGACCAAGGACCGTTTTGGGTCGGGATCAATTTGAATAATGTACAATAACTACACTGGACCATTTGAAATTAGTTTACCCAAGTACTTAGGCCTCGAGCCCTATCAATATTTTTGTTTCTTATGTTTCTTATTCCAAGCTGAGCTTTGATTTCAAAATACAATTTGTAAAGAGAGTGTTGTATATTAACCGATCTTGAAAGCAATATGAATTTGGAAAGCCGTCAGTGAGTAGGGATATCGAAAGTTATTGGGGCTTATATAGGCGGTGATCGTTCAAAGCTAAAGCCAAAGACATAAATTGATATACTCGCATGTAGAGGGGGTACAGTGGGCACTGGCTAAAATGAACACCGAATGAAGGCTTCTCACCTGGCGCCCAAATCGATAAAATGAAAGTGGAAATTATTCATTTGCTTTTTGTTCTTGATCGTTATTTATTTGATTTCAGTGAATTACTTTTTAGTGTTTTTCGTTTCGATTTTGATTTTGGTTTTGGGACCGTTTTCAATCAAACAATCAAGTATTTACCCATTGGTCCGAGTTGTGTTGTGTTTTCGATTCCAAAAAGATACAAATATACAACTAATTTCGTCTGCCTCAAATGGTCATTGGTTCCGCAACCGAATTAACAACAATTAAACGATATGTATCCATTTTGAATGGCACAGTTTTGTTAACGTTAAACATTTCCTAAGTGGTTTCTCCTCTACATTTCTACATTTTTGGGTTTCAATAACTCATGGATTAACTCAGGATAAAACTAACATCTGATCAAGCTCACGCATTAATAATGTTTGGAATTATTTTATAATTTAACAACCTCTTTGATTTATTTTGTTCTTTCTTGGCTTCCTAAACTCTCCAGTTATCGATGGATTGAAATACTCAAAAATCTGAGACAAGGATAAAGAATCGAATAAAGGATGAAGCTACGATTTTGATCGGTATTGATTATTTTACGATTAGAATGATCCCAACTGATATGCTGTTTGATTTCAAGAAGCTACAACCATTTTTTCTTTAACAAGGCCTTGGATCGGAGGTGTATACTATATGTATAAGGGATACAGATACACACGAGCGTTATGGGGCTTTTTAGGAGACGACCTTTGGAAGGCGATTCGAGCGAGAAACAATTATGCCTGGACTGTTGGACCTTACAAATCTATGTATTTCCATAATGACGTGGAGGTAACAAAGAGCTAAATGGATACGTTAGATGCAATAATGGGTATGTATATAAGATCAATATGTTAGCCAACATAAACACGGCCGTTTTGGTAGTACAATTCGATTCGATTATGATAATAATGTCATGTTCTAGCGCTAAAAATCAATTTCTCATCTATATTTCGCGTACGCCCTTACTAATACGAGATTTTCTTCCTCACTTGCTTTTCGGTTTCTTATGTTTCGGGATCTTTCGATTTCCGATTTTTAAATACACTTGACTTAAGCTTAGTATTCGGTTTATGCTATGTATCGTATGTTAAACAACCCATGATTAGAGTAAAAGTCGAAAATGCAATCCTGGACAAGATTCTTTTTGGTGTATGCATTTCCCCGCGCCACAATCTGGGATCTACGATCCCCAGACTCCTCCGCGCCGTCATCGCCCCAGTCCCCAGCCCCAGCCCCATCCCAAGCCCAATTCCCGTCTGATTCCGGAAACAGAAATGGATCCGGAGACGCACACGTACACTAGAAATAACACAACCATTGTGGAGGCGTTGGCTTTGAGGCGGCTTCCATCCGCATGCTGCATGGCGGCGGGCTCCTCACCTGAAAGCATTATCATACCATTTATGAGGCGTGTTCCCCTACAAGATCCCCACTTACCGTTCAGCACATGGACCATTACCGTCTCCGTAATCTCGTTGCCCAGCATACAGGTGTAGTTGCCGGTATCCTGACGATTGGCATTGGCGATGTACAGGCGACTCAGAGCTCGTCCTGGCAGCATGTCCGTCTTGACACTACAAACAAAGTAGGGATAAATATTTATAAGGATTTTTATAGCTATTATGATGATCAATGAACTGAGCTACACCACCACACCATTACAAATTTCTTATTTGGTACGTTACATTTTTATAAAGATTTTGTATACTTATAATGATGACCAATGAACTAAATCCAAAAACCAGTCGATTTTGGTATTTTATATCATATCGTAGGCCTTATCTTATTTATGCTGTTACGGAACCAATCATGGAATCATTAAACCTAAAAGCTAGTCGTTTATAAGTTAGTCCGTATGTAGTATATAATATCATATCGAAAGCCTTATCTTAATTTAGTAGAAAATTACACCCAGAGAAAATACATCTAAAAACAAAACATTCTCCACTCGATTTAAATAATTTATGCATATTTAAAAAATGTTTTATAACAATACTTATTTAACTTATTACTTAATTTAATAATTGATAAATGTCTTGTACAGAAATCATACCCCTACGTAGAGTCAAAGTCCTGGTAAAAACTCTAAACATTTTTATAGAACTTCAAGCCTTATGAACTTAATATCATGTCAAGTACCCAATTCGAATCCTACCATATTTCTTATATGAGCATTATATATTTGTGGGGACCTTAAATCCTTATATACTTAATATATCCCACCTAATTCCACCGCGACTGGTGTCGTAGTTGAGCAGCCGCAGTCCGTGCCGCCAGGTGATGTAGGAGGAGGGATGCGGAATCTTGGAAATGACGCACTGCAGCTCGATGGTGCTGCCAGCCTTGTAGTACTTCTCCGGCGTGGCTGAGCCCCGCTCGTCGAGGATCTCCACGTGAGGAACTGGCGGAAAAAGAAAAGGAGTCAGCCTGGAGGAGTTACATTGAACCATTATCATACCAATTATCGTTAGGTAGACGAGCAGGACGAGCGGCGGATGCGAGGACACCTGGCACTCGTAGGGACCCTCGTCCCGCTCGTTGGCAAACTGGATGAGCAGCTTCCAGTCGTTGGGCTCCTCGAACTCCAGCGAGTACCGCGAGTCCCCGCTATACGTGTGCTGGCCAAAGGTGATCAGGGTGAGATCGTCGCCACGTCGCCGCATCCAGGACACCGTCTTGCCCTGCAGATCGTTCACCCTGCAGTGCAGATAGACGCTCGACGAGAGCTGGGTGCTGATGTTCAAGGTCGTGAACGGGTCGGCGAAGAAGGGGAACGGCTCGTGGGTGGTCGTCTCGGTGACCTCCAGCTCCTCATCCTCGGGCGTGTCGGTGAACGGCGACGAGAACTCCTGCCAGAAGTTCTTGGGGAACGTGTCGAAGGGATCGCCAGCTCGCGGTCGTTTTACTTTTCGAAAAATGGATTTAAACATATGAAATCAGGTTTTTAGATAGATGATCCATTGTAATTTATTAAAATAAACTTTAAGAAATGTTAAAAACACCAAATTTATTTAGAATATTAAGGTTTTAAGTTGCATAAAGTACAGCATTTTATTATTTTTGATTATAATAATCTTAAGATCTAAAAATAAAAACTGATATATTTTGTATAATACATATACAAATTTTACAAAGATGCGCATCTTAAATATTAAGCAGGTATTATCTTAATATTCAGATTTAATGTTAATATATGTATTAGGTACACTATATAATTCCATTTGATACACTTTATATCATTAAATATTATACCCATCATATTTTTAGATCAAATTAGCATAAATAAATATTTTTCCTTTGACTAATCGAAAGAGTCAACGCAAATAGTTAGACTCCGGGTGAAATTTGCCAAAGTTTGAGTTGGGTAAAAGTTTTGTGATGTGATTAGGGATAGCAAAAGAAGAAGAAGAAGAAGAGGGGGAGGCTAAAGTATGAGAACACTCACATGTGGTCGACGTGGAGCCCGAGCCGATGTGATGGAGTGAGGAGTATATAATCGCCAGTATCCAAAACAGCCTCGATCTCATCACTGCAACAGAGTATCTTCATATGCCGATACGATACGATGCGGGGCACAGACGCAGGACACGGATATGGGTACGGGATGATGCATCAACTGGCGCCACTCACCGCAGGATATGCGCCTGTAATCTGTTCTATATCGATCCAAAGCCAACTGCATCAGCGTCCCACTGCATTGCCAGCGGATTTCACTTCGCTCATGGACTACCCTGAGCCCATATATTGGACATATTGCACTTAAGGATTTGGATTCGCAAAGAGTCCTTGCTCGAATATTTTTGTTTGACACTTCACGGCGCGCGGGTGACTGGGGGGTGGGCTGAGGAATGTCGGAAAATTGGAAAATCGGAAAAGCGTTTATTAACCAGCTCGTGTTGCGTGTGTATTTATCCTTTTGCAACTGCTGCTTGGATGGCCAATAAGCGGGAATGTAGGTCAGGGCATGCTCTGCGCATGGCCAGCATCCACATCCCTAGGAGACGAAACCGAAACGAAGTCCCCTTCCCGAACCCCGAAATAAATAGAAGACGAGACTCACCACTTTAGGCTGAAACAATTACAAAGTAGTACTATATTCCCTAAAAATACGGATTTTATGCTTTTGGCCGAGGAGTTTCGCTTGCATTGACCCAAAAAAAGCTCTTTTGAGTTCGGCGGATGGTTCAGATAGAGATTTGTAATATCTTCAATATATAAATACGTATTTGCCGGGCCGTAGAAGTTGTTGTTCCCTCACCCACAATTGCTGCGGCACTGAGTTCGCTCCGAAAGTCCAGCATCTCTCTCGACAACTTCGGAATCTAGAGATTTCCAACCATTAAACAGGGTTCCACAAATCTGCTAGTCCTTAAAATGTATGTAAACAAGATCTAAGAGTATAAATAAAATTGATATAAAAATGTATTACGCGTCCAGTCTAAAAATTCAGCCAAGTTATCTTTTTTATTATTTAGAATAAGCTCAAAATTCAAAAACCGATAGAAACTCGATAGTTATCGATAGGCAAAGGATTATCCTCGCACAACACAGTCTCTATTGCCATCTCGCTTTGTCATTAATTTACCGTTAACATAACAGTCGTTACTCACTTTATCAGGAATTTAAATGACTAATTGTCCAGCCACTAAATCCATACATATGTGCATATGTATGTAGTTCAAATTAAATTGTTTATGGCACTTATTTATGCTTCCTGCGCATGTGCAGTAAAACCGTACAACTAATTCGGTGGTTGCCACAGCTTTATGTGTATGGGTGAGAACATAGAACTTACACTGGCGGCGTATAATAAGTGCATATCTTTTATTTATTGCGCGAATTCTTAGGTATTAAAGCTTTCGAAAAATAACTTATTGAGGTTTTACTTGACTATTTTAAATTTTAAATTAGAACACTTCAAAACATATTTATATAATTTTTAAGTTTGTTAAAAAAAAGGAAAGAATATTTATATAAACATTGTGCCTTCCGATTTAATTAGAATTTATAAATATAGTTTTTTAAATGGGCTTTAAATAGTTTTTTTTTAACTTTTTTAACACAGTGGAGCTTTTATCTTTAAGCAATATTTTCAAAATATGTAAGTATAATGTGTAGGGTTATAGAACACGCAAGCATAAAAATTTCTTTTAATAGTGGACGATTTAGTTTTCATCCCCATTTCTAAATCAGTGTTGAACATAACGGTTCTTGGTGTGATTAATTTTGACGAGCAGTGTTTACAGCCGCCCTTATCTTTGGTTTTTGGTGGTGTGAGTGCCTCGCGATATGAAATGACATAAGTGTGCACACACACACCCCTGATGGGGGCACATGGATGCGGAAAAGAACCGTTCATTCGCATTCTTGCCGCTGACAATTGACATTCTCAATCGCTTTTTCCATTTGTTTTCATTTTCTCCTTCTGCCTTCTTTTTCACCTTTCGAAGAAAACGCACTTTGAATATTAAATCAGGCGAATACGAAAACCGAGAAATCGAAAATCACTGCCGATTTCGAAGGGTGTGTGTGGTTGTGGTGTGGAATTACTACGATACGATACGGCGACATAGGGCAGCGCAGTCGGCAGCGGCGAAAAAGCAGCGGCGTCAGCATTTCCATTTCGGCATTGCAGCTCAAAAATCGGAGAATCAGAAACTAATCAGCCGGCAGAGGCTATAGCAGTCGTCCGATCCCAAATCGCGGAGTATAATACCAGGAAATAATACCCATTGACATGGAGGAGAACAATTCCCGAGTGCTGAGCCTGCTGGGCGGTCTGGCCATCGGAATCGTGGGCTTCCAGGTCTTCCGAAAGGTCCTGCCCTGGATTTACGCCAATGTCGTAGGTCCCAAGGTCTTTGGCTCCTCGGTGGATCTTTCCAAAATGGGCGAATGGGCAGGTAAGTCGGTTGCTACGAAAAAAAATTGCCGGAAAGGAATGGTAAACGAGGGCAGTTCGAGTGCACAGTGAAAAAAAAGGTACAGCTATCAAAAGTTTATTTGGTATCCATAATAAAATATAAATAGTTTCATATACATACATACAAATGTGCATAAAGGTCGTAACCCTTTACGTTTTCTGAAAACAAGGGTTACAAACCTTATACACAAATATAAACCTTTAAAAAGGAGATCTTTAAAAACTTAAGCATTTTAATTAAATTTCCAATAATTTGATTGGTGGTTTTGAGATATTTCTTGAATATTTTTTTATTCCGAATAAAACAAATTTTCCTAAAATAATATTTTAGAAGCCTAAAACCTGCTTCAAATTTTTATAAATTCCAGAATATGTATGTATAATATTTGATTTATTAGAAATATTTCTTAATTTCCTATGGAATACCTGGTTTGGTCAGATTTTTTCACTGTGAGCGATAAGAACGTTCCCCACGCCCCATTAAGTCCACCGATAACCCGTAGAACTTTTGGCTAACTTGTATAATTTGCAGTTGTCACCGGCTCGACCGATGGAATTGGCAAGGCCTACGCCAAGGAGGTATGTAAATGATTTCGCGTTGACCCAATTTTGACCAGCAAGCCAAGTTCTTCCAAGTCCCACTAATGACTATTGCCAACGGGAAGCGGGTCAAATGCAAAAATCTAAAAATGAGCAATTAGAAATTACTAATTACCGAATTGAGTGTCGCCCACAATGACTTGGACATTGGTTTTGCGGTCGCCGATGCATTAGCCAAGTGAATCTGCACTTTGAAATCGATCTCCAGTCTCCAGTTTAGTCGCAAACATTCCCTAATAGTGTTTGCTTGGCTGAAAATTACTACGTGTGCAGCCTTCACACCTGTACCTTTTGTTATTTATTTTTACAAAGTGCAGTCGCATTGTTTTTTTTTTTGGAAGACGGGCGGTTCCCGGTTTCATTTTGTAATACCCACTTGGGACATTCAAAGCTAGAACCCATAGAGAACACGTGTTGCCCGAGTGGCTATTTACTATACCTATATATACCCATATAGGGTGGAGTACAGGGCCCCGCCCGAAGCTTCTGCCAAATTAGCATTCGATGTGCGTCGAACGCACAGAAAATGGTTCAATGTCCACTCCAAATACCTATTTATTCACGTATTTCTTTTACTTCACACTGACATTATTTCCTGTTCTTCGCTTTACCGGGTTATCAGAATTTAAAGCCCCCATTCTTCATTAGGAACATTATTTGTTTTAATAACATTTGTATTTATGTCGAACAAGCAAAGTTCGGGGCTTGTTTATCTTAGTTCTGATAAAAGAATAAGGTTTTCAAAAGTCGGTAAATATAATCAGGCATTTTTTGACTAATATTTATATCCAATTCTTCAATTTTGGAAGGAAGCTCTTTGTACTTATTCAAATAGTAATATCTGTTGAAACGAATCCAAAATCCAAAACCTATACCCTTTTATATTAAACTTTACCACTAAAAATTCAATGTATAATAAAAAACTGTTCTAAATATTTTAGTAATATTTATAAAACCTATTTTAGCTGGCTCGCAGGGGACTGAAACTGGTGCTGATCAGCAGATCCCTGGAAAAACTGAATGTGGTGGCCAAGGAGATAGGTAAGTCCACTCAACAAAGACAGTCAACGATCGACTCTAACTAGTTTAAAACCTGCATACTTTCAGGGGATAAGTACGGCGTGGAGGTGCGCGTGATCGATGTGGACTTCACCGGTGGCGCCGAGATCTACGACAAGATCCGCGAAAAAACCACTGGCCTGAATATCGGTGTGCTGGTCAACAATGTGGGCATCAGCTACAGCCATCCGGAGTACTTTCTGGACTGCTACAAGGCCGATCCCAAGTTCCTTCGCAACATTGTGGCCGCCAATATTCACTCGGTGACCCACATGACCGCCCTCTTCCTGCCTGGCATGATTACCCAGCGTCGCGGAGTGATTATCAACCTGTCGTCCACCGCCGGAGTCATTCCCAATCCTCTGCTGAGCGTGTACAGTGCCACTAAGGTGAGGTGAAAGCCCTTTTTACATTGAAATTTTTATTTATTCCCCTTGATTTCTGCAGGCCTTTGTCAACAAATTCAGCGACGACCTGCAGACGGAGTACAAGGAGCACGGAATCCTCATCCAGAGCGTCCAGCCGGGCTTCGTGGCCACCAACATGTCGAAGATCCGCAAGGCCAGCGTGTTCGCTCCCTCGCCGGAGACCTATGTGCGCTCGGCTCTGTCGACCCTGGGAATTGCCACCCAGACGGCGGGCTATCTGCCACATGCCCTGCTCCAGCTGGTCATTCACTTCACGGAGGCCGTGTTTGGCGAGCAGTTCGCCCGCAGCGTGGTCCTCAAGAACATCCTGGGCACCCGGAAGCGGGCCCTGCGCCGTCTGGCCAAGGAGCAGTAGGAGAGGTGGAGCTGAGAAGGATGAGGCGGATGAGGCATTTATTGGGAGTCGGTTGGGGTGGAGCGCCAGTTGGGTTGTGGGGAAAATCCGGCTAGTCATGTAGCTTACGAAATCACCGCGCGTCATATGAATCAACAAACAGAAAGCTTGAAATACCAAAAATGTTTCCCGAATAAACTAAGACTAGTTAGTTTTTGTCATTGAATAACATTGGAGATTCGCAAACAGCCATGTCATGTAAACAATAAAACCATGTGTGCAAACACAAAGTGACTAGATAAATATATCTAGTTTCTAATGACAAACAATGCTTTTTATTAACAGCCCTACAAAGGTCAATTTTTAAGATTTTTCTATTCTATTTTTTAATTTGAATATTTTGATTTTTTTTTTAACAGTGTTCATATATTCAGGGACATTTTTTGTATTGATATTCTTTTGGGATTAGAAACGTGTATTTTATTTAAATTTTAGAACACACTTGATAATGGCGACTTTTTTTTTTCTATTTTCATATTTTAGTTATTGACTTAAAGTTGGTTTTAATTTTGTATCTTAGAATATCGGTCTTCTTTTTCTTCCGCAGTGTTTTTTAAATTATCCTAGTTTAGTACTTGAACATAGATTTTTTTCTAAAATCATTCGTTATTTAATTTCCATCATAAATAAATGTTTTATTTTAATTATAATTGTGTTATTTTTATTTTTCACTTTTAAATGATTAAATTTTCTATCAATTTTTCCTTCCTCATTTGATTATTTGAATTCCAATTTGAATTCGAATTCGAATGCAAATCGATAGCGGCACTCTCGATGACGGCAGGAACTATCGCTGGGCCACCGATAGGCGGGCCCTTCGGTCTATCGACGATATGGGAGGGAGGTGTATATATATTGGCGAAAATCATAAACATAACAGTAAAGATAGTGGATAGCCGGGCGTGAAAGCGGACTTGTGACGTGTTATCAGGGCCGCCGCGATAAGCCCAAGCCCAAGAACCGATCCCAACTGCGCAGCAGCAGCGCCAGCAGCAACAACAACCAAAATCGGAGGAGAGTGTGTAATCAGTAATCAGAGTCGAGTTGTTTTGATTTCCTTCCTCGGAAATGAAACGAAACGAATCGAATTGAAATGAAAAATGAAACTCCGCTCCGGATAAAGCTGGCCAATCCAATCAACTTGTTGCGGATCCGCTGCGTCGCCCAGTATTGATTTAGCACATATAGCAGACAGTTGTGATTCGGGTTCCGATTCCCAGCCAGCTGTCTCCACTTTAGCCCGTTCCCGTTCCCGTGCCCGTGAATTTCAGCCTCTGCCTCTGCCCCCCATATCATATATTCTATATACGATACGACGCTTCTCCAAAAACCGATACACCATACGATACCATATTTGTGTTCGTTTTTCATTCGCGGAGGCGGAGGTGGCGAAGAGAAGCGGAGGAGGAGGAGAAGGCGGCCGTGGATAAGGCGGAGGAGGAGGAGGAGGTGGACACCAGAGCAAAGCGGAATTGACGCAATTGCTGAGAACTATTTTTAATGGTCAGCAGCGGGTCGAAAATGTACGAAACTCATCAAATATTCAGAAGACAAGCAGCCAATAAGCTGAGGCAGTGATTCGGAAGTCCGGAGTCAATTGGCCGATGGAATCGGAGGAGTGCGCAGTGGACACCATGGAGAATCGCCGCCTGCCGCTGTTTCCCATCGAACCGGAGCCATCCGTAACGGCCACGCAGCGCCTGACGCTCCTGGCCACCAGGTACAGTAACCATCTATCCCATCCATAGATCCCTTTGATAACCCAATTGATATAACCAAATATCCCTTACAGACTGCTACGTGCTTTGCAACTTAACTGGAGGATTATCGTCTCGGGCATCACACTGACACTGCTGGCCGTCATCTGGTATTATCCCACCTTCTTTCTGTTCTTCGCCTTCGTGGTCTATTCTCTGGTCTTGGTCTTTGCGGGTAAGTCTTCCGCCTCGATTCCAGGGCGTAGCATTGGAATGGAATGATTTTGGGGGGAATGAGTCACCTTATCGGGCAATCAGTTGCCCGAGCGAAGGGGCTAATTAAAATTGCCAAATATCTAATGGCCCTTATCACTCGCCGACAGCTGTGGCCGGCACCGTCTATATTCATTATATATTCACCACCAACGAGCCGACGCCACCAAGTCGCGTGCCCTCGCGACTGCTCTACAATGCCACCAAGTGAGTTCCGGACTTTGCTCTATATGATATGTACCCCCTATATCTTTATCTCCATCTCCATACCTATCTCTTTTCACCCTCAGAAGCAACATCTTCGATCTGCCCAAACCCATTAAGAATCCCTCGAATCTGCCCTTGATTTTCGGCAAAACAGTGGACCTGCAGCTTCAGCAGATCATTGAATATGTTCTACGGGACTTTATGTTGCCATGGTTGGGGTGAGTTCATTAGTTGACCCAGTAAAACCTTCGCTAATGGTTCCCTTATGTCTTAGTTATGTGGTTACCAAGCCCAAGCTGATCAACGATGTGGTGCGCGAGGATCTGTGGAACGCCATACAGAAGATCCATGAGCGGGCCACGCGAATGGACGCTGCTAAAATCATAGCCGTGGACATGGTCAACCGAGTGACGGTGCATCTGGAGAAGATTCGCATTGCAGAGGCCAGAGCGTGAGTGCTACCCTTAATAATCATTTATTAGTTTGAGTATATAAAATAGGAATGGTTAAAAATAAACTGTCCTACCCTAACTATATGTCGAAATTATTTATATAAAAATATCTCATGATATGGTGAGATTAGTAATAACTCTTTTTTTTAATCATGCTTAAAACAAAGAAATCCAATTCAAAGTATTATTGATAAGATATAATAAGATATCATTTGCAATTAGTTTTTTTGTTTTATATTTTTGTCTGTGTTTTTCCAAATCATGGAAGAATGCAGTGTTCAGAATTAAATGTAATTTATATGCGTCAGCGAGTAGTCATCAATCGCAAATCATTAAGTTGGTAATTAATAAGCTGAAAGGCAATACCTGTGATTACTGTTGAGTTCTGTTGTTTAACGATTGTAGCACTTTGGATAAAACTAAAAATAAGGGTATTTAATAATAGGGTTATAATGTATAGGGTATTTTTATTAATTATAATTATATTGACTTTTCCAGAGCTGAAACAAACTCGCCTCCGGTTTTCAGTACCAACCCGTACCTCGCCGATGAAGAGAAGGAGATGGAGTTCCTGCGCAAGCTGTGTGAGATTATGGTGATCCTGCTGCTGCCCCGCGGCTACTCCCTGCCCCCACTGAAAGTCCTGCTCAGCGAGATTCTCTCCTACAAGAGTAAATAGTACCCAAGATTACCATAATATCCAGCCATTTATCAACCATCCCACCCGTAGTATTCTTTCCCATGATCAAAATGCTCACAGCACCGGATTACATTAACCAAAAGGTGGTGCAGAACATCGAGACTCGTTTGGCGGCGGCGGCGATGAGCAAGCGGAGCTACGAGTACGCAGCCAGCTTCGAGGACTTTCTCAAGATCATCAACAACTCAGGCAACCTTGAGGAGCTCTCGCTCATCCGCAAGAGCATCGTCAACGACCTGATGCATGCCACCACCATGCAGAATCTGCAGCGTGCCAAAGGCCTCGATCCAGATCACGAGGACCATTCGCTCTCCAAGTCAGAGCTCACGGCTGCCGTCCGGCTGAAGCGCTATGTGCGCCAGCTCACGATGGCCAAGGGCGAGTGCGAGAAGAACCTGGCCAAGTTCGGCTGGAATGGCAACTACTCAAGCGATATTGTAAGTGATCTTCGGTACTCTACATCCCTATAATACTGACTATCCTATATTTTCTTACAGGACCTAACGCTAGTTGAGATCCTGAACACTGCGGTGGGCCGTCGCTACTTCACCCTGTTCCTGGAGCCGCTGAAGGCCAGCGCCCTGATTGGTTTCTATTTGGCCGTGGAGGAGATCAAGCACGCGCACAAGTCGGCCAGCCATCAGCTGGGCACGGAGATCTTCTATACATACATCCGGGTGCCCAAGTCAGAGATTCACATCGACAAGCACGAGCGCAAGCTGATCGAAACGTTCCTGCTGGGCGATGCCGATCCGGATATATTCTATGACATCCAGCGCAATATATTGCGCACGCTGGAGGAGAAATACTATCCGCCATTTGTGCTGAGCGATCAATACCGCCAGCTGAAGGAGGCGTTGGACTCTAATGAGATTGCAGATCCTACGCTGCTTATGTGCCACACCATTGGCGATGCTCCGGAGCCGCTGGCGGATGAGCAGCCGGGCGTATCGGATGGACTTAACGGCGGGGCCGGTGGGGCCATCGATGTGGCCGCCCACACGTCGTATGCACGACGAAAACTGGAACAAATACAGGAACGCATTGACAAAAAGAACCAGGCGCTGGACGCCCTCAAGTACTCCGTGAAGCCGGAGTCCAAGGTACTGTCCATACTCGAGAAGGAGATGGAATGGCTGAAGAGCGAGAAGCGCCAGACGGAGGCGCATTTGCGTCGCACAGACGCCTGGACGGAGCATTTGGGCAAGTGGAAGGCGACCATACAAAGCGTGGAGGTGAGTGCTCCTCCGGACTGGGGTGTTAGCAAACAAAAAAACCCCTTAACTCTTACACTTTTATTTTTTCTTCATAATGCAGGTCTCCGATGAGAAGGAATCGCTGCAGTTTATGATCCTGGTGCATGTGGACGAAGACATAAATGCGCCACAGCAACCGACCTCATCCAAGAACGGCGACAGCGGCCATGCCCATATGCGCAGGCGACCCTCGGGCATCTCCAGCGGCTGGGTGGTAATGCGCTCCCTCAACCAAGTGCATGTGGGTATTCCTTCGGTACTCTGCTCTGAGCAGTACTAACTTTTAGCTCTATTTCTAAAGGAGCTACAGCGGAAACTGAGGCACGTGAGCTCCAACCTGAAGGCCATCGACCTGCCCACGAATTTCAAGTTCTTTTTCCTGAAGGCAGACAGGCATGGCCAGGAGAAGGCTAAGGCACAGATTCAGAAGTTTTTGAATGTAAGCTGGAGTATTTAAATTAAAATAAGGAATTTCCATTGATTTGCTTTCCGCTTAATCAGTTCATTTTGGAGGACGACCATCTGAATGGCAGCGAGGCCATCTACACGTTTCTTAGCCCCAGCTCGGATCACCTCAAGCAATCGCTGCCCTCGCCAAAGAAGTCCAAGTTCTCGCTGGCCACGCTTTTCCGCAGCGATGCTGGAAAGGCCCACGAGGCCAGCAAGGCCACCGATCCCTTTTGGGGGCTGCAGCGCGACGACGAAGACATATCCAACTATCTGGATGGCGAGTCCGGCGGTGAGGCCAAAATGCTAGCTGCGGATCTGGACAGCAAGGACTCGATAGCGGAACCGATGTACGCTTTGATGGGCGAGATCTTCGACATGGGCGGGGTGTTCAAGTGGCTGCGCAAGAGTCTCATCTCCTTTGTCCAGATCACATACGGCCGGACGATCAATCGGCAGATCCGCGAATCGGTGGCCTATCTGTTCGAGGAGTCAATGCTGCACAACTACTTCTCGGCCATCCTTAAGTCCTTTTGGCCGGGCGGCGTCCTGGCCTCTGCCTATCCGACGCGATCGGAGGATATGCGGGAGATGACCACCACGGCGGCCAAGGCGCTGCTCACCGATCATATACCGGAGGTGCTGTGCAACCTGGTTGGGGCCCAGGCGGCCAAGCGAGGTGTCCTCAAGGTGTTCGAGGCCCTGCAGAATCCCGCCTACAACAAGCAGCTATTCTATGTGAGTTGCTAATGCCATATTCGTAGCAAATATATTTATAAATGTATGATCTTCAGGAGTTGCTGGAGATACTCATGATTGAGTTCTTTCCCGAGATCCGCCAGCTGCGGGTCAACAATGCCAATGGAACCAAGTTGAATACGGCCACCGCTGGAGCGGCAGCTGCCTCTGCTGCAGCGGCATTGGTGGCTGCCACGGCATCCGCTTCGCTGCCCTCGCTGAATCACAGTGGCGGAGGGCACAGTGCGTCCGCGGGAGGCCACCAGAACCATCAGGGATCCTCGACGGCGAGCGGATCCGCTGCGGGAGGCAGTGGCTCCGGCGGTGGTGGGGCAGCGTCGCACCACCAGTCGCACTACCACCACGCTACATCCCACCACCACCACCACTCGCAGGCGGGCAGCTCCAAGTAGGGACGACGCCCCACTTCGTTTTACCTTACCTTAACTTTAACTTAAACTTAAACTTACATTTATTTTTTTTATTTATGTTTTTCGTTTGATTTTATGTTTGATGTTTAATGCTCTCTGTCTCGCTCTTTCTGAGAACGGTGGATATTGTTGATTTAGCCGGAGAAAGGGATTACAAAGAATAGTTAAGTAGGAGGCAACACAACTCAGTAGTTACACCAGTATCATTCCCTGTACAAAATGCAGACTTAAAATCCATATGATTTCGGTCCTTGTTGTTGATTCGTTTGTCCATCACCTCCCGTAGGCCAGATTTGTTTGTTATGTGTATATGTCTGTACATAGGTCAGTATTAAGCGTTGTACCAAATTGTTGTTTATATACTCGTATAGTGAAATGTGACACTCAGCTTTGATTGATTATTAATTATAGTTTATAGTAGCAGATATTGAGCCCAAAGTTGTGTCTGCAGCTGGCGGTGAGTCGGTGCTTGTGATCCCCAATCCGCTCCAGCTGCAGATCCGTCTCCCCCATCACAAAAAGATTATAGATCACAAGGCAGGTGAGATTAGTTGGAGGCAAAATTGTAAGAGTATTAAACAGTGCGTTCCATGGCTATAAGGCAGGTCTAGGGGTCACAATCTTGTTGCTTTTGCAGATTCGTTAAACTATGGCTGAATGGCAGGATATTGATTGTATGGTTTTTAATTATTTAAGTTTTATTATGGCTCCTTTACACATAATTCAGTTTATACTTTTCCCTGTAGAGCGAAAGTTGTATTCCTTTTCGAATTTGTAATTTAGTTATTTATTTGTTCAAACCTTTTATTCTTTAATTAAAAATTGTATTCCAAATTTTCCCCAACTGACCAAAAATTGTATTTTAATGACTTATAGTTGCCTAAAGCTGTCTTTAAACAGTACGTTTGATAACAATAAAACAGTCGTAAGTCAGGACTTTAAAGAAGCATTAATCCCAAAGCACTTGGAGTGATCCAACTGCATTTTGATACCAAAATGAGATTAAAAAATCCAAATTAGTAGAATAAACTATGGCCGAAAACTGTTTTATGGACCTGAAACGCCCTGTAGACACCCACCACCCCCAAAAAAAACCCAAAACCCACTTTAGCACTAGGCAAAATGGCACTTAGACGATTCATCCCAGTGAGCCAAACGTATCCCACTTAACACCCACATCCTGGCAAAGTTTCTAGGCGCTTTCAATCTATTTATGTATTGCAGTTGTACACTTTTATGTGAAAATGCGAAATAAAGTTCGCTATTTATGTACATTTTTAGCCAGTCTTTTAATGGGCTTACATCTAGAAAACGGTCACCTTCTCGGCCAGCTTCTGGAGAGGAATGGCCTGCATATCGACCACCACAACAACGAGATTTTTGCGCATTTCCGTGGGCTTTTTTACCAGCAATCTTGCCTCAAAGTATTTCAGCAGGAATCGCCACTTCAGCTCGCTTTTGTCACGTTCTGTCAGTCGCTCAAACTCCTCCGCCTGGAGGCCCAGGATCCGTTCCGCCGGTTTGCCAGCTAACCGGGTCTCGACCAGGGTGCCCGTCTGGTCGGAAAACTGAATGTTGATGTTGAAGTAGCTGGTATATCTGGGAACATCGCTGCCCAGCAAAAACTCCATCTGACAGGAGTCCCAGGCGCAATCCTCCAGGTTTCGTGGTATGAGTCGCTGGCAGGCGGTGCTAAAATGGAAAGAAGCTGTTTTATTGTTTTTTCTTGCGTTAAAAATGTGAAATGCCAATGGATTGGAAACTAAACCACGAGCTCAACGTGATTCAGATTTCAGGAAAAAATAATCTTATTTTTAGCGGTTTTCTCATCCTAGTTTAAACAAATCAAGGCGTACAGCTAACTGACCGACTGTTTTGGACACCTTGCTTCAATTGCTATCGATCCCCATCACTTTAAGGAAGATTTATTTTTTGACAAAGTTTTTCATTTTTGTAAGGGGGTAGCTCGGTCATTTTTGGGATTCAGATGTTGGTCAAAAATATTCATTTTTTATCATCAAGTTCTTTTTAATTACAGATTTTAGTGAAAAAAAAATAATTTTTTGCGGTTTTTCAATCGTAGCTCAGCCAAATAACGGAGTACAGCTAAAAGACCGACTGTTTTGTAATGCTTGCTTCCTGTCCTAACGATCTGCATCATTTTTGGGGAAATTCATTTTTTGACCAATTTTTGCATTTTTTGTAAGGGGTTTAATCATAATTTTGCAAATCATGACTAAATAAAATGACTCTAAGCTTAAAATTATTACTAAAAACTTAAGAAAATTGTTAGCCAAAGCACTTGCCACTTCCTATTGATGTGGGAGGACAGTCCGTCCAAGTCGAACTTGGTGATCATGCCATAAAGCACAGCTGTAAATTGATTGCTAGAGGCATCCTGCAGGTCGCCCTCGGCACGGGTATATATCTGTCTGACCGTCATCTGGGCTTGAATGCTGGCGGCTACAAGTTAACCAGAGAGTATAGGATCTCTGATGACTTACTGATCTCTTACCTGCAGGCAGGTTGTCCAGCTCCGCCTGGGCGCAGCCATCGAAGCTCTTGAGCGGCACAGTGGCGGCGAAGGCCAGCAACAGGCGGCTATCCTCGCCAGCCGCCTGGGGATATTCGCAAATTAGCGTGCAATTCGAATGGGAGAGCACGGGACATCGGTGGAAGTCCGAGAAGGACACCCGTACGTCGACCAAATGGAGGACCGTGCGACGTGGCTGCCATTGCTGGGCACGTCGTATCCAGTCGGCTTGCCAAACGGAGAGCAGCATGCCCTCCGGATAGCTGGCATCGATCACAATGACCTCTAGGCAGTGCAATAGTTCCTGAACCTTGCTGTGGACC
The DNA here is from genome assembly GCF_043229965.1 of Drosophila suzukii. Lineage (NCBI taxonomy): Eukaryota > Metazoa > Arthropoda > Insecta > Diptera > Drosophilidae > Drosophila > Drosophila suzukii. Next base: position 24,616,302 of record NC_092084.1, read on the forward strand.
GCAGACAGCTTTCGCTTGATCTGACGCACTGGACGCACTGCTGCCACGGCCACCAGCAGATTCACATAGGAGGAGATCATCTTATCGGGTGATCCAAGGCCGGCCCGCACATCCGATAGCTTAAGGACCGCGCCGAGGGGTCTGATGGGACGTTGGAGCAGCTGCTGAAGGATCATTATGTTGGCTGAGTCTTCGCTGTCGTGTCGCACCACATAGCCGGCTCCTTCGTTGACCACCAGGGCGCAGGAGAGCGTCCCTTGCGGCTGGTAACGCTGCTCGCCGGGCGCAGCATCCGGTATGGACATCACTTTGGCGCCCACAATGTCCACCACATGGCCGATCTGCAACATGGCCGCGTACTCATCCACGCAGGCCCGCTGGCCCCAGCATTTGCAATTGGTCAGGTGATTGGGGGAATCTCGAATTGTCAGGGTGATGACTCCTCGTTCGGTGCCACTCATTTTGTCGTAGAAGATGTTCGGCGAGGATTTGGACACAATCAGCGCCACCGTGGAGAAGTGCGTCATTGTGGGCTGCATCTCCGCCAGGCGCTGGAATTTCACGCGCTTTGCCATTAAAATTATTAACGAAAATTCGCAAATCAATTTTGCAACTGGTCCAAGAAAACCGTTACATTGGAAACCGCCGATTAGTTGCTATCGATTTTTCTAGCGATGGGAAAGTACAAATGGCTGTTAAGAAAGTTAAATTAGGTATTACCCAGCCTTTTGTTTTTAATTAAGTAACATTTTAATTTAAAACTCTACCTAAGAAATTGAAGCATTAAAAATTGGGTTGAATATTGTTTGGAGGGAAATCAGGGTTGGTCAGGCACACTCAGGGAAAAGCCCATTTCGTCATCATCTGGCAACGCTGTACCCTCACATACACACACACCTATATATACAATTCAAGACGGGGCAACAGCACGAATTTACTGCGCTGAACAAAACTCACTTGTCGCACTTTTCCACGAATGCCAGCGCGGTGAAACTGAAACGAAAGCCACCCCACCCGCCGCAGCAACGCAGGATCAGTCAGGATCCAGCTCGAGCCCCAGGAGGAGCAGCAACGCAACAGCAGCCCACTTTCGCAACCCGCAGATTCACCCTAGGCAGCCCCCCCATTAAAAATGGTCAAGCTGTTCGCGTTGAGCATCTTCCACAAGGGCGCCAGCGAGGCGCGTCTCCTGAAGACAGCCGCCGACCTGCAGTCCTTCTCCTTTTTCCAACGTGGCACCGTCAATGAGTTCATGACGTGAGTATTCATGTGGACGGCGCAGGCTCAAAGCGTCATCAAATCAGTCACTACATCCCCTCCCTCACTGCCTCCCCTCCCTGCCTTGCAGCTTCGCATCCAAGACCATCGTGGAGCGCACACAGCCGGCTCTGAGGCAGTCGGTCAAACAGGACGCCTACATGTGTCATGTCTATGTGCGGGCAGACAATCTGGCCGGTGTCCTCATTGCCGATCATGAGTATCCGCATCGCGTGGCCCACACACTCATCACAAAGATCCTCGACGATTTCACGGCCAAGGTGTCGGCGGATCAGTGGCCCAATGGCACGGAGGCCACCATCTCGTTCGACTTGCTGCCAGCGTTCCTGGCACGCTATCAGAATCCCGTCGAAGCCGATCCGCTGACGAAGATGCAAAACGATCTGGACGAGACGAAGATCATCCTGAAGAATACCATCGAGGCGGTGCTGGAGCGGGGCGAGAAGTTGGACGACATGGTCAGCAAGTCGGAGAAGTTATCGCTGCAGAGCAAAGCCTTCTACAAGACGGCGAAAAAGACAAACTCCTGCTGCAGCTTCACCTAGGCGCGGCCAACCACATCTCATTCCCCCACCACACCACCACGCTCCAATCCTCTCAAGGAACCACAGAAAACACCAGATGATGAAAATCAAAGACAAACAAAGAAACACAAAGGATAACACGATAACACCAACAAACAAACTACAACCAAACAAACTGCTTGGGAGCGGCGCGGCTTGGAGTTTGATGATTGCTTTTTATAAATGAATTAGTTAATTTTATATACTATATACTATACTGTATGAATAGGAAGGCCAGTTGCCAGTTATGTAAGCCCGCTAACCCAATGTTTACTCGTCTGCGGATCTTTGGGTCCTGTCTGTATATGTCTACGCTTTGGATATCTGGATGTTATTATTACCAATACAAATTACGATCTTAACCCATGTGGCTACTGCTGTACTGTGTTCTATGTTTACCATGATGTTCTTTTATCTGTTCCGAAGGTCCGAGATTGACTCTTCGCTACCTATTGATGTTGTGGGGTTTGTTATCGCCTTTCCGGCGGATCTACATAGACAGTCGGGGAAGCTGCTCCTATACTTATACACAAGCAGTCGCACTTTCGATCTAGACAACTGGCGATCGGAATGTGTGGGCGTTTCAATAAAGAAGTATTATGGGAAATGTGATTCGAAGCGAGCGTGTTTTTACTTCCTGTTCACTGTATTCAGAGAATAATTGGAGAATTTATTCGCTTTAATGTTGTTTATGTGATTAAGTGATTTTAATTTTGTGAAATCCTAAGATATAGTGGTTTCTTTGTACTCGTGTTAATAGATTAGGACATCTTTAACGTTTCCTCGTCTGAAGAATTCGCGGTTTTTATATCCTTACGTTAACAATGGGAACATTTTAGTCATTTTGATATTGTTTATTTTGTGAAATCCAAATTCCCATTTAGTTTCTATGTACAAATCGTGTTAATAAATTAGCACATTTCTAACGTTTTCTCTGCTGAAGAATTCACGTTTTATTGCGATGACATTCTCTACGTTTTTGATAGAAACCTCCTTTGCCTGCTGAACTCCGAGTTCCAGATTGGCAAGTGTACATACCTACCACTCCATTTGGCTTTAGGATTTACCTTTTTTTTACTTTTATTAATGTGGAAATTTTATTCTTAGGATTAGCACACTGCTACCCGACTGGCAGCTTAATCTAATCTGTTTTTTCAAAAATAGATACAATACTTAGTCTAAGGGTTCCTTAAGGCAAGAAATAATTTCGTTATTTTTAGTTATTTGATATTAATATTGAGGGTGGTGATGTTGCTAGGTCAAAATCCGGTCCGGTAGGTCTTGAGGGTGAAGGATTTACCTAAAATAATAGAAACTTATAATTCGAAGCACCCAAAACATGAGAGAAAAATACTTCAATTTAAAAGTGATTTTTGTTGGCGTTTATTTATTATATAGAAGATATCTATTTCGCTTTTTGTAAAGATTTCCGTTACATATTTCATATTTATGCATTTTTTTTTTACGTTTTCGTGTTTAACATTTTGGGAAGGGAAGGTTGGTTGTCCAATTTCAAGATGAGGACGGGGTTATGTTTATGGGTACGTATAACCTAATATAAGATAGGTAAATTGATTACAATTTAGATTTCTCCGTTAGTTTTAGCCCCTCTTCCGTCCCGATTTTCTTTTGTTTTGCGACGGAATTAAGGGGAGGCGGTGCATTATAAATATATGCATTATACTGCATACCTATATCGTTTTGTTATAATTAATATAATATTGTGTGTGCTAACTTAGCTTAAGCTGCAAACATACATTCAAACGCGTTTGCTTGGCTCCTCGTTCATTAATTGCATTAACTTGTATGCATATGTTTATCGACTGACTCCTCAGTTGCATTTTGTGTTAGTGATCTATAGTAATATTTAGAATTCATTCAAATGGTTTGCTTTGAATATATGCAAGTGTAAATATTATTTGATGTAATGTTCTAAATGCACGCTCCTTCGAAATGGCTAAGAATTTGCATTCGTGTTTCCTGTGTATTTCTTGGTTTTGTATTTTTTTCTTTTTTTCGCTAAAAATTTGCATTGATCAACACAACAAATGAAAATCAAGAATAGATCTCCTCCTTTTCAAATCAGTAAAATACGTGTGTATGTGCGGCTGGGTGAGTTTTGTATTCGTTTAAAAACTAGTTTGGATAAATTGTTGGCTTGCTTGCTTTTGATTGAATTTGTATTATTTAGGACTTAGTGGGGGATCCCCGTTTTATCGTTTTATCGAATTGCAATCGAAATACAAGTAAGGTTCTAACGTGTTTCGTTTACGCAGCTGTTATCACAATGGGTTTTGGTTTAAACATTTTATTATTTTTAAGTTAGTTCCGTCTGCCGAAGGCAAATTTAGCTTATAACATACGAACTGGCTCTGCTGCTGCTGCTAAATGTTTTTTGCCCAACAAGTCTGGTGTTTAATGGTTTCTTATTTCGTTTTTATTTTAGAACCCTCAAAAGCCGCTCCTAACTTTGGCGCTTAAAAGTATGCTTGTTTTGTAGGTCTTGTATGTACAGTGGGCAACGCAGGATGTGCGAACGCCAAAAAGTCAGCTCATAACTCCTTTTGTCCACTGTATATATGTTATATGTTCGTTTGTGTTTGTTGTATCATCTATAAGAAATTTGTGTGTGGGTGTCTTCGATGTGTCTCTGTGTGTCTGTGTTTGTTGTGTGTGGTGTGAGAGTGCGTGGGTGTGTGCGGGTATTTTTTGCTGCATTTTTGGCACTTGTGCGCGTCGCACTGTAACGGTAAATGCATTCACTTTATCGACTTTATCGACATCGATACATGTATGCCCATACATACACATACATATATCTTTTGGTTTACCAACGAAAAGCTTAAAACGAAACAAATCAAAAATTAAAACAAACGCAAAAACAATAACTAAACCAAAAACGCGTATGTGTGTGGGTGTGTTGGTGTGTGTGTAAACGATTTTTAGTTCTCTAAGTAAACGAAACGGAAAAGAAACGGCTATACAAACTATCGAAATAACGGCACTTCGTTGCGCATTCACCGTTATTCTCTTGTTCTTGCTTCAAACAATTGAATTCATTTTGTTTTTGGCTTTAGTCTTTCGTCTTTATTTTTGGTTGCATTTTTTCAAAAGTTGCAATTCTATACTTTCAAAAATATATGTATATGCGAATTTCTATCGTTTTTAAATCTATCGTTTTAAGAAGAGACTGCGAGCGAGAAATATATCGTATAGGGGGTGGGGCGGGGGGGTCTGAGAGATAGGGATAGGAGAGAGAGACAGAGATAGAGCGATCGATCAGGACTTAAACGAAGGACTTGCCTCAAAAGTGCGAAGGGGACAACGAATTCTCCGACTTCCCCTTCAGTTTTTCGGGGCTTTCGGTTTCAGTTACTCTTAAATTTTATCAGTTTCAACTTCTTTTGCTCTTTTTTTCTCGTTTTTTTCGTTTTGTTTTGATTTTGTGTGTGTTTCCGTGTTTTTTTGCTTTTTTTTTAGTTTGTTTGGTTTGTTTGTTTTTCGCAGTGTGTACACAACAACTTATAGATAAATACAATACAAATATCGCGCTCTATAGTTTTATTTCTTCAAAAAAAGAATGTATGCCTCAAGTCATCCATAATACATTATATTGTAGCCATCAGACATTGTCTATAAGCGACAACGACAACGACAATAATACAAATACATAACATATATCATAGTCCTCTTCTGATTCAGATACTGATTTCGACTCAGATTCAGCTTCAGTTTCAGCTGCCTCTGCTTCAGTTTCAGTTATTTTGGCCTGGCCTTTTTGGGGGCGCTGCGTTTACTTCATTTAAATTGGTTATTAATTAGTATTTTTGTATTTTCGTTTGTTTATATAAGTCTATCACATCATCACAATTCGGTTGCATCGAAATCATAATTAAGAAGTAGGAAATTATAAAAATAAGAACGTTAATTCACTTGGTAACATTGCGTATACGCCTAGAGTACATACAAAAAATAACATTATTTAGTTGTAGTTCCCTCGTTCCCGTCTCCAATGATTTTTTTAAAAATGTATGAAAGAAATGAAAAACCCCGAGATACCCAAAAATGAAATGAACTTTTCTATGAATTATAGGTCTATATAAAAAAAGTCGAGTCATGCCCTTTTGCTTTAAAAAGAGATCCTTGTGTTGACGATATACCATATATAAATATTCCCTCTTGTTTTCCCAGACTTTTATTTGCTAAAAAGGAAACCGTACACGTAGAAAACTAATAAAAAAAATTGATTAGAAGTGTTCCTTTCACTCCCCCCGATCGGCTAACAAATATATATTTATAAATATAATCTACATGATTTTCATCTATTTGCTGAGTGATTCTCACACATTTTTCCTCTGTAGAATATTCCCTTGTGTCCGTTACGTCTTCCAAAATTCTTAGTCTTTTTGTACTGCTTGTTCCCATGGCGGAGGACAACTTGCACTGCTTGCAACAACTTGGACAACGGCTTGGACAGACGATTTTTGGATATATTACTGCTAACTATATGTAACTGGAGCTGCCAATTAGTGTTTCGTTACTACTACCTATTTACTCGTACTGAACTCTGGCATTCGAAGGGAAGAGGAGAAAGTCATAGGGCAATTTGGAGAAATGATAGTAGAACAAAAAAAAAAATAAACATATGGGGAAACGGAAGAGAGATTTTTTTTTGGAATAGTCAGAAGTATGCATTATGTTTGCTGTATTATTATTATCATTATTTTCGTGTGGCATTGCTTGGCATTATTCGATCTCGATCTTCTACCCATGTTTTGTGTTCCTCCTTCTAATCCTCTTGTTTCGTGTTCGCTTTACTTGTTTTTATGGATGAATGTGGCGTCTTTTCTTTTTTCTTCGCTTTCTTACTTTCTTCTTTTTTCAACTGCTTCTGTTCTTTGGTCTTGGAATAATTGAAAAATGTAATTGTATAATTTTTTTTTTCAAGTATTTGCATAGAACTTTTGAAAAAACCTCGTTAATTTATGCGAATGTTGTGTTAGGGGGATTATTATCGAATTCTATCAAGTGTCTTAAACAAAATGAGTTTTTGTTTTAATCTCCATTAAAAATCAAGCTATATATACATATATATATATATAGAATACACACATATACATATGTATCAAAATGGGAAATTAAATGATAACTTTAAATTTGCTTGTCCTTGTGGTGTTCGTGGTGTGTGTGTTTGTGTGTGTGTGTCTCGGTGTGGGTGTGTGTGTGCGTGTGCTTGTGTGGGTTCTATGTGGCTGTGTGAGTGTTCTCCCATTGCTTCAATTGTTTTATTATTATCGATTGTTGTTTTTTTTTTGTTAGCTTTTCTTTTACATACTTCCTACCAAAGCAGCGCTGCCCTTTTCCTTTTTTTTCCTATTTTGGATTTGGCCAAAATACAGATGTACATATACATATATCTCAACCGTTAGCTGCGTTTTCTTAAATGGAATTTGTGTAGAATTTAGTCAGTTTTCCCTTTGTTGTAATTGTTTGTTGCAAATTTCGCTCGGATATATGTGTATAAAATAATTAAACATGTATTTAAATGTGTGTTATTATAAGCAAACCGTTCATTTCATACCAACCAAGTTAGTGAAAAAGGGTTTCTTGCAATCCCTTATTTTGACAATTTTCGAATTCAAAATTTTTGTTTTTTTTGGTTGCGTGCTTGTTTTTTTTTCTTTTTGTTTTGTGTTCCTAGCATCGTGTAAAAATTAATACACATGAATATTTGTATATATCGCTTAATTAACAGTGTCTGTGTGTGTGTGTGTCTCTAGTTTTAATTTCGCTTGATTTTGCTTGGCGGAAAAGAAATAATAATAACCCTACTTAATAATTCTTTTTAAACATTCGAAGAACATGCAACTGTCAGTGTTTGTGTTTGTGTGTTGAAAAAGCTTAAAAACTACGATAATTTTTCACGTTCGAGGTGTTCTTGTTTTTTGTTTCGTTTTACCTTGTTGTGGAAAACATAAATGGGGGGGTTATATTTCGAGGGCGATGATCCTTGCGATGGCTGTGTGGAAGAGAAAAGTCCATTAAAAACTAGTTGTTATTCAAATAATTCGAGCTCAACTCACCCCTGGTTATTGATGTTTGCGGCTGTTTGCCCAAAGAACAGTAACGAATGAAAGGTCGAGGGGGAAATTGGAGGTCAAATTGTGTCGCAAACACAAACTGCGAATGCTTGAATGAGCCAAAGAGAATACAAAAAAAAAAATGCTAATAATGGTAGTGAGTGGGGAGAAATAAAAAACGAAAGTGAAAAAGGCAACTTTTTCGCTTAGAATTCATAAGAATAACTGCGCTCTTATATGCTGGCAACTTATATCCTTTCTTTCATTCATTTCTCATATGCATTTCGATTTCATGACTGTATGGTTTTGGTCTGATGGTGTTTGTTTGTCCATGTCGTTGGTGTTGTTGTTTCTGATGTTGTTGTTGTTGTTGCTAAAGCTGTTGTTGTTGTTGTTGCTGTTGTAGCTCTCCACGATCCACAATCCGTTTTTCCACGCCCTCTTATTGGTGTCCTGCCTGCTCGATGGCCTGGCCAGGTCCTGGTCCAGGTCCTGCAACGGCCGGGGCAAACTGGTGATGCTGGGCGGCATAGTAGGTGGCCGGCATGCTGAACTGATTGGCATACGGATTGGTGCCCGCAATTACGGCGGCAATAGGTGGCGAATTGGCCGGCGTGTAATGGACCAGCGATGTGGTCACAGCTGCCGGTGGCGGCGCTTGGGCATACTTGCTGCCATCATCCTTGGGCGGCTTGGGCTGTTGGCCAGTCTGCTGTACCTGCTGCTGCTGTTGCTGCTGATGCTGCACAGCCTGCTGGCCGTAATGGGCCACGCCCTGCTGCTGGTACTCCCGCTTGGGATACTGCTGGAATCTCGGCGGCATGCCACCGGCACCCGCTCCCTGTGGCACAAACTGGCCACGACTGCGATAGGCCTGCGGCATGTACTGGCCACCTTGCTGGGGTGCCATATGCGGCTGGGGGCCACCGCCTACGCCGACAGCACCGCCCACACCACCTGCTCCTCCGCCACCACCCTGGTGACCCATTATGGCACGTGGCCCGCCATTGTTGAACGGAGCCCTCGGGCGATAGGTGTTGCCATTGCGTTGCTGCTGGCCATCCTGTCCCATTTGGTTCATGCGGTTCCAGTTGCCGCTACCGCCGCCGCCACCTCCATTCTGCTGATAGCTATTGCCGCCAGCGGCATACTGCTGATAGCCGCCACTGCCAGTGGGCAGGCCACCGCGATTGTTGTTGTAGCTATTGCCCGCCTGGTAATTCAGCGGGTTGCTGTTGCGCTGCTGATAGACGCCATTGTGACCGCCCGAATTGCGATCGCCGCCGCCATTGTTGTTCCAGCGCTTGTTGCCGCGATAGCCGCCCGAGCTGGGCATCGAGCGGGCCAGATCCAGGAGGGCCTGCGATGGCGTCTGGCCTGCCTCTTCGAGCACAGAGATCAGCTCGCGCGCCTGCTTGGCATTATCGGGCGTAAAGAAAGTGTAGGCAGTGCCCAGCTGCTGGCAGCGTCCAGTGCGACCGATGCGGTGCACATAGTTCTCCGAGGAGTTGGGATAATCATAGTTGATCACGTACTGCAGATCCTCGACGTCGAGACCGCGCGAGGCCACATCGGTGGCGATCAGAATGTTGGACTTGCCGTTACGGAAGTCCTTCAGCACAGAATCACGCTCATTCTGCGTCTTGTCGCCGTGAATTGAGGTGGCAGTGTAGCCCTCGGTACGGATGATCTGGAGGATGTCCTCCACCTGATAAGGGCAAGGGAAACAAGAGGAATTAGTAGGGGGACCTTAGAAGCTTGCAATTTAAGGCATGCGTTCTTGTTTCACATAAACATATTCCCTTCGCCAGTTGCCATTTAATACTATTTGAATACTTTAAACAAATGGCGGAATACTAGATGTTTACAAGGGAAATTCCGCACATAATAGTTATGTATAATCAAGAAATTCAAGAATACTTGGTATAGCTTGTGGCATTAGTTTGCAGTAAATGGAGAGGGGACACAGCGACATTTGAGATTAGATAACCTATAATTCTTTGAAAAACTCACCTTAATCTTGGTCTCCACAAAGATGATGATCTTGTTGCCACTGTTTGCCGAATTGTTGGTCGGCGCGATCTCCTTGAGCAGACGCACCATGCGCTGCGGCTTCTCCATCTCGGTGCAGATCTCGACGATCTGGCGGATGTTGTGGTTGGCCGACAGGTTCATCGAGCCAATGTTGATTTGAATATAATCGTTGAGGAAATCGCCGGCCAGGGCCTGCACCTCCTTGGGCCAGGTGGCGGACCACATGACGACCTGACGGTCGGGACGAATCTGCTCAATGATCTTGCGGATCTGAGGCTCGAAGCCCATGTCCAGCATGCGATCGGCCTCGTCCAGCACCAGATAGGTGCAGCGCTGCAAGTTGGTGTTGCGATTCTCGAGGAAGTCGATCAGTCGTCCTGGTGTGGCGATGATCACCTCGACACCGCGATCGAGATCGCGTGCCTGCGGCACCTTCGATGAGCCGCCAAAGATGCAAGTGTGACGGATCTCGGGCTTGCACAGATGTCCATAGTCGCGCACGACCGACTGGATTTGCTGGGCCAGCTCCCGGGTGGGGGCTAGCACCAGGGCAATGGGTCCCTCGCCGCGCAATATGGGCGGCTGGTTACCAATGTGCACAATGGCCGGCAGCATGTAGGCCAGGGTCTTGCCGGAACCGGTCTGGGCAATGCCCACCAGATCGCGGCCACTCAGGGCGATGGGCCAGCCCTGCGACTGGATGGCCGTGGGCTTGGTGAATCCCTGGCGCTTCATCTCCTCGATGACGTGATTGGGCAGCGAGCTCTCCTCGAAACTGACCACCGGATGGGGCAGTTCGCTGCCCGAAACGGTTATCTCCAGTTCACGGCGTATATCGGCCACCTGCTGCTCCGTCTTGGCTAGCGTATTGGGATGTATATTGTAGAAGTCCTTGTGGAAGGGCTCCAGATTCTCCCACACGGGTTTGACAAGATTGCGACCGGGATTCTTGGCCTTCTCACGTTGGATCTCGGCACGCTCCTCCTTGGAGAGCATGCCCAGGGCGGCAGCATTGTAGTTATTGCTCTGGTAGCCACCACCTCCTCCGCCACCATTGTGCGGCTTCTGGTAGCGTTGTGCGTAGTTGGGATTCTTGCCACGCGGTCCGCCATAGCCGCCAGCTCCGCCGGAACCATTACCGGCACCACCGCCTCCAAGGCCGTTTCCGGCGAAGGCCACACCATTTTGTTGGCGATACGGATTACCGCCACCGGCTCCAGCGGCGCCCATGCCCAGGCCATTCTGGATACCATAGGTCATCACGCCGTAGGGCTGGCCAAAGTGCATGCTCCCCGCGGCACCGGCTGCCCCGTTAATGGTCGCTCCGCCGGCTGCTCCGGCGAAATTACTGCGCGGATAGTAGGGTCGCTCGTGGCGTGGGGCACCATTGCCGCCGCTGCCAGCGCTTGCGGCGGCACCGTTGCCATAGTAACCGCCGCCCGTGTGCTGTTGAACGCCGCCGGCGTTGGGTGCATATGCTCCGGCATACATCGTGTGCTGAATCCTGTCAAGAAATGAACAAAAGATCAGCAAAGTCGAATGGATACACCTCGCAACCACACACACTCATGCACACACACAGACTTTGCACTTTTGTAACTGTTTAGCGCTCTCTCGCTCTCGCTCTCACACTATTCCGCCGCTCGGGAGTGTAAATATAAATAGAGAAACGCTTCTGACTTGTGCTCATGGGGCAGGGGGTTGCTTAGGAGGGGGGCGGAGGGTATGGGTTTGATGGGCAAAGAGAGGGGCGGCTCCGGTTCCACCACCCACCCACTAGCCACCACCGAAAAAATCAATACAGCATCGCCAATGCACACGAGACGCGGAGAGAGAGAGCGAGATGGAGGGAGAGCACGCACACACATGGGAAACTTAAAAAAAAAATGCACTGCATTTTCACGCCTCGACTTGCACACAAAACTCACCTTTTTTTTCCTGTTGCGACAACTGCTGCCTAGTGAGTGTGTGTGTGTGTGTGTGTGTGTGTGAGTGTGTAAATTTGGAGGAGCCTGACTTGTGCGGGGGGCTTCAAATTAATGTATTTATGCGCCGCAATTTGACATTTGCTCCCCAGCCAGTTGGGTTTTCGGCTGTCCAAGATTCTTCGATTTTTCCCTGCCTTTCCTTTTCTTTCGATCCGTTCCCTTTCGCTCTCTCGCTCTCTGCTCTTCGTCACGCTCACACGCCTTCTCTTCTCTTTTTGCTCGGCTCTGGCTCTGCTCACCTTTTCGCTGAGAGGTAATTATTTGCAATTAATTCGCTACTGCCGCCGCCTTCGCCGCGAGAAACTAACCGTTAATTTCTTAATTATTGAATTAATCTTGTGTTAGGTTAGATCTCCTCTTTGCTCTTCACATGTAGCAACACACACACGCGCGTCGTTGCTGCAACTATTCTTTTGTTGTTGTGAGAGGCCGCGTTCACATTTCGTTTCGTTTCCAATTGCCGTTCTGTTCTGTTTTCTTCTTTATCCGTCTGCTTTTCGCACCAATAATTGGTATAAAAATACCAACAACAATACAACAACAAAAGAGCCAGTGGGAAAAGGTCCCACTCAGCGCCTATCGTTATCGGTTTTGGTAAGACAGTCCTGCACAAATCCGAAAAAATACCAGAAAACAGCAGGGCGTTGCCACTCCGCACGCAATGAATTTTGGGTGACCATATTGTAACGTAGTTGCCCGCCCTAGTTTAAAAATGTTGATATTATTGAATGCTTTTCTTTTCTTTTATTTACTTTCTTTTTTATATATAAATGAAAATGTTCGAAATAATTTTCAAATTAAGGTAAATTGTCTATTTTTATTATTGGTAATTGGTTGGTAATATTTCATTGAGGTTAAAATTAATTAAATTTTAAGATGAAGACGATCCCTATTCGTTGGCATATGTAGCAAGCTTGGTACCCCAATATTTAAAAAGTCGAAAATTTGTCAATTTATAAAAACCCCCTTATAAAAAATGAAAAAATTGGTCAAAAAATAAAGTGATAGGGGTCATTAGCATTTGTAACAAACCATCAAAACAGTCGGTGCGACTGAAAACCCACTAAAAAATTAGTATTTTTGAACAAAATCTGCTACCCCTTACCCCCCTCGAGCTACACCCTTACAAAAAATGAAAAAATTTGTCAAAAAATAAATCTTTCTTAACGTGATGGGGATCTATAGCAATTGAAGCAAGCTGCTCAAAACAGTCGGTCTTTTAGCTGTACGCCTTGATTAGGCTAAACTACGACTGAAAAACCACTACAAAATGAGTATTTTTGACCAAAATCTGAATAGAGTCCAATACAAATTCAAAATATTTACTTTTTTAGCTAAAATGTTTAATCATTAAAAAATGTTTCTGCTTTTTCGCTATCTATTGTTAAATATTGTCAAAAATTGATAACAAATAAGTTTAGCATTTCTAAACATTTGGGCCAAAAGATGTACATAATAACTTACTTAAAATTAAACAATTTTGGTGCTTTTACAGAAAATATTGTAATTATTTGTTTTTGAATTGAATTAAACATTTTGTTGAATTTATACAAGCGTCATAATAAATGTCCACCATTCAAAAAATATTAAAAATTTTATAGAAATTCCCATATTTCCCCAGTAAATTCGAACAATTTGTTTATCTTTTTCATAATTTACTAACCAAACGAAAGGCAAACACTTTATGGTACTTATTTTAAAACTGAATATTGCAAATAATCTAGGTAAGCGCACATTTCGGCTACAAATCAGTTGAATGTCTTGAACAAGTGCATTTAAGTGAAGAAATCTCCAACGGAACACATATGGACATGTGAAACCCGTAGGGTTTTTAAGGAGGCTGCAAGTCATTTGCAGCTGTACGTACATATATGAGTGTTATTTACACGGATTTATTTCCCAGCCATATCACAAATATCGACATGCTGAAATCGGAGGGAGTTACGGACGTTAGTTGGCGGCCAGTCGGACCAGCAGTTTCCGCCGGTCCTCGTCAATGGTGGCGAGGAACTTCTGCACCCGCTCGCTGTAGAAGTCGCTCGTCTTGGCCAGTTGATAGCTGTGCATCCTCTCCGTCCGCCGGAAGTCCTCAAGCTGCCAGCGGTCGCGTTGGTAGGCCAGAAGACTGGCCAGGAAGTGCCAGAAGGTGATCTGCGGCCACAGGACGTTGCTGAAGTACAGCACGGAGGTGCTTAGCTGAAAGGTATAAAACGGCTGTTTAGTATTTTAGAGTTCTATAACATAAGGCCCTATTTGCTTAACTATGGAGGCGCTATTTTACCAGTCAATACCTATATGAAATCATTATTTTCTTTACTATTAAGGCTTAGTAAGCCTTAATAGGTTCGAAGTACTTATAAAGGCATTTTTCAATGATGATCAAAGCTCAAAGCTTGTGCACTACGCATTTCATTAGGAACAAAACAAAAGAGTGCAATCAGAGTTCAAAGAAGAATTGCTAATGAATGATACTGCTCATAGAAACAAATACTATAGGTAACTAAGGCTTTGAGGTGCCTAAAGGGTTCCCCAACTTCCACGCACCTGCCACATCATGAAGTCGCTCAGCCTGGTCTCGCCGGAGGTGCGGAACACCAGATCCGGTGGCGGCGAGTGTCGCGTGTAAAGGCACTCCTCCAGCAGCCGTTCGCTGATGTCCTCGGCGGCCAGATCCTGGCTTCCGTGCCGCAGAACCGTCTCCACGGCCTGCGTGATCTCGTCACGCGATGTGTAGGCAAAGGCCACGTTCAGGAAGAGCTTGTCATTGCGCTCTGTGCTCAGCATAGCCGAGGCCACCAGCTTCTGCAGATCGAGAGGCAACAGTTCGATGTTCCCAATCACACGGATGCGAATGCCATGCTCGTTTAGTCGGGTAGTCTCCTCCAGCAGGCGGGCGAACTTCTCTCTGGCCAGATTGAAAAGACCCTCAACCTCTTCGTTGGAGCGCTTAAAGTTCTCGATGCTGAAGGCGAAGGTGGTCACCTCGCGGACACCCGCGTCGAGGCACCAGCGCAGGCAGTCCGCCAGCTTCTCGAATCCCCGCGAATGGCCCTCTATCTTATCAATCTGCTGCGAGCGGGCGAACCGCCGATTGCCGTCCATCACAAAAGCTACGTGGTTCGGAATATGACCACAGGCGCGCAGCGTCCGCATCGCAAGCTGCTCCGCCCAGGTGTACTTATAGTCGGAGACCCACGACATGGCCCTTGAGTTTTCCGCGATTGCCTCGCTTCGGTGGATATAATATTGGATATATTTATTTATTTTTTGGGTGTCTTGTGATTAGAGCTGTCACACCGCCGAGCGCTCGCCTATCGAAACGGGTATTATCGGTGGTAGCACATCTCTATTAAGCCAGTGTGACCGTTTCCACTAAGTATGTAAATCCAGAAAGAAACCATTCGATTTATGTAAAGCATGGATACAAACCATTCGATAAGTAAACCAAAGACTCCTACCTCAGGGTGACATAGACTCCAACTATCGATACCTTTTTAGCGAGAGCTCGAACCTTTAAAATAAGTATGCCTAAACACGGCATAAAGCCACTTTATATGTAGTCTATCATGCTGACGTGGCCTAATAGAATGCAATAAACTAAGTTTATAATATAAATGGTATTAAAATTGTGCTAAACCAATAAAAAACTGCAACCCATTTCAAAATCTAAGAAGGTTTGAAACCCCGCTCGATTAAATATCGATCAACTATCGCCACATTTTCACGAACTCAGCAACCCTGTCATTTTGACAGCTACGACAGCCTTCTTTTTTGATATCCGGTTCACGCAAGTGGTTCGTCCTAAAATTTTGCCCCTCAATTTTTTGTTAAAAAACCCGACTTTGAGCCCTTTTGAGACCCTAAAAATGTGTTCCCCTCAAGAGTGTTCAAAGGGCCGGCTGAAAACCATTGAAAAGCTGCCCGGCAGCTTATTTTTTTTTACGTTTTTTGTTTTGTTTGTGCGCATGCATTTGTTTTTGTTTGTGAAACGGCAGAGTGGCTAAAAATGTGCATTCCATTCCCTTGCTATTCCCGCAGTTGCTGATCGACAAACAAACCCAGAATGGCACCCAGGAAGGCTAAAGTTCAGAAGGAGGAAGTGCAGGTCCAGCTGGGACCCCAGGTTCGCGACGGCGAGATCGTCTTCGGAGTGGCCCACATCTACGCCAGCTTCAACGACACCTTCGTCCACGTTACGGATCTGTCCGGTCGTGAGACCATCGCCCGTGTCACCGGAGGCATGAAGGTCAAGGCCGATCGTGATGAGGCTTCACCCTACGCCGCTATGTTGGCTGCCCAGGTGAGTTGCGGCTTGCGCTTCTGCTTGTCCAGTCCAGTTGGAGCCCCTCTAACGGTTTGAATCCCCACCAGGATGTGGCCGAGAAGTGCAAGACCCTGGGCATCACCGCCCTGCACATCAAGCTGCGTGCCACCGGTGGCAACAAGACCAAGACCCCCGGACCCGGCGCTCAGTCCGCTCTGCGTGCTCTGGCCCGTTCGTCCATGAAGATCGGCCGCATCGAGGATGTGACCCCAATCCCATCGGACTCCACTCGCAGGAAGGGCGGTCGCCGTGGTCGTCGTCTGTAAATGGCGAAATCTGGAGAGCAGGAATACCTGTTTTGGTCGAAATACTGCATTTGTGTATGCGATAAGAAAGTTATTCTGTTTGTGTGCATAGGTGCACTGTAATAAACCAGGAAAATATGATGTAAATGATTACAAGACAGTTGTGCGTGCTTATTGTTTGGTTTTCGGGGTCTGTAATTGTTTTCGCAATAGATTTATCAAGGTTTTTGGCGAAATGTTTACAAAAATTGTCGGTTTAAGGTGGCAGAGTTGCCACCCTTCCGCGCCGACTCGCCCAGTGGCAGCCCGATAGCACCGCGAAAGCAGCCCTGCCACCGATAACTATCGCCTCACCAGCTGTGTTGTTTTTGCTTTCTTTTTTCGTATCCGGTTCACGCAATTGGTTCGTTTGCTATTTTCTCCCCCCTTTTTTTGTGATTTTATTGCAATTTGCGAATTGAGCGGCAAAAACGCCAAGATGCCTCGGCTAGTGGAAAAAAATCTTTATGAAATTAATAAATTTAAATTGAGAAAATAAGCTGGCACGGTGTGGATGCAACTCAATTACATTGTGTTTCGCTGTTTTTTGTTGTTGTTTTTGTGAGTGACTTGAGCCGGCAATTGATAATGGTGTTTTTCGTGCCCTTTTTAGTTGCTGATCGACGAGCAGACCTTGCAGAATGGCACCCAGGAAGGCTAAAGTTCAGAAGGAGGAGGTCCAGGTCCAGCTGGGACCCCAGGTTCGCGACGGAGAGATCGTCTTCGGAGTGGCCCACATCTACGCCAGCTTCAACGACACCTTCGTCCACGTTACGGATCTGTCCGGCCGTGAGACCATCGCCCGTGTCACCGGAGGCATGAAGGTGAAGGCCGATCGTGATGAGGCTTCGCCCTACGCCGCTATGTTGGCCGCCCAGGTGAGATCCTTGGTTTATGCCTTGAAAACCCCCTTGATAACCCTGCTTAATCCCCTCCAGGACGTGGCTGAGAAGTGCAAGCTGCTGGGAATCACCGCTCTGAACATCAAGCTGCGCGCCACCGGCGGCAACAAGACCAAGACCCCCGGACCCGGTGCCCAGTCCGCTCTGCGTGCTCTGGCCCGTTCGTCTATGAAGATCGGCCGCATCGAGGATGTGACCCCCATCCCATCGGACTCCACCCGCAGGAAGGGCGGTCGCCGTGGTCGTCGTCTGTAAAAATGTGCGCCACCCGGTTCTGACGCTGCGTTATTTTTTTATACTATGAAATACAGCATAAATGTAGAAATAAAAAATGAAAATGCAGTGGAAACGGCTTGTTTTGGGTTGCCCCGCTTCGCAGGTGTTTGTTTTTGACCAGTGGCAACACAACATTCGCGCTGCTATCGATGGGTATTCGCAAAGCTGGTTAAATATCGATAGAAGTCGCATTTAATATTCCCTGGTTACAAATTCTCAAATTAAAAGGAAATAATGTATTTTTAAGTGGAAATTATTGCCTCTGTTCAAAACTATAGTATACGTGGTACATATTTATAGAACACAATTTATATAGAGTGATTTACAGAGAATAAATGTTCAAAAATTCCTACGGATTTGCGTAAAGCGCTATCGAAAGGCCCAACTGTTCGATATATCGATACTATCGCAAGTGGTTGGCCCAGCGCTAATTCATATACACATACACGCGAACGGACCGTGTGTGGATATTCGTGGAGCAAATCGAAATTGGCAGGATTAAAAGCATTCGCGAGTGCAAAGGCAGCGGTTAAAGGGCTGCCCATGCACCAAAGGAACTAACTAGCTGGCCAAGAGGTCCTCCAAACAGCAAATAATATGCAAAAATCAGCGTAATTGGCAAGTTCAATGCTCGACTAATATATTTGGCCACACTTGTCAGTGTGCGTGCCCGTGTGTGTGTGGTGTCGAGTCCGTGTGTGTGTGCGTGTGCGGCCGCGACGAGTATGTGTGCGTATATTCGTATATTTGCAAGTCTCGCGGATGAAACAGCGTGAAAAGTGAGCGAAATCGGGAAAACGGGGAAAAGGAACGGGCACCGAAACGGAAAGGGCGGCCAAAGAACTCCTCTCGATCCGGATACGGATAAGGACCATGGGGATATAGCCCCATAGCCACCGCACCACAGCAGGTCGGTTGGGCACGTCAAAGAGCAGAAGTGTAGAACGTCAGAAGTCAGAAATCAGAAATCCGATTTTAGAAATCACAAATCAAAAGCAGGAACGGAGCTCTGCTGAGATGTCGAAGCGGCTCCACTGAGTCAAGTGTTTGGTGTTGTGAAATTTTCCGTCTCCATCTCTCTAAGCGTAAATCCGAAAACCAAACCAAAACCCCCTCCCAGTCCTCCAATCGTAATCCCTCCTCAATCAATCTGTCCAAAATTTTCAATTGAACGCAACTCCGCCATAAACAACAAAAATATAAGAAAAATAAAATTCGGCCACTAGCCAAACAATAAAAAAAAAGAAAAAAATCACGCAGTGAAGAAGAAGCAGCAGCAGCCGAAAAAAAGACGAAAAGAAAACTTGTTTGAAAAAGGCCGAACCGAAAGAAAAAGACCAGCAGCAACAGCGGCAGCGGCTGAGTTTGGAGCTCAAGAATTTCAGCGTGCTAGGGACGGAGCACCGGATCGGAGCACCGGCGACGTCACCAAAAGATACGCCACCATTTCACCATGGACGAGGATGACAACCTGTCCAATGCCGACATCAGCATCGATGACGAGGAGGCGGCGGTGGTGGTGGAGCAGCGCGCCAACG
This sequence comes from Drosophila suzukii, assembly GCF_043229965.1. Lineage (NCBI taxonomy): Eukaryota > Metazoa > Arthropoda > Insecta > Diptera > Drosophilidae > Drosophila > Drosophila suzukii. Next base: position 24,635,569 of record NC_092084.1, read on the forward strand.
ATGCGGCCATGCAGCAGGATCAGGATGATGTGGACGAGGACGAGTCCTCCGATGTGGATCTCTCCTCGGTCTATGTCCTGCCACCCATAATCACGGCAATGCCATCAATTCGCCTCGGCGCAGGCTCATCATCAGTGGCAGGAGGAGCAGGCGGAACCACCGCAGCTGCAGCCACCGCCGATAACTCGCATTCCCCATTCCACGACTGGGATTCCAGTGTGGCGGCAGCCGCTCCTCCGCCGCCACCGCCCAGGGGAGCAACTGCAGCGGGCTCGGGCTCCAGTTCAGGATCTGGAGCATCATCTGCAGCAGGAGGAGGAGGTGGAGCGGGCACTGCCTCCTCCGGCGATTCCGGCGCCAAGCCGAGCTTCTTCTTCGGCGCCTCCTCCTTCAGCCTGCGCAGCCGCAAGGAGGTAGCCGCCCTGATCAACACGGAGTGCTGCCGTGGCAGCCCCACGCCCGATCTCGACTCCATAATGGACACCCTGTTCAATCCGGGCACGCCCATCGACAATTTGGACAACATCGAGTGGATTCGATGGCTCATTGCCGGAGGAAGGACGCCGCAGGAGTTTGTTAAAATTGGTACGTCTAAATTCCAAATGTGCAATGTGTATGCCTATCGATAAATGTGTTTGCATTGCATTTCCTATCGCCAAACAGCTGATCGCAAGTCCGTTGCCCCTGAAACTCTGCCAGTGTGTATGTGTGTGTGTGTGTGTGTGTGAGTTACCTGTCAGATACCTGAGTCTGTGTGTGTTTGTAATTGTTGTAGGGCACGCAAGGCGAAGGGTAAAGAGGGAGAGCATAACAGCAAGGTGCAAGGCAGCGTGAAGAGTGCGAGTGCACCACCATGGCAACAGCAATCAAGCGCACTCACTCGCACACATACACATTTGCACTGATTAGGGGAGTCAACTTTAGCCCAATTTAATCTCAACTGCTCATCTACTTGCAATGCTGTATTTGTGCATAATTTTTTATGATTACTTATTTTTTGTGCCAGGCTGCGTATGTCGCCAAAGTTGCTTTTATCGTTTATGGTTGCCTGTCCCACTTCCCACTTGTCAGCTCTCTCACACAAACACACACACACACACACGAGCGAGACAGACGCACACGCACAGTGGAATGCAACTTGCACCTTGTTTGTCAGCTGTTCGGTTCGGTTCGCCTTGCGTAATAAATGTTTCCGCAGCATCCGTCCCAAAAACATACGCACACCAATGCCGTTGGGGCTTGTTTATATGCTGGCACCTTTTGTTACCGCTAAGTGCTCCTCTTATTTCTTTTTTTTTTGTAACTGTTGCAACAAAGTGCAGCACAGCACAGAACAGAGCAGAACAATTGCAAAATTGCACTGGGGCGGCAAAAGTTGATTGACCGTCATTGTTGTTGATTTGACAAAAACACGCACAGTGGGTGCGGGGGTCGGTTAAGTGTGTGATGTAGCCCACTGTAAGCTGTCATCGGCAATTGAGCGAAAGACCGTTATGTTGTGGAGCTGTGCGTGTGTGGGTGTCTCCGCACCTCAGCCCCTCTCCCTCGCTCCCTCAGGTGGACCTTGTCCAAAAAGTTCTCAGTTAGAGAGAGACGGATGGATGGGGCGGGGGTAGAGAGCGAGAGAGTTGCCAACTTGTCTGTCGATCGATCGCCATTTACAAATTTACAATATTGTCAATCAACTTTCCGCTGCACTGCCGTTGTTATTGGCCAATTGATTTCCTTCCGCATGCGGCGGCCGACAACGCTGACCTTTTTAGCCAACAAGGTCCAAACGAAATACAAAATGCGAAATACTTTTGTATATGTATGAATGAACATATGCCCCAGAACGCAGCCCGAAGACAAAAAAGCTAAGAGTCACGCAACAAGCGAAATTAACTAAGCCATGAGTGCATCATTTTATTTTTGGAACTCAATCAAATCAATAGGAATAGCAAGGTAAAACCAAAACAGCTGGCCTCGACAGGTTTCTCGATTTCACCTCATCACGCAATTTCGGCATCGATAATCTATCGATTTTTGTTCAGAGGTGGAAAAAAGATTTTTAATCGATCGATTATTTCGATATCATTGCATGGGAAGTCAAGGAGTAGGCTTAGTAAATAATGTTGGTTAAAGCCTCTAATATTTAGTTAGTAAAAAATCTCTTGATCACATAAAATCTGCACTCCCTGAATACATAGAAAAATATTAAAAAAGCAAACATCTTTGCATTACAAATGTTTCCAGGTATACTTAATAAATGTACCTTACACGATTATCTTTTGAAAAGCTAAACATTTACTTCTTGAAGAATGTTATACATTTAATCATAATAAGTTAATCTTTTTATGTTTGAACAACTATTTTTACACTTAGATTGGAAATTTTAAGGGCGCAACCTTACAAAGAAAGATGAGTAATTTTAAAAGTTGCAAAATATGGATGTCAATGATAATAAGGTTTAATTAAAGATAATGATATTTCTTCGAATTACAAAGCTATTATAACTACTGGAAATCGTTTATATAAATTGCACTGAATTTTTGATTTACTTTGTGCCAATTTTCCGTATTCAGTATCCCAATGACACGTCAAATTTAAGAAAATCAATAGTTGGCCCAGGGTCTTCTTTTGAAAGATAAATACATAGTAAAGTTTTAACTTTTTATGGGCTTGTGAATGTACCAGTTGGTTAAACGTGGTAATTTGTGAGCTCTGAAGTCGATGTATTTGATGTCCTTGCTCCCTATTTAAAAATGGGGGGCGTGTATGTAAATATTTTACATCTGTTTGTTTGGTTTTTATATCCTTAGAGAATGGCTGAATTTTATTTTAATGTTTGAATTGTATTTTGCAGTGCGCAGCTATGACAACCACGCCAAGTGCGGACTGGTCTGGGTGCCCCATGTTGTGGCCTACAGGTGCCGCACCTGCGGCATCTCGCCCTGCATGTCCATATGCCGGGATTGCTTCAAGAAGGGCAACCACACGAACCACGACTTCAATATGTTCCTGTCGCAGGCGGGTGGTGCCTGCGATTGTGGCGATACCTCGGTAATGAAGGCGGAGGGCTTCTGCAGCGATCATGGCATCAATAACCGGGTCAACCGAGATCCGGTGCCCAATAATCTGTTGGCGGTGGCCGAGGCCATTATGCCCAAGCTGCTGTTCCGCCTGCTGCAGCATTTCCGCGAGCACAGCGACACCTCACTGCAGGTGCATGCGATGACCTCGTATTCGTGCGAGGAGTTCGCCAACATGCTGATCGATCTGAATAACATGGGCGAGATAATGCGCAAAGTGATGACGCGTACGCTGATCAATCCGGAGGTTTATGCGTATTTCATGGAGGCACCATGTCTGGACACACGAAACGGACGCTTCTTGAAAGCGAACCGTGAGAAGTACGAGGATGCTGTCAACAGATTCCCTAATCCAGAGCCACCCGATGAGTACAGGGATCTGCCGGCACTGGGCGACAAGCTGGTACATACCACGCTGCTCGAGGAGTTCATCTTCTGGACATTCAAATTTGAGTTCCCACAGACGTTAGTCTGTTTCCTGCTCAACATGCTGCCCGATCAGGATTACAAGGTGAGTCCTCTTGGAATAATTGGAGCTTAAGATACTTATAATAATAATTATTCGTTTGTCCCATGAAGGAACACCTCACCCGCACATTTGTGATGCACTACAGTCGCATACCGTCCGTGCTGGAAATGTCCCGCGATCCGGACACGCTTAGCAACCGGGTGGTCCACATGAGCGTCCAGCTCTTCTCCAACGAAAGTCTGGCTCTCAAGATGGTCAACGAGCTGTCGCTGCTGCACGTGATGATCATCAGTCTGAAGTTGATGATGTCCAAGATACTCATACAGAATACGCTGCATGGTAAGATTTAGTTTAGCATCCCTAATGCGCAGCCTTTTTGACATCTAAAATATTATTCTTTCTTAAGATCCCAGCAAGAATTTCCACTTTGTCATCGACTGCACGCGTCAGGTGATGAAGGACCACTGCTACTGGCCGCTAGTCTCCGACTTTAACAACGTCCTGTCACACGAATCGGTGGCCCTAGTCTTTCTGAGGGACGACAACCTAATCGACATGTGGTTCCAGTTTCTCCAGATGCTTCAGGGCATGAATGTCAACGTGCGAGAGACCGCTTCTCATGTGGAGTTCGAGCCAAACAGCTACTATGCGGCGTTCTCCTGCGAACTGGAGGCCAGTGCTTATCCCATGTGGTCGATTATCTCGCATCTGCAGGATGGCACACACGCCCACCTGGCCAAAAAGATCATCAACTACTGTGTGACGACGCTGCACGAGTGGCTGGACTCCATTTACTTCATGGAAGCGCGTCTATCTATGGTGAGTGTTTTCTTCCTCTTAAAACACAACAGGGTACACTTAACAGACATAAATACCTTTCGGAATTCTTTAACTCTTAACTTTGATAACTAAAAATCTATATAAATCCTACAGTTAAGTTAACTCATTTAATTGAAAATTTGGTATTTATTTAAATACTATGTCAAACAGATACCGGTTATTTAAATATTTTTTCAAAACTAATCCTTATCCCTATTTGATTTATTTTTGCAGGAGGAGATGATGCAGGCTTCGTTCCACTTTCCACTGCATCGTTATCTGGCCGCCTTTGTATGCCAGGCGGTCACCAAAATGGGAATCAGTCTGAACGACGTGCTGCCCTCGCGCCCCTATCTCCTGCCCCTCCTGATGATCCATCCGCTCCGTGTCCAGGTGAGTCTGCCTCCATCATATCAGTACAAAAATACAATAAGTTATTCGGTTCTCTGGGTTCTCAGATTCAGATTCTCTTTATTTGTTTTTTTTTATGGCTAAATTTCAGTATAATTTTAGTTATATCTTGTCTTGCCCGATTCTGCGTCTCTTGCGCTTCGTTCTCCTCCGATCTTACTTAGACTACGCGACAGTAATTGCAAGTGTGTATTGATAGGTAGTGTAAAACTAAGAAAGCTATGACATATGTGCGGGATGGAACAGCACCGCCTCTTCGACTCTTTCTCTTCGGCCTAGAACTTCTTCTTTGGCACCTGAACGTGGGGCGTAAAGTCGTAGGTGATGATCTTGGGGCCCAGGAAGCCGCCGTAGCCGTTGCGGCCCTTGTAGTAGATGCCAATGCCGGCCAGTGGTACTGGCGGATTCGAGATCACGTCCTGAATGTCAACGAAGGGCACAGTGCTCTGGGCGGCATCCTTGTCCAGTCCCGTGTTGGTGAAGTCGATGCACTGATTGTGGCGTGACAGAGGTATTGAGTGGGTGATTGTCCGCGTGGACACGTCAGCGTTATCCAGGCGCAATTTCTCCCTGAAATAGAAAGTTCAGTTAAGGTTAGCTTTGCTGGTTTCCAGAAAAGAACACCCTTATATAGATGCTCACCTGCGTGCCCCGCTGACATCGGTATTGTCGTTGGACTTCCAATAGCTGTTGCTCTCCGGCTGAATGAGCTGACCCGTCTTAAAGTCAAACTCGCTGTAGTAGGCTTCCAAGTTCAGATGGGTGCCTATCACACGGAATCTCACGCCGGTGATAACAAAGCTATTGTCATCCGTGTCCACATCATCCAGATCAATGGAGCGACTCTCGTAGCTCAACATGTGATAGTCAACACCCTTTTTCACATCACGATCGAAGAAGTTGTAGTTCTCAACTGGCTTCCACTCCAGAGTGCTTTGATTAACGGCACCACGTGGCAGGAGTTCGCCCTCCTGGATTTGCAGGTGGAAAATTCGGTTTTTCTTCACAAAACGCAAGCCAGTCACGATTCTGTAGGAAGGGATATTATTTTTTTTATCTCGCTAGTCAAGTGCTTAAATGGTAACTCACCTGTTGCGCTTCACATCGGCAATAGTGTCCCGCAGGTTGAAGAACCGATCCGACTTAAGACCCTGCTCATCGCACAGACAGAAGCAGTAGCTGCAGTGCCAGAGGAGGTAACGCCACCAGCTGTCCACCTTTGTGGTGCCCCTGGTGCATCTACCCCGCTGGCCGAGGACGCGTCCGTTCTCGTACTCGATGAACTCGTAGCGCCTGGTGCTGTTCTGTGGTGACGGACACACCCACATGTCGGAGTCGACGAACTGGCAGTTGTACAGGCGACCCGTGCATTTCGGCTGGCGGGAACAGTAGAGATCCTTGAAGCAGCCCTCGCTGCGGGTGGACTGATAAAAGCCGCAGGTTTCTCGGCAGGTTTCCTCGTTATTCAAATCCACCTCGTTCTCGATGTAGCCCTGCAGGAGACGAGTGACCTCGTCGTAGGTCACACCCGGTACATGTTTCGCCGGATCGCAGCGATATACTATACGATCCGCTCGCAGCATCACATCCTTGAGCACTTTCAGTGTGCGCTCCGTCCTCTTCTCGTAGTCCGATCGCATAAGTTCAGCCTCCTGGGTGTAGTTGCCCTTGCCGTAGACACGCAGCATCATCCACGAGAACTCCATCATGGTGTAGGCCTTCAGTTCGGTCAGGGCTATGTCCGCATATAGGGAGTAAATAAACTGTTGAGCCGATTGCATTGTATTGCAAATCTGATTGGTGGACACCTGCAAGCAAGAATTATTGGGAAAGTCATTAATATTGTTAATACCCAGCTGTTTTAAGTGTGCAATACCCCACTGGCATTCTTTACCAGGTACACATGAAATGTAACTCTTGTTTTTAGCTCTAATTAGCCGTCACATCTGGCTGTAAAAATTGTTGGCATACCCTTAGTATTTTATAACACGGTAATTACAGATCGCGTGGGGCTGTAAGATTACCCTTTGCCTATATATAGGGCTAACATTGTTTTTTGTTCGCTATCATAGAAATTTGATAATCTAAAAATAATTGTAAAAGCTAATTACTAATGAATATGAATCAGTTCTGGGTTTTTAGCTTTTTTTCACAAAGAACAAGGCATCTGTTAATCTTTTGTTTTAAAAAGACCCTAGCTATAAGGATATGAATGATCTTTGCAGCTGTTAATATGACTGATCTATTATGGTATTTGGTGGGGTAGCTACTAACTATCATGGCCCGGTAGTAGAGGGTCTGGGAGACCATCACTCGTTCGATTTCCTGTAGGATGCGTGGCATCGAGGCGGTTTTATCGTTTTGCAGGATTGCGCCGGCAAGATTCAAAACGGCCAGTTCATCCAGTTGGTCGCTGGTTTGCTTGACAAAGGTGTCCTGTATATATGGGAGATGAGGAACATTAAGTTATTATGATCTGGCCAAAGACAGTATGTGCCCTTTGTATGAGGCAGAATACCTTGTAGGCCTCGTATAGCTTGCTGATATAGATGAGATCTCTTTCCAGCAATGACCATTCGTAGTGATTAAGGATCTCGTAGCGATGCTCTTCGAAGGGGCGACCCATTAGCGGTTTCGAATCGAAGTCCCGATGCGAATCGTACACTTTCCTTATCTGCGTTTCCTTATTGTTCTGGCTATTGGCCGTTTTGGCCAGATAATCCCATAAGGCACGTTCCAGGGCAATGTACTCGGTGCGCAGGGCGTCCACTTCCATTTGGGGGATGCTCGGATGCATCCATCCCTCGGCCCTTGCCGATTTCGTATGTCCACAAATCACTAGAGTGACAACAACAACAGCAAGAGCGTATAACTTTGCGATAGGCGCCGCCATATTAACTCGCCCGATAAGTTATATCCGCCCAGCGAATATAAAACGGGGATTTCCTTGAATTTTCGTGGGATATATTTCCAAATTGTTTAGCCTTGAGTTCTCTGCTTCTTCTTCACGGGGTTCTACTAGTTTTTAGTTACTATTCCAGTGGAAAGAGCCAGACTTTCCACAACTTCCTTCCAACTGGAAACAAAGAATCCGAATCACGTTTTAGGTTTGCGTCGTCCCGATTAAACAGATTCCACGATTTTTTATTATTTGCGATTTACTTTAATTCGCGCTCGCCTTCGCCTCTTGCCATATAATTTCAGCTGGGTGTTGTTGTTCTGAGTGCTGTTCGGCTACTGTAATTTTTCAGTTTCTGTTTTAAAGCGCTCCGCGCTCAGCCAGTGTGTTTGTATTGGTGTGTGCTGTGCTCGTTGGAAATACAATACAAAAAACAAAAACAAAATCGCTGACTGAAGCTCTTTTTTCGTGCATTGTTGTTGTTCTTTCCAGACAACCAGGCGATGTGAGTAGCGTAAACACACACTCACAAACACACTCGCGTGTTTGGTTGTGAGCAGCAATCACGAATTGAGCGAATTTTATTTGATTCTTCGGTTTCGATTACACTGTGCACACTCACTGAAATAATACCCTACACTTTGAGCTTAATTATACAATCGATGGCGATCGTTTTGGCACTTGCAAACCGAGCAATCTATAACTAGAAAGTTGTACCGTCCAATTGGTTTGGCAAACAGCTGATGTGTAAGTGCGTGTGAGTGAGGAGAGCTCTCTCTCTCTCTCTCTCTCTCCTTGACGCAATTGCAGCAACAAAGAGAAGCGCTCTCTTTTCGCAGCGTGGGGGGCAGCGCTGTTTTGCTGCATTGCCCTCTGACGTTTGTTTGTGTACTTTATGTTTTGTTTAACTTGTTTCGCAGTCTTTTGTTGACACAAGACCTTTGACCTCACGCAAATACACAAACATACACAATTGCAAACAAGGGAGAATTTATGCCTCTTTTTGGGAGCGTGTGAGTGCGTGTGGAGGCTTTAACCGTTATTTGGCGACAAAAGAAACGGTGACTAATACACTGCGAGACTTTCTTTTGCCGAAAAAAATAAACCAGAAGAAAGACTTAAGTGACGCGTCAACCGGAAAGTCGAGTTTACAACGCTCAAAACCCTGTGTCTAGAGTGTAGACCAGTGGTCGGCAGCGGCCTATCTTGTGAGCATAGGGAAGTGTTCTGCCCATCCTCTGCTCGCTCACGTATAACGTACATGTTCGTGTGACTTCGGCATGGGTCTTCGGGTCATTTTTTCTCAACTTCGGCGCGCTTTTTTGTTGCTGCGGCAGAGGATTTTAGTGCAAAGCAGAGAAACGTCTCGCTTCAGCACGCCGCGCGCAAACTTCGTGTTTGTTACACTCACACTAATGCAAGGCAAACTTGTAACGGTATGTGTGTGCCGACCACTGGTGTAGACCTATATCAAATCCCCGGCGACCATCATTAGTGAATCATACGGCTAGCAGGCATGAGGAAGCAGTTCGCAAATTGACACCCCATTCACGATCCGTATTATTACAGTGGAACGTGCCCGAGCTCGAACCACCCTACAAAATAATCAAATAAAATAGTTTTGTCAGACTTTCTACTTGGCAAACCTCCCCAAAAACAGAGAACCTGATGGTTTTCCAGTTTAAATCCCCCCGCAAATTCGACCTGTAAGAAAAGTAGATCACATTAAATTTAGACTGTATTACCTCATAGGCAGTGGTCAGTTGCTGTAGCAGATTGGTGGACGTTGCATTGGTCGATCTATCCTCGTTGCCCAGAAGTATGATATGCAGTCTATCCATCAGATGGTGCACCGAGTGGGCATTCGGCGAAACAGTCCATTCGGCAAACGTTATAAGCGTAGACATTTCCAACTTATCCTTGTAGGCCTCGTACTTTTGCATCTGCTGATAGCGCGATGAGATCCTATTGATCGTATCCGAGATATCGTTCATTTTGGCCATAATTGGAGCATTATTGTGCATGAAACTCGTCACCGATTCGATGGCCAAGGCAACATATTGAGCGTGCTGAAGTGGGTTTTTTGGGAGGTTAATCGTGCTATAGGAGATGGCGAAGTTTCTATACCCTTGCAGCTAAATAACGAGATGGTAAACTACGACATCGTGAGATCTTAAAATCAATTTAGTTATCTCCGAATAAATCATATAATAGTGCTGCCAGTGCAAGCACATTACCAAAGTGGTAATGACCACTGCAAGGGTATACGAAACAAGTTAAAGAGCGGGTTAAACACGCTGACTCACCTGATCTTCGGTGTGATCTATTTGCTTGCTGACTTCTTTCAGGCGCTGCAAGACCTTCTTTTGCTTTTCCCTCATCAGGGGGAAATCAATGTTGGCCGCCAGTGGAGAGGACTGTACAATGTCCCAGGCCTTGAGGACACCGGAGGTGACCTCCTTGACCACATGGATGATGTCCAGGACATCCTCGATCAGTCCCTCCGTTTGTGTGGGCTGTTGAAGGGCCACCAGAATGGCCAGCAGCAGGGGAAGTCCCCATTTCATAAAATCCATTCTGCAGCCGGGCTGTGCGTGTGTGGTGTTACTTTCGTTTTTGTATATTTATTTTAGTTTTTTTTTGTGGAATCCAATGATCGTTGGGGATGTTTGGATTATAGGGGTGCCTTTTTAAATATTATTATTAAATGTTTACGCACACACACACACACACTGGCTGGCACGCAACTGCGCCCGCTGAAAATCAAAACGCAAATGCCATAGCCGCAAAAACAGAGAGTTGAGTTTAGTCTCGAGCGTCGAGTTTTGGCTGGGATTGGATTTAATCGGCTGCGCTGCTCTCGCTGCTCCGAGATTGATTAACAAACGTACAGATGTGGGTTTTACTTGGCTTCTTTTTTTTTTCTTTTTCTTTTTTGCCGCCTGCAGACACCCCGTCTCGCACACACACAGGCACAGAAGAGAGAAGAGCTCGGTTTCTTTGTTTTGTACGGTTCTTTTTCGGTGGAAGGGGGAGGGCAGAGCGACAGCATAGGTCGCAGCATAAGTGGGAGCGAGCTGGCATGCTCAGAGTTGACTTTTTGAAACGAGTTTCGATAACTCTGCGTGCGTGTCATCGATGTGTCATAGTTATCGCCCTCGTGATGTGCCGTTATTTATTATTTTAAATTTTAAGCCAATAAGATTAAAGTAAGTTATTATAATTTGTTTTATTTTTTTTTATGAAAATTTAAATTTAAATGCCAATTATTTTAATATATGTTTTTTCGTGTTATTTAAAAAAATATTTTTGATTTAGATATGTATGAATCAACCTCTTAATAATTTATTTAACAATTTATAATTGATCAACGTTTCTACTTTTAAGGTGAATAAAAATGTTTTTTAATTGTTATATTATCCATACATTTTACAACAGTTTTTATTTAGTATTCACTAAACTATACATAAATATGTTTTACAATTTGGCTTAAGAAGTGAATTTAGTTCAACTTATTGTGATATATGTTAAAATAAAAATGTATTCCCCTGCTCTTTTCAGAGTTTCTTCTACGAGATCTTGGCCGGAAAATGGGTGCGCAACGGGCTGCAGATCAAGGGTCAGGCGATGACCTACATCCAGGCGAACTTCTGCAACTCGATGGCCGACATGGATCTGTTCTTCCTGCAGATCTGTGCCACCAACTTGCCGCAGTACTTCTTCCTGCAGAACACCATCGAGCTGTTCGACGTGGGTCAGTGGCTAGAGACGGCTCCCTTGAAACAGCCCCAAAAGGCGGAGCAATCCTCGATGCTAGAGGGATTCCTCACCTTTTTGGCCACCCTGGTGACGAGTCGCACGAATCTGGGCAACGACGAGGCCACCCAGTGCATCATCGAGATCAGTGCCCTCTTGGCCACCGAGAACAAGACGCATTCGCAACTCCTCGAACTGATGCCAGAGAGATCGGGGAATGTGCACACCAAGAACTTTGAGACCTTCCTAAAGAAGCTTTCCGTTTACAAGGCACCATCGAGTGGAAGCGAGAATCTGGAGCAGGGTCTCTTCACGCCCATCGACGAGGTGTGGGAGAAGCACTACGATCCGCTGCACGTCCTTTTGCGAGCAGTCCATCGCCGGGATTTCCAATCCTCGCTGGATCGCTTTACGAACTATGTGAAGAGCAAGGAGAAGATGCCGGCGAGTGGGAACCTCTGGCCGCCATTCCGACTGCCGCAGGCTCTGCCCGCCACCAGCTCCTTCAGTGATCCCTGCAAGATTCTAAACTCTCGCGTCTTTCACTCCACCATTCTGTCGATATTTTTCCGGGCAGTGCACACACGTGATGTCTCCGAGCATCTGCTGGCCCTGGCTGTGTTCCTTCTGGAGATCGCTGTGGAAACCAGTGATGATGTTGGCAGTGGTCAGGGAGATCGTGCTCCCCCAGCGCTGGCTGCCATGGTGGAGTCCTCGGGCGGACCGGGCTATCATGGCTACGGTTCGGGGCGACAGGAGCCGCCCAAGCTGTTCCAGTGCTATCCCACGGACAATCTCAGCTGCAATCTACGTCATGTGGTCAAGAAGGTGTCGCTAAAGTCACGCGATCCACAGGTGATCACTTCTAGCTATCGCTCTAATCCGTTTTACTCGGATCTGGACTTTGATGTTGATGCGGATCCGGAGCAATCGATGCGAATGATTGGTCATGGGGACCCCGAAGGAGATGAGGCAACGGGCGGCGCTGGTCTGGCATCAGTTGGCCTGGGTCCGGGAGCACTCAGCCGGAGGAATGTCTCGCAGGCGCTGGTGCCGATGAGAATGCCTGGCATGGAGGTTGCCCTGCCACCCGATCTTTCGGTGGTCGCCGAAACGGGTGTCGTCATCCGGCAGGGCAGCAACGACGATGAGCTACTGAGGGAGGGCGATCATGCCATGGACATGAGTCCAGCGGCCGCCCTCGATTTCCATTTCCCGCTGCAGCAGATCACGTTGCCGGAGAGTGGCATGGAGGTGGCCATCCGGCGGGATCTCTTGCTCGCCGAGACCAATAATATGGGCGCCATTGGAGGCGTTGGTGGTGGCGCCAATCCATCTGCCACACCACCTGCCGTGGCCTCCAACGAGATGTTCTCACCCACCACGCCCACGGGCAGTGGCATGCTCTTGCCCTTCCAGAGGGTTCAGCCCGTGGCCGTTCCCAGCAGCGTCAACATGGATATTGTCCCATCGAATGCCCTGGGCGCCGGCGGAAGCTTTACGTCCGGCGTGAGTGGTGGCGGCACCGGGCGTAGGATGAACTACGAGTCGGGTGGAGCTCGGAAACGATCCGTGGACATCGCCATCGGTGGGAGCAACAAGGATGAACTGCACTTAGACGAGAGCATCTTATCGCTGATGCTCAAGCTCCATTCACAGCTCTCGGGCACGCTGGATAGCTTCTCGTTAAGCGACGGCGAAGAGCAGGTATCTGGCGAGGATTCCGCCATGGATGTGGACTGCAACGAGGCCAGCACCTCAATGGCAGCAGCCGAGAGCACCGCCCTGGCCGAAAGGGGTCGCAGCAGGCGCAACTACAAGAACATCCATGTATCCTCCTCCCGCATTGGCGATGGTCCATTCTTCATTGGTAATCTGCTGCGCAAGATTGCCAAGCAGGATGAGCAGTGTGCCGTCAGCATTGATGACATCCGGGCCAGACTCTGGCCCAATCAGCGCGAAAGGCAGGCGGAAGCAAAGGCACGCGAGACCAAGGAGAAGGAGGAGCGCCGCAAGAAGGCACGTGAGCGCCAGCAGAAGATGATGCAAGACTTTGCCAACAAGCAGAAGCAGTTCATGCAATCTGCTGCGGCGGCAGCTAGTCACATGGACTACGGGCCAGAGGACGAGGACGACGAGGAGCTGTACGAGGAGCAGCCGCGCGAAAAGGAGTACGATTGCATTATCTGCAATTGCACAACCCCCAGCACGGAATCAAATCCCATTGGTCTGGTGGTCCTGGTCGAGTCTAGTGGCATTGTCGGCCACCGGCGGCGGATCGCCGAGCGACTGCCGCTGCCACTAAATGTGGAGGATGAGGATCGACTGAAGCACAGCACACGACTGGCCGCTGAATTTAGCAGGCGGACCGAATTGCTTAGTCTCAAATTCGGCGATGAGTCCTGGTATCTGTCCAACAACATGGCCTATGACAATGGTGTGCATGTGCAGTCGTGTGGCCATCACGTTCATCTCAGTTGCCTGGAGGCGTACCTCAAGACGCTGTACACCACCCAACGCCAGCCGGTGCAGGATCGCGGCGAGTTCTATTGTCCCGTGTGCCGGCAGCTCTCCAACTCGGTGCTGCCGCTGAGTCCGCAGCTGGACAGACCCACACATCTCGTCCGCTCGGGTAATCAACCCTTCGAGCGTCTCGTCGCCGACCTCACCGATCTGATCAAGGAGAACGAGACGATACCGGTAGGAATATTGACTATTTGATGGGATGTCTTAAGAGGATTTGCCTAACACTTACCTTTTTACTTCCAGCAGCCCACAAAACTAACGGAGGCCATGGGTCATGCCATGGAGGTGATGACAAACATTGCCCAGCGCAAGGTCAAGTGCGCCTCCATCACGTTCCGCAAGCTGTTCATCTTTGTCACCTCGATTGCGCGTACCAACCTTGAGGCGGAGATCATCCAGCGTGGCGGATCCCTCTGCTCGGCGAATGCCACGCGGTACAAGCCAAAGCGGGACTGCATAGTGCCGCTCCTGCACGTGCTGTCGGTACATGTGCGAGTCCTGGTCGAGTGGCCGCTGTGGAGCAGCTGGGCCTCGTTGGCCGGCCTTCCGGTCAGCGAGACAGAGCCACTGCCGGCTCACTGCCTCGAGCTGATTCCCAGTCTCTTAGCGGATCCGATTGCATTGCTGCTCAAGTTCATCCTGCTGGCGCCACTGCACTTGGACCAGGGTGAGTAGTCTTGCCTGTTATATATTTTACATTAACTGATTGTAATGGCTTTCTTTTGCCCTACAGATTACTTCACCTGCATGGTGAAGGTGATGTACAACCTGCTGTACTACCAGATTGTGGTCCAGCTGTGCGTCACCCTCACGGATTTCGAGTGCGAACACATTCTCAAAGTTTACGGCAGCAGCAATAGCGCTGCCAGTGGCACTTCCGGCGCTGAGTCACAACCGGAATCCCCCGCCGGAGCCACGAGCAGCTCGTACAATCGTCGCCGTGCTGGCAACCAGCAGCAGAGCTCCTCGGAGTTGGGCAAGGCCATGGCCCTGGTGCTGAGCCAGACGAATGAGCTAGCTCACTTGCGACGTGACTGTATACCTAGCACCAGCAGCTCGGCGGCGGCAGCCGCGGCGGCTGGCTCCTCCTCCTCCACAACAGCCTCTGGATCGGGCGCAGCAACAGCTACCTCCTCATCCTCGCCGCACGAGGTCAACCTTAAGTCCATGGAGCTACAGCTGCAGTCGCTGTGTTTGCCATTCCTGCGAGTGGCTGCCCTGCTGCGCCAGCATCTGTATCGCCACGAGATGCCGGAGATCTCGGCACCGGGACTGGAGTTTGTGCGTCTGGTCTACTACTTGGAGCTGGTCACCGATTCGATGGACTGGGATTGCTTCAATGCCAGCAAGGGCTTGTGCTTTATACCCGGCACCGAGCAAACGCTGCCGCAGTTCTGGTGCCAGCAGCTAATGGAAGTGCGTCCGCCGGCGGATACGGTCAGGGAACTGGTGCTCATCAATCAGCACTCGCTGTGGCAGCAGCCCCGACTTCTCGAACTGCCGCGCGAGTATGAACGTCTGTTTACGGTGGGTTTTCCTATACCAGATTGATTGTGTATGTGCCATAACTGAAGTTGTTTTTCTACTGACAGTACTACCACGAGCGGCCGTGTCTGAATTGCTACAAGGTGCCCAAGGAGAGCTCCATCTGCCTGCTGTGCGGGACGATCGTGTGCCTCAAGCAGAACTGCTGTGCGGAGAACGACTGCTGCGAGGCGGTTCGGGTGAGTCATCACTAGATGGTGCTTTAATTAAATTTGTATATGATCTAATCCCTGCTTGTGTTTCATCTAAACAGCATACGCTATCCTGTGGCGGCGGTATTGGCATCTTTTTGGTGGTTACCTCTACCTACATCATCGTTATACGCGGCCGACGCGCCTGCCTTTGGGGCTCCCTGTATCTGGACGACTTCGATGAGGAGGATCGCGATCTCAAGTGAGTGTTAGCCATCTAAAGCTTTAAGAGACGATTTTAAAAACCTTTTCTACCATTTGCAGGCGCGGCAAACCTTTGTATTTGAGTCAAGATCGCTTCAATCTACTGGAGTCACAGTGGCTGTCCCATAAGTTTGCTCACACAAAACACACCTGGGTGTTCCATCGGGATCTCTTGTGAAATATGGAAGATCTACTGCGCAGCATTCAGGAGTTGGTTGGCCAGATCTGAGATGGGATTGGATGTGAAGCCAGCCAGCTGCCCGGCAGCTCCTCGCCTAGTCGAACCAGTCAACAACCCGCCCCCGAGAACCAACATCTCCAAAACCCCACAAACGCCACAACTAAACACAACTTAACCCAACAACAACAAACACCCCACACACATGTCCCCCTACGTTTAAGCGAGTTTCGCTGTTGTTTCGAAGCTTCAGACGCGGAGGAGGAGAAGGACACCATATCCGTATCTGCATCCGTATTCGTTTACGGTTATCTCCCCCCTCCACACACACACACCCGCCCTCCCTCACATCCCCCAACGCACCTAGAAGCAACGTCGGCAATTTGCAATTAATTGATATTACACATTTTTATATATAACAATACTTATAAAATATGGATGCAAAAAACAAAACGAAAAAAAACTACAGCTATATATGATTGTTTGTTGTCAACTGTTCAACTGAGAAACGCATAATAATAACTCTATCTAGAAATCCGCCTAATCTCGCGAGGATCATGAATATTTAACAACCAATTATAAATTATAATAAATATCTACTAACCCACACAATTGCTGGGCGAAGACGAAGAAATAAACCCGAAAATAAACCGAAATTTAAGCACCGCGCGGGTCTCTCTAGTTGCGTTCTACCTAAACTAAGTCTTAAGTCCTTAACTTATAGGTTTTTTTTTTAGGGAAACAAAGGCAAGAAAGCTGATAACAAAAAAAAAACAAAAACGAATAATACGATACAATATAACAATTGTCTACATTGGCCTCATGAGTTTGTGCATGTAAAAAATGAAAAAAAGATTATATAGTTATTATATATATATATACAATACAATATACACTAAATTTAATGCTATAAAAACGAAAAAAAAATTTAAAACAAAAAAACAATAAACGAAAAGCGAATTGTGAAATGCGTAGAAATTAGTTTGCAAATACCCCATTAATCATAAATATTTTGTAATTAAGAGTGGATGCATAAGGATGAAAAACATGATTCAAAGAGAGGGCAATCTGAATTCGAAACGCTAGGATCGGAAGTGAATTTGTTATTAGTTTTACAAATTGTGTGTTATGTAGGCGATGGAAGTTCGGCATTGCTTTAGCCAAAAACATGAGCACATCCAAATGTTTATTTTGAACGATCAAATTGACCCACTGCAAAGATTAGCTAATATTTGAAGAACTAGAAATATAAATGTATAAGGTTTTTCAAGAAATTAAAAGAAAAAAACAAAATTTGAAGTGATTATCTCCACGAAACCTGGTTGTCTAATAATTGGTATATCAATTTCCATCGAGTTATAGAGCAATTGCAAGTGAGTTACCCAAAATGACAAGCGAAAATCTGCTACGAATTGTAAATACACTGAAAGCGCAGCTGCATCTTGTATAATTATATATTAATATAACATATTTGACTTCTTTTTTTTTTTTTTGCTAGTTATACAAATCTAGATGTTTCGGTTGGCCTCCTAGACTAACTAAATACTACTCTGCAAATACAAGAATACACATGATTTAAGAGATTAAATGGCACAGCACAGCAATACACACCCAAAACACCCACACAAAACACACCCACAACCCCACTAGTACTCTAGTACACCGAAAAAAAATGATATATTGTAAACGTGCATTCTGAGTGACAAACCGAAAACCCTGAATAAAATTGAAAAACCATTTAAACAGAACGTGATTATGTAATCTCTATGGATATTTCGAATACATCTTAGTGGATCTTGCCGCAATCTCGGCAGCGCGTGGACTTTCGCAGGGCCCTGCGACAGTCGTCCTCCATCCGTTGGGCATGGTCCAGGTAGAGCTGGTCGGTGTGGTCGCGAATCTCGTCGCGCTCCTCGAGAACCTGACGCAACTGACTCAGGGCCTTGCCGACATTGTCGTCGGTCATCGTCTCCTCGCAGAATATTAGCTTCATCTCGGCCTGGCCCAAATCGGCCACACCATCGGCAATCAGATCAATGTCGCTATCAATTTTGAAATACTTCAGGAACTTCTCGTCTCCCAGGGAGCCCAGTGAGCCCAGTGAACCCAGTGAGCCCAGGGATGTGTCCAGTTCGGCGTCGGGAAACATATCGGATTCCGTTTCTATATCTGTGCTAAAAGTGGCATTCATCAGGAACTCTGCGTTATAATCAGTGGATTCGGTGCCAGCTGAGGATCGTGTTTCGTTTAGATCGATGGGTTTTGTGCGTTTCCTGGCTTCCCTACGGTTAGGCCCCTCAAAGGGTTCTGGATCTGGAAAATCATAAGGATGTGGGATTTTCGAGCGGCTTGTAATAGATTTAGCAGTGGATTCGGTAGGCTTCGTTTCCTTTAGTGCCTTCACGTTTTCCCCCTCAAGGGACTTTTTTGGATCTCCAACAGCGTATATTTTATCATCTAGTAGTATTTCTGGCAACACACCGGGATATGGGGTTCCCGGTCGGTTTATAATAAACCCAGCAATGGGTTCGATAGTCTTCATTTCCTTTGGTTCCTTTCCGTTTTCCCCCCCAAGGGATTCTTCTGGATGTGTACTAGCGATTGTTTTATCATCTAGTAGTATTTTATGGGGAAATGGGGTTCCCGGCCGGTTCATAATAGTGGATTCGATAGTCTTCGTTTCCTTTGGTTCCTTTCCATTTTCCCCCTCAAAGGATTCTTTTGGATCTCCAACAGCGTATGATTTATCATCTCGTAGTATTTTTGGCAAGCCATGGGGATATGGGGTTCCCGGTCGGTTTATAATAAAACCAACAATGGGTTCGATAGTCTTCGCTTCATTTAGTTCCTTTCCGTTTTCCCCCTCAATAGATTCTTCTGGATGTGTACTAGCGATTGTTTTATCATCTAGTAGTATTTCATGGGGAAATGGGGTTCCCGGCCGGTTCATAATAGTGGATTCGATAGTCTTCGTTACCTTTAGTTCCTTTCCGTTTTCTCCCTCAATGGATCCCTCTGGATCTGCACTAGGATATGTTTTATCACCTAGTAGTATTTCTGGCAAAACACCGGGATATGGGGTTCCCGGTCGGCTTATAATAAACCCAGCAATGGGTTCGATAGTCTTCATTTCCTTTGGTCCCTTTTCGTTTTCCCCCCCAAGGGATTCTTCTGGATGTGTACTAGCGATTGTTTTATCATCTAGTAGTATTTTACGGGGAACTGGGGTTCCCGGTCGGTTCATACTAGTGGATTCGATAGTCTTCGTTACCTTCGGTTCCTTTCCATTTTCCCCCTCAAGGGATTCTTTTGGATCTGTTTTAGCGTATGTTTTATCATGTAGCATTATATCCGGCAAAGCACAGGGAAACGGGGTTCCCGGTCGGTTAATAATGGATCCAGCTGCGTGTTCGGTAGAGTTTAATTCCTTTCCGTTGTCCTCGAAGCATTCTTCTGGATCGGTTACAATGTATGTATCATCTAGTTGTATTTCTGACAAACCTTCCGGATCTGGGGTTTTCGACTGGTTATTGATAGATCCAGCTTCGTTAGGCTTCTTTTCCTCTGCTTCCTTTTTGTGTTCCTCCGGAAAGAACTCTTCCGTATCCGTACTATCTGGGCTTCGCGTGCGGTTCATGATACATCTAGCTGGATCCATACGGCATACGGCACAGCACTGCAGTCCGATTCTCGAGAAAGCGGTGGGTACTATGGGTTCCTCAGGCTCCTCGAGGTCCTCGGTTACCTCCTCGCGTGTAACCTTCACAAAGCATCCAGCATTGTAGGCATGCAGGTAGTTCTTCAAGCTATGTGCACCCGGTGGTGTGGCCGGATCCTCGGTCTCTAGCAACAAGAAGCCCTTGGTCATGCAGCGTACCTTCGTTGGGTTGAACTCCACGGTCTGAACAGACCCAGATCCACATGCCTCTGCTGAGGATCCGGATGCATCGGCCATTTTCTGGTTGCCCTCCTCTTGGATCGTCTTTAAAAAGGCACTGGCCGCGCTTGCGCAAGTGAACTGGCCCACGAACAGCGGTGGTGTTATGCCATTGCTATGTTGTGGCTGTGGTGTTCCGGCCTTCCAAAAATTTCCCCTGAAGAAGGACTCCGGCAGGCTGCCCGGCTTGAAGACACAGCCAGCCTTGAATCCCTTGGGCTGGAAGCGCTCGGGCAGAAATATGGGACGCTTGAGGCCGTCACAGGTGGGGAAAACCTCCGAGGGCAGCTCGAAATCCGGGCATTCCTCATCGCCCATGGTGGCCATGGCCACTGCCGGCGCATGTGGATGCACGATGGTGGAGAGAATGGCCATTGTTAGGTTGGATACGCGTGACATGACCATCAGAACATTGGATAGATCCGGTGTATAGATGTTGTATTGCACCGGGAGATGACGGAATGGATAGGATGAGAGTGGCTTCGGTGCAGTCGGTGTGGTATAAACCAACGACAGGGTGACATCATGGCGAATCATACGCATCTCCAGGCTGGGCCCCTCGGCGGCACGATCCTTGGCGGTGGCGTTGGGCAGGGGCGGTGGCCTGTAATTCGGGGTATAACCAATGTCGATCTTGGTCTCCATCTTCGGTGGCGTGGTGGGCAGCACCGTGGTAATTGCTGGAGGCACCATCTCCAGCAATTTCTGCACCTCAACCGACAACTGAAAGTCCTTGGTGCGCAGACCCACGAACAGGGGCGGCGTTGGACCCTTGTGACTGGGTGGCATCAGACCCGTGGGATAGAAACGCTTTGGGATGGCACCTGGTGCAAAAACCCCACCGGCATCAAAGCCCACTGGCAGCAGCAGTCTGGGCATAAAGATGATCTTGTCCACAGGAGCGCGATTCGGAAACAGGGTGCGCGGCACATTCAAGCAGGGCGCCTCCGCTCCCTCAAAGAAATCGGCCGCATCCTGGTCGTGCTTATGGATCTCGATGGACAGGCGGGCGGCCACCACGCGGTTGGAGTGCTCATAGCATATCTGCGGCATGACCAGGTTGTGCAGATTGGGCATGTACTTAGGTCTCTTCACGATGGCCACCTGGTCCGACATGTCCAAGCGCTTCACTTGGTGCAGTTCCAGCACGCCGGCTCCAGACTTTCCTGAAATTAAGGAAGTGGACCCATTTAATCAGGATGTTTTGCATTATGTTTATTATCTCTAGCTAAACCTCTTGGAAATGTACTTATTTTTCAGTTATATATAAAACTCACGGTTTAAAATTTTTAAAAATCATTAAAAATGTGTATTATATATTTATAATTCAGCATTAGAAAGCGTTTTATAAATTGATTGTCAATAAAATAATTTTATTACTTTGTATGGCAGCTCACACGTCAAAAGTGACTATACAAAAAATTTAACTTGTCAAAAAAAGAAAAATGAAAAAAAATGGGTTTAAACGTGAAAAATTTTCTAAAAACAATTGTTTATTGCCTTGTTTCAATCGCGAATATGATCAAGAAACACAAAATTCTGATATTATCTCTTTTTTTACCTTTATTATTTCCGCGTCTTTTCATTTTGATATATCTCGAGCAAAAACTAAAAAGCGGTAGCCCGAAACGAGAAAAAATATACAAAACCGGCTTCACGGTAAAAATTTCAGTTAAAAAATAATAATTTAGAAGTCGATTCGGCAGTAAGAAAGGAAAACGAGGTCTTTTCACGTGAAAATTTCCCACAAGACTGAGATTTTGGTTCCGTAGACGAACGACGTTAAAATGTGACATGGGACAGTAAGGAATAGGCCTACTTGGACTTTGGCTTTCAGGCTAGCTAAATTCCAAGCGTCTGACCATTTTTCGATTGTAAAAATACGGAGGGAACTTTAGGACAACCTTTTTGAAATTTAAAAAATAACCAAAAAAAAATACGGGCCCATTATGGAGGAGAAAACATTTTGGCGACTGCAGCAGGCCCATCAGCGCCAACGGAAGGAGTGGGACAGGATTGGGAGACGCCTCAAGCGGCTGACGGGCAAGCGGTCCAGCGACCTGCTCCTCCACGATCCGCTCCTGCAGCCGCCCTACGCCGCCGATCCCGGCCAGCGGATGTGGATGCGGATGAGCGGCGGTCAGCAGGTGGCCATGCCGATGAACCAAAAACAGGCGACGACACAGAAAAGAAGGAATCAACCGCACAAATCCTTTAAGTTCTCATCATCCAAGGACAATCTGCTTGTCGTGGGTCATCGGCTGCAAATGCATCAGCCACCAGGTCGACGGCATGTGCAGCTCCAGGATGCCACAGGATCGTCCCAGCCCCGCCAGCAAATGGAGGAGTATGTCTATTTCTATCCCGTCAACTGTTGTGAGTTGGAGCACGGGAGTCCTCCTGGTCAGGTGGAGGAACCCTACCTCGTGGTGGATCCTCGTTTTATGGCCGAGCTGCTAGACGAACTACTCTTGGACGCTGGCAAACCCATTTGACTTGTACCTCGTTCCAAATCAAAATAAATGTTTCGTTAGAACCAGTTGTTTTTTTTTTTAAATACAATAAACCACTTTCCTTGTTTTTGTACTTTCAATTGTTTAAATTTATTTGCTTGCACTTACAAAAAAAATCCGACCATTAAACAAAGAATTTGCTTACCTAAAATAAAAGAGAGACTACACAAGTGTGCGGCAAAATTGGGGGGCGGGATTTTGTTAGGGGGTTCATTGCAAAGGAGTCTCAGTTTCGTGGCTACAATATCGGTTGCTTCAGTAAAAATATATAACTATATGTATATACAAAGTTTGTGGACTTCTTGTGCCTCCATTACAATGTGTGTGTGATTGTGTTGTGAATGAGGATTCGGGATGTGGGGTGTGGGTATTCCATATGCTAAGCTAAGCCTAAGTCTTGGTTGCTATAAAACCTAGAGGTTAACAAATTTCCTTGTCATTGCTATTTAGTTTGTTTCGTTTTGGAGATTGGATGATTGAGTAGTTTGTGGTTGTGGTTGGTTTGCTGGTGAAGTGTTTGCCGTTGGGCGTCGGGCAAGCGGAAGGCACCTCGTCGTCCTCGGCTTGTTGCTTTTGCTGTTGCTGTTTCTGCATTTTGTTGAGTAGATATCCCGCCTCGGTTGGCTTGTCTATATAGCTAGTTTTTGGTTTCGTTATTCGCGCTGCTCCTGTTCTCCTTGTCCTCGTCCTTGTCCACCAGCTGCTCCGCCCTGGCGTCCTGATCCTCCTGTTGCTGCTGCTGCTGCTGCAGTTGCTCCTGCTCAGTCAGAGTGTGTGCGGCTGTGGTGGCCCCACCGTCAGTCGCATCCTTGTGCTTTGCACCCCAGTGCCAGTCGCGATCACGATGCTCCTCCACATAGCCTCTAGCCTCTTCCTTGCCGCGCAAACTGGTCCTGCTGGTCGCCGGCGGTGTGGACTGTGTGGACTTGTCCGTCTTGCGCTCCAGCTTCAGGTCAATCTCTAGATCTGAATCCATTTCAGTCTCGGAGAAGGACAACGAGTTGCCAGCACGCGGCACTTGAATGCGTCGTCGGTCCTGTGAAGAAGTGGATTGATAGTAACTGCCATTGATATTCCAATGATTTTTCAATCAACCTACCGTGTTGAGAGTCGTCGGCTCCGAGATGTAGCCATCACAGTCTTCGTCCTCGCTGAAGAGCTCCGCCGTGTTCACCGCGTACGTCTCCGGCAGTCGACACACGATCTGCGCCAGATCGATGAACGTGTACTCGTTGAGCGAGGCGTGGTTGCCCCGCTTGGGTGGCTCCTTGTTGAACCACTGGTTGAAGCGGCCCAGCCGGCCCGCCTTGGCCATGCTCTCGAAGTAGTTCTTCCCGAACACATAGCCCACATCACGGATCTCGTCGAAGCTACCAAAGGCAAGGGTCTTGTACTTGTCGATCGGGGGTCGAATGTACTCGCAGTAGTCCGAGTTCTTGACCTCCTAAGAAAGAAATATAGATATCGGATTAGTCTTGATAAATATGGCTAGATTATAAGATTTTCGTATTATATTTCGCGAATTCTTGAGCTCTAAGCTGTTTGTAAAAGGAAACCGCGAAATCTTCAGATCCAAGGGACGAAAACTCACCTCCAGCTGGCGCACGCAGGACACATAGGCAAGTCGGGATTGGATGTCCGGCAAGTCGGGCACCTTCACAGGCGTCGTGAAGGGAAACCACTTCTTGTAGAGCAGCCACCACCCGCTCAGGTCGTCGCCATAGTTGGTAAGATCGGTGTCGTCCTGTGATCCCACATCGATGGCGATTATGTGAGCAGCCCCCAGATTGTGCATCACATCGGCTAAATCGGTGACCAAGGAAATGGGGTGGCGAGCATGCGTGTCGTGTTTTGGGTGGTCGATGTGGATGCAATGCAGATGTTGGTTAGTTTTCATTTTCTTGTTGGTATTACCAGTTAAAAAATGCGTTTACAGCTGCGATTTTAGAAGTATTATATTTTTTCACTTTATAAATTTAAAAGTTATTTTAAAAACAGTTAAATAGTTCTTTAAACTAATAATAATACATATGTAGATATACGAAAATGTATAACGCAGTTATAAACGCTTTTGGATTAATTTTATTCTTACCCCCCAGCATATCAGAACTATTTCCAAGTACTATCCGATTTTATCTCTATCGATTAAAATAATATATTTCGCGAATTCTTCAGGTTAAGGTTATGTGGTATAAATTTAATCGGAATGGAACAGAGGTTTTGGAACAGAACCGAGATGCTGGGGGGGTCTTTCTTGGAATTCGATTTCCAAAACGAGCGAACGCAGGGGCGGCGCAGAGCGTTGGAATGGGAATTGCAATCGTTGTGGACGTTGGAGCGTGGATCGTGGAACGCCGAGGTGGATGCCGTTTTATCGTTTTACCTGGCACGTTGTTCGTGTAGCAGCCATCGAGTAGCAGGTGGCCGTCGCGGTAATCACAAAATGGCGGGAAAACGCCGGCAATCGACATGCTGGCGCGGCAGTACCGCCACAGGTGACCTGATTTTTTTTTTTGCACCGTTGGCAAACCACAGGTGGGACAAAACGACAACAGTACAACATTGTGGATTGTATTCGATGACACGGACACGTGAGTTTTGGTGTTTTTTTTTGTTTTATTCAATTGTTGTGGTGTGTTTGTGTGAGAGAGAGGTCATGTGTTTTAAGAATAAAGAGAGAGAGAGAGAGAAAGACACACTTTTATCCACGAAATAACGGTTTATCTCAGTGCTACAACTACAAATGAAATCGGTTTTACTTATACGCATACAACAAAACGGCCAAAAACAACGAAATGGGAAATCAAACTAAAATGCAACTCAAAATACCATCAAAAACTAAAAAAGATAGAAGAAAAGCCAAAGAAACTTTGTGCACTCAGTCGTAGGTGTAGGTGTAAGTTTGTAAATGTGCTTTGTCTGGTGTGTTTATGTGGGTGGGAATGAGACAGAGGGTGTAAACATATGCGATTTTACCGTTAGAAATGCAGGCGACGCGAAGCTATCGATAGGCAGCAACAGCATTGCCAGCCCACAAAAAAACTCTCAAACTTTTATACATCTATAAGAACAAGAACAACAAATATAACAGCATCTCAAGGATTTTTGAGGATACAGGGGATCAAGAAACGGAGCAAAACGGAATGGAATGGAACGTGAGGAACGTGGAACTCGGAACGCAGGCAAGCATGATCGAACAAGTGGAATTTCCAACACTCTGCGCGCTCTGTGTGCCGAAAAACTCAGCTCTAGATTGGAAATTGAAAGTGAGAACTTGGATTAACGCTCGGGGTTAAGTTTTTTTTTTGTTTTTTTTTTTGTTAAATCGTATTTGCTAGTTGCTAAGTGCTAAGTGCTAATTACCTGGCAGATTATTCACATAGCCGCCATCCAGCAAGAGGTGCCCATCTTTAGGATCGCACAACGGCGGCATATAACCACTGAGCGACATGGAGGAGCGTACGTAACGCCACAGAGATCCTGGTATTATATATCAACGACAGACACATGCCAGCAATGATAAGTCGGTAGGTGTGTGTTTTTGTTTAGGTGTGATTTTTGTTGTGTTTTTAGGGGGAGGAGAAGAGAAAAATAAGAGAGATTGAGAGAAAATTGCTTTGAGCGATCTTTTTTTTTTCATTTTTTTGGGCGAGGATATGGGAAATTAAATGAAGATTTTTGGGATGGGGAGCACCAATGGAATGGGTTTTAATGGGGGCAGCGGTTGGGAGGTTATTATGGGGGAGCAACAAGTTTAGCCTCTAGCAAAAAGCACAAAAGCCGATTTTTGATTTGCCATTTTTGGCACAAGCTTTCCAAACAACAACATCAACAACAGCAACAACAATGAGATTTGATTTAATTTGCTAAATTTCAAATTCAAACATAACAGCACATTCGATTGGCAGCGCAACGCCGATAACAAGTCGATTGATTCCACGGCAGAAAAGAACAGTTAGAAATGTGAAATTGCCTCTAAAAACTGCGGGCCATGGAATGAGGCTGTGTGTGATTGTGGGTGGGTGGGTGCGTGCTCGTGTGTGTGTCTCATTGTCTGGATTTTTTTTTCATTTTTGGGTACACTCAGTTCTAAGGCTACCAAAGGATCAAAGGAGGATCAGGGATCACAGAACATAACAAAAGCAAATTGGAAGAAGGAACCAAGGGATTATTAGTTAAGGAAGTCCCAGGAATTATTTTCGATAAGCTCGTTTAAACAAAAACCAAATGTTCTTATTAATAAAAGCAAATCAAAATGTAAAGCAGAGGAAGTATTATAAAAAAAATTATTTTAAATCTATTTAATGTCAATTTAAATGTCTAAGTCAAGATCAAATTTTTAAATTATACGCAAAAATGTTATATTGCAATAATTTGAAATGACTTTTTACGATTAAAAACTGTTACCAAATGTAATTTAAGCTAATATCTTTACCATTTAAATAACAATGATCAATTTGCGGTGATTACTGTGTAAAATGTAATACAAAACAAATCTTAATGATTACCAAAACCAAATGAAATTTAAATTAAAATCTTTGATTTTCCAAAAAGAATTCCAATAACTAATAAACCCTATTAACCGATACCCACTGCGCTAAAAACAGAATAGAAAGAGACAGATAATGACAGAGACAGACACATACAAAGCGAGAGAGAGAGCGAGAAGACAAATGCGGAGCCGGTCTGACTCACCATTGGTGTGAATGCGATGGCAACTGGCGGTAATGTCGGTGGTGAGGGTGAAGTAGGGTATCCACAGATCCTCGATGCTCACATCCCCGAAAGTGTCGTGGATCGTCTTGTTGAACTCCCGTCCGGAGAACATCGATGTGATCGGGTAGGTGAGGTCCAGCAGTTGTAGGAACCATTTCGTCATTTTCTAAATATTAAATAATTAAGTAATTTAGTTATGGTAAAATATAATAGGAATTGAATTGCCCGTTCTGGAATTTACTTATTCAAACTATTGAAAGTCCACTAAACTCAAAGTTTAAATAATACAAAATTAAGTAAAACCCGAACTAGGCCTAATATACATAAATGGTATTTTAAGAACCAACCTTTGACCACTCGCGCGCCTTTTGCGTTACCGTGGTGATATTACGCTCCGAGCACCAGAGGGCTCCCATAAGGGCGCCAATGCTGACGCCACCGACCATGTCGATGGGTATCCCCGCCTCCTGGATGGCCTTCAGCATCCCAATGTGGGCGGCACCGCGCGCACCTCCGCCGCCCAGGACAAGGCCAATCGAGTTGCCCGTAAGCCAGCGGGCCAAACGCGAGAAGTCGGAATGCATGTTCGGCTCGGACAGCAAGACGCGACTGTAGAGATCATTCTGTAAGACAAGAGATCTGTGAGTCAGTTTACCAATAAATATTCTTAATTTTTCTTGTAACACTGATCTATATATAACATGTATCTATTCAAACAGATTTGCATTAATCATTACCCTATCTCGAAAATTACGTCAGACATCAATATTATTTGAAGGGTGGCAATAAAGACCTAATCTCTGGGGTTATCATGCTAATCTTTATGTCAAATCGCTTATTAGTTCAATGTTAATTGTCTTAGATATGTAGTAATATTATGTATGACGTGACATGTCACGTTTTAATGATTTCTGGTGAAACATTTGATATTGGGTTAGTTGTCCTTGAAATCAGGTTGTGTTATCTTTATTAAAGTGGCGCCACGGAAGTTTAATTGCATAAAGGAGCCATCGTTAAGCGATAAACTACCAGAGCGATATGTTTTGGTACTATAATCTAAACAATGGTGTTTTTCCAGAAAGACATCTTAATCTGATTAACTGACCAATTCCTGGTGCTAGAGATGGCTTAAAAAATTATAGAAAGTAGCCCACGATTAAAGACTTCAAAGATAAATTAACTTACAATGCGGTATTGACTTTTGCGCGTGAAGATGCGCTTGACGCAGAGCACGTGGTGGTGCTTGGTCACCCAGGGTCGGGCATTTAGCCAGCTGAGCGTGTTGGCCGGCCTGGCATTGGTCGTCTCCGGATATAGCAGGACCAGCTCCTTCTGCGTGCGCATCGCCAGCCGGTCGATCTCACGTTCGAACTTCCCAACCAGGTAGGAGCGATCGCCGAGGCCCACAATCAGGATGACGTCCGCCTGGCGCATGCAGCGATGTGTCCAGGCACTCAGCGAACTATCGCACTGATACAGGGTGATGATGTTCCGGTCCTCCTGCTGGGCCAGCCACGAGGTCAGCCGGTACTCGTTCGCCGCCTCGAAGATGTTTGGACCGAGCTGTTTGCGCACCACATCGGAGGTCAAACGGAGGACGGGTCCTAGTCAAGAAACAGAAGAAGAACATTAAAATCACCTGGCATTTCGGAACTACAGTGCAGCAATGTGAAACGTTACCGGACTTATCCATCGTGTTCTGAATAAATCATAGCGGAAAAAGTATAAAATATTCTATAAGCTGAAATCTGACTGTGTTTTGGAACTCTAAATTCTTATTACCTTTTCCTATGCTTAACAACTTACTCAATAAGTTTATTGACTCTAAGAATGTTATAGAACATGCTTTTTCTATCCTAAAAAATATTTATAAAAAATGTGTATTTGTCAAATTAGTGGAAATGCATAAACCAAATGGTTTTAAAACGTCTGTGCATGTCAAAAAATCATAGGATTATAGGATTTTCCTCCTTGTTACTAGCTACACCTAACAACCTGCTGCTTTAAGAATCAATCAATCAAACTATTATCAATAATTATTGGCATACGAACTGTAGAGTTCACTGGTTTCATACGAACCTATGGCACAGAGCGAGTGGTAGAGCTCGTAGGTGAAGGGCGTCAGCGGCACCTCGTCGGTGATGGGCACCAGGGCCACCGTGGAGTACTTGTGCGTGACGGGATTGGCCTCGACGGGCGCGCCCGGCGCCCCGCTGCCCGAGCGCGTCTGCATCGAGCCGAGGAAGCGGTGGCTAAGGAAGCTAATCAGCTTGGTGACCACGATGGGGTAGCGCAGCTTAATGGCATTGAACAGGCCCTCGGGCAGCTTGGCCAGCTCCGAGTCGCGCACAGCCATCACCGTCGTGGTGCGCGACGTTTCCGTGATCATTTCGACGATGCCCACGAGATCCCCCTTGCCGTATTCGCCGACGATCTCCTTTTTGCCACCGGGATGCGTGATAACCGAACGCATGCGTCCGCTTAGGACAATGTATGTGCTGTCGCTGCTCTCGTCCTGCCGATAGACAGCTCTGCCCGACTCAAGGAAGATCCAATCCAGGGCGTAGTCGCACTGCCTCACCAGCGGCGATAGGCGGCGTACTACCCCATTGCCCAGATCCAAAACAATGCGGGGTCGCTGTCGCATGATCCTGTCAAGGAAATCAAAGATATAGTACTTGGGTTTAGTATAGCTATTTTCCAAACTCACTGGTAAATCGCCGCACGTCGGATGAAGGCAATCCTGCTGTTGTTCCTCGATCGAATGGTATAGGCACTGGCTTCTCCCGTCAGCATGGCCAGTCCGCCAACGATTTCCCCGGGATGCACAAAATGAATGAGCTGGTCGCTCTTGTCCGGCTTGGCACGCGTGGCATCCTGATTGCTCTGGTAGACAGCCAATGTGCCCGTCATAACGAACCACACGCAAACATCGTCCGCATTACCTTCGGTGATTAAAGTGACATTCGGCTCCAGTTCGCGTATCTCCACAAAGGGTTCAATGATGTGGGCATCCTCCTCGGGCAGACCCAGCTCCTTACGCAGACTGTCCACCGCTGAGGATTGCACCAGGCGCATGTCTATCGAGGGCGATACTCCCGGTGCTTGAGGACTGGCCTGCGAGCCCTCGGGCGTCATCTGGGTGATGGAACCGCGACGCGTGGACAGATTGCCCACCGAATGCTGCTGCTGATGGAATAGATCTGCATTTGGCGCATCGCCGTGCACCTCGGTGAATAGATTGCTAGTGCCCTGAATACTGCCATCCGTATTGGGATTCGTATCGGATAGCGTGTGCTCTTCGCGCGAATGACGCGATGGCGAAGGCGGTGCTCGGGTCAAGGTCACTGCCACACCCGATCCCGATACCGAACCCAAGGCAGCAGACTGCATTAGATTCAGTTGAGTGATCACCGTGGGCGGACCATTGGCCGCCTGGCGTGAGGATTGCGAGGACTGCGAGTTGATCGGTCCACTCATGGTGGAGACACTCTTGTAGCGCATGTGGTTCTGCACCAGTTCGGCATTTAGACCAAGGTAGTTGCGCAGTGCGGTGAAGAGAACTCGTTGTAGTCTTATCATTATCGCCTGGATGACCCGGATCATCACGTCCGGATTGTCCTGGAACACCTCTTCGAAGGCCTGAAAGTGGAGAGAAAGTAACAAATGCATTTTAGTTCAAAGTTCATTCCAAACATGTTTATAAAGCGTATACATTTATATTTTGTTAACCTGTCAACCCTTTTTTCTCAGGATTGCCAAGACTTTTTCAAATCAATCCAAATGTCAAAAGGTCATTGATAATACATAATGGTAATGCCTAAAGAAGTGAAACCCACCTGCATGGGCAGCCGAATGACCACCGATTTCTCAATGGCCTTAGCGGTGACTGTTTTGTAGTAACTGGGATTTCCCGACAGGACATCTATAAAGCTCAGCAGCGAGGTCACCGACTCGCCCTTGCGCACCGTCTTCAGCGACAGAGTGCTGCCATCCGCATTTGAGATATACACATTTATCATGCCCGACTGGACGATATAGACGCTATCATCCGGATCGGTAATCTTGAACAGATAATCGCCGGCCATCAGTTCCAGCAACTGGGTGTGCTTGCAGAGCCGTAGGAAGACAGGCTTCTCGAAGTGACCAAAGATGCGGATCCCATGCAGCATGTAAACGGCATCGGGTGGTACCCGATCGCTGCCCTCGATGGTCTCTTCCAGATACTCCGCTGGCGGCTCCACGGTGCGCATCTCCAGCGGCATATTGTCGCGCCTCAGCTGAAGGATTCGCCTGGCGAATCGCATCACAGCCCGTCGCTTGTAGCCCTTGCCGCTGCTATACATCTGACCACTAACGTTCTTCATCTTGCGCAGCATTCGACGTCCGTAGAAGAGCATCTTGTCGCGCTTGCGGAAACGCAGGCCGCGCAGATCTCCGCCGGATGAGGTTACGGCGCTCAGGGAACGGATGAAGGCAAGCTCGTCGCGCAGGCGCAAACGGGCCATGCGTTTAAAGTACATGAACCAGGCCAGGAACAGAAAGCCCAGCACTGCTATGGCGCAATACATGTACATCTGCAGGAGATTTGGTAAAGAAAGGCACAATATTAGTAGCTTATTCAGTTGATTTCTTACTTTGATTTTAAAAGCTTTCATCGCAATTCGATCTAACACAATTCACTGCACAGAATAGAATAAATATCTGACTGTCAAGCGGTTGACTTTTTGACTTTCCATGCGGCCGAATTTAAAACTTATTTTAATATCGAACTGGTTCCGATTAAGAACTATTAATATTAGGACGAAATCTGGTATATTTCACAGAGTTGCAAGGGAGGCGTCAAGAAGCATGTTTTCAAAGTTTTAAAACTTCTCTTTGGCGTTATTAAAGAACAGATAAGCATGATAACCGTAAGCTGTTTAATAAAACATCCAGTGCTTTAAGAGATGAGATGTTTTTACGCAAATCCCGCCAAATGCGAAATAAAAGTGAAGTCAAACTCAGTAGAAGAACCAATTCATTCCATATGGTATACGCCTGCTTTTTTCACTACATCAATGATGCAGCACAAACCACTTGTATTTTCCCAAAAGCTAATTTCCAGCTACTCTTCGCTCATATAATTCTGTAATTGATCAGAAAAATTAAAATTTACGGGCAAACTTTCGAAATAAATTAGGTAGCTCTTAAATTGCAACTGGAAAAGAAGGAAAAATTTCGCGAATTCTTTAGGAAGATGTGTTTTTATTAATATTTATGATGATATCATGAGTAAAATTTTTGGTGTAATATTTTTTTTATAAAAACCAAAGGTTGAAGAGTTCCAATTTCCAAGATCAGGAATCTAATCTAAAGTAATAAAATATCAAAAGAATTTTATTTCGTGTCTGTCACCATTTTCATAGGCTTTTTCTCACTGAGTGGACTTTTAAAATGACACAGAGACACTTGATGAATTATTCAGCACAAAGACACTTGTAATTTCCCAAAAGCTGATTTCCAGCTAGTGTCACGCCCGTATAATCAAGCCAATCCATCAGCTGTGCTTTGTTGTTGTTTTCCTTATGTTTTTGTTGCTGCTATTGCAATTGTTATTGCATTCAGCATTTTGACATTGAAACGACGACGCGACGTCGTTGCACTTGTTTTGTTGTTGTTGTTGTTGTTGAGGCAGTAGTTTCTCTGATGGTTTGTTGTTGCCCCCCATTTGTTATTATCTGCAGTTTCCGCATTGTACTCTCGCATTTGATACTACACAGTTAAAAGAGCTTCAGCTTGATAGTTACGTTTTTCATTATCACTTTAACAGGTTAAATTAGCAATGATTTTATATATTTATTTTGCTTCTTAGGATTTATTTTCGGAATTGACCATCAAAAATATCAAATTTATGTGCTAGTAACTGTAGAAATATTTTTTATATTTTATATTTTTTTTTTTAAATGATAAAAAAAGATATCAAGTTTAAATATTTTATGAAATTGCCTTTAATTTTACAGTCACATGCCAATCTTTCTCTCTGTGTACCCACTGCTACCTTTATATTACCCCTTGCCATTATTGTTTGTTTACAGTTTATTTTTACAACAGGTTTGCAAAATGTACAAGAGAAATGCCATAAATTTCAATTGACTCAGTCGGTCTAATTGGAAGCCGAAGTTACGCAGATATCCAATTGGATTTGCTTGGATCTAATCGGACCGACACACACACACACGCATGGCAACGGCAACAAAGATAAAATTCGCATAGTCACAATCACAAGGCGTCTAAATTGATTTGGCCCCAAGGGGTTAATTGAATTATTGAAAACTGATTTCGTACGCACCCCCCCGCCCACAATTGCACGTGCTTGTGATTAGCAATCGGTTATAGCTATCAGCTCTTGTGGTTTAGTTTTTTTTTCGTCTATTTTTTCTCGGGGTCGTCAGGCCGACTTTATCAATATTATTGGGTGGCCGTGTGTGGTGTTATCATGTGGCTACTGTAGTCAGTGGGTTTTTGTATTTTTGTTTTTCTTTCGTTTTATGTAAGGCCACAAAACAATTTCGATTTGAAGGCAGCAAATCAAAACACGGAAGTTGCCCATTTGCATTTTCTTTTCCTGCCTTTCGCCTTCTTATCATTTAGCTGGGACACGAACCCTTTGTGGCTGATTGGAATCCTGTTTCTCTTTCTAATTCCAAACAGCTGATAAGGTTTTATAAAATAATGGAAAATTAATCTGAAAAGGCTAAAAATTCCACAACTTGTTGGATTTTATCACTAATATGTTGAAGTACTCAAAATCTGATTGATGGTTTCATCTTCAACAGGTGGTTTGTAATTATATAGTTTATTACCTACAGATGATTAAAGATGTCGTCTAGCCAAAAATATTTTAGTACATTTTTTTTTTGAAAATTTCCATAAAGATTATGGCACACACACTTGGAAAAAGTGCCAGACAGAATACCATTTAATATTCCAACAGGTGTTCAATACTCAAGTGGTTTTTCTAAGAAAGTTTGTTTTCCTTGCTTTAGCCGTTAAGACTTGCTTTGCTTGCTCGTTCAGTGATTTTTTATCAGGCACCCTAATCTTCATAGATGTTATCACAAAAATAAAGCCGTTTTCATTATGAACATTTAAAATTATATAGAAAATTATGAGTTATAAGAGTGAATTTGCAAGTTTAAAATGAATTCCTATATTCAGCTCAGCTGTTGTCCTTTTAAGATCCACTTTCCAAACAGCTTTGCTCTCTCTCTTCCCGCTCTCTTTGAGTGTGGATCCAAACCCCTAACAGCTGTATTCCTGGCTGGCTCTCCCCTCCCCCTCTCATCGTTTAGCAAGCTTTCCAGCTGCCTTTATTATCCTTTGCTGGCTCTTTCACAGCCGCTTTTTTAAACTCAAACTTAACTGACTCACTATCGTTGCCTAAGCAAACCAAAGCAAACAAAAAGACAAAGAAAGGTTGAAGTGCACTTACCGTTGCTGTGATCTGCTGCGAAACGTACTGACACCATGCGTCCGAGAAGAGAGTGTTGAAGCCGCCGGTGGCGCTGGCGCGCAGCAGTTCCAGGACATCCATTGCACTCTCTCTGCCAGTTTTACTTTTCCAGCGACTCTTCCAATCTCCCACTCACTCACACTCTCCTCTCCACCCCTCTCAAATCACCAGCAAAACTATTCGATTTGTTGTTCTAGCTTTTGAGGCTTGTGTTGTGTTGGTGTGTCCCGTTTATTTGGTAAATACGCAAGTTTGTGTGAGGGGGCGGGGGAGGGGTCAAAAAAATCACAGCCCTTTGTTGTTGCCGTCTCTCTTTCTCCCTCTGTATAGGTCGCGTTCTGTCGCACTCACACTTACAGACACCCCCGCCCCACGTTTGTCTTGAATTTTGTGCAATTATTGTAATGCACGCACCACACCGCTTAAACACACATACACACATGCACAACAGCAGAGAGCACAGTTCTTTTTGATTTAAATTTATTCTCTTGTTGTTTTTGCCGTTACGAGAATCACCAAAGTAATTGTTGTTTTTGTTGGTGGTTCCTTGCGGAAATCTTTCGTTTTCTTTATGTGTTGTTGTTGCTTTTAATCCCTCTATCTCTCTCACACGTTGTGGGCGGAGGCGGGGGGTGGTCGACTGTTTTGGGTGGGGGCGTGGCAACGTGCTACAACAACTTCCTTAATTTAGTGAGCCGAAATAGACGAGCATTTTGCTATATAACTACAAACTAATAAACTCAAATGCACTCTAGAATTTTTGTTATTGGTTCTAATAACTAGAGATGGGAAATAGCCGATCGTAGTATCGATTGCTCTTGTTTCCAGTTGACAAACATCGATAATCATCGATTATATCACAGCTGGCAATCAGTGTGCCCAGGTGACTAGAAAAGTAGAACGGTTATTCAAAAGTTTCTGTTCATTGCAAAAGAAATTTTATCAGAAATCTAGGCAAAATGATAGAAAAAAGCAAGTTTCATGAAAGCTAGCATGAAAGCTTCATGTGAGCCAAACATAGGAAACTTAAAGGGTTTCGGATTGGTCATAAACAATGGATGGTGATTACCTTTCGAAAAACAAAAATTGATTTCGAAAATATTTGACATCAAAACAATTAAGCCACAGAAAGTTAGAGGCACGCCCATGAAAAATCCGATTTCGTTGAGTCTAGTTGGAAAATAGAAAGCAAATTGGAAGGGGTTAAAAACAAAATCATTTTGAGAGAACCAAAGGCAGAGAATTAAAGTGTGAACAAGGCAGTGTTTAGAAAATCATAAGTTTGTTCAATTTGTATCTGAACGACTCGTTGAAAGCTGTTGAAATCAGTGCTGTGGGGGCGAAAAACTTCGCAGAGAGCGCGCGCTGTTAAAGTTTAAATTATAAAAAACACAGGTGAGTCGAAAATGACTTGGCATGCAGTCAAACATTAATTTGCGGCCATAATTAACTTCGCTTAAGATTGCTGGCAGGCAAGGAGCCGTGAAATGCGGAGACGGCCGCCGGTAATATTCAGTAATTAACAACTGTAAAATCTAAAATCGGCATAAATATTCATGTGTGTTGATTTAAAGGATTTTGGTGAAATCCGGACCCGAATCGGAGCGGAGGTCCGAAACTAACGTGCAACATCCAATAAAAGCAAGTGCAGCGCGGATTATTAGAGCATAAAGCACCGCGGGCTCAGTCTCAATCTGAATCCGAATCTCGACTAAAGTCTCGGTCGCCAGCCAAGCAAAACGGCCGAGACGCGTCTTTCGGGTGGCCAGCTGCAGTTTCGGATGCAGTTTCGGCTGCAGCTGCAATTAAATATGCAATGTACTTAAGTTATGCACATTTCCTTTGCCCAGGCACCGTTACGATTTCGGATTTTAAATTCCGCGCGAAAGTTAACAGCGCTGTTGGCTAGCAGACGTCGGCCTCTGTTGCTGTTAGCCAACAGCGACCTCTACCTGGCTCGTTTTTCGCCAGTGCTGAGATTTTGGCCCATTACCCGCTAACTCTGTATCGGTACTCATTTTAATTAGTATGTAAATTCAAATAATTTCGTAATATAAAGACAGTTGTAAAAAAAGTGAAAATGTAATAAATTTATTATAATATTGTATTTGTTTTTTTGAGAACAAACCAAATTTCACATGCAGCTAATAAGTTAAACAACCATAAGACTTTCAAAATCTAATGCTAATGCTAATTGGTTAAACATTTCTTTGAAAAAGGTTATGTTCAATTACAATTCTCTAGAATTTCGATATTTTCCTAACGATTTTAGCTTTCTTCTTTCTATATTATAAAATATTAATATAAGAAAATTTCCCAAAAACATTTATTCAAGTCGGGATTATTATTTAATCAAACCTTCAAAAAGGGCTGCATCGGCTGGAAAGCTAGCCAGATTGCAGTGCGACCAGAGCGCCGATCTGGCGGGAAACCGCCGCGACCGCAACAGCGGCATCTCTGGCGGGCGATACAAATAGCGCGGCCTCACTCGCAACGGGTTTCATTCCCACTCGAGTGCAATTCGTGAGCGGTCGTTCTCTCCTCTCTCTCTCTCTCGCAAGAAGCAAACTTTGTGCGCGCATGCGTCTCGTCTCAGAAAAACCTGCAATCAGAAATCTCGAATCGTGAAAATCCTTTTCTGCCATACCAAAAATAGAGCCGGACAAAGCAAAGCGTTCGATTGCCTTCTGCTTATTTCGAGCAGGGTAAAACATAAAGGAAAATACAAAAGTTAATTACACCGCCCCCCAAAAATCAACCGTGATTTGTTTACGTTTTTTTCTTCACTTTTTTTTTGCATTGTGTGAGTGTGAATCGAAGAAGAAGTTAAATTGCTGGCCAAAATATTCCAGATATTCCTAGATATATTCGAAATTCGAATTGGCGAAGTGAAGGGTGTGACGACAGACGCACACACACACACACAGGCACACGCACACGAACGCACTGAAAAAACACCGGCTAAAAGGCAGACGAAAAGGAGACGAGAGAGCGAGTGCTAAATAGAAAACGCAAAAACAGGATAATAAGCAACAAACTAATACTATAAAACAAGCGACTAAGTGACATCTCGATCTCGCCGAGAAGTAGTAGCAGCAGCAACAACAACAACAGCAATAACAGCGCCGACAACAACATCACCAGCAGCGGCAACAACAACAACGAGAGCAGCGAAGAGCAAAGAGCCAAAAAGAAGGAGCAGCAAAAGCAAAGAAAGTAAGTGGAATTCCTTGCCCAAAGATGGCTCTCCCTGGCTCTCTCATCCAGGCTAGGGATGACCCACAGTCGTGTCACGAAAATGTAGATTTTTTTTTTTCAGAAATGTCAAAAAATAATAAAATATTTTGTTAGATTTGTTGCCTAAAACGAGCAATATATGCCCACTTTCAATTGGCGAAGATTAAAAATATTCAGAAGGTTTTCTTACGGGAGTCCTTTGAATAAATTCCAGACTTTCCTTGGTCTGAAACAGCCGAAACTATGGTTTATGAGAAACAAAAAGTTAAACAAAATAGTACATGTTTAGGATAACTTCAAAACTATATTTAATATCAAAATGTGAATATATTTTTACAAAAATTAATTTGTGAGTGCTATGATTTCTAAGTTATCTCTCAACTGAAACTTTTCAGGCTTCCAAAACTCCAGTTGATCCTTAAGTTGAAAAACCAAACGTTTTGAATTTCGAAAAATGTAAGTGAGACCCGCTTTTCGTGTCACGCGACCATCCCTTCTTCCAGACGTCTTGTGCAAATTAGACAGAGCCGGCTGCTGCTCCATTTCCAGGTGTAAAGCCAATGGCCACGGTTTTACTCTGGGCCTCTTGCAAGTCATAAAATCTATGGCAGTTGTCAGTTCGCTTCGCTGCCTGTTTTCTGTATTTTCTGTTGTTTTTTCTGTTTTTCTTTTTTTTTCTGCCTTTTCCACCGCCCCTCGAAAACCTCTCCACCTCTCCGCCTTTTTTGCTTTAGCATTTTTCACTTTAGCATTTCATTTTGAGCTCTCCTTCGGCCGCTCCACCTTGTGGCATTGTTTTTCAGTTTCAATTCCAGCCGCTGCCGCTGATTTTTCCAACCGGCTTTCGGCTGGCTAATTGCCTTGACATTGGCATTCCTCCTCTCTCTCTTCTTCATTTTTGCACTCCTCTGTTTCAATCATTCAAGTTCAACTATAAACAGACATAAACACGCAGTCAAGGTGCCACCGCCCCCCTTTTATTTTGTGGCCCCGCCCCCTTTCCACATAACTGTTGTTTCTCTGGCTCTCTTTGGGGGGCTTAGTTTAGTTTTGCCTTGTTTACGTTTTCTCCTGCTCCTTGCTTTCCTTTGGTTCGGCTGCACGGAGTTTCCTTTTTGTTCCTTTGTTTCCACGCTCCAAAACGCATCCAATCCGATTTGCAGTCGTATTGGTGCCGGGTGTCGGTGTGTATGTATCCGTGTCTGCTCTTCCGCTGCTGTCCGTCCGTAAGTTCCGTTTGTCCTGCCGTCTGTCTGCACTGAAAAAAATCAGGACCTCTAAGATGATTTATAATTTATGTTTGAATGATTTGCATTAAAAATATGAATTTTGTTTAATATTTTCTAATATTGAAATTAATTAAAATGATTTTTAAAATAACAAATTAAGGATAATCATTATTTCACATTAGTTTTTCTTGCAGTACATCCATCCTTTTAAAATTGATGGGGTTGCATGCAGGGCGTGTGCTTTATAGGCAACATTATGACAAAAGAAAAACAGAAGGAATGTTTTTTAATAAATGAAAAAAATCAGTTTTTTAAATCATTTTTATAATAGTATTAAAAAAATTGTAACAACTAAGTTCCTAAATTCAATTATTTTTGCCCTTTAAACCATTAAAACCTAATTATCATCGTTTACAAATCCAAAAACCTTATAATTATTCTTATTCAAAATTGTAAGCCACCACTGTGACAGAGTAGGGTATTATCCTTGTCGAGAAATTGCATTCAATTGGAAAATTGCAATTTGGCTTTGACAAACATTTTTTTGGACCCATGGTGGGCGACGGTCGACGACACGTCATGGATATTTCTTTTGTTTTCGCAGTGCGTTTCTGCCTCATTTTGCACAATCACCCCCTGGAACCCCGTGGAACCCCGAGGAACCCCTGGCACACGGGCACTCCCCCCTTTTGTATCCTGCCCTACCCCAGTAAAATGGCAAATCAATAATTTTCAATGAGGATTTTGCATTTTAGCCGGCTTTTCGCTTGGGTTCTCGGGATCAATTAGTATGCCAGGAGCGAAATTCCCCTGAAAATGGATGGTACGTAGGTAGACTTGTAGCACATAAACCCCCCCCCTCACTGAGTCACGTTTTGTTTGTGTGATTTTGCCTGTGCTAATGGCAACGTCTCCCATATCTTATATATATATATATACCTTTGTATAATATATAGCCTTTACCCACCCGCATTCCCCTCTGCTTTTTCGACTGCTTATGTGGAATGGCAATCGAATGCTTCCGCTGCTCGCCGGAAATCAGGTACACCGACAATGACAAAACCCCCTCCCACCCATGCTAACCCACTCCACCGTTCGTTGAAGACGGGTCCCCAACACCCTTGATTGCCCACCCATCGAGCTACTTCTTGACTTTTTTTGTTTCTTGAAGTTTTCGCCCGCAGAAGCCTTTGTCGCAACAGTCTGCCGAAGAGTTGGCACATGAAAAACAGCTCAGGTCGAAACACTAGTAGTTTCCGATAAATAAATTATATTTAAACATTTTCATATTTTTTTTGTTTTGTTAAGTAAAGTTGCATTAAAATCGATGTGTCAAAAACAATAAAATAACATGCCTATGAAAAACCATAATTTAAAGAGATCTTAAAGGTAGTTTTTTCAATCTCATAAAGAGAACCTTAAAATTTTGGGCTTAAAATATGATTGTATCAGCTGTAAACTAAAAAAAGTAAGAAAAAGCGTAGTAGTTTAAGATACTGCTATTATATTAACAATTATAAAAGATTAAAAAATTATAAAAAGGTATTAAGCTGCAAATTAATTGCGAATACTACCCGAAAGTTAAAATTTTTTTTTAAATTAAATACTTTTAATTGGACTT
Organism: Drosophila suzukii; assembly: GCF_043229965.1. Classification (NCBI taxonomy): domain Eukaryota; kingdom Metazoa; phylum Arthropoda; class Insecta; order Diptera; family Drosophilidae; genus Drosophila; species Drosophila suzukii. The sequence goes on from NC_092084.1 coordinate 24,676,386, forward strand.
TACCAAAAAATAGACTTACCACTTATAATTTATTGATTAAATTTGTTGCTACCATTATTTTAAGTATGTTGGCTTATTGAGTTTGACTTATTGCTTAAACTTTTAAAAATAACTCCTATCATTGTGGCCGCCACTGTATGTATGCTCTTATTTGTGGAAGTGTGCCTATGTACTTGTTTTTGGATTTCGGCTGCATATGCTCGCATTACACCCCCGTCTTGTGTCGCCTCCCCACCCCCTGCTGCACCCCAACCCCCTTCGTATCTGTCATCAATTGCAGCTGTCGCCCGTCCTTGAACGCACTTTACGCACTCATTGTCAGGGGCGGTGGGGGTCTTATGGTCTGTTGAGGGGGGTGAGGGGGTGAGATGGTAATGGGTGTGTCTAGGGTTGAACGGAATGCCAGCCACTGGATAAGCTATTTATATCCCCTGTAGAAATACTCTCAGAGGAGCACTTCTACCATTTAACTCGCATTTCTTTGTTCGATTTTGCATTTATTTCTAGGATATGCCAAATTTTTATACCCGTTACTCGTAGAGTAAAAGGGTATACTAGATTCGTCGGAAAGTATGTAACAGGCAGAAGGAAGCGTTTCCGAACCCATAAAGTATATATATTCTTGATCAGGATCACTAGCCGAGTCGATCTAGCCATGTCCGTCTGTCCGTCTGTCTGTCCGGATGAACGCTGAGATCTCGGAAACTATGGGAGCTAGGCTATTGAGATTTGGCGTGCAGATTCCCGAGCTTCTTACGCAGCGCAAGTTTGTTTCAGTAGAGTGCCACGCCCACTCTAACGCCCACAAACCGCCCAAAACTGTGGCTCCTACAGTTTTGATGCTAAAATAAAAATTTTGACTGAAATGTAATGTTCTCATCAATACCTATCAATTGACCTAAAAAAAGTTTGCCACGCCCACAAACCGCAAAAACCTGTGACGCCCACAATTTTTATGCTAGATAAAAAATTTTAACTGAAATGTATTGGACTCGAGAATACCTATCGATTGGTCCTAAAAAAATTTGCCACGCCCACTCTAACGCCCATAACTCTTAAATCTGTATACCGCCGGTAGGTGGCGCATTTTAATCTCGCTTTGCTACTTGCATATCTCTATTTAGCTGAGTAACGGGTATCTGATAGTCGAGGTACTCGACTATAGCGTTCTTCCTTGTTGGTTTTAATATAGTCATTTTTGTTCCAATAATATTTTAAAAAGTTTTAATTATGACTAATATTATTTTTAAATTTAAGATTTATAAGTTCTCTCTCCTAAATATGTTTTTAATCAGTTTCTTGTAGCTCGAACTTCTTTGTGTGACTTATAATGCTGAAATCAGCCCGGATATTTATGTATATCGCCTGCAAGTACATTTCCCTTTCATTATCGCCTTTCATTTACTCATTTCCCATTTAGTTGGCACTTCTTTGTGCGTTTTCTGGCAATAATCGTAATCCCTGCGGGGCACAAAAGGGTTTCAGTTCCCTCCGATACCGATTCCCTTGGATTCTTTGTTAGTTTCTTGGGTAACGCAGCAACTCCCCCAAGTTCTCTGGGTTTTATTGTCAGTATTGTCCCGTATATCTGTTGCTGCTGCTGAGTCATATCCCCCCTTATATTGTCATTCTTGTTCGTTACTCCTTTTTTTTTAATATATTTTTCGGCTTTTTTCTTGTTGACTGGTTTCGCTTTCAACGGCACGCCCTTACCTTACCCTCTCGAGTACCCAGGTTCCCGAGTTCCCAACTTCCCGACTTGCCGACTACTTGTGATTCAGGCTGCCTCTTGTGTTTTGCCTTTCCTGCCAACTTAAAAAACTCACTTAAGGCCCATATATCAATGGCCCGCGCTGACTCCCCGACTTGTGGGCATTATCAATGCAAATGGGCATGGTATTTTGAAATCTTGGACGGGGGTTACGAAGGCGCCCGCCTGTCGTCGTCGTCGTCGTCGATGCACTTGGTCTTCCCCCATCCCAACTCCCCGTACTTCTTGCAGTACAAATAATTGATATGCTCTCGGGTCTTTGCCGTCAGCCTTTTCTGATTTTTCAGCCGTTGATATTTCTCGAGTTCATTGGCCTTTCAGCATCGCAGGCCCAAACATATCAGCGCTTCCGTTCGATAAAGCGAAATGCATGGATACAATGCGGTGTTATCAACAAAATAAACTGCATCCTAAGAAGCAGAACCCGATAATTACAAATGTGGTGTTAATACCATTTAACCAATATAAATCCTAAAGTTATTGTTTTGAGTATGGAAAATTATATACAAAATGCATTCGCTTGACTGGTTATACTTTATAATCCATTTTAAAATTGAAGGAAACAATTTATTTAAAAAAAGTCTTCTATTAGTCAGAAAAATATGTTTAAAATAATATTATTTATACTTATTAGTAAATTTTAAAATTGTCAGAAAATAAATATCAACCAATTTACCTTAATTATTCAGAAAAATATATTTCAAAATAATAATAATAATAATAAGTATATTTTAAAATGGTCGAAAATAAATCTTAACAAATTCACCTTCATTAGTCAGAAAAATATATTTGAAAACACCTTCATTTCTTTATGAGGCACTTGGTGTAACCATTTTTTATACATTTTTATTTTAGTTCCTCACTCCAATAAAACAAAATAGTTATGTTTTGAATAGCTTAAATTTGTTTGCCACTCTGAGCGATTTATGCTAATTTGTTCACCGACGGGTGGTAAATGGCGTTGGGGTTTTTACCCAGAGGTGTCGCCACAAATTCATTTTGTCCAATCTATATTTTTTTTTGTATTTAGCTGCGGGGCGGGAAACCGGGAGGCTGGCAGACTGGCAGACTGGGGGGCGTGGCAAGTGGCGCATGCCACACAAGTGCAAGTTGCAGTTTGCAGTGGTTTGCTGTTTGGTATTTGCTGCTGATAAACTTGTTGCGCTGAAATATGAAAAAAACCACAACCAGATGCCAAAGATGCTTTTGGGTGAAGTGCAGCGGTGACTGGAGACCATTGCAACTCACAATCCGTATCCGAATCCGAATGCGAGTCCCAATGCAACTGGTCCAGCGGGTTGTCAAGTAAGACATAAATGCCGCGGCTTTGGCCCCAGACTTCAACTTCATCTTCAGGTTCAGTTTGAGGTTAACCAAAACGAAAAGATGGATTGATGGGATAACCATTTGCAAGGCAATCAAACTAACAAAATGTTTGATTTTATTTAATTAAGCACGGTATTTTTAAATACTTTTCAGTATTTTATTAGGATATCATATTGTAATCTAAAGTATAATACATTAATTATTCTTTTTATAACTACCCATTGGTACCATCATAGATTTTTTAAATATGGAACAATATTTAAAAAAACACCCATACATTCTAAAAAAATTATGAGCTTTGCGACAAAATTCATAGCAATAATTATAAATTTACAATAAATAAATTTTAGATTTTGCAAATCATATTGTACTCTTAAATATATTAAATTTCTTGTTTAATGCTTAAAATATGTAGCTCAAGAAGTAAATAAGTAATAATTGAAAAAATTCCCATCGAGATCAACGTATCTCTTAGGAAAATATGGAATAATATTTATAAAATCTTTATAGAGCACATTCTAAAAAAGGTGTCTTCCTATCTGACATTTATTTTCCATAAGCTTTGCGAATAATTCATATCAGTAATCATAAATTAGAATTGAATGGCCACCACAGCAGCCAGCCCCTTTTAATTCGATTGCCTCCATTGGCCGGAATTCTTTGGATGAAAGATGGAAAGATGGAAAATATTGATCCAGGGTAAAATGCATTTTTTCATGCCCGCCAGAGGCATCTGCTCTATGCAATTTGCTCGACTCCGTGATATTTATGCGCATTGTTATTATGTATTGAAAATGCGAACAAATTATTAATGTGCGGAGGGGTCGGGAGGGGGGGTTTTTTTTTTTAACTGTTGGAGGCTTAAATGTGGTAGACGGTGGGTCGAACGCTTCGGAGATTTTCCAACCGACTTTCCCGCGCTCTCTGCTGTCGGCGTTCATATATATAATTGGCGCATAAATCATTTTACCTGCTTCGCCGAGAGCACAGCGGTAATTTCAGTGTTGCCACAACAACGGACGAGCGAAGCGAACGAAACGAAGAAGACCGTTAACTGTTATGCCTCAGATACATTTGTATCTCATGCCACAGATGTTTTCGTATCCAACACAGATGCGTTCAATAAACCAAACCTCGACTTAATTCCAGACCATCCCCCGTCTATTTTATCCCTCCTTCATATTTCCCCCCTCTATTCGCTCTAATCTCCAAAAGAAAGGAGTTAGAGAGAGACAGATAGAGAGAGAGCGAAAACCCGAACCCCAAAACCGTTTTGTCTTGTTTCGTTCAGTTTGGTCTGGCTTTTTTGGTGGCTTTCATTGATTTCTCTATTTGAAATCACTCCATTTCATTATTGATTTTGATTTTTTGATTGCCGTCCATCCGATCGTCTCGTTTCAACTGTAAATTGCACTGGATCGGATCTGTTTTGATGGAATACACAGAGAGAAATATGATAGTGATTTATATTGTCTATAACAACCAGTATACCAAAGATTATTTAAAGTAAGAAAGAAATACGATACTGTTTTATATTGTCTATAACTACCAGTATACCATGGATTGTTTAAAGTATACTTTAAACCAAAATTGTCAAATAAGAATATTTATTTCTTCTCTTTAGAAGTAATACTTTATCTATAAGAATTTTATATTTAAGGGAATCTTTTCGGTAAATATTATTTGATCCAAATTGTATATCGTATACCGTAATAAAATTAATCCATCAATCAAGATCAAAACCGATTTAATTGATATGGTAAACGGATAAATGGATCGTAAAAAAAGAGATTCTTTGACCATAAATATCGTCTCTTTATTTTTTGCTGTGCACATCGTTAAAACCTCGCTGGGTTTGTTATTTTTAGGTAGCGCCGTTGGGGATGCCGTTTGCCACTATCATCATCTTGGGCCCCAAATTTGCATAACAATGGCCTTAAAGTTTAAACTATAAAGCCAACTTCGATTGCGAACGCCAGCGCTGTTCTAACGGTTTTTGGCAAACTGCCGAAAACCGAAATACACAAATTGGTAATCTTTTGTGTCATTGGCGGTGACTTTTACTTTTAAAGCCGTCGATCTTTTGCCTCGTAATAATTGATTGCTGCACTTGTTTTGGCGCTTTCTAAAATGCAAAGGCTGCAAAAATAAAAAATACGAAATGCGAAAAAAAAGATAGTGTAAAGTAGAGTAAAGAAGAAGAAAAAAAGAAAAGCTTTGCGGTGGGTAATTATAAAACAATTGGAAAGGTGACCTGCTGAGTGGACGAGTTGAGTTGATTTTAGTTGAGTGGTTGCCGTGACAAACGATCGCCGGTTATAGACCAGATCGGCTATTGAATTCGTTGTTAATTGAATTGTGGTCGAGTTGTTGTGTTGTGTTGTGTTGTGTTGTGTTGGCTGTGTGGCTCTTGTAAGGCTTCATTATGGGGATATGCAACAATTTGCTGGCCGGCACAGCAGCGGGCACACAAATGTGTGCCATCCACGACATGTCCGCAATTATCGTAACTGATCATGGCCATATAATGGCTTCTATATCATCGCCATATTCGATTCAATTCGATTTTTTAGCCTGCAAAAATGCTGTCTCTTCTCTTGGCGAAATTTCGTCTGCATGTAAATTCTCCGCCAAAAGCCTGAACAGAAAAAAAAAACAACACGAAGAAAGTTGTCTTCTTTTGTTTTCATCGACTGCGCTGGGGAAAAACAATAAACAACCGCAAAATGTTTTATAAATAACAGGCCCAAGGCAACTCATCAAGCTCAAGAGTGTGTGCGCGGTGTAAACGCTTTTGCATCTCACTATTCACTACTCACATTTCGAGTATCTCCGCTCGGGAGATGCCATCCATGTCCATGGCACCCTGAACCACTAGGGTATTGTAATATTTTCACAGATCTGGTAAATGTGAAATATCATTTTTCAAGTTCTAGTTAGTTAGTACTGATTCCAAGATGTTTTGTTTATAATTAAATACTAACAAATATTTATTATAAAAACATTAACATTTACGGGATCTTTTAATTGTATTTGAGTTTTATTGGAGATTTCCAGAAGTGAAAACGGTATTTGGAAATGTTTTTAAGATCAGAACCCATTGTTTAAAAAAAAACACCAATCTCATTATCTTGACTTATTTATGATTAGTTTTATATTATGAATTGATAAATTTCAATATATTTAATAAAAAATATCTTACATTTTTAATGATACAAACTTACTACACATTTGTATACTCAGAGATCTGATGACTCCTATTAACTTTCGGGGAGGTTTACTTGGGATTACTGGTTTTTAAAACTACAATTTAAACTATATTTCCGTACAGATTGAAGGGTATTCAGTTTTTTGGAACCCCCATTTCTTGCCGGCTCCTTGAGTCTGTTGCGCCGCATTCTTGACAGCCATAAAAGTCGCAACACGAACACGATCACAATGCAATGCTGCAACGCTTGAGAGCGCGTGCGCGCGTGCGTCAGAGGCGAGTGGGAAAGGGAGGGCGCTACTTGCCACTAGCTACTTGCTGCTTGATGGGTAGATGGGTATATGGAAGAAAGTGCAACAGAGACAGGTGGAGTGAGTTGGGCAGACTCGTTAACTGTAGCAGTCTACAGTCTACAGTCTTCAATGTTTCCATTTCTTTGGCCAGAAGAAGAGAGTCTTTGGAGCCGAGAAGCCGAGAACTCGAAGCTCCAAGGCCCCCTGGTAATGTCTTGTTAGGCGTAGATGATCTTTGCTTGTGTTCGTATTTTTAGAACGCCAATGCTGCTCCATTTGCTGTGCTGCATTACAGTAAAATATACCGTATGCTGCAGCATATTTCTCCCACCACCCCGCGACCTTCTCCTCCCCTTTTCTCCGCCTCATTTAAGGCTGCTTATAAAATGTTATAAAAGAGCCAGCCCCCGGGGCAGCGAAAGAAAGAAAAAAATCCACAATCGTACAATCGATGTCTGGCTCTTTTGTCGCTGATTTATTGCGCTTATGAGAAAAATTGCCGAAACCAAGTCAGCTTTTTAATTCGGCAAAAAAAATAATATATAAAGCATGGAAAATTGGCCAACCACAGTGAAAGATCGGTAATGGAAAGATCATTAGCTTTTATGTAACACCTTTGTGATGGCTAATAGAGCAGGGAGAAATAAGGGTCAATCTTATTAAACTTGAATACTTTAGGATGATATGGGAAAACTAAGTTTATATAACATCTTAAATGGGTGTTGTATGGTAAAAATATCATTATTCAAGGGATTTCATCTCATGAGATCTACAAGTTAACCATCCTTATAAAGTGAAAACCTTTCGATTACTTTGCATCCCTCTGCTTATTATTTAGAAAAGATAATCAAGAGCTTAAATATTTGGTATTAATATTTTTTTAAACATGTATTTGCAAATATTATACCTAAAAGTTGTAAACCATATGATTTATTTAGCTTTATTAGTGTTTTTTTGTAAATTTTTTAAGAGTCTTAAGTAATAGAGCAACTGTTTTTGGGATTTTGTTTTAGAACTAAGGAATATCTTCGTTCTCTATGTACAATATTTTGTTTAAAATATATTTTTAAATAATAATAGATTTTACTAAATATTTTAAGAGTCTTAAGTAATAGAGCAACTGTTTTTGGGATTATGTTTTAGAACTATGGATTATCCTTGTTCTCTACGAGTTCCTTGTAGAACTAAGGACTATCCTTGTTCTCTACGAGTTCCTTGCAGAACTAAGGACTATCCTTGTTCACTACGAGTTCCTTGTAGCAAGTGCTCACTGTGCTCGCATGCGAGAGATGAAGATCCAGCGACAATGATGAAGATGAAGTGGCAACAGCTGAACGGCGAAACAGCTGCACTGGCATTGAAAACCTGGCCATGGTTAGATGTTGGATCTCGCATTTTAGATCTGTTCGCATTGTTCGAATGCGAATGCGTTTATCAGCTAGCTAGCTAGCTAGCTTTACCGTTATCATTAACCAGCCGCGGTACAGAGGCAGCGACGTCGGCAGCGACGCCAGCAGAGCACGCATGAGAGCGAAACACACGCAAAATAAAAGCAGGTTGGGCGTACCAAAAAGGGGGAGGGAGATGGGGAAGGAGAAGGGGAAGGAGAAGGGGAAGGAGGCGGGGAGATAGATAGAAAGAAAGAACGAAAGAAAGAGGAGGTGGAGAGCCAGGCAGAGCAACACGTCAATTGGTGAAAGGTGCGCTGGATGCGATAAAGCTTCCATCATATTTTACATTTTCGTAATTTGCTAAAAGCACACACCACACACACACACACACACACACACGAAAAGAGCACACAAACAGTCCATTGTGTGCGTGTGCAATTTCATTTAATTAGATTGCGTTTTAATAATGCCACACACAAGCACACACTCCACACACAAATACTCATCAAGGGAAAGATAAAAGATACAGATACAGATACAGATACACCATCATGCCTATCGTACATTTGCAGCAGAAATTCGCACATGGGAACATACAACATACATACGACATTCAATCGCCGATATTGATAGTGTAATTTAATTGATTTGCCAGCAGAGCAGAGCAACAAGAAGAAAAACTCGAAGCAACAAGAGAATAATAATGAGCAGACAAGAAGATGCGGCGCTATGAAGATGGGGCTTCCAAATACCCTGGGAAAACCTCATTTTCTTTGGACTTAACATCAATATCTCGTACGATTATTGTGAAATTTAGCAGATCTATGTATTATGGCTCAACACTTTATCATACACAAATTGGTTTCATTATCTCTATAAGTTTAATAGTAAATATCAGAACCTCCTTCGATTATTGTGAAATTTAGCAGATCTATGTATTATGGCTCAACATATTTTCAAACACAAATTGGTTCCATTATCTCTACAAGTTTAATAGTAATTTTCCCTAGAAAGCATACAGATCTTACAGTCAAAATAATCTGATATTCTTATGTTATCCTCAATATATATTTCTGATATAGCGATCAAGTATTGTTATCTTACTATTGTTATTAAGATTTATTAGCTTGTTTTTATAATTTACTCTTTAAATAGACTGAAAATATACTTTCCCTGCCTAAAAGCCAAGTTAATAACCCCATTTTCAAGGGCAGGGTAGTAAAAGCAGACAAAGAGCGAATCAGTGCCACTTGGCAACAGCTTCTGGGCCTTTTGCCATCGAGATGGACACGAACATGGATGTGGATGTTCGGATGGATAATATGGCATGGATGTGGATGTGGATGTGGAGGCAGTGTGGCTGCATTTGTTCCGCTTGGCGATGCCCGGCACTCCATTTGCAGTAATTGGCGCTGCTTGTGCCTCCAAGGCCCCTCGATAATGATGATAATGGTAATGATGATGAGGATGGTGTTGCAGCTGATGATGCTGCTTCTTTTGTTGCTGCTGCTGCTGATGCTGCTGCTGCTGCTGCTGCAACGGTGCCTAACCGTTGTGTTTGGCCAACAGGCCAACATGGCTTTGTCTAATTGCTTGAGGACGTCTCTGTGTATCTTTGCCCGGCGATCTGCTGTCTGACCTCCGTATAAAACTGACAAAAAACGAGAAAAAAAAACCCGACTCGTTTGCATAATTAATCATGATTTGCACTGCTCAAGTGTGTGGAAATCGTCTTGTAAACGGCAATAATTATATTTCCAGCGAAATTGTACAAACATTTTCGCCTATCGAATTGCATTTAACCTGAAAATAAATGTCGAAAGACGTTAAGAGGGAGTTGGCCAAAAAGCGGCGAAAGGTGAGAGGTGCAGTTGAAGAGCTTTCAGCTGACGAGGCATCATATAGCGAGCGTTGACTCCGAAATAACCCAACGGATAACCGAAACGGGCGATTTGCACATGCAAAAAACTATTATACCCATTTCAAAACCAAACAGTTGTTAGGAAATATAAAAATATTAAGGCCAAACCAATTAAAACTACAAAACAGAGTTTATAATCCAATCTATAATCTTTAATTCAGTATCTTCTACTATATATCATACTGAAATATTTCAATTATCTATTGTTTGAAAGCTGTTCACCATAGAGATACTAATTGTAATTAAACTTTGGTTATCTTTCCATTTGTTTAACATTTTTAATGACTTGTATATATCAGATTTAAGATGATCTTATATTTAATGTGCAGTTTTCGTTTCGTTTGTCGTTGTTATTTGTATTTTCATTTTCGTTTGCATTTCATTTGATGATAATCTGCCATCTGCGATTTGCTTTTAGCCAACGCCCAGGCCATCGTCCTCAGGCAAAGTTTTCTTTTTTTTCGCCGTTCAGGAGCCAACGCCTAGAAATAAAAAAAAAGAAAATTAAAAAAAGCAGGGAAATGTAGGAGTCGCTGTCACGCTTTTGTCTTCAACTCCTTTAACGCCCCTCTGTGTTTGCCTTTTTGAGAAATTAGAATGCAAAATCCAACCGCCCCCTTTTCCTTTTCCACACACACCTTTTGTGCCGTCAAATGGTTCTTTTTCTGTTTCCCCAGCTTATTTATTATGATTATTGTGCCCCCGTGACTGTTTTTTCTCCTCTTTTTTTTTAGTGTCTCTGCCCTGGCATATTTTTTTTATTTTTATTTCTTTTTTTTTTCTTATAGTTTTTTCTTGATGTTCTTAATTTATGTTTAGCGTTACTGGCTGCGGCTTTTTATTGTCGGCCGGGAGTTGTTGACTCATCCGGGCCGGGCGATTCATAAGCTCTGATTAGCAGGCACGCGTCACGCTAATGAGTTGTTCTTGTTCTTGATTCTGTTTATGTTTATGATTCTGCTTATTTATCTCATCCACGGTTTTTTTTTCCTTTTTTTTTTTTTGTTGTTGCAGCAATTGCTAATGGCCTTAATGTTGCAGCTGGTAAATACTTGGTATATCAGTGGCTAACGGTTGCAGGAACGGTTTTCGCAAGCATTTGTATAAGTTGATTGGAAAGCAAACAATACTAATTGCAGAATTTAATTTCTTTTTAATCTCTAGAGACTTCACTAAAACAGCTGACAACAACAGCAGGTGTCAGAAACAGACGTTTTTAATCCGAAAGCTGGGTGTTACTAGTCTACTCAATCTTTCAGCTGGTGTTTTGTTCATTAAAAGCTGATTTATTTCAACCGGTAATTGATTGCCGAGGATTAGTCTCTCCTCTATGGATTTATTAATTGGATCAGTGTGTACTCCCAGTAGGTGTTGATACCCGTTTTCGAGTGCCAAACACCTGCTACGAATCGAATCGTATGGGATTGCACCTAAGGCAGTTTTATCGATGACACGATAGAAGTGTCATCGAAGCTTTGACAGCTGACTGCTGCCTGTTGAGTTCGAATTTATTGGAGCCGACTTGGATGTGGGAAATAAAAAAAAAGAATTAAAGGAAATAAAAAAAGAAAGAAAGAATGAAGTTGAAGTTGTGGATCAGCGACATGTGTCGCCATGTAATGCAAATGTTATCTGCATTTCCTGTTGGGATGAATGGCAATGCGCCAGGCAGTTGAATCGAAATCCCTGTCCCGACAACTCCTTTCCCCCCAAAAACCCCCCTTGGAAACCCCCTTCCAGAACCCACTGCCATTCAACATGCATGCAGCACACATGGCAGACAGTGAAGACACTGAGGACAGTGGAGACCCTGTTTGACAGCCAGTGGTAGTCGAGAGCCAAGCAGACGACCCATAAATCTTGCACGCAGACCCCCTCTCCCCACGCCCCGCGACAAAGTGTTCATCAATCAAGCGGATAGTTTTACATAATTAAACGAATAATCAATGTTTTCACCCAGGGGCGTCACGAAAGGGGGACACGAATAGCAAAATCGTTATGAAAAGCAAACAAAAGAGGACAAATTCAAAGATTGCTTAAATCATCAAGAGTTTATATCCTTCTTATGATATGCAAAAGTATCTAAGTTGCAGTATTAAATGTTCTCAGTTTATTTTCGATGAACTATGTTCTATATTATGAACAATCATTATGATTAATCAGTAAAATGAATGTCTCAAGACCTCTTAATCTGAAATATCACCGAATGCCGTAAGATCGGATTACTGCATCTCTCATTTCCGATTTCATTTTTTACGACTCTATTAGGGTTACCTACGCCCCTGTACTCATCGCCTTTCCCCGCTCTTTCCATTGCAGCCATAAAGTTCGTTCTTCCTCTCAAAAGAAGCCGGAATCCGGAGACAGCCCCAAGATTGCTCCCATCAGCACCATGAACGGCCAGGGCTGCGAGCTGGGCCACAGCAACGGGGACATCATCTCACAGAACCAACAGAAGGGATGGTGGACCATCGGCCTGATCAACGGCCAGCACAAGTACATGACCGCGGAGACCTTTGGGTTCAAGCTCAACGCCAATGGCGCCAGTCTGAAGAAGAAGCAGCTGTGGACGCTGGAACCTTCGAACACCGGTGAAAGTGAGTACTACTACACTGTATTTTTTGACAAATTTTTTCATTTTTTATAAGTTTAACAAGTTTATTTGGTATTTAGATTTTGGTCTGAAATATGCTATTTTTAGTGGTTTTTTAGTCGTAGTTTAGCCAACTCAAGGCGTACACCCAAAAGAGCGACCGTTTTGAGCAGCTTGCTTCAATTGCTATCGATCCCTGTCACTTGAAGGAAGATTTATATTTTGAGAAATTTTTCCATTTTTTTGTAAGGAATTTTCTGGGGATGCAGATTTTGGTCAAAAATACTAATTTTTTAGTGATTTTTCAGTCGTAGTTTAGCCAAATCAAGGCGTACAGCTAAAGGACCGACAGTTTTGAGCACCTTGCTTCAATTGCTATCGATCCCTATAACTTTAAAGAAAATTTATTTTTTGACAAATTTTTTCATTTTTTGTAAGGGGGTAGCTCGGTTTTTTTTGGGATTCAAATTTTGGTCAAAAATGCTCATTTTTTAATGGGTTTTCAGTCGTAGTTTAGCCAAATAAAGGCGTACAGCTAAAAGACCGACAGTTTTGAGCAGCTTGCTTCAATTGCTATCGATTCCTATCACTTTAAGAAAGATTTATATTTTGACAAATTTTTCCATTTTTTGTAAGGGGGTAGCATGGTTTTTTTGCGATTCAGATTTTGGTCAAAAATACTCATTTCTTGGTGGTTTTTTAGTCGTAGTTTAGCCAAATCAAGGCGTACACCCAAAAGAGCGACCGTTTTGAGCAGCTTGCTTTAATTGCTATCGATCCCCATCACTTTGTGGAAAATTTATTTTTTGACAAATTTTTTCATTTTTTGTAAGGGGGTAAGCTCGGTTTTTTTTGGGATTCAGATTTTGGTCAAAAATTCACCATTGTTAGTGTTTTTTTAGTCGTAGTTTAGCCAAATTAAGGCGTACACCCAAAGGACCGACAGTTTTGAGCAGCTTGCTTAAATTGCTATCGATTTCTTCAATTGCTATCGATCCCTATCACTTTAAGGAAGATTTATTTTTTGACAATTTTTTTCATTTTTTGTAAGGGGGTACCTCAGTTTTTTTTTTTGATTCAGATTTTGTTCAAAAATTTCATTTTTTAGTGGTTTTTCAGTCTTAGTTTAGCCAAATCAAGGCGTACAGCTAAAAGGCCGACTGTTTTGAGCAGCTTGCTACAAATGCTACCGATCCCCATCAATTTAAGGAACATTTATTTTTTGACAAATTTTCGCATTTTTCAAAATGTCATATTTTAACAGGGTCTTTTTTTTGGATGTTTGTATGAAAAATAAAAGAGAAAATTCTTCTTGATTTTCACTCGGTGCTTTGTTTTCAATCCCAGCTGTGGCTTTCCACACGCGATTGGCAATTCAATTTCTGGCTAATCGATGGCACACCTTAACATTTAAATGGCAAACAATATCCATGTGCCCGTTATCTGCGGTCGGCGATAAGCATGTTAATCCAACGGCTGCAAGTGATTTTTTGTTTTATTTCGGATTTAGTTGGGGAGCGGTATTATTTCGAACCAGTTACCCCCATCCTTGGGCTTAAGTGGCAGAGTCGAAACCATTTGCCAAGCGTAATCACTATCATCTTGGCCAGTTAGTGCAGTCTTTTTATTTTTTCTTTTCTTTTTTTTCCTTTACTTACAACATAAATCATTTTGGGGTCTCTCCAGCAGCAGAGGCCGATATAATTCCAGTTGCACTAATTTGACGTGCTGCAGAGTAGAAAACAAAGCGCCTCACGAATTTGGCATCATTTATCAAGAGGGGCGACTGCATTGCAATTGCGAATTGGATTTGGAGTTGGCTTTGGAGTCGGACTTGCACTTGGAATTGCAGTCTCGAAGTCTTGCAGTCCGTTGTGTTTTGTCCGTGGCCAGCAACTACAATTAAAGCCGGCCAGCAACTGGTTTTTTATTCACCGACGCCACTCTGGTCGTTGCCACTGGCAATTAATAAACATTTTCTATAATACCAAAGCCATAAGTCAGCCGGCATTCGCAGTGGCCATTAAAATAGCTCATCCAAATTGAAAATTTCTTGCTTGGCCTTGCCAGCCAGCCAGCCAGCTAGCTAGCTAGCTAGCTCCTGGTGGAATGGAGTTCCCAACTTAATGTCCACTGGTTGGTCTTGGTGGATATGGATTATTGAGCCAAATGGCTTAATATATGATAGCATTCAAAATGTTTGGAAAGCGAGCCAAGTCGGTACGACAAGGTATCGATGATAGCCATAGCCGATTTTCAAATTTTTCTAACCCAGCAGGGGGTATTTCTATAAGCATAATAATTTGTAATAGCCTGACTAATCCGTTTTGTCACCCGGGTATTATCTACTTACGATCTCATATGATTTTATTAAATTTTTCAAACCTCTTTGGGGGTATTTCTCGTCGCATTTAATGAAGTATCTTGAACATATCGTAGAGGAGTTATTAGTGTCGATTTAAATTAAACTTTTGATGCCCCTTTACTTATGATCTTATGATCTTATAAATTTTTCTAATGTTTTAGGGGGTACTTCTAGTAAAATTCGTTAAAATATCGTAAATATAACCTTTATAAGTATTAATTTCCAATTTAATAAATAAGAAACCCTACTAATTTCACCCCTTTCTCTATTCCAGGTATTATCTACTTACGATCTCATCTGAACAAGTACCTTTCGGTCGATCAGTTTGGCAACGTGCTGTGCGAGAGCGAGGAGCGGGACGCGGGCAGCCGCTTCCAGATCAGCATCAGTGAGGATGGCAGCGGTCGCTGGGCGCTGAAGAACGAGTCGCGCGGCTATTTCCTCGGCGGCACTCCGGACAAACTGGTCTGCACGGCCAAAACGCCCGGCGCCAGTGAGTTCTGGACGGTCCATTTGGCTGCCCGGCCGCAGGTGAATCTGCGTTCCATTGGACGCAAGCGGTTCGCTCATCTCTCGGAGTCGCAGGATGAGATCCATGTGGATGCCAACATTCCGTGGGGCGAGGATACGCTCTTTACGCTGGAGTTCCGTGCCGAGGAGGGCGGTCGTTATGCCCTGCACACGTGCAACAACAAGTGAGTTATTGGATTTGGAAAATATGATTGTAAACGATGCAGCAGTTGCAACCATATGGTTTTGCTTAATGGGTGTAAACGATGCAGCAGTAGCAGCCATTTGGTTTTGTTTGCTCTGGGTAAACGATATAGCAGTTGCATCCATATGGTTTTGTAGGTGTATCTGGCCATAATCATTAAGAGAAAATGTCTGAAACTGCCGCTGCATCGTTTACAGTTTATTCTTTGAGTGTATAATTGATCTAAAATATTTCTTTGTTCTCCCCACACAGATATCTGAACGCCAATGGCAAACTGCAGGTGGTTTGCAACGAGGACTGTCTGTTTAGCGCCGAATATCATGGCGGTCATCTGGCGCTGCGCGATCGTCAGGGTCAATACTTGTCGCCCATTGGCTCCAAGGCGGTCCTAAAGTCCCGCTCGTCGTCGGTGACACGGGATGAGCTCTTCTCACTGGAGGATTCGCTGCCCCAGGCCTCCTTCATTGCGGGCCTCAATTTGCGATATGTGAGCGTTAAGCAGGGCGTCGATGTGACGGCCAACCAGGATGAGGTGGGCGAAAACGAGACGTTCCAGCTGGAGTACGACTGGTCGGCACACCGCTGGGCCCTGCGCACCACCCAGGATCGCTACTGGTGCCTGTCGGCTGGCGGCGGCATCCAGGCCACCGGCAATCGGCGCTGCGCCGATGCCCTCTTCGAGCTTATCTGGCACGGCGACGGATCGCTCTCGTTCCGGGCCAACAATGGCAAATTCTTGGCCACCAAGCGTTCGGGGCATCTGTTCGCCACCTCGGAGTCCATCGAGGAGATAGCCAAGTTCTACTTCTATTTGATCAATAGGTGAGGGATTGAATCACTCAAATATTTCCTTAACTAATTGTATTGTTTTCAATGTACAGACCAATTCTTGTGCTGAAGTGCGAGCAGGGATTCGTGGGCTATCGCACACCCGGCAACCTGAAGCTGGAGTGCAACAAAGCCACCTATGAGACCATTCTGGTGGAGCGCGCCCAAAAGGGACTGGTGCATCTGAAGGCGCACAGCGGCAAGTACTGGCGCATCGAGGGCGAGAGCATCTCGGTGGATGCCGATGCGCCCAGCGATGGATTCTTCCTGGAGCTTCGTGAGCCGACCAGGATCTGCATAAGGTTGGAGCACAACTGTGGATGTAGTCGGAATAAGGGCATAGGAAAATACACTAACCATTTAAAAACCATGTGCCCCTATTCCGATTGCTGTGTATATTTGTTTTGATTTACTATAAGTTATTAATCCTGATATATTATGTTTTACAGATCGCAGCAGGGCAAGTATCTGGGCGCCACAAAGAACGGGGCGTTCAAGCTGCTGGACGATGGCACCGATTCGGCCACCCAGTGGGAGTTCTAGGGCGGGACCACGCCCCCTCCCACAAAGGGCTGCTGTACGCGTCATCAGTATCACAATCACACACTTCCCATCCAAGCGGGGATTCCCTAATTATCGATCCGCGCAACTGAAGCGCTGAGTAAAAGTCGCACAAGAATTTGAGATCCTAACCAGCAATTGCAACATTAACGAAAAAAAAAAGAAGGAAAACACGTTGATAGACCCAAGGAGATGCGAGTAATTGAAAAATGAAAACAACAAAAAAACTTATATATTTATATATAAAGATCTACGTATACATAGAAAGAGAGATTTTTTTTAAACAACCTATTTAGCTTTTTATACGTTTTATACGATGAGAATATCTACAAAACAAGAACAACAAATTTTTTAGCGTAGACAACAAAAAACGAAACTTCTGTCGCGAGTCCTTCCGTTTTATCAAATATATCAGCAACTAGGCCAGCAAAAATGAAGAAAGACATAATGGTTATACAAGCACATCATATATACACCTAAATATACATATTCGATTCGTAAAGCTTAGCGGAAAAAAAACCGGAAAAAGATAAGGGAAATAAGAGCAAGAAAAACATAAATAAATGAAAAAAAATAAAAAATAAATCAACACATATTCCTATAAATTTATTTATATATTTATATACATATTGATATAAACGATAACACAAGGACACACACATACACACGACCCACACCCCCACACACTCACACACATACCCACACACCCAAGCAAGCAATTTTAATACGCAAAACAAAATTTAGTCACTAAGCAAACCTTAAAAAATTAATCTGTAATAAAAAAAACGAAGTCAAAAATTAAACATCAAATCTCTCCGTACGGCGATTTTGCAATGGAATCAACTCCACTATATCTAACATATGCATATATTGAATTAGTTTTTTGTTATTTATTTGCGTCGATTTCTTAATTAATTAATTAGTAATCTTTTTTTTAATTTGTGCACTTCAAAACGAAACAAAAAACTCAACCCAATTTAGTTGCTAACTCTTAAAATGGAAATTTTGTATGATACATATGAAATATATACATATATACAAGACTCTTTGGCATTTTTATGGGTTTGGGGCTCTTAACCTTAAAATGTTCAGTTTTCCATTTTAAGGCTCAACTTAAAAATTTAAAGCGCTAAAAGTTGGTTATAGTTATTTTTACGAAGCTATTGCCTTAAAAGCAAACGTTGGAATGTCCGTCAATATATGTATGCATGTACCAACATGCACGGTACCTCGCTGGAAAGGAAATTCATTTTACTAATTAACAAATGCGGTACGGCAAACGAAAAGCCGTCAGTTTTTGAGAAAAACGCATAGTGCGTTGTGGGCATCTCATTTGTACCAAAATTTTAGCTAAGAACACATTAACCTTATATCGATACCCTATATCGATACTTAAATATTTTTCGATTCGGCCCCAATAAGCCGAGAAAATCAACAAATAAAAGTTGGCCCATGTTCCGTATTCCACCGTTCCGCCTTCGCCGCTAAGTCACCGACGCTTATTTGACGAACATCAAAACTTGGTCAAAATTTATGGCGCCAAAAATATCGAAAGCGGCCCACCACTAGATTCGTCGGCTTATCAGTACCGAATACTGTCTTACAAAAGATCATTTCATTTCATTTAATCTTGAAATGTTTTAAATTAACTTTATACAAAGACGAACTAATTTTTTTCAGTGATCAAATATTAATACATTTCACAATGAGACTCATCATGGAAGCGGATGGTGAGTTCCCCCGACTTATGGCGATGGGTTCCCCTATATGGAAGCGTGATTCTCCCTCTTGCAGGTCCGCCCTCTGGAGTGGATCAGGATCAGAGTGGTGCCAACAGTCCCCAGGAGGGAGAAACCCTCGATGGAGGCGCCACAGCTGATGTGCCGGCAGTGCCTGGCGGAGAAGCCAGAGGCGTCGCTGGCCATGTATACGAAGACCGGAAACGACAAATCCAGCAAAATCTGATGTTGCTCCTCCATGCCCACAAGTGCAACCGCCAAGGGGAGTGCCGTGTCATCTATTGCAGGGTGATGAAAACAGTGCTGGTCCACATGACCACTTGTCCTCTGGCCAGGGACTGCCCTGTGACCCATTGTAATTCTTCCCGGGCGATCCTGTTGCATTACAAGACCTGCACAAACCGTGGCTGTATTATTTGCTCCATTTTTCGACGGCAAAATTGAAAATATCACTGTAGACTGTGGACGACAGTGCACGTAGTGCCGAAGTGCGCCAGGAGAGAGTACGAAGGCAGGTACTATATATGTGTATATACACGAAGAAATGAAAATCTGATGTGATGGTCCCATCGGAAAGGTATCGCAAAAACTATTCAAAATAGAACCAATCAAAATCATTTGTAAACTAACTAAGAAATAAACCAGAGAATACAATTGAAATCATTATTTTTATCGACTGGGAACCAATATTAAAAATACGGAACAAATAGTTTGAGACATTGTGAGAATATAAAATCTCTTTGGAGAGCACTGATTTTCCTGATTTGGATGATTTTATTAGTCTGACGTAATCATCATTAAGCTGGCACGACACATTCAATTTCATCCGATAAAAAAATATACTACGACGCAATGACGTTCCGAAACCCCGATCGTTCATTTTTGAGCATTACGAAAAACCGTTTTTTTAAATCTCTGTTTTGACCGATTTAGTCGAAAAAAAAGTCAGAATAGAGAATGCCATACCTCGTTGAGCTCGTAGTTTAATATTCAATCCCTTGGCATATAAACCTGAAAATGTTCAATTTTTGCAAAAGAAAAAAAATTAAAAATGGGAAATTGGTAAAACATAATTTTGTTCAGAGTGATGGGAATAGTAGGCTTAAGTAGCAGCTGGCCAAAACAATTGGTCTTTTAGCTGTACGCCTTGATTTGGCTAAACTACGATTGAAAACCCGTGCTTTGAATGGCAAAATGCAAATATAAGTCGTACCTCGTTGAGCTCGTTGTTAAATTTTCCATCCATTGGCATTAAAACCTGGACATTTTACATTCCTACGCATTTAAAAAAAAATTCTAAACTTAGTCGATAAATAAATTGTCTTTAAAGTGATAGGGACCGTTAGCATAGGAAGTTAGCTGCTTAAAACAGTAAGTGTTTCAGCTGTACGCCTTGATTTGGCTAAACTACGACTTAAAAAACGATTAAAATAAAAGGATTTTGACTAAAATTGAATCTCTTTTTTTTCGCCCTAAAATATCAGTGATTTGACAGGCACATCATACATCTTTGATCTCGTAGATTAATTTCCAATCCGATGGCATTCAACCTACAATTTTTTTTATATTTTTGAAAGCTTTTTCAAATTACGCACTAGTCCTGAGCGAGTTCTCCGATTGATGGCGCCACAGATATCGAACGCAGCCCACCACTAGATACGTCGATTTCTCAGTACCGAACACGGTCTTACTGAAGAAAGTGAATCATTTGATTTAATGTGGATGTTGGAATAAAATCTCAATTTTGTTTGGCCCAAGACGAATCTCATTTTTTTCAATAAAGATCTCATATCAACACACTCTACAATGAGATTCGTTGCGGAAGTCGATGGAGGAGCCGGTGGCTCAGAGGATGGTGAGTTCTGCTTGCCAGTGATGATGGGGTTTCCCTAAAAGGCATCGTTTCTTCCGCTCGCAGGTGCGTCTTCCGGGGTGGATCAAGGTCAGGGTGGTGCTGGCACCGGTCCCCAGGAGGAAGTCGCAATCAGCGAGGGTACCGCTGGCGAGATGGCCGCGCTGCCTGGCGGACCAGCCGGTGGCGCCCGCCGCTTTGTGGACGACGTCAAGAAGCGGCAGATCCAGCGGCAACTGGCGCTGCTCCTCCATGCCCACAGGTGCCGCCAACCGGAGTGCCTCGTCAACTTCTGCAGGGACATGAAGGCAGTGCTGGTCCATGCCATCGCTTGTGTTCGGGGCAAGGACTGCCCCACGAAGCATTGTTCCTCCTCGCGTCAGATCCTGACGCACTACAAGATCTGCCGAGACCATGCCTGCAGGATTTGCTCCATTTTTCCAAGGAGCATTCCGGTTCCGGAAACTGAAAATACTTAAAATTCAACCTGATTCTATCATTTTCTGTAAATTACCAAAGAAAAACCAGAATATAGAATAAAAATCATTATGTTAACAAGAATGAAATATACAACAAATTAAGTAGTATAAGAAATTGTGAGAATATCAAATTGCTTTGAAACAGGGACCATAATAGTTAAGTTTTATTTATAAACTGACACTGTAATTATAATTCTTGATTGTTGTTTTTGGCTTGGCCAGGTAGTTTTTAAAGATATAGACAAAAGAATGCATATTACGTTTGGGCTATTTTAAAGATGTATTTAAGGTTTCGTAAAAAAAATGGAAAAATAAAATGACTTAGATGAAAAACTTAAAATAAAAGCAAAGTGGCTTGCATAATTAAGCCATGTTAAAGTTCACTGGTTTTCTTGATTTTTTGGCAACACTTTTCTATTTGTTCGGAAAAGCTAAAATAATACATCATAACCTCGTTGAGCTCGTAGTTTAGTTCCCAACTAAATGGAAAAATAAAGAAATGCAAAAATTTCTCAGAAAATAAATGTTTATTTTAGCTGTACGTCTTATACGATTGGAAACCTCTAAAAAAAACACGTTTTTTTTAAATTTACAAACATATTGTTTTTATTCTCAAATACGGAAAAATGGAGTACAAAAGGACTGGATTATTATTGGTCCTTTAATTTGGGTGCTTTAATTTGGTAATCGAATAGATAGCTTGATTAATTTTTAAATTCTTCTACAGTGTTGGATCCTTTGACTTCGTAATCGAATAGAAGGGTTTGCTATTTTCCAAAACTATTCTATGTGTTTCGGTACCTTAATTTCATAATCGAATAGATAGGTTGGTTATTTTCTAAACTCTTGTATAGTGTTGGATCCTTTGATTTCGTAATCGAATAGATGGGTTTGCTATTTTCCAAAACTATTCTATATTTTTTAAATCATTTAATTTCGTTACCAAATAGATAGGTACGTTATTTTTCTTAACCATTCTATGTTTTACGGTCCTTTAATTACGTAATCGAAAAGATATGATGGTTATTTTTCTATATTCTTCTATAGTGTTGGATCCTTTGATTTCGTAATCGAATAGATAGGTTAGTTACTTTTTTAAACTCTTCTGTACTGTTGAATCCTTGGTATTTTTCAAAATTATTATTTTTTTTTTAATCATTTAATTTCCTAATCGAATAGATAGGTTTTTTTATTTTTCTAAACTATTTTATATTTTAGGATTCTTGTAAATTCGTAACCGACAGCCTGCGCGCCTTAGTGTGGCTGCTCTTGAGAAAAAAAATTACGGCGGATGGCAGAACTTTGGGCATTTTTAGCTGGTTTTCGCGGCGGCGGGGTATATTTAAGGGGTCCGCCCGCGGTCATACCACTTGACGTACCTCACTCGATTCGCGAGCACGCGGCTCTTGGACTCCAGTGGACTGGTAAGAGGTGGCACCATGTGCTCGCTGCCACTCGGCATTCCCATCGAGTTCCAAACGCAGCAATTAACCTTTTTTCCCCCCAATTTCAATTGTCTTCCTCCGCCCTGCTCTCCGCCTCTCTCGTTCTATCTTTCTGCCTGTGTGTGTGTGTGTGTGTTGGTTCCCCGTTATTGCGTCTCAAAAGCTCTCGAGGAATCGAATCTTTGAAGCGAAGGCTTAGAATCCCGCAAAGAACTGCAACAGGAGATCGAAGAGCCATCGAGCATCCAAGACCGGCGTCCTTTATCTCTATCTGGCTTGTTTTTGACTGCTTTGGGTTGAACGCACGCGGAGAATGGAGGGCAAGACAAAGGTGAATGGCTTTGTGGAATCATCGGCCTCGTCGGCTGGCAGGAAGGACTCCTCGGTGGACGAGCAGCTGCAGGATGGCCTGAGCTGTCGGGAACTGTTCGAGAACGGTGATGGTCTCACCTACAAGTGAGTGGTATCCCAAACTCATGGCATTACCAGTACCAGTAACCCATTAACCCTTCCGTAAACCCCCTCCCGAACCCCACAGCGACTTTCTCATATTACCCGGCTACATAGACTTCACCGCCGAGGAGGTGGATCTCAGTTCGCCTCTGACCAAGTCGTTGACACTGAGGGCTCCTCTGGTTAGTTCGCCCATGGACACGGTAACCGAATCGGAGATGGCCATCGCCATGGCGGTAAGTATCGGATTGTTAAGATCTGTATATAGATGTATATACCCAATTATGGCCCAGAACCGCTGGCGGGTTCGCCTGAGCTGTGCTAGCCTGTGGTTGTAACTCAACACTCTTATGCGCCTCTCTAACCGCCAATGTCTCTATCCAAAAATTGCATTACTCACTATCACGCATTCGAATCCCGCGCGCAGCTGTGTGGTGGCATTGGGATCATCCATCACAACTGCACGCCGGAATACCAGGCGTTGGAGGTGCACAAGGTTAAGAAGTACAAGCACGGCTTCATGCGCGACCCCTCGGTGATGTCGCCCACGAATACGGTGGGGGATGTGTTGGAGGCGAGGCGGAAGAACGGATTCACCGGCTACCCGGTCACCGAGAACGGCAAACTGGGCGGCAAGCTGCTGGGCATGGTCACGTCGCGGGACATCGACTTCCGCGAGAATCAGCCGGAGGTCCTGTTGGCCGACATCATGACCACCGAACTGGTGACCGCCCCCAATGGCATCAATCTGCCCACGGCGAATGCCATCCTTGAGAAGAGCAAGAAGGGCAAGCTTCCGATTATCAATCAGGCCGGCGAACTGGTGGCCATGATTGCCCGGACGGATTTGAAGAAGGCTCGCTCCTATCCGAACGCCTCCAAGGATTCCAATAAGCAGCTCCTCGTCGGCGCCGCCATCGGCACGAGGTCGGAGGACAAGGCGCGACTGGCCCTGCTGGTGGCCAACGGCGTGGACGTCATCGTGCTCGACTCCTCGCAGGGCAACTCCGTCTACCAGGTGGAGATGATCAAGTACATGAAGGAGACCTATCCGGAGCTCCAAGTCATCGGCGGCAATGGTGAGTCCACTATTCTTTCCACTTCTTTCTTATATTATAATAATAATGTAATGGTTGTTTTATGAGCAAGCTTAGTCTTTTCAAAAAGTACATTCATTTACAAATATTAAAAGAAATAAAATATATTTTCTTCAAATACTTTTTAAGTCTGAAATAATCATACATTGTTTCTGTCACAAAAGCAACTAAACTTTCTCATAAGAAATATGTATTTAAAAAAATGTAGCATACTTTCTGACAAATTCAGCTTTATATTCCTCATTTCTGTAACGAGAAAAAGATCACATAATTTGATCATTTTAGTTACGTTTAAACTGAAATAAATAATTTCCCAAAAAAAATTATTTGGGGGTCAACAGCCTAAAAAGCTTATAGAAAATAAAATTCAACACTTTTGACTTTTTATTAGTACACATTATAAAAAGAATACCACAGCTTAAAAAAAAGAAAGAACTTTTTAAACATAATTATGATGCTATCCCTAAGTCGGGTACTTAAAATCACGATCAGAATGTTTCACTTTTCTTTAATGCAACATTACAATAATGTATTTTTTTTAGTTTTTCATTTAAATAAAATTTTAATGGCGCATAAAAAGAATATAGGATAAAAAATAGATATTCCACATTTTCAGAATCAGCAAATAAAAAGCATGCAAAGCTTTTTGATAAAGTGGTTTAATTGGCTTTTGAGAGCAATTATTTGTCCATTATCTACCGATATGACTTATTACGTCGCGATCAGGTACCAATAATAAATTGGGTTCAACCATATTGTTATCTTTAATATTACGAGATGGCTATTGGGCGTATTTAATGATAAATATGCTCCAAAATTTGATTGCCTTAAATGCATTTTATAAAAACATTTATTTATAAAATTGAAGACTCAAAAACTAATTGAAATTCTTTTGTTTAACAGTGGTTACCCGTGCGCAGGCCAAAAATCTCATCGAGGCCGGAGTCGATGGACTCCGTGTAGGCATGGGTTCCGGCTCCATCTGCATCACCCAGGAGGTGATGGCCTGCGGATGTCCCCAGGCCACGGCTGTCTACCAGGTGTCCACGTACGCCCGCCAGTTCGGAGTGCCCGTGATCGCGGACGGAGGCATCCAGTCGATTGGACACATTGTGAAGGCAATCGCCCTGGGAGCCAGCGCTGTGATGATGGGCTCCCTGCTCGCCGGCACATCTGAGGCACCCGGCGAGTACTTCTTCTCCGATGGAGTGCGCCTCAAGAAGTACCGCGGCATGGGCTCCCTGGAGGCCATGGAGCGTGGCGATGCCAAGGGCGCAGCCATGTCACGCTACTACCACAACGAGATGGACAAGATGAAGGTGGCCCAGGGCGTCAGCGGCAGCATCGTGGACAAGGGCAGTGTGCTGCGCTATTTGCCCTATCTGGAGTGCGGACTGCAGCACAGTTGTCAGGACATCGGTGCCAATTCTGTGAATAAGTTGAGGTACATTGATAGGACTCCCCTTTCCCACCCTTTTCAACACTTTTTCTGACCTGTATTTCATCTTCCACCAGGGATATGATCTATAACGGCCAACTGCGCTTCATGAAGCGCACCCATTCCGCTCAGCTGGAGGGCAATGTCCACGGCCTCTTCAGTTACGAGAAGCGTCTCTTCTAACATACGACCACGGCTGCGGCGGAAATGGGCACTGGAGGAGTGGCTGCCTCAGTCCATCATCAGCAGCAGCAGCAACAGCATCGCCACCGATCTGGAGCAGCCAATCTGCTCGACTACACCCGCCTATTCGATCGCAAGTGAGAGGATTGGACAGAAACAAGCGCTCGGATAGCGTACCCTTTTCCCCCCCTGGAGTTTTACCAGTGTTAGGTTAAGTCTCGTTGGAATCGCCGACGTTCCGATTACGATTCCAATATAGATTCCCTTTTTGGTGGCGCTGGAGGTTACCTCGAATCGCCCGCATACATGTGTATACCCTATCCATCTGTCTGGTTGGCAGAAAATCCTACTATTAAGTGTTTACAGGTTACTTGATCTGTATAGAGACTACGTAATCTTCATATACTTGCTATATATATCTTTATCTAAATCGAGTGCAACGCGTTTGTTGGCCGCTTACTTATTTGGCACGCTATATGTACATAGATGTTAATCTCTATTTGTATAGTGTTGGATGTTTACTATTATGATGAAGCTCGCTTCAAGTTTAAAAACTCTGCCAAACTTATTAAATGTGAACTGAAACTAAATGGAAAAAGTATTGAGAAGCAATTTTTAATTATGGTCCCGGCTTTGTGGGGGTTAAACCTTATCAGCACCTTTTGGAAGGGACTTGGGTCTTATCACTATACTTATTAGTACGCTAAAAATGTAATGTGTTTTCGGTTATGAAGCGTAAACATCGGATTTCTGTTTATTGCCAAAGTTAGTTTTTACGACAGCAGGTGGGTGAATAGCTTTTTGGGAGCGATATAAAGGCTTTTTTGGAAATTTTAAAGTGCAAAACCAGACAGGTTTTGGATTTTATAGTCGACACTTTTTAGATATTAATCGCAGGTGCTTTTCGGAATTGGGATACTTTACAACACTACATAACCCCTTTACAATAAAAAAGCATTTGTTATTTTTTGAGAATATAGATTTATATATTTCGATATATTGAAGTACATAAGTATACGTTTGATTATAGATTAAATTTAGCAATGAATCGAAAAGATTTTGATGTTGGTTAACCCTTGGTAAGGACACTTAAATAAGCTATATACAGTGTACAAAAATGTCGTTAGGAGCCAAAGTATAGACATAGAAAAAATGGGGGTTAAGTACGAGATTTTGGAAAGCAGTCACTCAAACACACAACATCCTAGCGCTCTCTCGCTCTGTAGCTTGTGCTCGCTTACTCACACCCATTCAGGCTTATCAAAAATATATGTATATAATATATATGTATGTATATGTTAATATATATTTGTGTATATTTGGAGCTAAAGCCTTATTTTCGCGATCTGATTTCTCGGCTTAGTTATGTCCTTTTTCTGAGAAATTCAAAATACGATCGATGTTATCTGATACAGCATTATTATACAGAAAAACTACACTACTAGCACTGGAATTTTCAAAATGCTTAAAGTATTAAATGTTCAAAGTACAAAATATAAAATAACGAAAGGTTGTTCACCTAAAATCTTAGAGATGGTTTTCAAGATATATTTTAATTAAAATAAACTGAAAAAAATGTATTCCAAATTCGAAATATATTTTTTAAACGATTCGAAACTTGGCTGAGAAATCAGTTCGTAAAAATGTGTCTTACAGGAAAACATCCATATCGGTTCAGATAAGATCGAATCGACTGAATTGTGGTGGATCGAGTTGGGAATTGGATGGGTGGGTACTCTCAGTGGGCGGGATTATCGGGGGCGAGGCAATGCCACTTTTCGTGAAAGTGGTCTGGCAATCGGATGCAGTCGAGCCACTGCTGCAGGCGGTCGCCCTTGCTCTGGGCGCCCAGTTGCAGGCTGCCGAGGAAGTCGTTGCTCTTGCCGAGATCCTTGTCCCAGACGGTCAGGATGAGCATCTCCTTGTTGAGGTCGTGGGGACTGGCCTCGAAGTAGAACTCCTCGTTGAAGATCGGATTGAGCGTGCGCCACTTGACGCTGGTCTTGTGCTTCTTGTTCTTGTGCGCATCCGGCTTGAGTTGGCTATCCATAGGGATATTCGCGGTAATTCAGAGAAGGTTAAGTGGTGCATCCTGATACTCACATCTTGACGAAGGGATCGGAGCTGCCGTTGTTGTCCATGGCCATCAGGTTGATGCACTGCTTCACGTTCACCACCAGCGCCCTTCGCTTGGTGTTGTAGCACAGTGAGAGCAGCATCTTGCCGTTGGGCCAATTCTGGGCCATCTCCGCCGCGTTGCTGTACTGGTCCTCCACGCCCAGGGGCACCGAAATCCGGTACTGCGAAGTGCTATGCACCTGAAAAAGAATCAATTGGATAATATTTTATTTAAGTTTAATTTGATATTTAAGTAAATCACTGAATTTACTTCATAGGTGTCTAACAGTATGTAACAATTATTTTAAAGAGTAACACAGTGTGTATATTTTGAAAGTCGATGATCTTTTGCTCACTTTGGCATGTGTTCTTATTGAATTGACTCACTTCAATAAACATCACTTAGAAATATGTCTAAAAGTATGCAACAATATTTTTGGAATCGGCAAAATAATGGATTCAATCTAAAAGTTGAGGATCATTCGTTCACTGCATAGTTTTAGACATCTTCAAAGGTGTTTTCAAAACCATAGTGTCATTATTTTACGAACACCCCTTTCCCAATAGGATAAGAAAAATAAAAAATGTTTTAATGTGAACTTTAAACGGTTAAGAAACCTTTTATAGCTCAATTTGTTCATAGCAGACTTTCGCCTTCCGTTGCTAGTTTAAATACTTTAAAATCCAATTACTACTTGGTTGTTGAAACCAAATAAGCTGAAAGTCAGCGGAAAGTACCCGACTGCAAAAAGGACGTAGCTTTACAACATTAACCGAATCCCTTTGTGCCACAACGTTTGTGCATAAATTCAGTTGGAAGCAGGATATGCCGGAGGGCCTTAGAAGCAATTACGCTTCCCAACGGTTGCGAAGTTCTGCACAGCAAGGAAATTTGGTATGGTTTTGCAATCAGTCTAACAAGGTGTCTAAAAGTATTCAATTTGCTACATAAAGTCGGGAAGGAGTTTAATTTTTCAAAGCATACTTTTAGACACCTTTAGAAGAAGCAAGAAAATGTTGGTATGGTTCTGAAATCGGTTAACGAGGTGTTCAAAAGT
The DNA here is from genome assembly GCF_043229965.1 of Drosophila suzukii. Taxonomy (NCBI): domain Eukaryota; kingdom Metazoa; phylum Arthropoda; class Insecta; order Diptera; family Drosophilidae; genus Drosophila; species Drosophila suzukii. Next base: position 24,705,220 of record NC_092084.1, read on the forward strand.
ATGCTGAAAAAGTAGGGAGCATAAAGTGGGAAAGATGTAGCTTACATTTTTATAGCATACTTTATGACACCTTCAAATGTGATTTTAAAATTGTAAAGGCAAAGCTAATTTTTTCTGGTGTACCACCCCAAACTCACCGTGGAAAGGCAGACCTTGGCGGCGCCGAGGAAGTCGTGGCCATACTTGTCGTCGTCGAAGAGGGCAACGTAGAGCAGCGAGTTGCCCAGCTCCTCGGGCTCCACGCCGACGAACTGCAGCGTCTCGTTAAACTCCGGATTGCGGGTCTTGTGCACCGTCTTGGTGCGCTGCCATCGCGTGTACTTGGTGTGCGCCTCCGGCGTGATGATGTTGAGCTTGCAGTACGGATCCGTCAGTCCGGCGGCATCCATGGCCGGCAGATCCCTCGCCCGCACCATGGTGCAGTCGAGGCTGTGGAAGGCCTCCCGGTAGCTGATGGCGATCTCCAGCCAACCGAGCAGCGGATCCCGGCAGTGCAGCTGCTGTTGCTGATGGTGCTGCTGGAACTGCGATTGCGATTGCGATTGCGACTGGGAGTTGCCCGAGTTGTTGGATCCGGAGCCGGAGCTATCGCTGATCGACCAGGAGGAGCTGACGGAGCCGCGACGCAGGAAACTGCTCTCTCTTCTCAGCTTGGACATGCTGACGCTGTCGTATTCCGGACACTCCGACGGCCGTTGACTCTGCTGGCGGCCAAAGAAGAAGGAGTTGGACAACTTCCGTTCGCCGCCATCGATGAAGCTGCGTATGGATCCATAGGCCCTCAGCCGGAAGCTATCCTCCCGCTGCAATCGGCCGGAGGAGGAAAAGCCCTTGGCCACGCCTCCACCGCCCACTAGGCCCACCACGCCGGCGTCCACCTCGTCCTCCGGCTCCGAGTGGCCGCTACTGCTGGAGCTGCTGTCGTTCACCCGGATCGTGAGCTTCTTCACCCGCGCCGGACGCGTCGGAGTCGCATGACAGCTTTGAACGGCCCGCGTGTCTCCTGCGATGACAGAGACAAATACATCGATTAGCGATAGACCTCAAGCATCGAAAGGTTGTCGATTTTTCCGATAACAAGTGCTCTCAATCGAATTTGGAAAGAAGCAATACCTTTACAACAGGTGCAATTCCGATTCTCTGTTTCGTGCGATAATAGCGATAGTCGTACGGTCACGATTTCCGATTAAGACTGCGCTGTATCGGTATCGATAGCAATCGAAATGCACCTAAAACTGACCATCATACTTTGAAGTTAGGAAAACCGCCTTACTGACCAGACTCTGGGCTATCAGATTCCGATTCACAGACTGCGATCTTTTCGATAAGCGATAAACTAGATAGAACCCCGATTATAGCGATGGGCGGACGATGATAATAGCGATAGTCGTTGATAAGTCGGAGGTATTTTAGTGGTGTTGCTCTGAATGAAAGATTATAGATTTATCGACGACTGATGAGTTTTGAGCTGGAATGGGAGAAACATCAGAAGAATTCGAGAAGAATTCTTGTGTCTTGATTAATTTCATTGTCATATTTGTCGAACCGATTTTAAAGTTGGAATTGTTATATGACTCTGAACGAACTACACTTATTGACTTTTTAATTTAACCCATCCAGTTGAAGCTCTGATTATGGCTACCATAAAGAAGCGTCTATAACGATTTATTTGGAATTGAACTATTGAGAGGGAAACATTTCATGATGTTCCTGAAACGAAATTCGAAAACAATTGTTTAGCTGTTTTAAAAAAAACATTTGTGTGTTCCGTGGGCTTTTAACATTCGGTATTTCGCCAAAAAAATGAAATTGTTTAACTAATTTACTAAAAATGTGTTAAATTCAGGAGCTTTATTACTTTCTAACTACTGGTAAGGTAAAAAAGACAACCCTGTACTAAAGTTTATACACAATAAGTTGTCGTTTTAATGTGTTTGTATAAAAAAAAGTATATTTAACAGTGTAGTATACTTGTTGCTGCTTAAATTCGAGTTTCGTTCTCTGTGTTGCCTTCAAAGAGGTTGTGCTTAATTAAATTCGATTTTGTCTCTGATGCTTTTCGAGAGATTAAAAAGAATTACGGCCTTTAAAGCTCCTGTTTTTATGTATCCAATAAAATATGCGACCTTGACCACTGGACATCGAAAAAAGTAAGTAAAATAAACATACGGGACCATACACACAAGGGTTTTTAAATCACTTTAAAATGTCATTTTATGTGGCAAAAGTATGCAACAGTATATTTTAAGCTCAGAAGTACAATAAATTCATTTAGAGAGACAGCTATCTTTAACTTAGTGCATACTTTTAGACACCAATAAACTTAAAATTACTAAAAAAAACGATGCTGTCAGAGTTCAACCAAGTTAACTGAAAAATCTTCTTTATATAATATTTAAGAGGTACTACATGAACTAATCTTAAAAGAAAATGTATGCTTTAGAATAAAGATAAATAAAACGTTCTCATTTGGCAAACTAATGTCATTGTCTTGCATAACTGAAGGTTTCCCTTGGATTCCGCTTTAGTTTTAAGGAATGAGGGCAAAGGGTTTGAATTCCTGGCACGTCCTAGCCTGCTATCTATCGCTCCCATTCAGAACGCTCTTGAAAACCCCCCGAAAAAAATGCCACCCACCTGCCATGGATCCGGGTCCTGGGGTGGGAATGGGCGTGGCACTGGCACTGCGCGGCATATCGTACTTGGGCAGGCCCTTGAAGAACCAGGCGCCCGACTTCTTCCACATCTCGCGGGTCTCGGAGCAGATGCGGCACAGCCAGATCTCGCGGGAGCGCTCGCTGGTGTGGTACCGGATGTTGATGTCCACGCTGCACTTGGCGCACACCGACTGGCGGCAGTCCTCGCACAGGATGCGGTGCGGCCGCAGGATGCCGAAGGTGTCGCCGCAGAGGCGACAGCAGTTGGGCCCCCGCTCCACCGCATGCTGCTTGATCTTCTCGACCCGCTCCACCAGCCGTCCCACCCGCTGCCGCTCGGCCACCTCGATCTCCTCGTTGCGCCGGATCACCGAGATGATGGCCTCCTGCTCCTCCGGACGCAGCGGTTCACTGGTCTTCGAGCTGCTCCAGCCGGCCTTTAATCTGCACAGAAAAGTAAAGGGAACTTTAAACATGGTCCAAGTGATTTCTGGAAATTTGAAATATTTGAGAAGGCTTCTAGAAGTATGCTACAATATATTTAGAGTACGAAAATTCTCAGAGGCATTGGAATACCGCTAAAAAAAAAGAGCATTTTTGACCAAAATTTAGAGCATTTAGAGTTGGCGTAATGCAAATAAGGGTCAGATTGAGGATTGTCATACCTGTAGGTACACAGAGAAAATTCTGACCTTCTTATCTAAGTTAAAAATGTTCTTAAAAGAGAACGACAAGTTGAATTGGCGGTATTTACATTGTATATCTCAACAAATAAACTATAAGTCCAGTCAGTAGTGTATACTTATTAAAAAGTTGTTAAATAAACTCAATTTAACTTTTCTTTTCTCACCTTTTCCTTCTAGTTTCGAGAACATTGATACCAAAATGTACTCACACGGTTTTTAAGAACGAATGTTCTCAATTCAAGAACAATGTACTTGACTATTTTTCTCTGTGTATGTCATATCAACTAAAGTTAGACTCGTAATTTAATTTTCAATTCACTGACATTCAAACATGGACATTATTTATTTTTACCAATTTCCGTAAAAAAAACGATGTAATGCAAGTGAGAGAAATGCGAAAATTGGTAATAAAATAAATGTTCGTTAAAGTGACGGGATCGTTAGCAAAAGTAGCAAGCTGTTCAAAACAGATGCCGAATGCCTTGATTTGGCTAAACCACCATCAAAAAACCTCTAAGATAAGGGGTATTTTGGACTAAAATCAGATTCCAATTTTTCCGAAAAAATATAATAATAATAATAATATCTTTTTCCGCCCTAAAAATTAGTGTTTCAGTTGGCATAATTGTTATAATAGGCGTAGTAGCAAACTTTTCAAATCAGTCGGTCTCTAGGAATAACAATAATTTACAATTTCTAAGCATATTTTAAGACATCATTTTTAAATGCCATACAAAAATCGGGGATTTGTCTAACATTTTATGTTGCACGATTCACAATTGTACTAATGGATGAAAATCAACAATCTTTTGCTATTTAAAATTGATTTAGATTATCATTAGAAATCGATCTTAGCTTGTTGTTTGTGGTTAACCCGGCAAGGCGGAAAATTATAAATGCGGCGGCTTCTACGCAAATGTGTAAAAGGTGTAAAAGTGGGTGGGCAGGGATGAGTGGCTGCCTAATGAGCATCGTTAGTTGTGGGTCGCCTAATGCGGTTTCCATGTTGCCCAGCCACTTGGCCAAAAATGTCGGGTTCAAAGTTAATTAACTCGTTCATGCTGTTGGGTCCCAAGTGCTCGGTTCATTTCACCCATTACTCATAAAACGAAGGAGACCGAGTTCGTTTTCAAAGAGTCAAAAGCACGCTTTCCATTCTCACACAAGTATTAAGATAATTTTTTTAAATTTTAAATTAAATATGGATATTGCATTTTAAATCCCGATGTTTACAAATAAATTTGAACAGCTACACCACATTTCTGGCCACTTATTACTTCTAAAGGTGTCAAAAAGTATGCAGTAATAAAGAACGTCGTCTTACGGTATCAATTCATGGCTTCCTGGCTAAAATTATACTGTTGCGTACTTTTGGGAAACCAAGTTCGTTTTCAAAGAGTCAAATACATGCTTTCCATTCTCACACAAGTATTAAAATAAGATTTTAAATTAACTATGGAAATTTTAAACCTCGATGTTTACAAATAAATTCCAACAACTTTACCACATGTCTGACCACTATTTACTTCTTGAGGTGTCTAAAAATATGCAGTAAATAAAGAACGTCGTCTTACGGTATGAATTCATAAGACTTCCGGGCTAAAAATATACTGTTGCATACTTTTAGTCACCTTCAAAAGTGATTTCAAGCCCGTAGTCAATTTTGTGGCTTCTGAATTTCTATAAAAAACCGAGTTTTTGAAGGAACTGGCTCATTTGCATTGCTCCTGATTGTTCCGTTTCGCCATGTTATGCCTAAGCTTCGTTTTTTGAAAACAAGTGGGTGCGTGTTGCCTTCACGTCGGGTTTATTGACTTCCCTTGTATTCATATACATATATCTGATTGTGAGGCCATGTGAGTTGGTTCCACGGTCTGTGTGTGCGAGAGCGTGTTTTTGGGAGGGTGGGCGTTGGCCTAAATGCCCTTGCAGGTTCCTTAACATAATAATTAAATTACAAATTCGGTTAGTGCTCTATCAACATTTGCCTCTGTGGCAACGAGGTTTTTTCCCGAATAAGCAAATAAATAGGGAGCCGCACACCAGGCACTCAAAGTTTCGCCCCGATCGAGGCACTTGAGTGACATTTAACCCATGTCCTGGGGACAGGAACAGGGATAAAGTCCTGTCCTGCGGCTTGAGTTGAGCGCCAGCCCCCCAATTGATGGTTAGGCCGAAGTTTATCGTTGCCAAAAATCTGATTGTTTCATACTGAGCTTGGGCAATCATGACCATGAACTTAACTGCGAATTCAGGCAGTATCCTTCCCGCAAGAAAGAGAATATGCGAAAATAACTTTAATTACATTTGACTGCATGACGAAGTCAATTTTTGGCCTTAACTTGATTATCTTGAAATGTAATCTATCAAAGGATAAGCAGTGAACTCGCTATTAAAGAAGAAATTCACCGTGAAATGACTTTTTTGGGATATAAATAAGCATGACATTTTATTGGAATATTGACCAAAATATAAATATTTACAGCAAATGGGAGATACTTTTTTGTATTATTTGTTGTTCTACTTTAACATTATTATTATTATTTATTTATTTTCCTAGCGCTGAACAAACAACTAACAATTTAACTTAAGTATAAAGCACTAGAGCACTCATGGCAAATATATAGTCGGGGAAGAAATCGTATTATTTTACTTCATATATTCGCCAATTGGGTAAATTTCTACAGAAAGAATATTGAATATTTTAACCAACTTTATCAAGTACCCAAACTTTACTAGGTCTCAAAACTTTGGTCAATGTGGCTAATTGAAAAGTTCTCTTACAAGAGCAAATATAAAAGTCTGGTCCTAACAATAAGAAGCCTCAATTTACCTCAATTCACAATTCCTCCTGGGCTCCTTCAGTTCAAAAGTGAACTAAAGAAAAAAGAGCAAAGCAAAAAATAAGAAATATAACGTGAAGCTCAATTTCCTTTTGAAAGGGGAAAAGCAAGCTTTGTGTTCGGACCTGAGTTCGCTTCCGATTTAAATGCAGTACTCTGTAGCTTTATTGGGATACACTTTTTCTTGGAATTGTCCCTGCCGTTATGTGTTTCGATATATGTGAGTGTTATGACCTTTTTTTAACAGCCGCATGTCCCTTCTTAAAGATGATTTCAAAATAAATGTCGCTTATGTTACTTTGCGGCTTGAGCTGAATTTAATAAAAGTCAAAATGCGTGTCTCAGATTTGGTGGCTTGGCAAAGATCGTCTCATTTGCATAGTTAAGCATCCTAAACCAAACGCACTGGAGGAGCGTCTGGTATGTGGCCGCGATTTGAGTTTCCAGTTAATTCTCCACTTGCCTTTTAGCTTCTTTCACTTCCCTGAGTTTCTGCGGATGTAGAAGTGGAAGTGGATGTGGAAGTGGATGTGGATGTGAAAGTGGATGTGGATGTGAACGTGGACGTGGACGTGGTTGTGGAAGTGGGACTCCGACTCCCTTGAGCTGTAATTTGAATTTCAAGTACGGAGCCAATGCCACGAGCTCAGTGCTTAGTGTTCACTGCTCAGCCACCCCAAACCTTTGGCACTGGTACTACAGGTCCACCCTGACCTCCCTGTAACCCCTCACTCGCTAGCAAACGCACAAAAAGCTCTTTGTTTCTATGCTGCTGTGTGTTAAAGTGGGCCTTGGTTTAATGCCAGATAATTGATTCAGTTTAACGAACTCAGAATAGTACCACGAAAAAGTTTGTGCAATATTACTTATACGCACACTATTTGTTTCGTTATAGCAAATGCAAATACCTTTATTTAAATAAATAAAATATTATATTTACTAATTATATCACTGAGGAACATTTTAACAGTTATTTCTAACATTTTAATAATTCATTTTAATCACACATTATATTGTAGAATATCACTCATACGCAGGTTAGTACAGGTCACTTGGTTTAACGTTTCGTGAAAAGTTAAATTTAAAATAATTAAAGTGACTCTCCAAAACTAGCTGACATAAAAAAAAGGAGCAGGTATATGTAAAAAAACATTGTTTGTGATTTTTGTAATATAATGGAAAATATAGTTGTATCAGAATCATCAGGTGACTTCAAATGCAATTATTCAAACTCCGTTATAAGCGTATTATTCAAACAGTTGAAAAACTAACAATACTATCTTTGTAGAGTCCATTTTTAGATCATTTTATTTTTTCTTATGTGCAATAAAATGTATTGCTTTTCTGGTAGGTTAATGCTGATGAAATAGTGGTTAAACCAGGTTCACCCTAACTTGGCGTGAGTGCTTACAATGTAGCGGGCGAACGGAAGTGTAAATTGCACACTTGAAACCTGCCAACCTTCACCCACCCAGAACCACCCCAAAAACTCCCCGCTGTGCGTGTCTGTGTGCGGCGTTTTTTGTATTTTTAATGCGCCCAAGTCGCATTTACAGTCAGCTGGGATTGATTTGAGTCGAATTGAGTTGGTTGGCCCCAAACAGTATGCTATGCAGAGCATATGTTGGGGATAAATGGGGGGTAATACGTGTACTACTCGCTGGGAACCGGGCAAATGGTTCCATTTCGTTTTGTGGATTGAAGGATTCGGTTGCTTTGCAAATCATGTAAATGGCCCCCGCGCCTTTTTTTTCCTTTTTTTTATTTCTTTTACTTAAGCTCTCCGTCAATTGCAGTAAATAAATGAAAGCCTCTGCGAGGGGCCATAAAAACCTCTGGCTGGCTGGCGAAAGTGTCGTAAAAAATGGTGCGTTATTAAAATTTAATTAATCTGTCAGCATGCAACAATTATGATTAGAGAGTTGGCGCACAAAACACATGGTCACACGCGGTTTTCCTTGAGTACCCACACTCCCAAGCTCTATACTTGACAGCTCAGGGACACTCTATACCGCACTTCATATGATATATCCCCATATGTATGTGCCTTCCCTGTGTGAGTGCGCACATGTATTTGATTTGATTAGGCTTTCGGCTAATCAGCCGCAACCACACGCACACAGAGTCAAAGTTAATTAAATTATGGCCAAAGCTTTTGTCACATTGTCGCTGGTTGTTTTTTGTTATAAGGACTCACACAGAAAAACACCGCAAAAAAATAGAAAAAACTGAGAAAGCACTCTTATCATTGCAGCTGCTGTGACGCACTCAATAGGAAAGCCAATTGTTGCATTTCAATGCCATTTCGAGGATAATGTGCCGTCTACACTGTATGCACTATGTACCTTTATACGCTTTGCTCACTTTATGCATGCAAAATGCGAAATGCAATTGCAAATACACCGTACTTACTTGGCACGCAGGGCCAGTTGCCTGTCGCTCGGGCAGACGAACTTGTTGGCCGTGTTGTTGCGATTCTGGAAGTCCATCGTGTCCAGTCACATTATATTCGTATATTAAGCTCCGGTCCGCTGGCCCCTTTCGTATTTGTTATTCTTTGGCTTATTGGGCGGTACGAGATTGGGCCCAAAACGGATGCGAAAACACGTCCGAGTGCGCGGGCAGCTGGTGTGCGACTGACGCAACGCAACGCGGTCGAAGGAAAGGCGAACGGCAAAGGCGAATGGCCAAATGGAGTCGGCCTTTAACCGTTATCGCAGCCGCCAGGGGTGGCACTTTCGAAGTCGGGGAGTATCGAAGAGGGATGTGTGACAGAAGTCTATGGGGTACATGGAAATGGAGGTTAGGATAAGTGATCTGATGATATAAAATATTCTTTTTTAATAGGTCATGTGGTATGTGATATCTTTTTATTTAAAAGAAAAAAACGAAACATTGTATTTCAAAGGATACCCAAAAATGTATTTTCATTGCCTACATATCGGCTGCTGCTGAAACGTTGGTCCTCAATTTCTAAGGGATAATAAACCACCTGTCATTGCAAACTTCTGGTCGGATGTAAGAATTTTGAACGAATTTTTAAGAATTAGAAAGAGAAATCAGGATAACAGAATATATTTTGTTCTTAGATAAACCTATTATATTATATTAAAAAAAAAAACCGATAGGTTAGACAGAGAATGAATTAAATTGGTAGAATTTCTGGTTTCAAAAGGTTTACCAACAAACTTAAACATACCACTAGTTTACTTAGTAATAAATAGTAATATGGCCGTGAGCCACCATATTAGACTAGTTGATCGATAGGTTCATAGATCCAAGGGGTCATCCCTAGAAACTATCGCCTCGCCTGCCTCCGCAGCCACCCTCGCCCCGCCTGTTGCACAGTGGAGTCGGCTAACGACCATATGGCCACGCGCAGGAAGATACCAAAGTGCCGGGCACCGTGGCGGAGGTGGAGGTGGTGGGCAGGGGATGGGTTCTGCTGGAGCTTTGTCATATTTGCACGCGCACAGGCCGAAAGCAAAGCTCGCGGACCCAAGCCTTCTAAAACGCACCATCTGTGCTGTCAATTTTTTCCACTCTCTGGTAGCTGAAATTTAGGATATCTCTTCCTGTTGTTTTATTCTGAAACCCACATATTATTGTTTTTTTTGAATTATTGAAAGGTGCTTGGAAGTATGCTACTATATGTTTTCAATTCAAAAGCCCCGAATTTATTTCGAAATATGAGAACAATATGTAATTATCTATATTTTTTCTCTGGGCCTTATTGCTGTTCCTAAATTTTCAAAGATTTTCTGATTCTGTTCTACATATATTATTTAAAATATAATTTAAAATTATAGTTATTAATATATAATATCATTTAGTATTATATAACTTACTTAGCAATCTAAGTTTTTTATTCAAATACCAATACCTTCATTTTTATGAATTTCCCTTGTTGTGGTAATTAGTTTATTAGCTAATGAAGTTCAATTTTTGGCGTGAAAATAGCCATGTGGTTCGCACTGAATAAAGGCTCGGTCTGTATCTGTCTCACTCGCTCTCTCAGGCTTTGCTTTGCCTGTCCCGCTTCCTCGCAACATAATTGTATTGCATACTTTCCGGTGGGGCTTTTGTTGAAAAAGAAAAAGGGCACGTTTTTCAAGAATCAAAAAGAGTGCAGAATTCCATGCGACGAAGGATTCAGAATCTGACTTCTGGCTTACAGAATGTCATCCCAGCTAGTATCTCTATCTGTCTGAATTCTGCAAAATTCTGTTTACCCAGAGGCCAAGGTCCAAGGTCCGGCTGAAATGCCAAGCCGTGAAGGATGTTGATTTTGAAGTGGCGTAAAAACGGGAGAAAGGTGAAAGTTTTACGACCCAAAACGGAGGCTATGCTCCTACACCGCTTCTGTGAGGTGTATGCATCACCATCAACCAATGTCAAAGGCGACAGGACTCGGCCGATTGCCATACCACTCACGTACATAGCCTGCGACTCCCATATCTGCCTGTCTGTCTATCTGTGAGGTGCCACACCCACCTACGCAGCCAAGTGGAATGTATGCAGTAAGGAGTACTGTGTACCCGCTCCTTGGTGTTCACTGTACGAGCATACATATATCACCCCTTTTTCTCTTACAGAGTGTCCATTTTAAATAAATGCTGACAGCTAAATGAAAATATTTAACGTACGTGCAAAGTTCTGCTCGGCCGACAATTCGCACGTCTCGTCCTTTTCGTCCTGTCCATCTGTCCCACTGTCCCACTGTCCATCCCATCCAAGCAGGAGTGTGTTGTGTTGTGCTGTGTAGTGTAGTGTTGACACTGTGTGACGGCTTTCACCGCTTGGCCGCTGGCAGTTGTCATCGCTGTTTGCCTTCCTGCCAGTTGTTGTTGTTTTTGTTAGCTGTAAATGTTGACAGGATTAGGCATTCAAAGCGCGTCCGCATCATGGCTCCTCTGTCCCTTCCTCCCTTTCCCTCTCCTCGCCTCTGCCATCAACCACACTGATAAAATATGTACTATTTCTTATGAAATTCTGTGTTTAACTTGACACGGAGCGTATCACTTTTATATGTTCAAAAGATTAAAAAAATGGCATAGTGTCATTTTTCAAATAAAGAAGTTTTAGCGTATTTTTTAAAAGATTTAGAAAAAGAAAATTACAATATCCACACACAAAAAAATCGATTGGTAAAATTGAGCAATATATAATATTAGTAAAACGGTCCCTACCATCACATTGTCAATTTTACCCATCAACTAGTTACTCTTGCGTAATATGTCAAAAAGTAACTATAAAGAAAGGTTAGAATGGGCCCAATAAATTGATTTTAGTTAAATCACTATTTTTATAGTTATTCAACCCACTAAATATAGTTAGTTAATTTTTATAGTAAATATATACCTAAAAAATGTATAAAATTGTTCATTAAACTTATAGATACGCCACTGTAGCATGGTTAGTTGTAAGCAAAATAAAAAAGTTATTTTCAAGTTGCACTTTTAAAAGTGACTTACAGGTAGTGTAGAAGTATGTTGAAGACTTTAGTGAATATTAGTTTTGAGTAGTCTTAAATTTTCAAACCTGACTTGGGAGTCTAGGTGTAGGAGACGCATTACCCAATTGGGAATTAAAAACAACACATTGGAGAAAAATGAAAAGTTATTGTTGCATAGTTTTGTTTGGAAGATAGATGTTAGAATAACTATTTTTGACAGTTAATCAACTATTTACTATTGCAATAACAAAATGCACACATCACGTGAACGTAACTATGTTAATAGTGGCTTAAATATTAAATAGTAAACAAAGCAAAAACAAATACATATACAACCATTTTAAAAAAATAGAGTACAATTTTTATATTTACTAAACTATCTGCATTGGTCAATTTTACCAACCAAATTTTGTGTGCAATATTAGTTTAACATTATTCAGTGGTAAAGTTATAGTTGATGGCATGCTTTATCTCCATTTATTGATTAAACATTATTTAAAAAAAAAATAGAGAGAGTAGGAGAAAATTGCAATTTCCCATAACTATTTTACAATATTCTATGGTAAATTTTGAGTCGCTGTCTTGCATTTTTACTCTTTATCGATTTTAAATTATTTTAAAAAAGAAAATTGCAATTTTCAATATCTACATTACATTATTCTAAGGTAAAGTTTTAGTCGCCCTCTTTTCTTCTTATTTTTTTTCGATTTAACATTATTTAAAAAGAAGTGTGAGAGAGGGATTAGTATAATTTCCAATATCTATTTTACATTATTCTATGGTACAATTTTAGTCGCTGTCTTTGATTTTTTACTGCCAATCGGATATCTTGCATTTTCTTGGGTTAAGCAAAATAAATTTGGTGGGACGAATATACAATATCTCTTAGCTAGTCGCGTCGTTTAAGTAGCGCCTAGAACGGTCGAAAACAGTTTGTGGCAACATAATTTGTATTAAACTAACTTATTATAAACTGTTTTAATTAATTCTGGGGAAACTCATGGAGGTCCCACGAAAAAAATGTTTAGAGTTCAACAAGGTTTATGTATAGAACATTATACTAATTTTTGATATCATTTTTTTTAAATCCTATATAAATGGTAAAATAAAGAAAATCTCGATCTCACTCAAAGATTTCAGACTATAATCAATAAGGGAGAGAGCTAGTAGCAATTTTTAATATATTTGGGAAAATAATGGTAAATAAATAATAATGCTAAAAGTTATGTGTACATTTACCAGCAAAATAGTAAAATTGTTGCCTACACATTTTTTTCTTCTGTGCAGTACTCTTACATGCCAGCAGCGGCAATTGTCCTTCGAGCCAGATTCTAAGAGAGTGAGAAAGAGAGGGAAATCGAGTGAGAGGAAGGGGAACAATTGAGCCGTAGCCATGGGCCAGCATCTATTTGGCTTAATGAGTGCCAGCTTGATTTCGAGCTGTTAGCCAACTGTTGATAACGGATTTTCTGGGTATCCCCGGGCAATCAGCGGATTTTGCTATTTTACCAACCGCTGACCCCCTTTAACAAGTATTATCTTTAATTTTTAGCCTCAATTCCCACTGCTGTCAACTGGTATTATCTATGCTTTTTGTATTTTCTTACTCAGCACATCTGTTTTGTCGTCTTTAAGGGGGATACTCTTTATATGCAATGCCTGTGAAGAGAAAAATAATCGTTTTACGATTACAAACTCAAACTTAATTCCTTATTTTTTAATAAAATTTTATCATAGAATTATATTGAATTCTTTTTTAATAAACCATAAATCATATTGTTAATAATCAATAAACGGAATTAATTTTCTAACGATTTATTGTTAATTTGTCTTTTTTTATGTTTTTCAGTATTTGCATTAGGTATTCCATAAAGCAACAACTTACTTTTTATTATTGCCTTCAATTAGAAAACGCCGAAGATTTGTATATTCATAATTTATTTATTAATTTGCACTTAGTTATTTAATTTTTTCCTCCCACACTATATTCAGTTAAATGTTCTCTGTTTAAGGGGTTTAACCGGGAATCTTAAGAACAGCTTGCTTATCCGCATGATAATCAACTGACTTTCCAGTTAAACCGATTCAGTTCCTTGTAAACTGATACGTACATTTGTAGGCCTTTAATTCTGTATCCGTATATCGTTTATTTTACAGCATTTAGTTTTTAATCAAGCCAGGCTTTTGTGTTTGGATTAATTACTTTTGCTCAAGGCGGCCCATAAACTTGACCCACTGAAAACCCATTTAAATTTGCTTTAATTTGTATATCCATATTTCATTTATTTTTCAGCACTTTTAAATCTTTTTCATACCTTTTCATCGCTCTCGGCTACAACTTATTTTGGGTTCTCTGTTTGCTCTGGCTTGTTTGTCTTTTGCACAACTTTTGCACAATTTGCTTTTCATTAGGCGCGACTAGCTGCGTCTCTCTCACTTTCGTTACATCAAATCGAGACTCACACAGAAAATTGCTAAGGTGTTTTCTTTTTGCTTGTACATTACTAAAATATATTCTGCTCTGGCTATTGTTGTGGGCTACTACACGCATTACTTTTACTTTAACTTTTTTACCTAATCTAGTCTACAAGGTAAATTCCTCTGGCTTGGTGGCCGTCTCTTTCTCTCGCGGTCACACTCACATACAATACATAATTTGACTAAGAGCGAAAGCCGCAGTAAACAAAATAATTTAATCGAAAGGAGGGCTGGGTATGATGATTTCGGGGTTTGGGTTAAAACAACGAAAAACATTTCTAGCGATTCATCTCTAGTCCCGTAAAGCTTTCTGCTTTCCCGACTTCTTGCTCGGCCCCGCCGCAGCCGCCGCCGCCAGTCGAGTGGGCGTGGTCGCTGCTCCAGCTCCAGCTCCGGTCGGCGGTTTTTTGTGCAGCCTCTTGTGGTAGCTCTGGGCCAGCGAGTTGACGATGGACACCACGAAGTAGCACACCATGCCGATGACGAATGTCTCGAAGATCCTGGACAGCAGGTTGCCCGAATCTCCAGCTCCGGCTCCCGCGCCCGCCGCTCCTCGCTGCTGGCGATGCAGTCGCTGCTTCTGGTTCTTCAGGAAGGACTTGAACGGCTCCTGCAGCTTGTGACCGAGCAGCGGCAGCGAGGCCAGGAGATCGACGGCCCGCTCGATCAGCGTCTCATTGAAGGCGATGATCACGAAGATCTTCTGGATGTGCATCTTGATCACCGCCTTGCCAATCAGCGTGGCTCCGAAGAACGTCCAGAATGGCACCAGGAAGTGGCCGCATGTGATTCCTGCCAGATCGAACAGGGGATTGGGAATCTGCAAGGGACAAAACACATTTCTTATTAGAAGAATCGATGGCAATGTAGAACTTAGTTCGAAAATATCAGGATTTTAAATGGTTATAAAAGTTATCTGTATTCTATTATTAAGAACGTAAAAGTGTTATTTAAAGGTCTATATTTAGTTTTGTTAAAATCTTCCTTCAACGTTATTTGTTACAGCGTATCAAAAGTGATATTACAATCAAAATTAGGATTGGTTTTAGGGTTAATAGTCTGCAAAAATATCAAGACTTGAAGGTATATGTATTCGATCATAAAAAAATAGAAATACAAGTTTTTAAGGATATTAAGGACTACATTCAGTTAAGTTTCAATAATTGAGATGAGATTATATCCTTTCATTTCAATCATTCTTGTAAGTTATTATAGAATATCAAATGTGATTTTCCAATCAACTGTGCAATTTGTTTTAACGACTGATTATCTGAGGAGCACGCTGGGTAGCGATTTTCACCACTCACGCTTGCACAGGCCAGGATGCCAAAGAATCCGACGCGCTCCACCACGCGCTCCATGAACAGCTTGCCCTTGTCCATCAGACTGAGGTTCTTTTGGTGGCGCTTCGCGTTGAGGGCCTCGAACTCGGCAAGCTCCTCGGCATCCTCTGGATCGTAGCCGGAGAGCCTCGCCGCCTTGGCCATGAAGTACGGCGGCAGCTCGCCCAGCGCCGTTCCCGCTCCCCAGAGGAAGGCCTCCATTCGCACCTTTGACATGATGGACCAGATGTTTGGCACCCGCTTGTCGTACGGCTCCTCGGGACAGATAATACTGTGGGTTCAATAAAAAAAATGGGTTAATAATGAGCAGATATGAAACAAATTTAGATACATCAACTGGTTTAGTTTTCATTTGTTTTTTAAAAATGTTAATACAAGAATAAAATGGAATCGAACCTAACACCACCATATCATTGACTCTAAATCTTTAAAAGCTCTTAGGAGAGGAATATTAGACCTAATGGGTAAGACCCCGTGGTCTTTATTCGCTTTGAAAAGCGAAATAGAGCCGTAACTCAAAAATAAATGAGGCATATATCAGATAAGGCCGCGCTGCCTTATTTCATTTTTGAGTCGCGGCTTTACTTCACTTTTAAAAATGAATTAAGACCTCGGGGTCCAATTTCATTTTCAGCCGCAGTGTTATTTCATTCCGCTCTATTCCACGGAGCCAAGGCTTTTAGGGGAAACCACACCAATTGATGAAAGTTTTCCTTGAGTGTCTGCAGTTTAGAGATACTCACTCATCGGGATACGGGGGCTGTGGGAATCGTAGCGAGTTGCACTCGTAGGCGGCCAGCGTGACGCTGGCTATGTGCGGCCCCAGGTAGAGCAGGAACGTGTGCAGTCCAGTGCCCAATCCCACCGAGGACAGGACGCCCAGGCCCAGCCAGTAG
Organism: Drosophila suzukii; assembly: GCF_043229965.1. NCBI lineage: Eukaryota > Metazoa > Arthropoda > Insecta > Diptera > Drosophilidae > Drosophila > Drosophila suzukii. The sequence continues at coordinate 24,721,578 of NC_092084.1, forward strand.
ACGAAGAACCAGGTGTTCCTGCGCACAAACTCGATGGCCAACTGATGGGGGCCGTCTATTTTGTAAATTACGCTAAATACGATGCCTAATACTATCAGGGCGGCCAGCAAGAGTCGCTGCTGCAGTAGTCTATAAGAAGAAGATGGGTTATTAGTTTCCAGAGATGCAGCCTGACCAGATGGTGCTCACCTGATGCTCCACGTCCGCAGGAGAGCGGCCAGCTCGAGGCCGCAGTACTTGGTGGTCTGCAGGGGATGTCGCCAGAGGACCAGCTGGCTGCGTTCCGCGCGCTCCCGCTCCCGCTGTTTGTCTTTTTGGTTCTTCTTCTGTGCCTTGCCAGCCGCCGCCGCCGGCAGCAAGGATGTGCTGGTGTCCTGCATGCTGCTCCCGCTGAGGCTTCTACTGCTGCTGCTGCTGGAGCTGCCGCTGCCGCTGCTGCTACTTAGCGATTTCGAGGAGGTTTGGCTGTGGGGGTGGTGGGAGTTCGACTGGGCCTTCAGATTGCCATTGGCCGCCTGCCGCTTGTGGCTCTTGTTGTTGCTGTTGCTGTTGCCGCTGCTGTGTTGTCGATTGCTCTGGATCGCATGGCCACTGCTGCTCTCCTTTTTCGAGTGTTGTGACATTTAAGCGGTTGGCAAGCGGCTGTGTTTCGTTTTTTTTTTTGCATAAATAAAAATGGGAAAAAAAGACAGTAAGTCCAATTGGTTAGTCGAATCTCGTTTCGAATCGGTGACCGTAAATTTAAGGAATTTTAAATTTAGACCGTTTCCCGGCAGCACGCACTGCAAAAAGAGTGTTCGTGAAAAGTGTCAGGACCGAGAAACGAAAAATGCCCGCCAGTGGCACTGATAAACTGATAAGCTTTCGACTGGCGAGGGTGCAAAGTGTACTCTACTGAATGCTACTATAATTTCGAATTGTTCCAACGAGCTTGCCCTGATTTCGTATGTTTGTGTCATGCCCTGGCAAAGGGTACTATCATTTGGACGACAGCTGGGAGTCTCAAAAGTACTTGGGCACTGATAAGGGGATACATGCCTATGTGATAATAAACTAGGTTATAACCCGAGCTCAACGGTTAAAGATAATTTTGAGAGTGGTTAATCTTTGGGTTCCACTAGTTTATCCTCTTATCAGGGCAATCTCAGTTGACAATCTATTTTTATTTGAGTTGAATGAAATAAAATTAAAAGGTATACAATATGTTTTATTATAATTTAAAAAAATAATAACACGTAGGTTTTTTCCATGACTCACATTTAAATTCACATGTGTCAGAATTGCCACGATTCGTATAAGTGATAAAAATTATGACAGTGAGTATGAGCTAAGCCATTTTTGTCTTCAAATCCTTTAAGGGATATTAAAAAATAAGATTTTTAAACTCTAACAATGGTATCAATCGGAATTGATAGCAAAACATTATATAGCTAGAAGAACCAAAAATGTATTCAACTTTAATAAATAAAAATAACAGTAGTTAAATAGTGAAATAAATAAATTTAAAATAATAAATAAAGATAGATAGAAAAGATCTTTAAACAAATTCTTGAGGGTTTTTCCAATTTTGTATACAACATTTTTTGACTTTTGGTAATATAGAAACTATTTTTCGTTGGTGTTCTTGTTTAGAAAAGATCTTCGAAAAGTTCTTAGGGTTTTTCAAAGTAAGGGAAGAAAGTCTTTGAGTTTTGGTAATATCGAAACTATATCTTGTTGTTTTATATTTAGGAGAGATCTTTGAAAAGCACTCGAGGGTTTTTTGAAAAGTAAGGGTACACCATTTTTTGACTTTTGGTAATATAGAAACTATATTTCGTTGGTGTTCTTGTTTAGAAAAGATCTTCGAAAAGTTCTTAGGGTTTTTCAAAGTAAGGGAAGAAAATCTTTGAGTTTTGGTTATATCAAAAGAATATCTTGTTGTTGTTTTATATTTACGAAAGATCTTTGAAAAGCACTCGAGGGTTTATTTAAAAGTAAGGGTACACCATTTTTTGACTTATGGTATTATCGAAACTATACCTTGATATTTTTTTAGGAAAGATCTTTGAAAAGATCTTAGGGTTTTTCAAAGTAAGGGAAGAATATCTTTGAGTTTATATCTTGTTGTAGTCTTGTATTTAGAAAAGACCTTTGAAAAGCACTCGAGGGTTTTTTTTAAAGTAAGGGTACACCATTTTTTGACTTATGGTAATATCAAAACTATACCTTGACATTTTATTAGGAAAGATCTTTGAAAAGTTCTTAGGGTTTTTCAAAGTAAGGAAAGAACATCTTTGAGTTTTGGTAATATCGAAACTATATCTTGTTGTTGTCTTGTATTTAGGAAAGATCTTTGAAAAGCACTCGAGGGTTTTTTTTAAAAGTAAGGGTACACCATTTTTTGACTTATGGTAGTATCGAAACTATACCTTGATGTTTTTGTTTAGGAAAGATCTTTGAACAGTTCTTGAGGGTTTTCAAAAAGTTAGGGTACTGAATCTTTGGCTTGCCTAGACTTAAATTTTTTTCTCACATTCTGCGGGTTAGTTGATAGTTTTCTAAATTGAATTTGATTTGCTGGGAAAATGGCTTCAGTTTTCGGCAAGCTGGCGGTGCCAATGTGTGTGACTGACTGACTGAGTGTGTGTGTGGGAGAGGCGGAAAAGCACAACAACAAAGCTCCACGAGCAGAACCAACAGCGATTACAACAACAATTACGAGGGACGTAGCGTGAGATTATCATGCGATACTTGAGCACCAATAAAATGAATCCACATGCGCGTAAAAAAACGGGAGGAGAGAGCAAGAAGAAGCAGACCACCAGAAGCAGGAGCACAAAACAGAAGCGAAGAAGAGCACAAAGCGGACGGCGAGAAAGACAACAAAAACAAGCTGAGTGGACAAAAACAAGACTGTTGTTGTTGTTTCTTCACTTATTCTCATTCTTTTGTTTTTGTTTTAGTCAGCGAGTTTCGCCATAATTCAATAAGTGTTAAGTTTAGTTTTCTCCCCGACTTTGTTTTTTTTTTTTGCTTTTCGTGTGGCAATCGTTGCAGCTGTTTTTCCGCCCAGAGTTCAAAAACCCGGGGTCGGGGGGGTGGTGGCTTTGCGAGGGGTTTTTAAAACCACCCCCTAACAACAACAAACCAGACAGGGCACAAAAATCAATTGAGCCCACATATATCATTTGCCGAGCTGCCACTGTTTTTGTTTTTTTTTTTAAACTTCGTTACTAGTTCACTAATTTCCATCGTCACGAGTCACAACAACAACAACAACACTAGCACAGCAATAACAAACAATTCGCAATAGTTGGTAGTTTCTTTTTCCTTTTTGCACCTCTTTGGGCTGTTTTGTAACTAGTCCGCTTTTATCCGGCTTTTTGTGCTTTTGGCCTTCTAGCAGCCGACCAGGTGTATTTGATTTACCTGCTTCTTTGACTGTCTGCACTTTGGCACGATGTTTCACATTTAATTCATTGAAAATTACATTGGGGTCTTCTGTGGCTCCCGAAGAAATGCCGAAAACGCCATGCGCAGAAATCGCCAAGTATTCAGTATTTTTGCCACTTCTTCCCTCTCTTTTCTGCACGTGCCCTTCTTGGCGGGAAGAGCGAGATGGACTGTATCGCGGTTTTAAAATAGTTAGCTATCGTTAGTGTGACCAGGCTTCCGTTGGTGCCAGTGCTGCCCATCAAAAAGATACTGGGCGCCAATTTTAAATGCTAAGCGAGTTCCCTTTGTTGCGATAAGATAAGCAATTAATTAGCGAAACAAAGCAAATACGTCACCCACTAACCGTTTATTGTTTATGTCTTGCTAGTACCACGTAAGTTTTATAAAACAATGCTATCTGTCACTAATTAAACATTGAACAAAAATGAATGTGCCTCAATTACAAATTGATTAACAATCTACGTAAATATGGTTTTGCATAAACTCATAAAATATAGTTTATTTACGATAAAACCCTAAAATAGCGTTTAACCAAATGATTTATCTAATTACCTGTAATATACAAATGTTTTAACAAAAGCCATTGTTACCAAATAACTAGTTCTTTGTCTAGCAGATTAATTTTAATAACACAACAAAAAGTATCATTCCTATTGTCCCCTACTTAAACAAAATACAAGAAAAACCATCAACCCATGGTATGAACTCATTTCCTTTTTAATAGAGATAAGAATGCATTGTTCTTTCAACAAAAGTAGAAACAGTGAGAAATCACTTGTTCCTGTCTCATGCCTCGCAATCAGTTTAATGTTAATGATAATATACAATATGGCTAACTGAAAGTTATTCCTATCCAATTTCAAAGTAAAGCCACCCCCATAAACACTAAACTTGTATATTTTTGTGTTTTTGTTTATTTAATAATAGATTAATTACCGTACACTTAACCGAGAGAGTCCTATTCGTAACCATACACACTAAATATGCACAACATTCTGTTGCATTGTAAAAAAAAGGGTGAAATCATTGAAATAAGCGAACAAATAAAGTACAAGTGCAATCGCACGGATCAAGTACAGCAATGGAAATTAGATGGGCCGTAGAGGGTGTGAATAGATCTGTTTTCGGGGGGGTTAATGGTAGGACAAAGCAGATTTTAATTCAAATACTAACGCGTTTAGAAAATGTATATATATAAAATAATGTTCACATAACAATTGTTTTTGTAGTTTTCTTTCTGTTTTTTGTGGATTTTTTTTGTTGCCCTGGTTCAGATCATTTTCAAGTTCTTTCTTTTTCGTGTGGCATTTCCTGCGGTTTTCCTCAATTCGTTTAGCTAACTCGCGTCCATATTTTAAGCTTGCATGCTAAACACAAAATATATTTTATTTATATATAGATTTCTGTATAGGGGGTAGTTTTCCGCCGCAATCCGTAGCAGAGTTAGTTGACCCTGGCCATGCCGTAGACGTTCTCATCGGAGTAGGCAATGTACAGGAAGTAGTCCTCCTCGTGGTGTTCCTTTAAAAGGGGGAATGGGATTAGATTAAGGCATGGGGATACGATAGTAAGGGAGAGTAGCTACCTGGTACAGGGAGCCCATGGTTGCCGATGTTGGTGGAATGACGTTGTTCACGAAGAAGAAGAGGGCATCCTCGGGACGCAGGTGGATGCGCTTGCGAATGAGGAAGTAGAACTGACCGACGGTCAGGTCGGAAGGCACCAGGTACTTCTTCTTGTCCAAATCACCGATGCGCGCCTTGGGAGCCTTCTCGACAATCACCTGGTGGTAAAATAAGTTTGGAAAAAAAGGTGAGCCACTTAATTATGTTCGCACTTCAAAGACCCGATTACGTGCCGAAAAATGTTCACATAATTCGCAAAAAAACGTAGCTTTTGCATTTCTAAAGTGTCATGTGTGCTCGAATACGTGCTACCTTGGAAATCAATAATGGTTACAACCAGTTTAAGCAGGCTCAATTTAAACTATATCGTGGTTAATATTATACAGAAACCACGTAATTTGGATTGTCTACTTGAAATAAGTGTACTATAGACATTTCATAATCTATCATGAACCAAATTAATGTAAGAAACAGAGAGCATTACTAGAAAATGTGTTAAATATCCAATGAATTTTGTTGTATACCTTTTTTGTAAAGCTATCATAATTAATAAAAAAAATTGCCTATATTAATATTAACAATACAATAGAATGAGTAATTGCGTAAAAGCAGTGAGTAATTTCGTGCTGCATTTAGTAATTTCGTAAGTTTGAAAATGCCATTACACACACGTGTATTTCGTGCTCAATTGGAATTCTAGTAAGAGCTTTTTTTATTATTTAAAATTCAATTTAATTTAGGATTATTAATTGGGAATTTTGGAAAGAATTTTGAAAAGATATGACTTCGTGTTCGTGAGTTTTGATGAATTGTTTTGTATTCTGATCAAGGTCCCTAGGTCGTAACTAGTTTTTGATTGATAAAATATTGTATTATCCATTGTATTAAACATATTAGTGAATTGAACCAGTTGTCAGATTATAGACTTCATTTGTTTTGTATTTTAATCTGTGTCTCTAGAACTTAACTAGTTTTTGACTGGTAAAATAAGGGCAATATCCTTTGTATTACAAATATAAGTGAATTGAACGAAATGTCAGATGATATGACTTCGATTTCATTCGTTTTGATGTACTGTTTTGTATTGTAATCAAGGTCTCTAGGTCTTAACTCGTTTTTGGTTGGTAAAATAAGGCAAACTACTTTGTATTAAACATACTAGCCAGTTAAAAAAGGTTAGCTATACCATACACTTATATTAGAATGATCACCAGTGCTTTGGCCTAGACGATCCGTTCTAGCCAAGGGGGTTATACGTTAGCCTTTGGCCAAATTATCGATAAACTGGTTTGGCAAACTTTGGAACAGGAAGCGGGGCTCAACATAATGAATACGAAATTAGCAAACTGCTCATCCACCCCTCTGAAACATCTACTGCAATACCTATCTAAGTCCCCCACCAAATTCGTTGGCGTCATTGGCCGAAATCAAGGTGTTGGTTTGACATAGAACGTACACTATATAGAATTCGGATATATATGGTCCGGACCAGCTGGCCTTGCCCCTGCTCAGCTGTTATGTGATTTGTGTTTTGGCATCCGCGCACTTGCCAAAAACAAACGAAAATAACACTCGGATACGGGCAATATTTGGGATGCATATATCGCCTATATGTAGCTTTGTATATACATATGTAGTTCAAATCAAAATCGAAAACAAGAGCGCGAATATAATGCACTTCTCGTTGCGATTGGGGCACCTTCAGGGTTTTTGTTTTCAGCTGATTTTTTTGTTTTTGTGAAAGGAGTTTGCTGATAAGGTGGTGAAATAGCAGAAAAACAACAAAGAAGAAGAGACTCCCCTCGGTTTTGTTTTTATTTTTTGTTTTTCTCAGCGCATCTATGACTAATTCCAGTCGCAGTTTGTGTGTTTGCGAAAACAAAACGAGCAGCGCTAGTATTAGTGGTTTTATTTTTTTTATGCGCAGTACTCGCTCGTTTTTGCAAGCAAACAAACGAAATTAAAATCAAAAACAACTGGTTTGTGCACAGAGAGAAAAGGGTGGCCGATTGATTAATGAAAGTCACAAGAAACCAAACTGGATTCTGGATTTATCAGATTTTTTGACAACTTATTAAATAACAAGTTATACACACTTTTTCTTTCTGTGTAAATGTGAGGGTGGTGGGGAGAGGGAGAAACAGGAAGAGAGAGGAGAGCACTGAAAAACAACAACACCTCAACAGCTGAGCAAGTGAAATAGCTGCTTTGTTCTCTTTTTGTTTTTTCTTCTGTACATCTGTGTGTTCTGCATGTGTATGTGCGTGTGTGTGGGGGACAATTTTCATTTGAATTTCCTTTGAGTTTTTCGCAAATGTTTTCCCAGCTGCAAATGCATTTTATGCAACCCCCCTTCGCACGAATTTTCCCCACCCACCTGCCATAATACTAACAATCATTGAAATAACCAATATGCGCAGTATTGATTTTCTTCGGTACAAACAAAAAAAAAAGAAGAAAAAACGACGCAAAACAAACGCATACACAGATACACGCACATACATGCACGCATATACATATAGCTAATATATATACATATATATGGTCGAGTACTTACGGGCACACGGTCTGGATATTTGCGACGGATCTTGTCGCCCTCGGCGCGACGCTTCTCGAAGGCGTGCTCCTCCTTGTATTGGAACTTCATGATTGTGGCTAACAGGTAATTGGCTAAGAAACGCAGCTTTCGGTTGGCTTTTCACTTGTTTCCTTTCGCTTTTCTTTTCAGCGGAAAAATATCGATGCGATGTGTGTGTGTGTCTTCTTGTGTTTTTTTTTGCTCTGTGTTTCGTTCGACCTAACGGGCTGAAATTCAAGTCTAGAGTAGCGGTGGATAATCATCGATGGAAACATCGATGCAGCGATGTTATAAACATTTTTAAAAACATCGATGTTTCTTGGCGACTATCGATGTATTTGGCACATCACTAATCCCATTCACACAGAGGGGGTTTCCACTTCAGCAACCAAATTCCGCTTCAGCGACATAAGCAATATACGTGCTAGAAAGAGACGGGAAAAGTCACTCGGCACACAGAAATCAAATAACTATTTTAGTGTTTTTACTCAGTACTTTTTCAAGGTCTATCTGATTTTTGTACTCGGCTTTTCGCAATTCTTGATGCAGGACCAAGCAAATGGTCTCATCGTGAAATGAAATATTGTTATGCCTTTTTTAAGGAAATGATCAACCTCCAGCTTATGTCCCTGGCAAGACCTGGCTACTGTTGCACCAAAATATATACTATTTATCTACAGAATAAGCCATTTAAAGCAGCTTCCACCTCCATTAATTGGACCAAATTGTTTCTTTAAAAAGGTTATAATATTCTAATAGTACCTATTTCATTTTTACTGACTTGCCTGAATGGAATTGTCATCCTTGATTTGTAGTATATAGTAATGAAATAGTCATTTAACGCTGAAAACATTCCACATGCTCGCGTTTATTTTGTAATTAGTTTTGTTTTTTTCTGAGCAACTCGGATACGGTTTGCTTATGCCGATCAGCTGTTGGCTTCAGCGATTCTCTAAGTGAACAAGAAGAATCCGCTTAAAATTGCAACAACGATTTTACGCGGCTGTGTGGAGAGACTATAAAAAAAGTCTTACATAAAGAACATAAATTAACAAAGCGATTATGATTAAAGTTAATAACTGTATCTACATATTTTTTGATAGTCAACTGCTTTTTAAGGACACTGTGAATTTTTAACATGGAAGTTCTCCATTGGTATTTTTTCCACTTATACCTTTTGCTAATTTCAAGAACAACGAACGAGAACTGCGGATCTCCACTTTTAAAGAGGAAGAGCGAAAGATCTGATGTGTGGAAAGTGTTAAGGATACAAAGCTGAAGCCAGATGTGGTGGATAACAAAAACCGAACATTTTTTCTTGGATAAGATAGTCTCCTAAGTTGAACTCTCAGAAGATGATGATTTCTTGAACTTTAATTTGTTTTGCAGAACAATGCTTTTGTTTTAACATGACCCATAAAAGTCTTTCTTTAAATATTTAACTATTTTTATTTATTTAAGAGCAACAAAAAAATGTTTAACAGCGATGTTTTTTTGAAAACACCGATCTCTAGATTAGTGTGATTACTGCTGGCCAGGCGGAGCAGGTCTGCGATAACAATTCGATGTCTTATCGACGCTATCGATATTACCGATAGCCCGTGTCATCGATGGTTTGACGCAGCAGCCGAGACGTATATTGTTAACTGTTCTCGGGCAAAAAAGAAGAAACACACCATCCAATCACAAACGGAAGCAGAGCAGCCAATCACCACCAGGATGAGCAGCCAGGGACACCATAAGATGCAGGGGTGCGGGGGCGGTCTGTCCGGCGGCCTGCAGAATGCGGCATCCAGCGCCTCCGGCAAGAACAACGGTGGCGCCCAGGATCAGGAGTTCACCGACGAAATCGACCTGGGCGACCGCTTCTCGGCGGACATGGCCCGCCTCTGCATGAACGAGCGCTACGCGGACGTGGAGTTCATCGTCGAGGAGCAGCGCCTGCCAGCCCACCGTGTCGTCCTTGCCGCCCGCAGCGAGTACTTCCGGGCGCTGCTCTACGGCGGAATGGCCGAGACCACACAGCGCCAAATACCGCTGGAGGTGCCGCTCGATCCGTTCAAGGTCCTCCTGCGCTACATCTACTCGGGCACCCTGGTCCTCTCGACCCTCGACGAGGACTCCGTCATCGATGTCCTAGGCATGGCCAATCAGTACGGCTTCCAGGACCTGGAGATGGCCATCTCGAACTATCTGCGCCAGTACTTGGCCCTCAGCAATGTCTGCATGATCCTGGACGCCGCGCGACTCTACAACCTGGAGGAGCTCACCCAGGTGTGCCTCATGTTCATGGACCGCAATGCCGCCGAGCTGCTGCAGCACGACTCCTTCAAGACCCTGTCCAAGGTGGGTTTAAGTCGTATTGATTGATTGTATATAATACTAATGCTTATCCATGCAGGAATCGCTGGAGGAGGTGCTGCGACGCGACTGCTTCTTTGCCCCCGAGGTGCAGATTTTTCTGGCAGTGTGGAAATGGAGCCGCTACAATCCCAATGTGGACATCCGATCGGTTGTCAGCTTTGTCCGCCTGCCGCTGATGAACCTCGAGCATCTGCTGCAGGTGGTGCGTCCCTCGGGCATCCTGGATCCCGACAAGATCCTCGACGCCATCGACGAGCGGAGCACCTCAAAGACGCTGCCCTACAGGGCAGCCCTCTGGCCGGAGGAGAACGTGGCCACGGCCAAGTTTCTGTCGCGCTGCATTCAGGGCGAGTGCCGCACCGCCCTGCTGGACGGCGATGTGACCACCTACGACATGGAGCACGGCTATACGCGCCACTGCATCACGGACAGCAACGATGCGGGCATTGTGGTCGAACTGGGCACGCTCTGCATGATCAATCATATCCGCATGCTTCTCTGGGACAGCGACAGTCGGGCGTACTCGTACTTCGTCGAGGTGTCCGGTGACCAGCAGCATTGGGAGCGCGTGGTCGACTACAGCGACTACCACTGTCGCTCTTGGCAGTACCTGTACTTCGCAGCGCGTCCCGTGAGATTTATTCGCCTGGTGGGAACCCAGAACACAGTCAACCGGGTAAGTTAGCACCTCCTTGGGGTTATGCGTCGTACATTACAACGTCTTAATCTTGAATTTAATCTCCTACGAATAGGTATTCCATGTGGTGGGACTGGAAGCTATGCACACGGCCAAGGTACCGCGACTCATCGACCATTTTGTGGCGCCCAAGGCGAACGTGGCCACCATCGAGATGAGCGCCATTGTGACGGACGGTGTAAGTCGCACTCGGAATGCTCTGATCAATGGAGACTATGTGCGGTATGACTGGGACTCGGGTTACACGTGCCACCAATTGGGCAGCGGTGAGATCGTCGTTCGTCTTGGCCAGCCCTATCACGTTGGCTCCATGCGCCTGTTGCTGTGGGACTGCGATGACCGCACCTACAGCTTCTACATCGAAACCTCGACGAACCGCAAAGACTGGCAGATGGTGGTGGATCGACGCAATGACAAGGCACGCTCCTGGCAGAACTTCCACTTCGCTCCGCGACCCGTTGTCTTTATCCGCATTGTGGGCACTAGGAATACAGCAAATGAGGTTAGCAGTGGGCCGTAGCCTTTGAGATTTTTGTACTTATTGCTTTTTCTTTTAGATCTTTCATTGCGTCCACCTTGAGTGTCCCACCCAGGACAAGGGTTACCTAAAGAAGATTGCCGACATGGAAAAGGAGAAGGAAAAGAAAGAAAAGGAGCGGGAGAAGGATAAGGCTGTCAAGGCTGTAGATGACAATATTGCCTCTACCTCGGGATCCTCGTTGGTGGTCCTCGCCGAAAGTCCCTCCTCTTCCGGCAGCCAAAGCGTCTTAAAGTCCACCCACTGGCCCCCGCAGACACAGTCTCCCAAACCGGAGCAGACCAAGGAAAGGGCAATGGCCGTTATGCCCGCCATGCTAACCAACTCCCCGTCCACCACGCCGACGCTGCCGGCTCCCCTGACTCCAGCCGTCTCGTCGCCCCTTAAGCAGGAGCGTAACGAGCCGAGGAAGAGTCCAAACGCAAGTTCCAACACCAGTCCCAGTCCCAGTCCAAGCAGCAATCAAAGTCCAAGCCAAAGTAGGAGCAGAAGCGAGAGTACGGAGCCTGAGCCAGTGCCACCTTTGGTGGAGCTGGACACGAAGGAATCGCGCTGAGCCCTGCAGCAGATGATGATATTTTGTACTTGAAATACTCCTGTGGTCAAACTGTTAATCCCGGCAGACTGTGTGTACCCTGTTAGTTGCGCTTAGTTGTAGTTTGCAGGCCGTGCTGCTCTTGTTATCTAGTCCTCCCCAGTGCCCGCCCCAAATCATTCGCATCGCTAGTTGTTTTTGCGCTCTTACCTTAATCTATATATACAAATTATATATGTATGTATATTTTTGATTTATTGTGATCCAAAATGAGAATTCCTTTTGTTTGCAAGGCAGCAGAGTTATTTATTTAAGCAATACCACTTAATTCAATGCACATACTTATCGCGAATTCGAATCCGATTTCCGAGCAGCTGTACCAAAATTGTATACGATATCCGATCACCGAGTCGGATTCTGTCCAGAGTTGTGTCCTGTCCCATGTCCTTAACCAAAACAATCCAGTTGATCCGCAACTCATAGTCTAGGCTCTTGGAGCGGCCCAAAAAGTAAGCTCCATTTATTAGGCAATTTTTGTCATAGTTTGTACTGCACCCAAATAAAAGCTAACCAAAAAAAAGAATAAACGTGTTCTCGTTTGACTTCGGTGGCAATTATGAGAGCAGGATGACTCGATAATGATGACAAGATCGTGATAAACCCGAGAGCACACTTAATTGTCGGGAGAAGATAACGGCCTTTTCGTTCCCAGTTTGCGAAGTTCCCAGCTAAAAAGCTTCGACCTATACACCTTATGGTGAACAGCTACAACAAGTATTCTATTATTCGATCTAAAAATCCGTACGTTATTTTTTACCTCCATTATTTATTGTGACAAAAAATAAAAATGTGTTTTTTAAGTTCTCCTTACTCAGCTAAGGGGAGTGGGAGGGAGATGGAGATATGCAAGCAGCAAACGACTATTCACAATAATGCACACCCCGCAACAGGGTCACCTAGCGTCTTATTGTATCCGAGATCTCAGGGTTTATACAGACGGACGTAATAGAAAATATATAATTGTAGGGTCAGAAACGCTTCATTCAACCTGTTACATACTTTCTGACGAATCTATTATAATCTACGAGTAATGGATATAAATAGCTCGTCCATCATTAGAAATAACTTTGTTCCTAAATTCCTGAAGGGCGTTTAAATTGTTTAAAAGACAGCGACACTTCAGTATCCCGGAAACTTCAGTCAACTCTTCCGCAGTTTTTTTGAAAAACTTGAAATCTTTATACCCTTGCAGAGGGTATTATGATTGCAGTCAGAAGTTTGCAACGCAGTGAAGGAGACGTTTCCGACCCCATAAAGTATATTTATTCTTGAATAGCAGCACTAGACGAGTCGATCTAGCCATGTCCGTCTGTCCGTCCGTTTCTACGCAAACTAGTCTCTCAGTTTCAAAGCTATTGGGCTGAAACTTTCCCAAAAGTCAAATTATATCTTTGGTGTTTTTAACATAAACCCTCCTACCCTTGGAACTAACATTTTTTTATTAGTTCTGAATTTCGAATTTAATTTTATCAAAATCAGACGACTTTATCATATAGCTGACATAGGAACAATTGGAAAATTGGTGGGAAAATAATATGAAACAAAATTATAGCTTCGGTGTTTTTTAACACATAACCTCCTGCGCTTGGAAATAACATTTTTTTATTAGTTCTGAATTTCGTATTTAATTTTATCAAAATCGGACGACTATATCATATAGCTGCCATAGGAACGATCGGAAAATTTGTGGGAAAATAATATGAAACAAATTATAGCATCGGTGTTTTTTTGACATATTATCTTATACTATTGGGAATATCATTATTTGTATTTTTAAATTTAATAATTATAACTGCAAGGGTATACAAGCATCGGTTTGCCGATCTTCATTGTTATTATTTACTATTACTATTACTATTACTATACTACTACTATATACACTATTACTAATTTAATTCTGATTCTGCTTTTAATTCTATCTTCTTTATTTTTCTCTTCTTTTAAAGCTCTTTACTCTCATTGTGTTAAATTTTGTTTGAAGCGAACAGAAGTCTTAATAAAACTAAAATGGGCAGAAAAAAAAATGTTCGCATTCTCCCCGACGGGGAATTGAACCCCAGTCTCCCGCGTGACAGGCGGGGATACTAACCACTATACTATCGAGGATTAGGTATTTTTCGAAGTATCCTAGGAGATACCAACAAAAATTTATACATACACGATTCAAACAGTGTTGGAAGTAAACAATTAATTTTATTGTGTTCTATGAAACCAAGATCATATAAATATCACAAAAAGTGCGCTTTCTCTATTTGTGAGTATTGCACAGTCGATTAACATTTAAACTTAATTAAAATATCATTTTATAGCAGTCGGTGCTGAAAAAAATCCAACTTTTTGGTCCATATTTGTAAAAAGAACTGTGTACCTAAATAAGGCCTAGTATTCAACCTAACAAAAATGCGTCCAAAACCAAAAACTTTATATACAAAAAACGTTGTTTTTTTATATAAAGTTTTTGGTTTTGGACGACTTTTTGTTAGGTTGAATACTAGGCCTAAGACACATTGAATTTAAACTAGGAAACATGGCGCCGAAAGTTTTTTTTAAAAAAGGCGTTTAGATTCTTGATAAGATTCATATTTATGAAAAGTCAGGGCAAATGTGACTTGCCAGAAAGTTCCAAGCCATGTATCTGGGTAGTTCAAAGTCATAATGCAAGCTAAAAGCAGTTTTAGGGCTTTAAAGGTACAGCAACACATATTTAGCACTTAAGATCCTTCAAAACGTCTTTGAAAATACTGGTGTTGATAAATATAGTCAATTTAGGAGAAATCAAGTCGCTACCGCCGTAAAAAATGAAAAAAAGACGGAATACATAAAAAAACGAACTAATGTCACTTGAGACTTTAGGTGTTAAAAAATAAACAAAAAATAAATTTAGTGTTTTTCTTCTTTGTCCGACAGTAGATAAAATGACAAACAAAATGAGGTGTGTTTCATGAAGATCCACTTACCAGGACACGCATAGTGATGAAAATAAAATCAGAATTGGTTTGGCAAAAAGCATGCGTTGCATACAAATTTATACTGACAGACTACTTTAATATAAACATTAAAATGTCGCTATGCGTATCCTGGTAGGTTATTGGCCGACCTTTATGAAACTCACCTCATTTTCTTGGTCTTTTATCTACAGTTGTACAAAGACGAAAACAAAATCTATATTTTTAACAAATCTATATTTTGTATTATTTTTTAACACCTAAAGTCTCATGTGACTTTAGTTTGGTTTTTATATTTTCTGTCTTTTCTTCAATATTTAACGGCGGTAACGACTGGATTTTTCCTAATAAGACTATATTTATCAACACCACTATTTTCAAAGACATTTTGAAGGATCATAAGCCCAAAATATGTGTTAGTCTACCTTTAAAGCTTTAAAACTGATTTGAACTTGGATGGTGACTTTGAACTACCCAGAGACTTGGCTTGAAACTTTGTGGCAAGTCACATTTGCCCAGACTTTTCATAAATATAAACATTTTCAAGAATCTAAACGTTTTTAAAAAAAAATTTTCGACGCCACGTTTCTTAGTTTAAATCCAATGTATGCTATTTAGGTACACAGGTAATTTTACAAATATGGGCCTAAAAATTGGATTATCTTCAGAACCACCGACTGCTATAACATTTTTTTTTAATAAGGACAAATGTTAATCGAACATAGTTGGAAACAAGTTTTTCCATAAAATAATATGTTGACTGTGCAATACTCACAAATAGGGAAAGCGTACTTGTTTTGCTATTTATGATGACCGTATAAAACAGTTTTCACATAATGTACCTAATTTAAGACATTGGTTTACATACAGCTTATTAGAGAAGTAATCTAGCTTACATGAATCGATAAAAAGTCAAAAACAAACAAAAAACATTAAGAAATATTACACATATTACACACAAAAACCTTATTGTTAGTGTCAAGGTATGTGTTCTACTTATAAATAAGGATTTTGTAAATCATAAGAAAAAACCCTATAGATAATTGAACGTAAAACTGATCTTATATACGTATTAATCAAATCCCCAAGCAGTTGGCTTGGCTAAACCTATTCCAGCTCTTTCCGGGCCAAATTGGCAGGTCTTTTACTTGATCTAGATTCAGGAAGCATCCCAGGCGAGATCTAAATAATTGAGGAAACAACAGTCAGATAAGACTAAATTCAATTAGATAAAATATCAACTAACCTATGCATAACCAAAGTAAAGGCTGTCTTTGGGCCGATACCGGGAATTTTCTGCAGCTCCTTCACGCTGCCCCTGTTGAGCAGGTCAAGGAATAAACTTTTATTATGGGCCATCCATTCATCGGCTGGAGAAGTGTTGTTTCTCGAACGACTTCTTTTTGGGGGAGCTTCAACCCGTGTAATGAGATCCTTGAGCTGGCTAAATTTCTCCTTTTTTACCGAGACGGAAGAGGAATGTTCTTGGCTTGCTGACTGTTGCGCGTTGCGCAAATTAATAACTTTGGGAATGACCCCGTAGCTCTGCGGTCTTTGGTTGGCTAGACGCATGGAGCGTCGGAGAATAGACGGTTGCTTGGGAACAGTAATCAAAGTCTCCTCCATTGGCTGGATCCCGCTGAGTTCCTTTAGTATGCTGGATGACCGCAGACTTATGGGACTGACATTTGTCCTGAAGAGCTGGGTGCGAACTGTGGCAGAGATCGACGGCATCTCAGCTGGCTCCTCCTGCTCATCAACCTCGGCAATGCTCACTGCGGTGGAGTGCAGGCTGCTGGGCTGTCCATTTCCCACACCAGGTGGGGGCATCAGTTGCCTGTCCTTTTCGATTTCGGCCCCGCAGAGGATCGTTTCCGGCAGCACGCCCTTTGCTTCGGAACTCGTCAGGATGAGCCGAACGAATGCATCGTGCTGGAGGACCTATCTTGTTCTGGGTTCCATCTCCACAATCGCTTCCTGGACCTACCCATCGAGCATGTGCGTCAGGTTATCTGCACCTATGCCAAATTACATGCGATTTCTCTGGCCGGGAAGCGTCAGTTTCCTGAGAGAATGCATAAACTCCAGCAGCTGGTGGACATCTTTGAGCAGCGACGTGAGGATCATGCGTTGGGTGTCTACTTTGAGAATCTCAAAGGAAGTGCCCTTTCTTCACTAGTCTCACCGGGGGATGATCCCTACAGGATTCGCCTGGAGGCGTACTTTGCCAGAGGGTCGTACTTTGAGTTGCTGCTCCCTTTGATCAGCGGATCCAATTGCGAACCCTTCGCTGTTATCTGCCATGGCGATTGCTGGAACAATAACATCCTTTACAAAAGAGCAGAGGGGGGAGATCTTGAGGATGTTCGCCTGATCGATTGGCAACTGATGCGATATGCCTCCCCGGTCAACGATCTAGCCTATTTCCTCTTCACATGCACCTCGCGAGACTTTCGCCAACGGTACCTCAAAAATATGGTGGAGGACTACTACGAGGAGTTGGGGCTGCACCTAAACAGGTAAGAGAAACCAAATCTGAGAGATTTGATGGTAGTGTTTCGAACTTTTACACTTTTGCAACAGATTAGGCGAGCAGTTGGAGCAACTTCTTCCCCGTCCTGCCTTCGATGACCAAGTGGCCACCAAAGCTCCTGTGGGCTTGCTCCTCGCCATGATGGTTCTGCCCATCGTGACAATGCAGGGCCAGGATGTGCCCGACCTCCAAGCGATCAGCGAGCGAATCGAGGCCGGAGCCACCACGGATCTGCAGGGCGCCGGATTCCTGGGCGTGGGCAACGAGGCGACTTTTAAACAGCGTATGCGAGAGGTGATCCTCGACTGCGTGGACTTTAACTATATCTAGGAAGCAATGGGTATGGAAGCTCACCTTTTGGCGAGCCACTTGCATCGGATTCAGGCGGAGCTTCTTGGCGCTGGTGCCAAAGCGCAAAGTGGCCAACGTCTCGCTAAGATCGCATCGATGGGGACTGATGCAGGCCAGGAAAGTTAGATACGATTGCGCGGTGAGCGAATCTGGAAAGGATAAGGAGATTAAGTACATAATTCTTATATTGGAATTATAATCAGGATAATTATACTATCAATAAAGGTTTTAACAAAACAGATGCTTTAAATCAGCGGTCGGCACGGAATACAATGACCTTTTGTCATTTATTTATGTGAAAATTGCTAGAATACAAATTGTAACTACAATGTATTGGTTTCGTAAATTATTGTTCTGTGGGCGCCACAGTTTTGCGGTGGTATAAAAACGACCAAATTAAGAAATATGAATATGCAGAAGCGTAACACTCTATGAACGTTTCCACTCACCTTGTAGAACTGTGGTGAGGACACTGTCGCGGTAGGGAATCACAGTGCGGCCAGCCGCCATGGACATCACCACCTTGTTGATGCTGAGCAGTCCCAGGTTGATGTTGACTCCCTCCTGCTTGGCCACGCCCTCGTGCCCGGTGCGCCTTACACCCTCCGATCCGGCCAGATCAACTATATTTAGTCTCGCATGGCTGGTTTTACTTTTCACATGTATGGTTACTATGGCGAGTGATCTGGAACTGCTGGAATTCATCTTGGTAGAGCGATTCCCCGTGCCCTGTTGCAGCAGGTCCTGCAGATCCTCTTGGCTGCTCAAGGGAAGGCAGGTGCATCTGTGGCAACGCGCAGTCACCATAGGCGTATGTGGTGAGGAGCCCAGGAGATCATAGGCTTTTTCGTTGTAAATTTCGATAAAGGAAGCGAACACCTGGATGGGCTTTTTTTCGTTCTCCTGCTTGGCATTCACACGCTCTAAGATGTCGGCCAGACAGCCAGATTGGAGGGAATATACATATGTATTGAAAGTTGGATTCCATTATGATCATTAGGCCAAAATATATGCCATTTGAAAGAAAAACCCTATTTTAATATAAATATTTTGACACTAAAAGCATAGTTCTATGTTTTGAGCATATGGTATAATGAAGTGGTTGAGTTATTCTACTTAGACACGGGATATTCTAGCTTTAAAATCGTTTTGAAACTAAAAGTTTAAAGTGATCATTCAACTAATGATGGATAGCTATTGGGATACACTAACTATAATAATCTCCCCAAAAAAAATTGATCTGTTGGGAAAATCAAGGGCTGCTATGAGCAAGGAACTGGAACCCACCTTGTCCGGAGGCGCCATTCCCATGGAGTAGCTTTTCCCCGTTCCCGTCTGCCCGTAGGCCAGTGCCGTGCACTGGAATCCCTGGAGCGCCTTCTCCACCAGCGGCAGGATCAGAGCCAGGTACATCTCATCCTGGCCGACGGTCGACGGGAAGGCGTGGTCGAAGTGGAATTCATTCTGCTCCACCACTAGCGACTGAAAATTGCAGATACATGGTCAGTTACAGTTAGTTGCTTGGGTCCCAAAATTTATAATTGTACCTTTCCATCGCCCCATGGCGGAAATTCAACGACGCTCGGCTCCCGACGCCCCAAAAACTGGCGGTAAGGCGCCTCGCGGACGGCAATGCGCACTGCGCTCAGTTTGTCCATAAGACCTTATTTTGTTTTTATTCCAAATTTTTCTTGCTTGGCTTGGCTGTGGTTTGACGTGCCGTTGTTGTTTTTGTTTGAAAACTCCGATTTTGGGCAATTTTGATTTTCGCTTTTCGATATCAGGAGACGCTATTTGATATCGAACCTATCGACAGTGTGACGGTACGGTCCCACCAAAATGTTGGCAGCGATAGCCGAGACACCCTCCTAACATTTGCGTGTGATCGTATACGAAATACCGTCGGCATATCTGGTATTTTTCCTGATATATACCGAAATATACCGACAGTACAGTCCCACCAAAATGTTGGCAGCGAAAGCCGAGTCACCCTCCTAACATTCCATTAGCTTTTTGGCGCACTTTTTAAATCACATGTTTTCACATGTCATGCTAAGCCTAGTAAGCTCAACTGGCTGCTTAAGCCAACGAGCAAGCTCAGCCTTGGCAACAAAGTTTTGCTGTTCAAATCAATTGTGGTGTTCTTAAAGACGTATTGCGTCCAATTATGGGGCATGGCGTCAGAATCGATCGTCATAAAAGTCCAAAACCGGGCGCTGCTTATGATTGCAGATGCGCCTTGGTACATCAGGAAGGACGCCCTAGCTAATGACCTCCACATTCCCTGTATTAGAATAAAGACTAACCGGCATTGGAGTCGGTACAACAAACGCCTCACTGCTCACAGCAACACACATAGCGGCTTCCTTGGCCAACCCAACAATTAAAAGAAGACTGAAGCGAAGGCAATTGCTAAAAAAAAATAGTTAATCATCCCTCATATCTATTCCTGTTATCTGTTTTTCACAATATCGAAATGTCCGTCAAATTAGCGTCGGTGACTTAGCGGCGCTGGCGGAACGGTGGAATCTGGAACATGGGGCCAATTTTTATTTTTTGTTGTTCTCGGCTTTTTGGGGCCGAATCGAAAAATATTAAATGCAAAGTTGTTTAGAATAAAAATATCTATCGATCTAGATAGTTTGCAAACATATCCGACTTCTAGAAATTTATTAAAAATCTATTTAAAAAATCAGGTCCTCACAATTTTGTTTATTGCTCCCCTCACAGAGGTTGTACCAATATGCACGGTAAACCTGGTTATTGGGCGTTAATTCAAGTTTCTTGTCAAAAAGTATCATTGAGCTAAAGCCGTCAGTTTTTGAGAAAATAGCTTAACAGTGAAGGCACCTCGGATTTTCCCCATACAAAAAAGGGGGGCAAATAGTAAATTGCACAGGGCTCCACTCTCAGACGTTGTACCAACATGCACGGTATATTGGCAGATTGGGGATCGCCTAAAGCAAATTCAGTGCAAAAATCATAACGATAAAGCCGTCAGTTTTTGAGAAAATCGCTTTACAGTGGGGGAAGATAAATAATTAAAAGAAGTGGCGCCAGGTTAAAATTTGAACCAGTAAGTTCCAAGACATGAACCACTATGTAAGAAATGTATTCAGGACACTAACCATATGGCAAAAAATTATGTTTCGACGCTATCTCTATTTGTAATAATTTTGACTTTCACAGACGTTGTACCAACATGCACGGTACCTCGTTGGAAAGGAAATTCATTTTGCTAACTAACAAATGCGGTTCGGCGAACGAAAAGCCGTCAGTTTTTGAGAAAAAAGCATAGTGCGTTGTGGGCATCTCATTTGTTCCAAAATTGTAACTAAGAACACATGAACCTTATATCGATACCCTATATCGATACTTCGATAAAAACGAATGCACGAGGGCTGGAGAAGAAATAATTAATATATTTTACTGAAACTCTTAAAATGTGAATTTCTAATAAACTACGGACCCGATTTTAATAAATAATACATCAAATTGATCAGGTGAGCGAGTATAATCGAAGGAATGTCTTTATTTCGTTGAAAATATTATTAAACATAATTTCGTTTTTATGTATTATGGCGCCAAGATGTTGCCAGAGCGCAAGGGCAGCTCCTACAAATGCACGAGGGCTGGAGAAGAAATAATAAATATATTTTACTGAAACTCTTAAAATGTGAATTTCTAGTAAACAAGTAAACTACTATTTCAATAAATAATATATCAAATTGATCAGGCATGTCTTTAATTCGTTAAAAATATTCTTGAACACAAGTCCGTTTTTATCGGATTTTTTTTTTATTTTATTAGTGTACTTTATAAAAAAAATAATTGTAATGAAAATCGGTGGGAAACAGGTAAGGAACTCAGAATTTGTACAAAATACACGAATTTGTCATACCCTACAAAATATAATATTAAAAAAACTCGATATTTTCCTTAGTGTATTTTATAAAACAACAATTGTAATGAAAATCGGTGGGAAACAGCATTGTGTAAGGAACTCAGAATTTGTACAAAATACACGAACTTGTCATACCCTACAAAAAAAAAATTAAAAAAACTCGATATTTTCCTTAATTTTAATAAACGCTGCTG
The DNA here is from genome assembly GCF_043229965.1 of Drosophila suzukii. NCBI lineage: Eukaryota > Metazoa > Arthropoda > Insecta > Diptera > Drosophilidae > Drosophila > Drosophila suzukii. The sequence continues at coordinate 24,743,340 of NC_092084.1, forward strand.
AAACAATCTTGCGCTGCGTAAGAAGCTCAGGAATCTGCATGCCAAATCCTAATAGCCTAGCTCTTATAGTTTCCAAGATTTCAGCGTTCATCCGGACGGACATGGCTAGATCGACTTGGCTAGTGATCCTGATCAAGATTATATATAATTTATGGGGCCGAAAACGCTTCCTTCTGCCTGTTACATACTTTTCGACGAATCTAGTATACCCTTTTACTCTACGAGTAACGGGTATAAAAATAAAAATTCGACGCATTTACTTTTGATGTTTTTATTTCTTGATATTTATTTATTGGCCATCAGCCTTATCGACGGCCGCCTCCTGATTTTCCCACCGATTTTCATAACAATTATTTTTTTTTTAAATACACTAAGGGAAATATCGAGTTTTTTTAATATTATACTTTGTAGGGTATGACAAATTCGTGTATTTTGTACAAATTCTGAGTTTCTTACCTGTTTCCCACCGATTTTCATTACAATTATTTTTTTTATAAAGTACACTAATAAAATAAAAAAAAAGTCCGATAAAAACGGTCTTGTGTTCAAGAATATTTTTAACGAATTAAAGACATGCCTGATCAATTTGATATATTATTTATTGAAATAGTATTTTACTTGTTTACTAGAAATTCACATTTTAAGAGTTTCAGTAAAATATATTTATTATTTCTTCTCCAGCCCTCGTGCATTTGTAGGAGCTGCCCTTGCGCTCTGGCAACATCTTGGCGCCATAATACATAAAAACGAAATTATGTTTAATAATATTTTCAACGAAATAAAGACATTCCTTCGATTATACTCGCTCACCTGATCAATTTGATGTATTATTTATTAAAATCGGGTCCGTAGTTTATTAGAAATTCACATTTTAAGAGTTTCAGTAAAATATATTAATTATTTCTTCTCCAGCCCTCGTGCATTCGTTTTTATCGAAGTATCGATATAGGGTATCGATATAAGGTTCATGTGTTCTTAGTTACAATTTTGGAACAAATGAGATGCCCACAACGCACTATGCTTTTTTCTCAAAAACTGACGGCTTTTCGTTCGCTGAACCGCATTTGTTAATTAGTAAAATGAATTTCCTTTCCAACGAGGTACCGTGCATGTTGGTACAACGTCTGTGAAAGTCAAATTAATTAAAAATAGAGATAGCGTCGAAACATTATTTTTTTCCCATATGGTTAGTGTCTTGGAAGCTTAGAACAGGGTGAACAATTTTGTTACAAATGAGATGCCCACAACGCACTATGCTTTTTTCTCAAAAACTGACGGCTTTTCGTTCGCCGAACCGCATTTGTTGGTTAGCAAAATGAATTTCCTTTCCAACGAGGTACCGTGCATGTTGGTACAACGTCTGTGAAAGTCAAATTAATTAAAAATAGAGATAGCGTCGAAACATTATTTTTTTCCCATATGGTTAGTGTCTTGGAAGCTTAGAACAGGGTGAACAATTTTGTTACAAATGAGATGCCCACAACGCACTATGCTTTTTTCTCAAAAACTGACTTCTTTTCGTTCGCCGAACCGCATTTGTTAATTAGTAAAATGAATTTCCTTTCCAACGAGGTACCGTGCATGTTGGTACAACGTCTGTGAAAGTCAAAATTATTACAAATAGAGATAGCGTCGAAACATAATTTTTTGCCATATGGTTAGTGTCCTGAATACATTTCTTACATAGTGGTTCATGTCTTGGAACTTACTGGTTCAAATTTTAACCTGGCGCCACTTCTTTTAATTATTTATCTTCCCCCACTGTAAAGCGATTTTCTCAAAAACTGACGGCTTTATCGTTATAATTTTTGCACTGAATTTGCTTTAGGCGATCCCCAATCTGCCAATATACCGTGCATGTTGGTACAACGTCTGAGAGTGGAGCCCTGTGCAATTTACTATTTGCCCCCCTTTTTTGTATGGGGAAAATCCGAGGTGCCTTCACTGTTAAGCTATTTTCTCGAAAACTGACGGCTTTAGCTCAATGATACTTTTTAACAAGAAACTTGAATTAACGCCCAATAACCAGGTTTACCGTGCATATTGGTACAACCTCTGTGAGGGGAGCAATAAACAAAATTGTGAGGACCTGATTTTTTAAATAGATTTTTAATAAATTTCTAGAAGTCGGATATGTTTGCAAACTATCTAGATCGATAGATATTTTTATTCTAAGCAATTTTGCACTTAATATTTTTCGATTCGGCCCCAAAAAGCCGAGAAAAACAAAAAATTAAAATGGGCCCCATGTTCCAGATTCCACCGTTCCGCCAGCGCCGCTAAGTCACCGACGCTAATTTGACGGACATAATATCGAACATATTATATTTCTTGCGTTATGATAAAAAGTATACTGAAAAGTATATATAATTTAGTATGTCCGTCAAATTAGCGTCGGCCTGTTAGCAACGAAAGTGGAACGGTGGAATTTGGAACATGGAGGCTCTTTTTATTTTTAAATTTTCTCGCTTTTTGGGGACCAAATCGAAAAATCTAAAATGCTAGATTGTTAAGAAAGAAAAGATCTATCGATCTAGGTAGGTTTGGGACACATCCGAGGTCTATTAATGTTTCAAAAATGCATTTGAAAAATCGTGTCTCCACAATTTTGTTAACTGCTCCCCTCACAGAGGTTGTGCCAATATGCACGATAAGCCAAGCTATTGGGGCTTAATTCAAGCTCCTTTTCTGAAAGTTTCATTAAAATCAAACCCACAGTTTTCGAGAAAATAGCCTAACAGTGACGCAACCTCGGATTTTCCCCATACAAAAAAGGGGGGCAAAAATGAAATTACCTACGGCTCCACTCCTAGAGGTTGTGCCAAAATTTTATCAAAATCAAACCCACAGATTTTGAGAAAATTGCTTTACAGTTGGGGGTGTTAAAAAGGTTAATAAAAGGCAGTTTAATCCAGAAACTGAACCATTGGATACTAAGACATGAACCACAATGTAACAGCTTAGCCATGACAATCATTCGACGCTAACTTTCTATAACTTTATACAACTCTCACAGAGGTTGTGCCAACTTGCACGGTATGGCATTCGGAGGGGCATCATTATAGCTAATTTCTGAGTTAATTACAGGCAATTCAAACCCACAGTTTTCGAGAAATTCAAGTATTTTCAATTATGGCTTTTGCCACGCGGTCACACTGTCCAGGCCAGCGAGAAATCGTATGCACACCTGACATCAACCATCAAAATATATATGCAAACTTTAATTAATTCATACAACTCTCACAGAGGTTGTGCCAACTTGCACGGTATCGCATTCGAAGGGGCATCATTTGAGCTAATTTCAGAATAAATTACAGGCAATTCAAACCCACAGTTTTCGAGAAATTCAAATGTGCGTCAAATTAGCGTCGGCCTGTTAGCAACGAAAACGGGAACGGTGGAATATGGAACATGGGGCCCTTTTTATTTTTAAATTTTCTCGCTATTTGGGGACCAAATCGAAAAATTTAAAATGCTAGATTGTTAAGAAAGAAAAGATCTATCGAGCTAGGTAGGTTTGGGACACATACGAGGCCTATTAGTATTTCAAAAATGCATTTGAAAAATCGTGTCCCCACAATTTTGTTAACTGCTCCCCTCACAGAGGTTGTGCCAATATGCACGATAAACCAAGCTATTAAGGGTTAATTCAAGCTCCTTGTCTGAAAGTTTCATCAAAATCAAACCCACAGTTTTCGAGAAAATAGCCTAACAGTACCGCAACCTCGGATTTTCCCCATACAAAAAAGGGGGGCAAAAATGAAATTACCTACTGCTCCACTCCTAGAGGTTGTGCCAACATGCACGGTATATGGGTAGATAGGGGATAATCTAGGGACTGTTCTGTGAAAGTTTTATCAAAAACAAACCCACAGATTTTGAAAAAATTGCTTAACAGTTGGGGGTGTTAAAAAGGTTATTAAAAGGCCGTTTAATCCAGAAACGGAACCATTGGATACTAAGACATAAACCACAATGTAAACAGCTTAGCCATGACAATCATTCGACGCTAACTTTCTATAACTTTATACAGCTCTCACAGAGGTTGTGCCAACTTGCACGGTATCGCATTCGAAGGGGCATCATTATAGCTAATTTCTGAATAAATTACAGGCAATTCAAACCCACAGTTTTCGAGAAATTCAAGTCTTTTCAATTATGGCTTTTGCCACGCGGTCACACTGTCAAGGCCTGCGATAAATCGTATGACCCGTGACATCAACCATCAAAATATATATGCAAACTTTAATTAATTCATACAGCTCTCTTAGAGGTTGTGCCAACTTGCACGGTATCGCATTCGAAGGGGCATCATTAAAGCTAATTTCTAAATAAATTTCAGGCAGTTCAAACCCACAGTTTTCGAGAAATTCAAGTCTTTTCAATTATGGCTTTTGCCACGCGGTCACACTGTCAAGGCCTGCGATAAATCGTATGACCCGTGACATCAACCATCAAAATTTATATGCAAACTTTAATTAATTCATACAGCTCTCACAGAGGTTGTGCCAACTTGCACGGTATCGCATTCGAAGGGGCATCATTAAAGCTAATTTCTGAATAAATTACAGGCAATTCAAACCACAGTTTTCGAGAAATTCAAGTCTTTTCAATTATGGCTTTTGCCACGCGGTCACACTGTCAAGGCCTGCGATAAATCGTATGACCCGTGACATCAACCATCAAAATTTATATGCAAACTTTAATTAATTCATACAGCTCTCACAGAGGTTGTGCCAACTTGCACGGTATCGCATTCGAAGGGGCATCATTAAAGCTAATTTCTAAATAAATTTCAGGCAATTCAAACCCACAGTTTTCGAGAAATTCAAGTCTTTTCAATTATGGCTTTTGCCACGCGGTCACACTGTCAAGGCCTGCGATAAATCGTATGACCCGTGACATCAACCATCAATATATATATGCAAACTTTAATTAATTCATACAGCTCTCACAGAGGTTGTGCCAACTTGCACGGTATCGCATTCAAAGGGGCATCATTAAAGCTAATTTCTAAATAAATTTCAGGCAATTCAAACCCACAGTTTTCGAGAAATTCAAGTCTTTTCAATTATGGCTTTTGCCACGCGGTCACACTGTCAAGGCCTGCGATAAATCGTATGACCCGTGACATCAACCATCAAAATTTATATGCAAACTTTAATTAATTCATACAGCTCTCACAGAGGTTGTGCCAACTTGCACGGTATCGCATTCGAAGGGGCATCATTATAGCTAGTTTCTGAATAAATTACAGGCAATTCAAACCCACAGTTTTCGAGAAATTCAAGTCTTTTCAATTATGGCTTTTGCCACGCGGTCACACTGTCAAGGCCTGCGATAAATCGTATGACCCGTGACATCAACCATCAAAATATATATGCAAACTTTAATTAATTCATACAGCTCTCTTAGAGGTTGTGCCAACTTGCACGGTATCGCATTCGAAGGGGCATCATTAAAGCTAATTTCTAAATAAATTTCAGGCAATTCAAACCCACAGTTTTCGAGAAATTCAAGTCTTTTCAATTATGGCTTTTGCCACGCGGTCACACTGTCAAGGCCTGCGATAAATCGTATGACCCGTGACATCAACCATCAAAATTTATATGCAAACTTTAATTAATTCATACAGCTCTCACAGAGGTTGTGCCAACTTGCACGGTATCGCATTCGAAGGGGCATCATTAAAGCTAATTTCTGAATAAATTACAGGCAATTCAAACCCACAGTTTTCGAGAAATTCAAGTCTTTTCAATTATGGCTTTTGCCACGCGGTCACACTGTCAAGGCCTGCGATAAATCGTATGACCCGTGACATCAACCATCAAAATTTATATGCAAACTTTAATTAATTCATACAGCTCTCACAGAGGTTGTGCCAACTTGCACGGTATCGCATTCGAAGGGGCATCATTAAAGCTAATTTCTAAATAAATTTCAGGCAATTCAAACCCACAGTTTTCGAGAAATTCAAGTCTTTTCAATTATGGCTTTTGCCACGCGGTCACACTGTCAAGGCCTGCGATAAATCGTATGACCCGTGACATCAACCATCAAAATTTATATGCAAACTTTAATTAATTCATACAGCTCTCACAGAGGTTGTGCCAACTTGCACGGTATCGCATTCGAAGGGGCATCATTAAAGCTAATTTCTAAATAAATTACAGGCAATTCAAAGACCAGCGAGGAAGCGAATTCAGCCAAGACATTTACCACAAAAAGGTACTTATCGATATATCGCCAAGTGCCAGGCTACGACCTACAACACTTAATTGAGCCAATCGAATACTTTTGGCCGCCAAGTATTCAAAAATATATATTTTTAATATCAAATCTTCATTGTTATATGTATGCACCCCCTAATTGGTATTTATTTCCTGATTATTTTAATATATAATTCATTGAAATCGAGCCAGTGGTTTGGTAGAATTTAACATTTTACTGATTTTAGAAAAATATAAAAATTCCCTAGTAGCTATTGTGGAGTTGCCATACTGCCGAATAAAATCCCCGTTACTTTGAATGAGAAGCTCGTGCAGAGACGTAAGGTGAAAGAAAAACGGGAAGAAACGGAAAAGATGGCACGCCATATTTGTATGATAAAATGCGTAAGTTTATTTTTGATTTTACTTATTAATTATATTAACAATAAAAATTTATTTTTCAGACAATCACCAATTTGTATCTGGGGGATTCCGAGAAGGAGCGCTCCGCCGATGCAGGGGAGCCGGCCAGTCGGCGCCGACGTCGTCCTGGTGACGAGGATCGGAATGGCGATGGCGAGGAGTCACAACGCCGGCGCCGACGACGCAATCGCCAATCCGCTCCTGGTCACCAGGACGACGTCGGCGCCGAGGGCGACTCCAGCGGCGACCACCGTGCTAATGGCGGAGCAACGCGGCAGGAGGAAGCCGGTCAGCAACCGAAGGAAGCCGCCGATGGAGATATTGTTTCTAAATAATAACAAATAACAAATAAAAACAATTACTTGTACAGCTGTGTTCATTAAAATAGCAGTGCGACAGAAGCGAAACTATATAACGGTTGTTTAGCATAGTCCTTTTCGTTAGTTGATCGCTAGTACCTTTTTTTTGTAGAACCCATCATAGAGATACAAAACAAGCAAGAACCCCATTAGATTTGGTCTGTTTTTGCGTTTCTTTCATATTTTTGCACCGGCACAAAAACGTTATGCGACACGGAAAACAACAAGTATATAGGACGTACGCAATGTCCGCTTCAGCAAAACTTATCCTTTTGCATCCTGTAGGACTATAAAAGCGAATCTGAGCTTGGGAATCAGGGATGGCACAATTCTGAGAAGTCTCTTCGATGAAAATTGGAATGCTAGAAGTCCACCAAAGGAGCCATTACTTGGTAAAAGACACCCCAAAGACAGGTTGAAGTTTGCCAAAAGCCACTTGAACTAGCCACTTTCAAAAGGTCGATATATCCTTTGGACAGATGAGTCTTAGCTGGTGTTTTTGGTGAAACAGGTTCAAAATAGTATGTCCGTCGACCACCAAACGATGAATTATACATTAAAATAATAGGGAAATAAATACCAATTAGGGGGTGCATACATATCACAATGAAAATTTGAATCATAAAATATATATTTTTCAATACTTGGCGGCCAAAAGTATTCGATTGGCTCAATTAAGTGTTGTAGGTCGTAGCTTGGCACTTGGCGATATATCGATAAATACCTTTTCGTGGTAAATGTCTTGGCTGAATTTGCTTTCTCGCTGGTCTGGACAGTGTGAAAATACTTGAATTTCTCGAAAACTGTGGGTTTGAATTGCCTGTAATTTATTCTGAAATTAGCTCAAATGATGCCCCTTCGAATGCGATACCGTGCAAGTTGGCACAACCTCTGTGAGAGTTGTATGAATTAATTAAAGTTTGCATATATATTTTGATGGTTGATGTCACGTGTGCATACGATTTCTCGCTGGCCTGGACAGTGTGACCGCGTGGCAAAAGCCATAATTGAAAATACTTGAATTTCTCGAAAACTGTGGGTTTGAATTGCCTGTAATTAACTCAGAAATTAGCTATAATGATGCCCCTCCGAATGCGATACCGTGCAAGTTGGCACAACCTCTGTGAGAGTTGTATAAAGTTATAGAAAGTTAGCGTCGAATGATTGTCATGGCTAAGCTGTTACATTGTGGTTCATGTCTTAGTATCCAATGGTTCAGTTTCTGGATTAAACTGCCTTTTATTAACCTTTTTAACACCCCCAACTGTAAAGCAATTTTCTCAAAATCTGTGGGTTTGATTTTGATAAAATTTTCACAGAACACTCCTTAGATTATCCCCTATCTACCCATATACCGTGCATGTTGGCACAACCTCTAGGAGTGGAGCCGTAGGTAATTTCATTTTTGCCCCCCTTTTTTGTATGGGGAAAATCCGAGGTTGCGTCACTGTTAGGCTATTTTCTCGAAAACTGTGGGTTTGATTTTAATGAAACTTTCAGAAAAGGAGCTTGAATTAAGCCCCAATAGCTTGGCATATCGTGCATATTGGCACAACCTATGTGAGGGGAGCAGTTAACAAAATTGTGGAGACACGATTTTTCAAATGCATTTTTGAAACATTAATAGACCTCGGATGTGTCCCAAACCTACCTAGATCGATAGATCTTTTCTTTCTTAACAATCTAGCATTTTAGATTTTTCGATTTGGTCCCCAAAAAGCGTGAAAATTTAAAAATAAAAAGAGCCTCCATGTTCCAAATTCCACCGTTCCACTTTCGTTGCTAACAGGCCGACGCTAATTTGACGGACATTAATTTAGTATAAATTATCGTGTCTTCTCTGTTAGTTAGCTATTAGTTGCGTTATCGTTATATCGATGCGTCACGTTCATAGCGTCTGCACACAAATGTAGCTGTTCATATAGAATGTCGCTGTTGCAGAATCAGCTGATCAGCCATAGGAAACCGAAACCGAATAAGAAATAAACAAGCAATTAAATTTACCTCTCTCAAAACCGTAGGCAATTTGTAAACTGGCAAGTGGAATATTTACCACATCAGCAATCATAGCTGTTGGCGAATTGGTCAAGGCTGGGAGTTTCATTCAGGCAAGCAATTTATATACAGACAAAAAACTCTTTGGTAAAATTGGTCAATATAATAGTAAAATGGGCTTAACCCATCGAATTGGCAATTTGACCCATTAGATAGTTGCCCTTGTGTTACGTCACTTTAAGGGGTACTATGAAAAAAGCATGTAACCATAAAAAGAGGTAGAATGGGACATACCCATCGCTTGTACTCGTAAACATTCATAATACTCTGGACTCAGATGGGAATTATAAACATGGTACAAAGTTGTAAAGTTATCATTGCACATTGCACTAGAAGATTAATTAACTATTTACTAATTCAATAACAAACCAGCGAGAACACTATAGTCGAGTGTTTCGACTATCAGATACCCGTTACTCAGCTTTTAAATTGAAAATTGATCAAAGTTAATAACGTTTAGATGACCGCTTTCAAATTGGAAGTTGGTCGTGGGCAACTTTTTTTTTAGGAAAATCGATAGGTTTTAATGAAACCAATACATTTCTGTTTAATTTATTATTCTAGCATCAAAACTGTGAGCGTCACATAGTGTCAATTGATGGTATTTACAAGAGCTATACATTTCGGTCGCATTTTTTTGGGCGGCTTGTGGCCGTGGCACCCTGACAAAACAAGCTGCGCAGGAATCTCTAGAAAACGCCTCCTTATACCTGTTACTTATTTTCCGACGAATCTAGAATACGGTTTTACTCTACGAGTAACGGGTATTTTTTGTTTGCGGATATTTTTATACCGACTGTTTTGAGCAACTTGCTACACATGCCAACGATCCCCATTCCTTAAAAGAAAATTAATATTGCATATACTTATCTCCGAACTCATTAGGAACAGACACTCCGATTTTTCAGCCTACCCTCCGAAAAGATCTAAGAGGTCTCAGTGAATGTTTTGTATGTTGTAATAATGTCCGAGTTCTTTTCTAAAAAGACGCAAATGAAAACTCCGTGTTTTTCTTAATATTTATTAATTTGGTTTACAAATTTAATAATTCGCTTTGGAATAATAGTAGATATAGTCAACAAGAAAAACAGTATTGCGTCTGATGCTGGACTGGTAAGGACTGGACTGGTAATAAGTTCTGAATTTCGAATTTAATTTTATCAAAATCGGACGACTATATCATATAGCTGCCATAGGAACGATCGGAAAATTGGTGGGAAAAAAATATGAAACAAATTATAGCATCGGTGTTTTTTTTGACATATTATCCTATTATACTATTGGGAAAATCATTTTTTGTATTTTTAAATTTAATAATTATCATTTCTATCATATCATATCATTTTTTGTATTTTTAAATTTAATAATTATAACGGCAAGGGTATACAAATAATTCTATCTATATAATTCTATCTTCTTTATTTTTCTCTTCTTTTAAAGCTCTTTACTCTCATTGTGTTAAATTTTGTTTGAAGCGAACAGAAGTCTTAATAAAACTAAAATGGGCAGGAAAAAAAATGTTCGCATTCTCCCCGACGGGGAATTGAACCCCGGTCTCCCGCGTGACAGGCGGGGATACTAACCACTATACTATCGAGGATTAGGTACCTTTCGAAGTATCCTAGGAGATACCAACAAAAATTTATACATACACGATTCGAACAGTGTTGGAAGTAAATAATTAATTTTATTGTGTTCTATGAAACCATGATCATATAAATATCACAAAAAGTGCGCTTTCTCTATTTGTGAGTATTGCACAGTCGATTAACATTTAAACTTAATTAAAATATCATTTTATAGCAGTCGGTGCTGAAAAAAATCCAACTTTTTGGTCCATATTTGTAAAAAGAACTGTGTACCTAAATAAGGCCTAGTATTCAACCTAACAAAAATGCGTCCAAAACCAAAAACTTTATATACAAAAAACGTTGTTTTTTTATATAAAGTTTTTGGTTTTGGACGACTTTTTGTTAGGTTGAATACTAGGCCTAAGACACATTGAATTTAAACTAGGAAACATGGCGCCGAAAGTTTTTTTTAAAAAAGGCGTTTAGATTCTTGATAAGATTCATATTTATGAAAAGTCAGGGCAAATGTGACTTGCCAGAAAGTTCCAAGCCATGTATCTGGGTAGTTCAAAGTCATAATGCAAGCTAAAAGCAGTTTTAGGGCTTTAAAGGTACAGCAACACATATTTAGCACTTAAGATCCTTCAAAACGTCTTTGAAAATACTGGTGTTGATAAATATAGTCAATTTAGGAGAAATCAAGTCGCTACCGCCGTAAAAAATGAAAAAAAGACGGAATACATAAAAAAACGAACTAATGTCACTTGAGACTTTAGGTGTTAAAAAATAAACAAAAAATAAATTTAGTGTTTTTCTTCTTTGTCCGACAGTAGATAAAATGACAAACAAAATGAGGTGTGTTTCATGAAGATCCACTTACCAGGACACGCATAGTGATGAAAATAAAATCAGAATTGGTTTGGCAAAAAGCATGCGTTGCATACAAATTTATACTGACAGACTACTTTAATATAAACATTAAAATGTCGCTATGCGTATCCTGGTAGGTTATTGGCCGACCTTTATGAAACTCACCTCATTTTCTTGGTCTTTTATCTACAGTTGTACAAAGACGAAAACAAAATCTATATTTTTAACAAATCTATATTTTGTATTATTTTTTAACACCTAAAGTCTCATGTGACTTTAGTTTGGTTTTTATATTTTCTGTCTTTTCTTCAATATTTAACGGCGGTAACGACTGGATTTTTCCTAATAAGACTATATTTATCAACACCACTATTTTCAAAGACATTTTGAAGGATCATAAGCCCAAAATATGTGTTAGTCTACCTTTAAAGCTTTAAAACTGATTTGAACTTGGATGGTGACTTTGAACTACCCAGAGACTTGGCTTGAAACTTTGTGGCAAGTCACATTTGCCCAGACTTTTCATAAATATAAACATTTTCAAGAATCTAAACGTTTTTAAAAAAAAATTTTCGACGCCACGTTTCTTAGTTTAAATCCAATGTATGCTATTTAGGTACACAGGTAATTTTACAAATATGGGCCTAAAAATTGGATTATCTTCAGAACCACCGACTGCTATAAAATTTTTTTTTAATAAGGACAAATGTTAATCGAACATAGTTGGAAACAAGTTTTTCCATAAAATAATATGTTGACTGTGCAATACTCACAAATAGGGAAAGCGTACTTGTTTTGCTATTTATGATGACCGTATAAAACAGTTTTCACATAATGTACCTAATTTAAGACATTGGTTTACATACAGCTTATTAGAGAAGTAATCTAGCTTACATGAATCGATAAAAAGTCAAAAACAAACAAAAAACATTAAGAAATATTACACATATTACACACAAAAACCTTATTGTTAGTGTCAAGGTATGTGTTCTACTTATAAATAAGGATTTTGTAAATCATAAGAAAAAACCCTATAGATAATTGAACGTAAAACTGATCTTATATACGTATTAATCAAATCTCCAAGCAGTTGGCTTGGCTAAACCTATTCCAGCTCTTTCCGGGCCAAATTGGCAGGTCTTTTACTTGATCTAGATTCAGGAAGCATCCCAGGCGAGATCTAAATAATTGAGGAAACAACAGTCAGATAAGACTAAATTCAATTAGATACAATATCAACTAACCTATGCATAACCAAAGTAAAGGCTGTCTTTGGGCCGATACCGGGAATTTTCTGCAGCTCCTTCACGCTGCCCCTGTTGAGCAGGTCAAGGAATAAACTTTTATTATGGGCCATCCATTCATCGGCTGGAGAAGTGTTGTTTCTCGAACGACTTCTTTTTGGGGGAGCTTCAACCCGTGTAATGAGATCCTTGAGCTGGCTAAATTTCTCCTTTTTTACCGAGACGGAAGAGGAATGTTCTTGGCTTGCTGACTGTTGCGCGTTGCGCAAATTAATAACTTTGGGAATGACCCCGTAGCTCTGCGGTCTTTGGTTGGCTAGACGCATGGAGCGTCGGAGAATAGACGGTTGCTTGGGAACAGTAATCAAAGTCTCCTCCATTGGCTGGATCCCGCTGAGTTCCTTTAGTATGCTGGATGACCGCAGACTTATGGGACTGACATTTGTCCTGAAGAGCTGGGTGCGAACTGTGGCAGAGATCGACGGCATCTCAGAGATCGACGGCATCAGAGATCGATGGCTCCTCCTGCTCATCAACCTCGGCAATGCTCACTGCGGTGGAGTGCAGGCTGCTGGGCTGTCCATTTCCCACACCAGGTGGGGGCATCAGTTGCCTGTCCTTTTCGATTTCGGCCCCGCAGAGGATCGTTTCCGGCAGCACGCCCTTTGCTTCGGAACTCGTCAGGATGAGCCGAACGAATGCATCGTGCTGGAGGACCTATCTTGTTCTGGGTTCCATCTCCACAATCGCTTCCTGGACCTACCCATCGAGCATGTGCGTCAGGTTATCTGCACCTATGCCAAATTACATGCGATTTCTCTGGCCGGGAAGCGTCAGTTTCCTGAGAGAATGCATAAACTCCAGCAGCTGGTGGACATCTTTGAGCAGCGACGTGAGGATCATGCGTTGGGTGTCTACTTTGAGAATCTCAAAGGAAGTGCCCTTTCTTCACTAGTCTCACCGGGGGATGATCCCTACAGGATTCGCCTGGAGGCGTACTTTGCCAGAGGGTCGTACTTTGAGTTGCTGCTCCCTTTGATCAGCGGATCCAATTGCGAACCCTTCGCTGTTATCTGCCATGGCGATTGCTGGAACAATAACATCCTTTACAAAAGAGCAGAGGGGGGAGATCTTGAGGATGTTCGCCTGATCGATTGGCAACTGATGCGATATGCCTCCCCGGTCACCGATCTAGCCTATTTCCTCTTCACATGCACCTCGCGAGACTTTCGCCAACGGTACCTCAAAAATATGGTGGAGGACTACTACGAGGAGTTGGGGCTGCACCTAAACAGGTAAGAGAAACCAAATCTGAGAGATTTGATGGTAGTGTTTCGAACTTTTACACTTTTGCAACAGATTAGGCGAGCAGTTGGAGCAACTTCTTCCCCGTCCTGCCTTCGATGACCAAGTGGCCACCAAAGCTCCTGTGGGCTTGCTCCTCGCCATGATGGTTCTGCCCATCGTGACAATGCAGGGCCAGGATGTGCCCGACCTCCAAGCGATCAGCGAGCGAATCGAGGCCGGAGCCACCACGGATCTGCAGGGCGCCAGATTCCTGGGCGTGGGCAACGAGGCGACTTTTAAACAGCGTATGCGAGAGGTGATCCTCGACTGCGTGGACTTTAACTATATCTAGGAAGCAATGGGTATGGAAGCTCACCTTTTGGCGAGCCACTTGCATCGGATTCAGGCGGAGCTTCTTGGCGCTGGTGCCAAAGCGCAAAGTGGCCAACGTCTCGCTAAGATCGCATCGATGGGGACTGATGCAGGCCAGGAAGGTTAGATACGATTGCGCGGTGAGCGAATCTGGAAAGGATAAGGAGATTAAGTACATAATTATACTATCAATAAAGGTTTTAACAAAACAGATGCTTTAAATCAGCGGTCGGCACGGAATACAATGACCTTTTGTCATTTATTTATGTGAAAATTGCTAGAATACAAATTGTAACTACAATGTATTGGTTTCGTAAATTATTGTTCTGTGGGCGCCACAGTTTTGCGGTGGTATAAAAACGACCAAATTAAGAAATATGAATATGCAGAAGCGTAACACTCTATGAACGTTTCCACTCACCTTGTAAAACTGTGGTGAGGACACTGTCGCGGTAGGTGTCACCACCTTGTTGATGCTGAGCAGTCCCAGGTTGATGTTGACTCCCTCCTGCTTGGCCACGCCCTCGTGCCCGGTGCGCCTTACACCCTCCGATCCGGCCAGATCAACTATATTTAGTCTCGCATGGCTGGTTTTACTTTTCACATGTATGGTTACTATGGCGTGTGATCTGGAACTGCTGGAATTCATCTTGGTAGAGCGCACGCGACGATTCCCCGTGCCCTGTTGCAGCAGGTCCTGCAGATCCTCTTGGCTGCTCAAGGGAAGGCAGGTGCATCTGTGGCAACGCGCAGTCACCATAGGCGTATGTGGTGAGGAGCCCAGGAGATCATAGGCTTTTTCGTTGTAAATTTCGATAAAGGAAGCGAACACCTGGATGGGCTCCTTTTCGTTCTCCTGCTTGGCATTCACACGCTCTAAGATGTCGGCCAGACAGCGGGGCAAAACACCAAGATGCTCGGGCTTTTGGATCTGCAGAGGATTGGAGGGAATATACATATGTATTGAAAGTTGGATTCCATTATGATCATTAGGCCAAAATATATGCCATTTGAAAGAAAAACCCTATTTTAATATAAATATTTTGACACTAAAAGCATAGTTCTATGTTTTGAGCATATGGTATAATGAAGTGGTTGAGTTATTCTACTTAGACACGGGATATTCTAGCTTTAAAATCGTTTTGAAACTAAAAGTTTAAAGTGATCATTCAACTAATGATGGATAGCTATTGGGATACACTAACTATAATAATCTCCCCAAAAAAAATTGATCTGTTGGGAAAATCAAGGGCTGCTATGAGCAATGAACTGGAACCCACCTTGTCCGGAGGCGCCATTCCCATGGAGTAGCTTTTCCCCGTTCCCGTCTGCCCGTAGGCCAGTGCCGTGCACTGGAATCCCTGGAGCGCCTTCTCCACCAGCGGCAGGATCAGAGCCAGGTACATCTCATCCTGGCCGACGGTCGACGGGAAGGCGTGGTCGAAGTGGAATTCATTCTGCTCCACCACTAGCGACTGAAAATTGCAGATACATGGTCAGTTACAGTTAGTTGCTTGGGTCCCAAAATTTATAATTGTACCTTTCCATCGCCCCATGGCGGAAATTCAACGACGCTCGGCTCCCGACGCCCCAAAAACTGGCGGTAAGGCGCCTCGCGGACGGCAATGCGCACTGCGCTCAGTTTGTCCATAAGACCTTATTTTGTTTTTATTCCAAATTTTTCTTGCTTGGCTTGGCTGTGGTTTGACGTGCCGTTGTTGTTTTTGTTTGAAAACTCCGATTTTGGGCAATTTTGATTTTCGCTTTTCGATATCAGGAGACGCTATTTGATATCGAACCTATCGACAGTGTGACGGTACGGTCCCACCAAAATGTTGGCAGCGATAGCCGAGACACCCTCCTAACATTTGCGTGTGATCGTATACGAAATACCGTCGGCATATCTGGTATTTTTCCTGATATATACCGAAATATACCGACAGTACAGTCCCACCAAAATGTTGGCAGCGAAAGCCGAGTCACCCTCCTAACATTCCATTAGCTTTTTGGCGCACTTTTTAAATCACATGTTTTCACATGTCATGCTAAGCCTAGTAAGCTCAACTGGCTGCTTAAGCCAACGAGCAAGCTCAGCCTTGGCAACAAAGTTTTGCTTTTCAAATCAATTGTGGTGTCCTTAAAGACGTATTGCGTCCAATTATGGGGCATGGCGTCAGACTCGATCGTCATAAAAGTCCAAAACCGGGCGCTGCTTATGATTGCAGATGCGCCTTGGTACATCAGGAAGGACGCCCTAGCTAATGACCTCCACATTCCCTGTATTACAACAACGCCTCACTGCTCACAGCAACACACATAGCGGCTTCCTTGGCCAACCCAACAATTAAAAGAAGACTGAAGCGAAGGCAATTGCTAAAAAAAATAGTTAATCATCCCTCATATCTATTCCTGTTATCTGTTTTTCACAATATCGAACATATTATATTTCTTGCGTTATGATAAAAAGTATACTGAAAAGTATATATAATTTAGTATAAATTATCGTGTCTTCTCTGTTAGTTAGCTATTAGTTGCGTTATCGTTATATCGATGCGTCACGTTCATAGCGTCTGCACACAAATGTAGCTGTTCATATAGAATGTCGCTGTTGCAGAATCAGCTGATCAGCCATAGGAAACCGAAACCGAATAAGAAATAAACAAGCAATTAAATTTACCTCTCTCAAAACCGTAGGCAATTTGTAAACTGGCAAGTGGAATATTTACCACATCAGCAATCAAAGCTGTTGGCGAATTGGTCAAGGCTGGGAGTTTCATTCAGGCAAGCAATTTATATACAGACAAAAAACTCTTTGGTAAAATTGGTCAATATAATAGTAAAATGGGCTTAACCCATCGAATTGGCAATTTGACCCATTAGATAGTTGCCCTTGTGTTACGTCACTTTAAGGGGTACTATGAAAAAGGCATGTAACCATAAAAAGAGGTAGAATGGGACATACCCATCGCTTGTACTCGTAAACATTCATAATACTCTGGACTCAGATGGGAATTATAAACATGGTACAAAGTTGTAAAGTTATCATTGCACATTGCACTAGAAGATTAATTAACTATTTACTAATTCAATAACAAACCAGCGAGAACACTATAGTCGAGTGTTTCGACTATCAGATACCCGTTACTCAGCTTTTAAATTGAAAATTGATCAAAGTTAATAACGTTTAGTTGACCGCTTTCAAATTGGAAGTTGGTCGTGGGCAACTTTTTTTTAGGAAAATCGATAGGTTTTAATGAAACCAATACATTTCTGTTTAATTTATTATTCTAGCATCAAAACTGTGAGCGTCACATAGTGTCAATTGATGGTATTTACAAGAGCTATACATTTCGGTCGCATTTTTTTGGGCGGCTTGTGGCCGTGGCACCCTGACAAAACAAGCTGCGCAGGAATCTCTAGAAAACGCCTCCTTATACCTGTTACTTATTTTCCGACGAATCTAGAATACGGTTTTACTCTACGAGTAACGGGTATTTTTTGTTTGCGGATATTTTTATACCGACTGTTTTGAGCAACTTGCTACACATGCCAACGATCCCCATTCCTTAAAAGAAAATTAATATTGCATATACTTATCTCCGAACTCATTAGGAACAGACACTCCGATTTTTCAGCCTACCCTCCGAAAAGATCTAAGAGGTCTCAGTGAATGTTTTGTATGTTGTAATAATGTCCGAGTTCTTTTCTAAAAAGACGCAAATGAAAACTCCGTGTTTTTCTTAATATTTATTAATTTGGTTTACAAATTTAATAATTCGCTTTGGAATAATAGTAGATATAGTCAACAAGAAAAACAGTATTGCGTCTGATGCTGGACTGGTAAGGACTGGACTGGTAATAAGTTCTGAATTTCGAATTTAATTTTATCAAAATCGGACGACTATATCATATAGCTGCCATAGGAACGATCGGAAAATTGGTGGGAAAAAAATATGAAACAAATTATAGCATCGGTGTTTTTTTTGACATATTATCCTATTATACTATTGGGAAAATCATTTTTTGTATTTTTAAATTTAATAATTATCATTTCTATCATATCATATCATTTTTTGTATTTTTAAATTTAATAATTATAACGGCAAGGGTATACAAATAATTCTATCTATATAATTCTATCTTCTTTATTTTTCTCTTCTTTTAAAGCTCTTTACTCTCATTGTGTTAAATTTTGTTTGAAGCGAACAGAAGTCTTAATAAAACTAAAATGGGCAGGAAAAAAAATGTTCGCATTCTCCCCGACGGGGAATTGAACCCCGGTCTCCCGCGTGACAGGCGGGGATACTAACCACTATACTATCGAGGATTAGGTACCTTTCGAAGTATCCTAGGAGATACCAACAAAAATTTATACATACACGATTCGAACAGTGTTGGAAGTAAATAATTAATTTTATTGTGTTCTATGAAACCATGATCATATAAATATCACAAAAAGTGCGCTTTCTCTATTTGTGAGTATTGCACAGTCGATTAACATTTAAACTTAATTAAAATATCATTTTATAGCAGTCGGTGCTGAAAAAAATCCAACTTTTTGGTCCATATTTGTAAAAAGAACTGTGTACCTAAATAAGGCCTAGTATTCAACCTAACAAAAATGCGTCCAAAACCAAAAACTTTATATACAAAAAACGTTGTTTTTTTATATAAAGTTTTTGGTTTTGGACGACTTTTTGTTAGGTTGAATACTAGGCCTAAGACACATTGAATTTAAACTAGGAAACATGGCGCCGAAAGTTTTTTTTAAAAAAGGCGTTTAGATTCTTGATAAGATTCATATTTATGAAAAGTCAGGGCAAATGTGACTTGCCAGAAAGTTCCAAGCCATGTATCTGGGTAGTTCAAAGTCATAATGCAAGCTAAAAGCAGTTTTAGGGCTTTAAAGGTACAGCAACACATATTTAGCACTTAAGATCCTTCAAAACGTCTTTGAAAATACTGGTGTTGATAAATATAGTCAATTTAGGAGAAATCAAGTCGCTACCGCCGTAAAAAATGAAAAAAAGACGGAATACATAAAAAAACGAACTAATGTCACTTGAGACTTTAGGTGTTAAAAAATAAACAAAAAATAAATTTAGTGTTTTTCTTCTTTGTCCGACAGTAGATAAAATGACAAACAAAATGAGGTGTGTTTCATGAAGATCCACTTACCAGGACACGCATAGTGATGAAAATAAAATCAGAATTGGTTTGGCAAAAAGCATGCGTTGCATACAAATTTATACTGACAGACTACTTTAATATAAACATTAAAATGTCGCTATGCGTATCCTGGTAGGTTATTGGCCGACCTTTATGAAACTCACCTCATTTTCTTGGTCTTTTATCTACAGTTGTACAAAGACGAAAAACATGAAAATCTATATTTTGTATTATTTTTTAACACCTAAAGTCTCATGTGACTTTAGTTTGGATTTTATATTTTCTGTCTTTTCTTCAATATTTAACGGCGGTAACGACTGGATTTTTCCTAATAAGACTATATTTATCAACACCACTATTTTCAAAGACATTTTGAAGGATCATAAGCCCAAAATATGTGTTAGTCTACCTTTAAAGCTTTAAAACTGATTTGAACTTGGATGGTGACTTTGAACTACCCAGAGACTTGGCTTGAAACTTTGTGGCAAGTCACATTTGCCCAGACTTTTCATAAATATAAACATTTTCAAGAATCTAAACGTTTTTAAAAAAAAAATTTCGACGCCACGTTTCTTAGTTTAAATCCAATGTATGCTATTTAGGTACACAGGTAATTTTACAAATATGGGCCTAAAAATTGGATTATCTTCAGAACCACCGACTGCTATAAAATTTTTTTTTAATAAGGACAAATGTTAATCGAACATAGTTGGAAACAAGTTTTTCCATAAAATAATATGTTGACTGTGCAATACTCACAAATAGGGAAAGCGTACTTGTTTTGCTATTTATGATGACCGTATAAAACAGTTTTCACATAATGTACCTAATTTAAGACATTGGTTTACATACAGCTTATTAGAGAAGTAATCTAGCTTACATGAATCGATAAAAAGTCAAAAACAAACAAAAAACATTAAGAAATATTACACATATTACACACAAAAACCTTATTGTTAGTGTCAAGGTATGTGTTCTACTTATAAATAAGGATTTTGTAAATCATAAGAAAAAACCCTATAGATAATTGAACGTAAAACTGATCTTATATACGTATTAATCAAATCTCCAAGCAGTTGGCTTGGCTAAACCTATTCCAGCTCTTTCCGGGCCAAATTGGCAGGTCTTTTACTTGATCTAGATTCAGGAAGCATCCCAGGCGAGATCTAAATAATTGAGGAAACAACAGTCAGATAAGACTAAATTCAATTAGATACAATATCAACTAACCTATGCATAACCAAAGTAAAGGCTGTCTTTGGGCCGATACCGGGAATTTTCTGCAGCTCCTTCACGCTGCCCCTGTTGAGCAGGTCAAGGAATAAACTTTTATTATGGGCCATCCATTCATCGGCTGGAGAAGTGTTGTTTCTCGAACGACTTCTTTTTGGGGGAGCTTCAACCCGTGTAATGAGATCCTTGAGCTGGCTAAATTTCTCCTTTTTTACCGAGACGGAAGAGGAATGTTCTTGGCTTGCTGACTGTTGCGCGTTGCGCAAATTAATAACTTTGGGAATGACCCCGTAGCTCTGCGGTCTTTGGTTGGCTAGACGCATGGAGCGTCGGAGAATAGACGGTTGCTTGGGAACAGTAATCAAAGTCTCCTCCATTGGCTGGATCCCGCTGAGTTCCTTTAGTATGCTGGATGACCGCAGACTTATGGGACTGACATTTGTCCTGAAGAGCTGGGTGCGAACTGAGGCAGAGATCGACGGCATCTCAGCTGGCTCCTCCTGCTCATCAACCTCGGCAATGCTCACTGCGGTGGAGTGCAGGCTGCTGGGTTGTCCATTTCCCACTCCAGGTGGGGGCATCAGTTGCCTGTCCTTTTCGATTTCAGCCTGGAAACCCACCAGGCTGAGACTGCTGTCCGAGATGTGAATAGATGAGGGTTCCAGCGTTGTATCCTCCAGCTGCAATAGCTCGCGAGCCCTACGAGGAATAGCATCAACAAAATTTTTCGGGAATTCTAGGGTTGTTTTTCTGTTACTCACCTTTTCTTGGCTTTGGGGGTCAGGCCCAATTCGGAACGAGTTCGCTGGAGAACGTTGGCCAGCGGCTTGGCCATTTCGGATTTTGGGTTGGGAACACACAGGCTGTTCTGATCGGCGGCTTGGCGTTTGATGGCCGTCGAGCTGCTCAGCACTTTGCGGAAGACGTGAGGCGTCCGTGTGGCCAGCGATTGCTGCAATCAGAGTAAGACAGAAGATTGAAACTTGAGTAAGTGCATCATTCGACTTGCGGTCGTTGCGGTTGGATTGAGTTGTCTATATAAACGGGTCACACTCGGGGCGGTGTCGTAGTGTGCAATGGAGCAGCCCAGCGAGAAGCAGCTGGAGGACGCGGAAGACCAAGAGCGGGAGCAACTTATAGAAGAGGAAGCCGATCAAGAGAAGGACCTGCAAGAATATATTGAAAATATTCTGGATTGTGATCTTGAACGGCAAGAGGATGAAGACCGACTCGATAAGGATATCGCAAAGGAGCAAGTAGAAGAAATAAAGGATAGTCCGAAGAATGAGAAAGATCAGGATTCGGAGGAGGATCCGGAACATGAATTGAGGAGAGGTGCATGTCAACCGGAATGTATTCTAGCGGAGCACTTAGTAAAAGAAAAGCTGGAAGAGAACACTGTGGATGAACAAGTTTTAGAAAAAGAAGATCTTACAGAAATAGAAGAGCTCGAAGAAGATATTCCCGAGCTTAAGGATCAGCTTTTAGAAAAAGAATATGAGCCCGAAGGACAATTACAAGATGAACTGGAAGAAACTACGCAGACCGAGGAACATTTGCCAATAAATCTGAAAGACCAGGCAATTCTGGAGAGTGACGAGTCTTTAAAAAGCGAAGAACAGCATCCACAAATCTCAGAGAACCCGGAGCAGCTCACAGATAATCTTGAAAATCTGGAGAAGCAGGATAATCACAAGGAGCAAACTGCTGGTGCAGATTCAGCAGGCGATCACCAGGAATGCTCCGAGGTCAAACTGCCGGACCCAGGTGTGGACACCCAGAATAAGGAGTGCATAGACAGGATTGAGGAAGAACAAGAGAATGGTGAAGAACAAGGGGGAGAAGCATCGAAGCCAGAAGAGGATCTCCCCAACGAGCATGTAACCCAGTTCCTCCGCCAACTGGTCAACCAACTATGGCCGGAGCTAGGAGCCAATCCAGAACTACGTTTAAACAGAGCAAGTGCCAAGGGTGACAACTATTTGGGCGTGGTTTGGCGGCTACAGGTGGCTTCCGACTCGAAGCGCAGCCTGGTGGTGAAGCTTCCTCCCCAGAATCGCGTGCGCCGCAAGCAATTCTTCGCACGACCATGTTTCCTGCGAGAAACGGCAGCATATGAGGTGTTCCTGCCACTGGCTGACATGATTCAGGAGAAGTGGAAGATCCCCGCAGAGGATCGTTTCCGGCAGCACGCCCTTTGTTTCGGAACTCGTCAGGATGAGCCGAACGAATGCATCGTGCTAGAGGACCTATCTTGTTCTGGGTTCCATCTCCACAATCGCTTCCTGGACCTACCCATCGAGCATGTGCGTCAGGTTATCTGCACCTATGCCAAATTACATGCGATTTCTCTGGCCGGGAAGCGTCAGTTTCCTGAGAGAATGCATAAACTCCAGCAGCTGGTGGACATCTTTCAGCAGCGACGTGAGGATCATGCGTTGGGTGTCTACTTTGAGAATCTCAAAGGAAGTGCCCTTTCTTCACTAGTCTCACCGGGGGATGATCCCTACAGGATTCGCCTGGAGGCGTACTTTGCCAGAGGGTCGTACTTTGAGCTGCTGCTCCCTTTGGTCAGCGGATCCAATTGCGAACCCTTCGCTGTTATCTGCCATGGCGATTGCTGGAACAATAACATCCTTTACAAAAGAGCAGAGGGGGGAGATCTAGAGGATGTTCGCCTGATCGATTGGCAACTGATGCGATATGCCTCCCCGGTCACCGATCTAGCCTATTTCCTCTTCACATGCACCTCGCGAGACTTCCGACAACGGTACCTCAAAAATATGCTGGAGGAATACTACGAAGAGTTGGGGTTGCACCTAAACAGGTAAGAGAAACCAAATCTGACATATTTGACCGTAGTGTTACGAACTTGTACACTTTTGCAACAGATTAGGCGAGCAGTTTGAGCAACTTCTTCCCCGTCCTGCCTTCGATAATCAGGTGGCCACCAAAGCTCCTGTGGGCCTGCTCCTCGCCATGATGGTTCTGCCCATCGTGACAATGCAGGGCCAGGATGTGCCCGACCTCCAAGCGATCAGCGAGCGAATCGAGGCCGGAGCCACCACGGATCTGCAGGGCGCCGGATTCCTGGGCGTGGGCAACGAGGCGACTTTTAAACAGCGTATGCGAGAGGTGATCCTCGACTGCGTGGACTTTAACTATATCTAGGAAGCAATGGGTATGGAAGCTCACCTTTTGGCGAGCCACTTGCATCGGATTCAGGCGGAGCTTCTTGGCGCTGGTGCCAAAGCGCAAAGTGGCCAACGTCTCGCTAAGATCGCATCGATGGGGACTGATGCAGGCCAGGAAAGTTAGATACGATTGCGCGGTGAGCGAATCTGGAAAGGATAAGGAGATTAAGTACATAATTCTTATATTGGAATTATAATCAGGATAATTATACTATCAATAAAGGTTTTAACAAAACAGATGCTTTAAATCAGCGGTCGGCACGGAATACAATGACCTTTTGTCATTTATTTATGTGAAAATTGCTAGAATACAAATTGTAACTACAATGTATTGGTTTCGTAAATTATTGTTCTGTGGGCGCCACAGTTTTGCGGTGGTATAAAAACGACCAAATTAAGAAATATGAATATGCAGAAGCGTAACACTCTATGAACGTTTCCACTCACCTTGTAGAACTGTGGTGAGGACACTGTCGCGGTAGGGAATCACAGTGCGGCCAGCCGCCATGGACATCACCACCTTGTTGATGCTGAGCAGTCCCAGGTTGATGTTGACTCCCTCCTGCTTGGCCACGCCCTCGTGCCCGGTGCGCCTTACACCCTCCGATCCGGCCAGATCAACTATATTTAGTCTCGCATGGCTGGTTTTACTTTTCACATGTATGGTTACTATGGCGTGTGATCTGGAACTGCTGGAATTCATCTTGGTAGAGCGCACGCGACGATTCCCCGTGCCCTGTTGCAGCAGGTCCTGCAGATCCTCTTGGCTGCTCAAGGGAAGGCAGGTGCATCTGTGGCAACGCGCAGTCACCATGGGCGTATGTGGTGAGGAGCCCAGGAGATCATAGGCTTTTTCGTTGTAAATCTCGATAAAGGAAGCGAACACCTGGATTGGCTCCTTTTCGTTCTCCTGCTTGGCATTCACACGCTCTAAGATGTCGGCCAGACAGCGGGGCAGAACACCAAGATGCTCGGGCTTTTGGATCTGCCGAGGATTGAAGGGAATATATGTATTGAAAGTTGGATTCCATTATGATCATTAGGCCAAAATATATGCCATTTGAAAAAAAAACCCTATTTTAATATAAATATTTTGACACTAAAAGCATATGGTATTATGAAGTGGTTGAGTTATTCTACTTAGACACGGGATATTCTAGCTTTAAAATCCTCTTAAAACTAAGTGATCATTTAACTAATGATGGATAGCTATTGGGATACAATAACTATAATATTCTCCCAAAAAAAATTTGATCTGTTGGGAAAATCAAGGGCTGCTATGAGCAAGGAACTGGAACCCACCTTGTCCGGAGGCGCCATTCCCATGGAGTAGCTTTTCCCCGTTCCCGTCTGCCCGTAGGCCAGTGCCGTGCACTGGAATCCCTGGAGCGCCTTCTCCACCAGCGGCAGGATCAGAGCCAGGTACATCTCATCCTGGCCGACGGTCGACGGGAAGGCGTGGTCGAAGTGGAATTCATTCTGCTCCACCACTAGCGACTGAAAATTGCAGATACATGGTCAGTTACAGTTAGTTGCTTGGGTCCCAAAATTTATAATTGTACCTTTCCATCGCCCCATGGCGGAAATTCAACGACGCTCGGCTCCCGACGCCCCAAAAACTGGCGGTAAGGCGCCTCGCGGACGGCAATGCGCACTGCGCTCAGTTTGTCCATAAGACCTTATTTTGTTTTTATTCCAAATTTTTCTTGCTTGGCTTGGCTGTGGTTTGACGTGCCGTTGTTGTTTTTGTTTGAAAACTCCGATTTTGGGCAATTTTGATTTTCGCTTTTCGATATCAGGAGACGCTATTTGATATCGAACCTATCGACAGTGTGACGGTACGGTCCCACCAAAATGTTGGCAGCGATAGCCGAGACATCCTCCTAACATTTGCGTGTGATCGTATACGAAATACCGTCGGCATATCTGGTATTTTTCCTGATATATACCGAAATATACCGACAGTACAGTCCCACCAAAATGTTGGCAGCGAAAGCCGAGACACCCTCCTAACATTCCATTAGCTTTTTGGCGCACTTTTTAAGTCACATGTTTTCACATGTCATGCTAAGCTTAGTAAGCTCAACTGGCTGCTTAAGCCAACGAGCAAGCTCAGCCTTGGCAACAAAGTTTTGCTTTTCAAATCAATTGTGGTGTCCTTAAAGACGTATTGCGTCCAATTATGGGGCATGGCTTCAGACTCGATCGTCATAAAAGTCCAAAACCAAGCGCTGCTTATGATTGCAGATGCGCCTTGGTACATCAGGAAGGACGCCCTAGCTAATGACCTCCACATTCCCTGTATTAGAATAAAGACTAACCGGCATTGGAGTCGGTACAACAAACGCCTATCTGCTCACAGCGGCTTCCTTGGCCAACCCAACAATTAAAAGAAGACTGAAGCGAAGGCAATTGCTAAAAAAAATAGTTAATCATCCCTCATATCTATTCCTGTTATCTGTTTTTCACAATATCGAACATATTATATTTCTTGCGTTATGATAAAAAGTATACTGAAAAGTATATATAATTTAGTATAAATTATCGTGTCTTCTCTGTTAGTTAGCTATTAGTTGCGTTATCGTTATATCGATGCGTCACGTTCATAGCGTCTGCACACAAATGTAGCTGTTCATATAGAATGTCGCTGTTGCAGAATCAGCTGATCAGCCATAGGAAACCGAAACCGAATAAGAAATAAACAAGCAATTAAATTTACCTCTCTCAAAACCGTAGGCAATTTGTAAACTGGCAAGTGGAATATTTACCACATCAGCAATCATAGCTGTTGGCGAATTGGTCAAGGCTGGGAGTTTCATTCAGGCAAGCAATTTATATACAGACAAAAAACTCTTTGGTAAAATTGGTCAATATAATAGTAAAATGGGCTTAACCCATCGAATTGGCAATTTGACCCATTAGATAGTTGCCCTTGTGTTACGTCACTTTAAGGGGTACTATGAAAAAAGCATGTAACCATAAAAAGAGGTAGAATGGGACATACCCATCGCTTGTACTCGTAAACATTCATAATACTCTGGACTCAGATGGGAATTATAAACATGGTACAAAGTTGTAAAGTTATCATTGCACATTGCACTAGAAGATTAATTAACTATTTACTAATTCAATAACAAACCAGCGAGAACACTATAGTCGAGTGTTTCGACTATCAGATACCCGTTACTCAGCTTTTAAATTGAAAATTGATCAAAGTTAATAACGTTTAGATGACCGCTTTCAAATTGGAAGTTGGTCGTGGGCAACTTTTTTTTTTAGGAAAATCGATAGGTTTTAATGAAACCAATACATTTCTGTTTAATTTATTATTCTAGCATCAAAACTGTGAGCGTCACATAGTGTCAATTGATGGTATTTACAAGAGCTATACATTTCGGTCGCATTTTTTTGGGCGGCTTGTGGCCGTGGCACCCTGACAAAACAAGCTGCGCAGGAATCTCTAGAAAACGCCTCCTTATACCTGTTACTTATTTTCCGACGAATCTAGAATACGGTTTTACTCTACGAGTAACGGGTATTTTTTGTTTGCGGATATTTTTATACCGACTGTTTTGAGCAACTTGCTACACATGCCAACGATCCCCATTCCTTAAAAGAAAATTAATATTGCATATACTTATCTCCGAACTCATTAGGAACAGACACTCCGATTTTTCAGCCTACCCTCCGAAAAGATCTAAGAGGTCTCAGTGAATGTTTTGTATGTTGTAATAATGTCCGAGTTCTTTTCTAAAAAGACGCAAATGAAAACTCCGTGTTTTTCTTAATATTTATTAATTTGGTTTACAAATTTAATAATTCGCTTTGGAATAATAGTAGATATAGTCAACAAGAAAAACAGTATTGCGTCTGATGCTGGACTGGTAAGGACTGGTACGTACTCTCCGGGACTCCTGTATATGTATATTCGATGTGTGATACGATGTATAGGTATCAGTGTTCCATTTCCAGGTCTAAAGAGGTGCGCATGCGTTTGTGGGCGTCGGCGGGGAATCCCCGTTCGGGCTGACACTCCGCCTGCGCAATCACATCCCGCATCGTGTCCAACATTACAACGCTCTACTTCAACTGACCGCTGACAAAGTTGCCGCCGTTCCAGGTCCTAACAACTCCAGCTCCAGTTCGATGTCACCCATGGGATCTTGATGGGTGCATGATGGCCGATGTGAAGGAGACGGGCACTGAACAGGCTCAACCAAAGCCGAGGATTGGAGTGCCTTCCAATCCGGCGGCACCTGCTGCTGTCGTTCCGAGTCTTCACAAGTTCAGCTTCAGAACGATGCAAACAATGGCATCTTTGCCTCATATCTCTAACGCTTCCCGTTTTGTTGCTCATCCAGAGACTTAAGACCATCCGAGCGCTGAGGGAATCAATCCCTCGACCCACCGTTAAACATTTAGGAGTGAATTCATTGACTCCTGGAGCTGCCAGGGGAAGACCTTTGACAATAAGATATAACCTATAACCTATAATCGAAGGTCTTCATCAGGCAGTCCCACGAGTTTAAGAATTTAACCCTGGGGTTTAAGGTTGGGTCGAGGGATTGGGGCCCTCACCGCTCGGGTGGTAGAGTCTCTGGACGAGCTACGAAACGAAAAGCGTTAGGGATACGAGGCGAAAATGCCATAGTTGACATCGATCTGAAGCTGAACTTGTGAAGACCCCGAACGGCAGCTGCAGGTGCCGCCGGATTGGAAGGCACTCCAGTCCTTCTCCTTCATATCGTAAGGTAAGCAGCAGTAATCCCCGGCTCAGACTTCTGGCTGGGAGCCAGGGAGCAAGGGAACCAGGAGCTTCAGCGCCTGCTGGCGGGGCCTTCTCCTCATCTCGTCGGTCCACTCTAAATGCGCCATCTCCAAATCCTCGACACTCACGCTGGAATGGATCTCCACCAGCTTGCACCTTGATAAATCTGAAGCAAATCACTTACAAAATATTGGCCTTTACTTTCGGCTTTCAACTCACTGCAAACCAGGTCTAGGATAATTTCACGTGCCTGCGGTTCGGCCTCCAATCGATGGTCCTTAAGCAGACTGTCCACGAACTCCAGATCAGAACGGATATAGAAGTCGCCTTCGCACAGCTTGTAGCTCGTTTTCTCGTCCATCGTTAATGGGAATATTTTCCAAGTGCCTTCGAATGCCATGACAACTTGCAAAAGCCAACTTGATTAGCTGTAATCATTTCAGGGTTGCAGATTGGTTGAAGGCAACCCTGGATTCTTGGTATTTTCTGGAGACATGCGTAAAAATCTTTATATAGTGAATATGGGCCATTCCAGGGAGTCGCTTGAGACGTTCGTAATCTATTAAAATTTAAAAATCCCCTTTGCCATTTACTGTTCCTAAGCATTTTTAATTTTTAAGATATCCTGAAAAGACTGTCGTTTTTGCACGGGAGAAAAATAGAAGTGGGTTTTGCGGAAGTCCATTCAACCCTTGATTTCATCGAATTCTGACGGAATATTTTAATACGATTTTTTATGTTGTTGAATATTAGAATAATGAACAATTAAATTTGGATTGACTCAGAAATTTCCAACAGTTATTTTTTTAAATTTTGTTTTAAACCTTTTTCATTCTGGACACGTCGTTCAGGACATTTTTCTTTCTTATAATTTAACAGTTTAACATGTAAATGTGGCATTGAGCACAACAATTTGTCACATATTAACGTTACTATTTATAAAATAACAACAGAACAGAGGTCTATGAAATACCTAAAAAATACCAAAAACTACTCTTTGGGTATATTGGTAGGCTTCGATATTACAATTAATAAAATTATACACAAATTGCGTTGCTAAGTTGTTAATCTATCTACATTTAAACTAATAAATTGCGTAAAAAATATTAGCAAATAAGGCAAAAAATGTTTTTAATAGTCACCCTACTTATATTTTAAAGTTGTTTGTCAACTTATTTTTTTTGGTCAATCTATTTATTAGATTGCCATACAAAACTTAAAGAAGAAAATAAAACACAATTTTAATTTCCTTACGGGCTTCAAGCAATTAAAAAAAATGTACAAAAACCAAAAATAATTTTAAAAAAATGAAATAAACAAGTCAGGATATGAACAAGCGAGTACACAAGTAATTTTACATTGATTTATTAGTATACTCATCTGTAGATTCGAACTATTTCTTTGCTATCCTGACGGAAACGTATTTTATATTCAGCTTGGGCTAAAAATCTAATCTAATCTGTAGCAGAAGGGAGATGGAGATATACAAGCATCAAAGCGAGATTGTAATTTCTCCTGAACCAATCGACATATTAAAGGTCTTGGTACCAATAAGAGAAACCGCTGTAGTTAATGGCTTCGACTATTAGATACCCTTTATTCAGCTTGCAGCAAAACGGGTGTTTTCACTATCATACCATCTAGCCCATAGCGCCCCCTAGCGTCTATAGGCTTGGTGGCGTGATAGTGAAAACAGCCGATTTGCTTCATGTGGTGTGCAATTTTTATTGAATTAGCTAATTGTTATACCCGTTTGTCGTAGAGTAAAAGATTCGTCGGAAAGTATGTAACAGGTAGAAGGAAGCGTTTCCGATCCTATTTAGTAAATATATTCTTGATCAGCATCACCAGATGAGTCCATCTGTCCGTTTTTATTCAAACTAGTCTTAGTTTTCTAGCTATCAGGATAAAACTTTCACAAGTCTCCATTCCATTGCAGTGATGCCGTTAAAAAGAACAGGTGTAAAATAAAACGGAAACAAAGAACCACAGGAACCAGGATACGGGGACATATTTCTTAAAAATTTGCTTTCTTTGAGAGTTTTGACTGTCTGATTGAAAATTTCAAGTGGATTTCAAGCACAAACAAGAGAAAATCCTACAGTCGATGGCCTCGACTATTAGATACCCGTTACTCAGCTTAAGGGAGTGCGAGAGGGATAAAGATTTGCTTACAGCAACTCTGTTTTTTTCACTAACACCCCTAGCCTATAGCGACATCTAGCGCCACCTAGTCTATAGCGCCCCTTGCGGCTTGGTGTTAGTGAAACAGCTGATTTGCATATGGAGTGCAATTTTAATTTAATTGCAAAATTTTTATTATTATCTGGTTATAACTTTTTAATGACTTGTCCTACTTTAATAATTTTAGGCATGTAGATGAGTATTTAATTAAGAAAATATGTCATTTAAATTTTTAAATATTAAAAAATGTTGGAACTAGACGGTTTTAGAGTTATAGTCGTTTGTGGGCGTTAGAGTGATCGTGGCACCCTGCTGAAACAAACTTGCGCTGCGGAGGAAGACCAAGAATCAGCATGTTAAGTTCCAACATTCTAGCTCTTATAGTTTCTGAGATTTATTGGGTCGGAAACGTTTCCTTCTACTGTTACATACTTTCCGACGAATCTAGTATACCCGTTACACGTAGAGTATAACGAGACATTACCTGTTACATACTTTCCGACGAATCTAGTATACCCGTTACTCGTAGAGTATAACGATTACCGACTGTTTTGACCAACTTGCTACACATGCCAACGATCCCCATTCCCTAAAAGACATTATATATCTCCGAACGCATTAGGAACTCAACAGATTGACGCAAATGAAAAGTAATATTTCTTAATTTTATTTATAAATAATTCGCTTTGGAGTAATACTAGATATAGTCAACGAGAAAACCCGTATTGTGGCTGATGCCGGACTGGTAAGGGATCCGTCTTCGTACTCTCCGGGACTCCGGTATATGTATATTCGATGTGTGATACGATGTATAGGTATCAGTGTTCCATTTCCAGATCTAAAGAGGTGCGCATGCGCTTGTGGGCGTCGGCGGGGAATCCCCGTTCGGGCTGACACTCCGCCTGCGCAATCACATCCCGCATCGTGTCCAACATTACAACGCTCTACTTCAACTGACCGCTGACAAAGTCGCCGCCGTTCCGGGTCCTAACAACTCCAGCTCCAGTTCGATGTCACCCATGGGATCTTGATGGGTGCATGATGGCCGATGTGAAGGAGAAGGGCACTGAACAGGCTCAACCAAAGCCGAGGATTGGAGTGCCTTCCAATCCGGCGGCACCTGCTGCTGTCGTTCCGAGTCTTCACAAGTTCAGCTTCAGAACGATGCAAACAATGGCATCTTTGCCTCATATCTCTAACGCTTCCCGTTTTGTTGCTCATCCCGAGACTTAAGACCATCCGAGCGCTGAGGGAATCAATCCCTCGACCCACCGTTAAACATTTAGGAGTGAATTCATTGACTCCTGGAGCTGCCAGGGGAAGACCTTTGACAATAAGATATAACCTATAACCTATAATCGAAGGTCTTCATCAGGCAGTCCCACGAGTTTAAGAATTTAACCCTGGGGTTTAAGGTTGGGTCGAGGGATTGGGGCCCTCACCGCTCGGGTGGTAGAGTCTCTGGACGAGCTACGAAACGAAAAGCGTTAGGGATACGAGGCGAAAATGCCATAGTTGACATCGATCTGAAGCTGAACTTGTGAAGACCCCGAACGGCAGCTGCAGGTGCCGCCGGATTGGAAGGCACTGTTCAGTGCCCCTCTCCTTCATACCGCAAGGTAAGCAGCAGTAATCCCCGGCTCAGACTTCTGGCTGGGAGCCAGGGAGCAAGGGAACCAGGATCATCAGCGCCTGCTGGCGGGGCCTCCTCCTCATCTCGTCGATCCGCTCTAAATGCGTCTTCTCCAGATCCTCGACACTCTCGCTGGAAAGGTTCTCCACCAGCTTGCCCCTGATTAAATCTGAAGCAAATCACTCACAAAATATTTGCCTTTACTTCCAGCTTTCAACTCACTGTAAACCAGTGCCTCCAATCGAAAGTCCTTAAGCAGACTGTCCACGAACTCCAGATCAGAACGGATATAGAAGTCGGTTTTGCTCAGCCTGTAATTCGTTTTCTCGTCCATCGTTAATGGGAATATTTTCCAAGTGCCTTCGAATGCCATGACAACTTGCAAAAGCCAACTTGATTAGCTGTAATCATTGCAGGGTTGCAGATTGGTTGACGGCAGCCCTGGATTCTTGGTATTTTCAAGGAGAGAAAAATCTTTATTTAGTGAATATGGGCACTTCCAGGAAGTTGCTCGGGACGTTTGTACACTTTTAAAATTGAAATAAATGCTTTATTTTTTATTGTTCCGAAGCTGTATATTGTGTATTAGTCTTAATTTTGTCGCATTTAAAATTTTAAAGATATATTGAAAATACTGTCGTTTTCGTTCGGGAGAAAAATAGAAGGGGGTTTTGCCGCAACACTTATGCGGAAGTTCATTCAACCCTTGATTTCAGCGAATTCTGATGAAATATTTTAATGCGATGTTTTTTAGAATGTTCTCTGATATTGTCACTGCGAAATAGATTTGGATTGACTCTGAAATTGCCTACAGTTCTTTTTAATTTGGTTTTAACCTTTTTCGGTCGGGACACGTCGCACCAGACATTTTTTTTTCTAATTTAACAGCTTAACATGTAAATGTGGCATTGAGCACAACCATTTGTCACATATTAACGTTACTATTTATAAAATAACAACAGAACAGAGGTATAAGAAATACCTAAAAAATACCAAAAACTACTCTTTGGGTATATTGGTAGGCTTCGATATTACAATTAATAAAATTATACACAAATTGCGTTGCTAAGTTGTTAATCTATCTACATTTAAACTAATAAAATCGATGAAAAAACACATACAGTTGCGTAAAAAATATTAGCAAATAAGGCAAAAAATGTTTTAATAGTCACCCTACTTATATTTTAAAGTTGTTTGTCAACTTATTTTTTTGGATCAATTTATTTATTAGATTGCCATACAAAACTTAAAGAAGAAAATAAAACACAATTTTAATTTCCTTACGGGCTTCAAGCAATTAAAAAAAATGTACAAAAACCAAAAATAATTTTAAAAAAATGAAATAAACAAGTCAGGATATGAACAAGCGAGTACACAAGTAATTTTACATTGATTTATTAGTATACTCATCTGTAGATTCGAACTATTTCTTTGCTATCCTGACGGAAACGTATTTTATATTCAGCTTGGGCTAAAAATCTAATCTAATCTGTAGCAGAAGGGAGATGGAGATATACAAGCATCAAAGCGAGATTGTAATTTCTCCTGAACCAATCGACATATTAAAGGTCTTGGTACCAATAAGAGAAACCGCTGTAGTTAATGGCTTCGACTATTAGATACCCTTTATTCAGCTTGCAGCAAAACGGGTGTTTTCACTATCATACCATCTAGCCCATAGCGCCCCCTAGCGTCTATAGGCTTGGTGGCGTGATAGTGAAAACAGCCGATTTGCTTCATGTGGTGTGCAATTTTTATTGAATTAGCTAATTGTTATACCCGTTTGTCGTAGAGTAAAAGATTCGTCGGAAAGTATGTAACAGGTAGAAGGAAGCGTTTCCGATCCTATTTAGTAAATATATTCTTGATCAGCATCACCAGATGAGTCCATCTGTCCGTTTTTATTCAAACTAGTCTTAGTTTTCTAGCTATCAGGATAAAACTTTCACAAGTCTCCATTCCATTGCAGTGATGCCGTTAAAAAGAACAGGTGTAAAATAAAACGGAAACAAAGAACCACAGGAACCAGGATACGGGGACATATTTCTTAAAAATTTGCTTTCTTTGAGAGTTTTGACTGTCTGATTGAAAATTTCAAGTGGATTTCAAGCACAAACAAGAGAAAATCCTACAGTCGATGGCCTCGACTATTAGATACCCGTTACTCAGCTTAAGGGAGTGCGAGAGGGATAAAGATTTGCTTACAGCAACTCTGTTTTTTTCACTAACACCCCTAGCCTATAGCGACATCTAGCGCCACCTAGTCTATAGCGCCCCTTGCGGCTTGGTGTTAGTGAAACAGCTGATTTGCATATGGAGTGCAATTTTAATTTAATTGCAAAATTTTTATTATTATCTGGTTATAACTTTTTAATGACTTGTCCTACTTTAATAATTTTAGGCATGTAGATGAGTATTTAATTAAGAAAATATGTCATTTAAATTTTTAAATATTAAAAAATGTTGGAACTAGACGGTTTTAGAGTTATAGTCGTTTGTGGGCGTTAGAGTGATCGTGGCACCCTGCTGAAACAAACTTGCGCTGCGCAGGAAGCCCAAGAATCTGCATGTTAAGTTCATACATTCTAGCTCTTACAGTTTCTGAGATCTATGGCGTTATAAACGTTTCCTTCTACCTGTTACATACTTTCCGACGGATCTAGTATACTCGTTACTCGTAGAGTATAACGAGACATTTCTGTGGGTAAAGGGTATTTCGCTTACTCGTAGAGTATAACGATACATTTCTGTGGGTAAAGGGTATTTCGCTAAGTCGAAGCAATCGACATGAGTGCTTCCTGCGTTCAATTGGCAAATGCCAGCGAATCGAAACGAAACGAAGAGAAAGAACAGTAACAATAAATTATGAGCGGGAGATAAAACAAAAAGCCCAAATTGAACTGAGCGTAAATTAAAAGCATAAAAAAGCAAAACCCAGCAGAGAAACAGAAGAGTGATGACCACAGGACCGCGACCACCTGACGCAATTGTCGATGTCTTTCGTGTCCTGTTGTTCGGGCTTGAGTGTGTGCGTGGGTGGGGTGTTAGTGTGGGTGTGGGTGTGAGGGATGCGGCTTTGTAAACTTGGGTCTCGGACGCAAAGCAAGTGGAGAAGGATAATGGCGGAGTGTGGAAAGGAAACGGAAATGGCGACCGAGCCTGCGTGCTGAAATCAAAGATAACGACTCATCAACGGCGTCATAAAAACGTGACATCAATTTTATTGCCGCCGGTGGAACGTCGACGTCATCGTTCACGCGTCGCCGCAAAAAAGGTCAAGCAAAAGGCAAATCCAAAAAAAATTGGATTGAAAAAATAAGATTTCTATTTACGGGGTGACACAGAAATCTCTTCGGCTGTAATATGTACATATATTTGTATATGTGCGTACGAATGCCACCCGAATTTCATCCAAAGAGATTGAGATACTGTCGATAAGGATTGCTTAGCAAATCAATAGCATTTATTAGATTTGAAAAATTTCCAAAAATGTGTTTGTCTTTAATTTCGATAAATCCTAGATACATCATACCCTTGCAGAGGGTATTATAATTTCAATCAGAAGTTTGCAATGCAATGAAATATAAATATCCGACCATAAAAAGATTGTACTATACATATGTACATATATTCTTGCTATTCTGTCCATCTCTCAGTCTCTACGCAAACTAGTCTCTTAGTTGTACAGCTTTCGTGATAAAAGTTCACCAAAACTTTGCATCTTTCTATTGCAGGTAGTATACATATGTACATACATATATAAGTCGAAACGGACCGGATCGTACCATTATATCCTATAGCTCCAAAAGAAAGCATCGAAAAAAATAATTGGAAAAAAATTGTAGCTTCGTTCTAATCTGGGGTACAGCATTTGTTTAAGATTTCAGAATTTTGAGACAAGTTGTTTTTTAATCAGACGAATGTATCATATATGTAGTTTTAATGAGAAAATAATTTACAAAAAATGATCTTACTCTCTTCTACTTTTGGAGGTAAGCATTTTTCTAAGATTTCAGAATTTCATACATAATATCAAAAAATTGGACGACTATATCAAATATGTACATACGTAATCCATCATATGGTCACTATAATACTTAGATATACAAAATTCAACAAGATAAATTTTAAGAAATCCATATTTATTAACCTCAAGCTTTCAACTTAATCTTAAATTTCTATGACAGTAACACTTTTGCGATGAATTTCTTGACAAACTGTGTCTATGTAAATATTCACACATATGTACATTGTACATAGGCTGAACTATGTATGCCTTGGGAATTATTTACTTGTGTAAGCTATTAAAGTGGACCGTTTGAACGATATTTCTCTCCGTTTGTTTGCACACAGCACAGCAATAAATTCCCATGACTTTCGTTTACTCCATAATTTCCTTTCCTTTTCGCTCTTTTTCTGTCTGTTTGCGGTCATTGCCAGGCTAGAATTCGTACACTGAAAAAAACCGACCCTAGAAATATAATATAATTATAATATTATGATTTATCAGATGAGATTAATTGATGTTTTGAACCTGATAGCAGCTTTTTAAATTGATTGTGTAACACAAAAACATTAATCCCTTTGGCAGCAGGGGGAAAAATAAACATATATATATATTCTAAAAATGTAGATAGCTCTAACACTATCTACAGAAATAACATTTTTTTATAGAAAATATTCTTTCATATAGCAATCAAGAATCAAAATTTTTGAATAACTTATTTTTATGCACCGAGCAAAAATGTTAATCGAAAAACTATATAACAAAATTGTAAAGACCTTAATATTTATACTGAGCACTTTATTTTTTCCAGTGTAGAATTTGTGTAGCCTTTTTTGTTGTTGCTGACCTACCACACCGGCAGCGACAAATATTTTCACAATAAAATTCCTATTGATGTTTATTCATGCCCATTCCATGGGTCCTCTTCCTACATTTTTTGCTCCGATTTTCGGGGCAGTCGAAGAGGCGCCACCAACACGACAAAGTTGTCGCTGGCGAATCGGTATTATTATTGAATGAACTTGCCCCATTTCCGCAGTCCATTTCGCAATAATCAATTATTGAAGCTCCGACAATAAAATAACAAGACGAGAGACCCGAAAACTTCGGCCTCGCCTCTGGCCATTCGCCCAATTAATTATTGACGGCTCCCCTGGCGCGTATTAAAATTCATTTGATGTCTTTCTTGTCGCCTGGCTGTCCCTCAGAATTTTGGCATCGTATATCTTAGCCATTCGATCAAGCTTCCCAAATTAACAATTTCAAGTATTCATTTGCATTAATTGTGTGCCCTCATATGCAAGTCGTCCGAAAGAGGTTTTCTGTGGAATGGCCCGATTTTAAAAATGTTATTTAGTTAACTATTCAGTTTATTATTTAACTACAGCGGTTATGGTTTTAACAGCAAAATGTAGTACATGTGAAGCGAATATAGACTGATATTTTGAATGTACTCTGTTCTCTCTCAATTTGAAAGCTGTCGGGATGAGACTTTCCCAAAAGACTTCTTTCTATTGCAGACAGGTTATAGATCGAGCCGGATCGGACATCTTAAGGATACCATAGGAATTATCTGACAAATATTAGAAACAAAATTCTAGCCTCGTTGTTTTCGATCCTAATCTCTTCTACTCTGCAGTAAAGCTCTTTTAAAAGTTTTCAGAACTTTCAATACAATTTTATTTTAATCGGAGGACTACATACAGCTGCCATAACAACGATGGGAAAATGAATAAGAAAATAATATTAATAAAATTATAGCTTCGTTGTCTTTGAACATATTATTCTTCTTTTCGGGGGTAGAGATTTATTTTAAAATTGCAGAATTTGGAATTTTTATACTCGTTACTCGTAGAACAAAAGCGAAATTTATATTCTGAATTAGTAAATACGTTAAATATGTAAGTTGATAGTCGAGGCACTCGACTATAGGTTCTCTCCTGCTCTACTGCATATATTTTATTCATTATAATATACCAAATACCAAAGGTTTTTTAGGTTCGGTCTGACATGGTCAGTGACGTCATTTCCAAGGTTTCCCACCTCAATGGGATTGCTCCTGGCACCATATATATATAGTATGTACTTCTGGAGGCGTAAGTAATTTGAAATTAATTGCAACGGGTATCTAATAGTCGAGGCACACGACCATGGCGTTTCCACTTTTTTTGAGTTAGCGAAACATCGTCATAGGAATCGTGCGTGTGCCTTTGTAATCGCCGGAGTGGCAGAGTTCATCTCTTTTTCCCGCCGGCGCCCACGCAGTTGATTAATCGTCGCTCGAAATCACGTACAGCGACAAATGTCGCAGGTGAAAATACCAAAGTGCCCGCGAAATGGGAACGGAATGGGCCTGGATCTTGGATTTGGGTGGGTGCCCTACGAACGATAAGCTTCACTCTGGTCCCACTCCCATCTCTGAGCTACCAGCTTGTCCTTTTTCCCGCCAAAACCTTAATAATATTCTATCAAAATTCTGCTGAAGAGCAAAACATGTTAAGCCTTTAAGTAATAAGTGTGTTCCACCAAATCCTTTTCTATTAACTCATTAAGTATAAATAGATCATGCGTGACTAGTGTACCTCCTAGCAATAGAATAATAAAACAACTCAGAACGCTATAGTCGAGTGCTCGACAATCGTATACCCGTTACTCAGTTTTAAATAAAATACAATTCCAGGGCATTTTGATTATCCCTTGGGAAGTCAGCTTAACTTAATTTGCTATGCCTTTTAAAATAAAAATGCTATTTGTATGATTTTCAGGATCTATATAGGTTTTGATAAATAATCAATAAAATCAATTTCAGTTTGCACTGAAAGAAAATCTTTAAAAATCTGGGTGCCATACAGACTAGACGTTATGGGCATTAGAGTGGGCGTGGCACTTTGCTAAAACAAACTTCCTCTGCGCAGGAATCTCTAGAATCTACATGCTTAATCCCAACTGTTTAGTTTTTATACTGTATTTTGTAAAACACATTAAGCTAATCTATGGTAAAATTTAAAAAATTCAGTCATTTTTATTTTTCTATATTATAAAATAAAGTAAGGTGCACTAAATGTCTGATGAAATGAAAATAAAATCTAGTGTCACAGACGGGCATGTACATACCTCTTATATACAATTTAAGGTGAATGTAATGACTATTTTCTAATATATTTTTCTAATCTTTTTAATGCATTTTTTATTATATTTAAACCCCTTCTGAAGTAAATAAAACAAAGAACCAAAAGTGCTGTAAAATAGAGATGATTCTTCTGGCTTTTTATGCTCCTGCGGGAGTCCTGTCAGCACTCGTTTACTTTGATGCCCTGTCGCTGGCGCTCTCCCTTCGAATCCTTCGCATTAACATAAATAAATCACTTGCCGCCATCAATCAGTCTGTTTACATTTGCGCAGGCAGCCGCAACACCTCGCCCCAACCGCCCCCAACAACCATTTCTCTTTGTTGTCGACGCCGCTTTTTGCTTTATGCTTACGCGCATTTTTCTTTGATTTATTGATGTCTCGACTATTAAGCAATTAACTTGAGGCTGTCGTCTTGCTCTAACCCCTAGCCCAATAACCCCCAATCCCCAAAACCCAACCACCAACCCCTAGTCCTGTAACCACCCACTCTCTCCAGCCATCGACCTCGCTCTTTTCGAGTAACTGTTGCCCAGCAATCAAAAACCCAATTCTGTTTCAGAAAGAAACTTCCCCTAAAACTTTGTAATCTTTTGTAACGGTGTTTAAAAGAATGATACAATATATCCGGCACACTTAGGGACATTTCGAAAACATTTTAATTATTACGATTTACGTTCGTTAAAGAAGAATCATACACAGAAAAAAATGGGGGTCAGTTGTTGCTAATTTTATATCAATAAAAAGCCGATATGATTACTGTCTTATTGATAGTACGAACATTTCATTTTGATATTTTTCAAGAATATCGATTTGACCTATTGCAGAGCGTATAATGATTTCAGTCAGAAGTTTGAAATGCAGTAAAGGACCCCATAAAGTATTTAACCTTGATCAGCATCACTAGACCAGTCGATCTAGCCATGTCCGTCTGTGCCTCCGTCTGCCCGTTTCTACAAGAACTAGTCTCTCAGTCTTAAAGCTATCGCGATAAGACCTTCCCAAAAGTCCTATTTCTATTGCAGGTAGTATATAAGTCGGAACGAGCCGAATCGGACAACTACATATGTACTTTAGCTGCCATAGGAACGATCGTATAAATAATGGAAAAATAATTACAACTTAGTTTTGATCATATTCTCTCCAATTCCGGTGTATAACATTTTTAAATAATAATTTAGTGTAGGTACTATATTAAAAAGCAGCCATGGGAAGGATCGAAAAATGAATGTCAAAAAAATACACTGACCGTTATATTTCGTTTTCGGTAAACATATACGGTAGTAAAAATCGAAAAGCTTTTTATGGTATATACAATGCTCCTATGGAAACGACCTGCAAGGGTATAGAAACCGAGCTAACCGACTTTTAGAAAATTAAAAAAATAATCACAAAAATATTAGGATGGTATATTTCAATTTACTAGCGTAAACGTTTTGCTGATCACGAAATATAACGATTTTTTATTATTTTGACATTAATCTTGAGATTCTTCCTATGGCAGCTATATGATATGGTAGTCCGATTTTTATCAAAAATAATTCGTAATTCTGAAACATTCTAAAAAATCGATGTACATACCAGAGCAGAATAGAATATGATCTAGATTAACGAAGCAATAATAATCATATTCCCCTGAGGTTATCTGATCCTAGCGTTCATAGGTAGAGGGCAATCCATCAAGTCTTATATTTGCTACATGGGCAGAGAAGGCTCTTCCGCTGGATCTACCCTACTTTACCCCATTTGAAAACACAACTGGATAAACCTTTAAAGAAAAATATATTATCATTATTTTTCCATGTAAGTACATCAAATGGCTGCAGATGACGAGCAACAAGATCCGGACCTCGGAGCTGGTGGAGGAGCATCTGAAGAAGCGGCGGCGGGCGGATCGCAGCGACGACGACCGTAACTCTTACATTTAACGGCGTACCCTGCCAACGCGGTTCAAGTTTATGACGCGGTGGCGTCTTTGATTGAAAACGGCAAGCACCATAGCCGCCAGTAAGGTTAGGAACAGGATTATGATGCTCCAGTTACTCCAAGAGAAGCTTCCAACCGACTGGAGTGGTAGCCGGTGGACAAGCGCCTCCGCTATCAAGTTGTCCACATCCCATATATAAATCGCTCCGGAAACGAGGAACATAAGGAGGGAGACAATAATGTGGCGCTTGTTGGCCCAAACGAATCGAAAGATGTCGTTGTTCATGGTTAAATAGCTGTGGAAAAACACCTTGAGCAGGAGGAAAAGATTTTAACACGAGCGTTACCTTTCTTCGTTCTTCGGAAAGTAGAGTAAAAAATTTCTTCCAGATAAAAACCGATTCGGTGAACTCCTAGAAACCAAGTGAATAATTTCTATATGCCACCAAAGCACATTGACATTTAGTGCTGCGTTGTTGAGCACTGTTCTTTTCTATCGATAGATCGAATTTTCCAAACCTTTTAAGTCAAGATAACTAGTTCACCTACAATTTGGATCTGTGTTTTTAAAATACCAAAATACATAAAAAAATCTTTATACCCTCTGCAAGGGTATACAAATCAAACTAATTTCGAAATAGCCATGTAATTTGTTGTTTTATGCATTGGTCAAATGAATAGCAGCATCACAATT
Organism: Drosophila suzukii; assembly: GCF_043229965.1. Lineage (NCBI taxonomy): Eukaryota > Metazoa > Arthropoda > Insecta > Diptera > Drosophilidae > Drosophila > Drosophila suzukii. The sequence goes on from NC_092084.1 coordinate 24,785,666, forward strand.
AAGTTCGTCCTAAGACTATTTTATTTGCCACCGGTATATATCATTTTTTTTATTTCAGAATTACGAATTCAATTTGACAAAAATCGGATCAATTACGAAATATCTACGTAATTAGCAACATCAAGATTTAATTCGTATTAAAACTATTTATTTTTTTTTCATGTATTTTGGTATTTTAAAAATACAGTTCCAAATTGTAGATGAACTAGTTCTCTTGACTTAAAAGTTTTGGAAAATGCGATCTATCGATAGAAGAGAACAGTGCTCAGCAACGCAGCACTAAACGTCAATGTGCTTTGGTGCCATATAGAAATTATTCTCTTGGTTTCTAGGAGTCCACTGAATCAGTTCATATCTGGAAGAAAATTTTGCCTCATCAGCTTACAAAGAAAGGTAACGCTCGTGTTAAAATCTTTTCCTCTTGCTCAAGGTGTTTTTCCACAGCTATTTAACCATGAACAACGACATCTTTCGATTCTTTTGGGCCAATAAGCGCCACGTTATTGTCTCCCTCCTTATGTTCCTCGTTTCCGGAGCGATTTATATATGGGATGTGGACAACGTCATAGCGGAGGCGATTGTCCACCGGCTACCACTCCAGTCGGTTGGAAGCTTCTCTTGGAGTAACTGGAGCATCATAATCCTGTTCCTAACCTTACTTGCGGGTATGGTCTTGGCAGTTTGTAATCAAAGACGCCACCGCGTCATAAACTTGAACCGAGTTGGCAGGGTACGCCGTTAAATGTAAGAGTTACGGTCGTCATCGCTGCGATCCGGCCGCCGCCGCTTCTTCAGATGCTCCTCCACCAGCTCCGAGGTCCGGATCTTGTTGCCCGTCATCTGCAGCCATTTGATGTACTTACATGGAAAAATAATGATAATATATTTTTCTTTAAAGGTTTATCGAGTTGTGTTTTCAAATGGGGTAAAGTAGGGTAGATCCAGCGGAAGAGCCTTCTCTGCCCATGTAGTAAAAACAAGACTTTTGATGGATTGCTTTCTACCTATGAACACCGGGATTAGTTAACCTCAGGGGAATATGATTATTATTGCTTCGTTAATCTAGAATATATTCTATTCTGCTCTGGTACATCGATTTTTTAGAATGTTTCAGAACTACGAATTCTTTTTGATAAAAATCGGATTTGTATATCATATAGCTGCCATAAGAATGATCGAAAATGCAAAATTTCTTTCTTTTTTCTTGTTCTTAGCAAAACTTATACGCAAGTAAATTGAAATGGAACATTATATTAATATATCTGTAATTCTTTTTAGGTTCCTAAAAATCGGAAGACTCTGAATATACATTGCATCCATAAAAACGACTAGAAGGGGTATATAAACTTATGTTTGACGAAGTAGCTTCATTTCTTTTTAAATACCCAAGGTAGTATTTATGTTTGAGAAAATAATATAAAATAAGATCATTATAAACAGAACTTTATCCTTAAGGAAGGACAGTTTTTTACCTGTGTAGAACATCGGCATTGACATCATATTCAGGGCTGCAATAAAAGAACTTCAGAATTTCAGATTTTTCCTAAAAATCATTTACTCGCAGTTAAAGAGTTTTCTTTGGGTTGAAAGAGCTCCCCTCGATTATATTAATTATTCCTGCTCTGTGTGTGCAAATGGGTAATTATGCAATACAAATGATGCCTGTGGGATGGCCACGCCCCCGCTATCGCCTCACCGCCCATTTGGGCGCCAAATGAATTTGTTTTGTGCGAATTGTTTGGACATTTGTACACATGCGCAGGCAGATTTATGGGACAGCCGTCTCCCGGTTACACTGCATACTTTTAGGGGCCCTCACCCACACTCACACACCCACACTCAGGGAAAAACACCGTGCTAAATACAAGTACAAGCAGCCTTGAATTAAGAAAAATTGCGTGCTTACCATTTAAGAACATTCGTACATATTGAGCACTTTCTGTAATTTTAATGTCTGCCAACTCTAATAATTCCCAACTGTTTATTCTGAAAGTACTCGGCATATAAGGCGCATAAATTAGACAGTGTTAATGCCCGTGAGCGGCAAGTCGTAAGTAAACTTAAAATATTAATACAATTTATATATATTTCGTTTCAGTTTCCAATACTTATTTCTCTTACTAGCACAAAATAAAAACACATTTTAATTTCATAATATTTATATATTGATTTAAGAATTATTCGTACTTAACTTTCTTACTTAATTATTAAATCGTTATTGTTTTTAGCCCAAATATGACTTGATTTAAGAATTATTCATACTTTATAGAAGACCGAAAGGTTCTTAAATCTAGTATTTTCGGTCTTGAAAATTCGTGCTCGAAAGTAGTATTTTGTTCTCGGGTTCTGTATTTTCCATGCTTGGCGAAGTTTTACACCGAAAATGCTTGCTTCTAGCACAAAATACTGGATTTTTTTTCTGAGTGCACATACACACGCACACACACTCACACGTGTGCATACAGAGAGCCTGCAAAATGAGCTTAATAATTAGCAAGGAAAAAAAGAGAAAGCTAAATCTCGCACACGAAATGGGCAAATATATAATGAAATAAATAATAATAAAGGCAGCGGCAGGGAGGGGGGTTTAGGGGCAATAGCGACAGCACACGTGTGACCCGGGGCAACTTTAGCAAAAACTTTTCGTTTCTAGTTCCTTTTTTTCTAAATTTTTAATACAAAATGCGAAAGGGCAGAACCGTACATAAATGAACGTCGGTATATATAAATATATGTATTCATAAAGTTGCCTCACTCATACACAGCTGAACCTTTCTTTGCGCAGCAAAAGTAAAAAAAACTAAAAGAGCGCAAACCGAAACCAAAGAAAAAATTTATCTACGAGTCCTGCAGCAGCGGCATATGTCTTTGAGAATAAAAAACACCAAAACAGCCAAAAAGGAGAGCCACAAAACACGAAAAAGTTGCAAGTCAGAGCGCACAAAGTTTGAAATGTACAGTGCTGGGGAGAAGTATCTTCACGTGGTAAATACCATATCCTCTCTAATTTTCGCAACAACTTATCCATATTCACCTTTAACTTATTGTTCAATCAAATTAAAATTTATCTTACAGTAAAAATTACACTCTTGTACAATTTTTTTCTTTCTTTTTATTACCTGTTTGTCATAGAGAAAGATCTCGGAAATTAAAAAAAGCTGAAAGGCTGGGGTTACCCATGCTGATTCTAGAGATTTGTCTTGAAGTAAGAACTCAACTTTAATACAATTTGATTATACATTTTATTTCCTTTATGTCATAGAGATTTTTGAAATTTAAAATATCTAGAAAGTTGTTATTAGCCATGCTGATTCTTGAGATTCTTGCTAAGTACAAGTTTATTTCAGCAGTGTGCCACGCCCGCTGTAAAGCCCACATATCACACAAGTTTGTAGAACCCATTTTTTCGAAGCTTTTTCCTTAAAATAATTGTTATTTTATTGGCAATACCTACCGATACCCCGTTGTTAAAATCGGACCATAATTTAAGAAGTTATGACCCTTTGCCTTTTTCTAGCAAAAAGCAAAAGTGTAAGTTGTAAAAATATAAAGTAGTTAAAAGGGTAAGCATCAATGTTTCTTAACCTCTAATCGAAGTTATATTTATTTTAAAGTTGGTTAGCTGAGTAATGGGTATATGATAGTTGAGGCATTCGACTATAGCATTCCTTCTTGTTTTGTTATTCACTTTTAAACAAACTCCAAGAACTTCGTATGATTCAATCTTATTGAAAATGTTCTTGAGGTAAAAACTAAACTTTAATACAATTTGTTTTTTGGATACCTAAAGACTTTTGGTTAATGGATTTTTTATTATTCACTTGTATACAAACTCGATAGGTTTTTTATTGGACCCTATGCCTATGCCCTATTTATATTTTGCGAAACGTAAAAAGAAACATAATAAAAAAGCTCTTTGAGTAATAAAGAAAATGATCAAAGTAGTTTGTCTCGCCATAAAAGGGCAAGGGCTGAGAACTGGTGTTTATTGTGAGGGCAATTATAGCCAGAAGATGTACTTGTTTATGCTTAGTTTTGCCTCCCATGGAGCACTGACTTTGGCAACAGACTGTGCGATTGGCGTTTTACTCGTAGTTTGGTTGAACTCGGCTGGGAATTTCTTTTACAGTTCTGCAAGAGTTTCCAAAATAGACAAAGGCACACGCCCCCGCAACCGTCCCGCCGTCCCGTCCCACCGTTTAAAGTCGGATTCGACCCTCAAACAATCAACAACAACATGAAATGTTTACTGCAGGCGAAACAATGCCGAAAAACTGCCTTAAAGCTGACTATTCCCCACCTTCCACCTTGTCCCCAGGACAAATACACAAAGAGAAGTCACTCGGCCAAAACGTGCAAAAAAAAAAGAAATAATAAAAAAGAAAGCTAAAGAAAGCAAACTATTTCCAAATTCTCACACAACTTGGTCAGCCAACAATAACAAGGCGGGGAAGTCGGAAAAGCGGGGGGTCGATGGCAATGAGGCTGCCAAAAAGTGTTCGCAAAGTGCGAGCCAGGCAAAAGTCAAGGACAGCCAAGGAAACCGAATCGAAACCAATGCGAACCCAACTAAACCAAACCAAACAGTACTGAACCAAACCGAACCGAACCGAACTGGACCCAAGAAAACCCCACAAAAAGCAATCAATAATTGCTGGTGACTGGGAGAAAAAACCCAAAAACCAAAGGAAATGGAGCAGCAAAAGTGCAAGCCGTGCTACGGACAAAAACGCGAGTACGGACACCAAAATACGGACATATGGACGCAAACTGAGTGGGAAACACGCATCCGGATGGGGGACGGTGGAGCAGGCCAAGAGTGCGTATGGTCTGGCTGGAAAATTGGGAAGTCCCCCAAGAACATGCCGTAGCCTATCGTAAGTTCTAGAAAATATCTGACGGACCTTCATACTCATACTCACATACGACCTGACCAAAAGACTAGGCAGCTAATACAATGGAAATGTTTACAGCAGCAGGTTGTATACAACGGATGTATAATATTTCTACAAGTCGCTTCAAAAGACAGTGACTTTCCTAACCATATAGTAATACAAAAGAGAACGCTATAGTCGAGTGACTCGATTATCAGTTACCCGTTACTCAACTAATTTTGGGCGCCACAGTTTTGGGCGGCTTGTGGGCGTTAGAGTGGGCGTGGCACATTCAGATAACAAACTTGCCCCCAATCAGAAGCTAAGGAAGTTAATTACAAAATCTCAGACCTCTACTTCTTGTAGTTTCTAAGATCTTAGAGTTCATATATGTATATACCTTACAATGTATGTAGGTTTGGAAGCTTCTTTTACTTGTTACTTTTTCGTGAAAATATCTATACATCGCCGTAAAAGTGAAGGCCTACTAGGATTTCCTAATCAGAACACCATAGCCGCTTAAATAACGCAAGCTATTGTTAACATTTTTTTAGGGGATTCCAAAAAAAAAAACTTCTTGGCTTGTTCCTAAAAATATTTTGCTGAATGTATACGGAAACATACTTAAATACACGAATAATAACATCCTTGGTCTTTCGGTTAAAGAACTTTTGGAATCTTAGCAATAATTTTTTTAGTTTCCGATTCGGGGATATCTTCTAATCCAGTTCCAACCGAATGAGATTCAGGAAATCAATTTCTTTACACTTAAAAAGGGCATGACTCAAAAAAGTAGGAAGTGTTAACGAACTGTAGTACAAAGTACAAAAAGAAGTATATCAAACACCATTATGTGGCATCAGTGCTACACCGAAGTGACTACCAAGAACCTTTTGGATTGATACTACTTGAAGAGAAAACCCTCGATTCCCTGAGAAGTTTATCAAAAGTTTAATTTTGTTGCAACACATTTTGTATTATTTTACTTTAATCGCGATGCCCAAAGTTACCTGACCAACTTCTGAATCCAAATGGGGTTTTCTGCTTGTTTCAATAGAAGTTTGGTGAGTGCGGCAAACACGCCAAGTGGGGGGTAGATGGGTTCCGAATTTGCGCAGGAGATCTTGTAATTGATATCTGGTTTCGGGGCAACACCCCCACTCCGCCAAAACATCGCTCTCCCATCCGACATAATGTGCAACATTCGGTCGTGTGGCAGCCTCGGCGTGCAACAGGGCCCTCCGTCTTCCATCTCCGCCGACCTTATCTGCGCCATCCAATCCTCCTTACAAATTGCGGCCATGATGGATGGTCCCAGTCCAGTTTGGCCAACAATCGAGCAGAAATGGGAAAGCGCGGGGGAGTCACTAAACTTTCGGCACAGTCAATTGCGGCAAAATGTCACTCAATTTAAACTTGCCTCCAACCGAGAGAGTCCCTTCGACTCTCCAACTCCCCCCTCCCCACTGCTCCTGTCACAGATTTAGTTCCCGACTACCTGACTTTGCCATCCAGCTTCCATGGACACTTTCTGTTCCTTCCTGTTCCTGCTGGCAAACACTTGCAACTTTTATTTGCTGCAACTTTTCGTTGGCCCATTGAATTCGTCCTCCGCTTTCCATTCCTCTATATCACCCATACCATCACCCCAAAATGAAAATGAAAATGAAAATGCACCTGAGTCGAGCGGGGACAGCTCACGGAATCGAAATTGAAACCAAAATCAAGCGTAAAATTCATTTAAAATGTTCGCACCCACGCCAGAATTCCCTGTACCCCCGGCACTTCACAACAACACCCCACCCACCCACACTTTTATCTCCATCCCCACTAAAAACACAAAAACAACGCCAAAATTTGACAAAAATTGAGTGAACGAAATTCTTCGCTGTGGGTTGAGTCCAGGGATGGAATAGTCCCTGGCTTGCCCAAATTTTATTTTAATTTTGGTGAGTATGATGTTTTATATCTTGTGTCTTAGGCACATAGCATTTATTTTTGTGAATTCTTTCAGGGCCTGCTTGATATAGAAATTTTTACCGTGGAATAATATTTACTCTGAAGTCCAAAATAAAAATAAATATATGATGCATGTGGAACTTGGAGATATACTGTAGTAGGATAAGTGACTTGCTATAAGTATAATTAAGTGTAACTCTGCTATGAATATATGTAAGTATAACTCTTTGGTGCAAAATGTATAGCAACTAGTATTTGAAAGTAACGGCTAGCTGTTTAATAGTCGTTTGCATCTAAAAGTATCTCCTGTAGTAAAGTGGCCAACCTGGCAACTCTGCTAAGATATCAAGTATCGATATTGATCGCAACCAACTTGAAGTAATCGAATGTAAAACCGACGCTATATTAAACCGGGCAATTGCGAATAAGAAGTGAATAAGAACGGTCAAGTTTCAACAAAGTGTCTTAATAAATATACCAGTTTATACTACTATAATACAAAGATGATTTTCGAATATATTAAAGTGTTAAGTCTTGTACCAGTTTACGGAAGTATCCGTGTATTACTCCTTAGTAGCTTTAAAAATGCTGTTTAGAACCCGACCTAAGCCACTATTGGTTTCCATATCCTGCAGCCCTGGTTCTTCCGGTTTAACCTTCATTTGCTTTGGCTAAATGCGTTCATTGGGGGCGGAATTTTCGCCACCGATAGGTGTGGGCGTGGCCGTATGTGGGTAATTGTTGGCGCGGTTGATTTGATTGAAAGTCGTGTGGCAAGTGTCAGAATGGAAAGGAGGCAAGTGCCGCTCGAGGGGGGGAATGGGGAACGGGAGTCCCCGATGGGTTGACGATGGGATACGATATCGGTTGGCAAGGCGTGCCGCTGGCTTGGCATATGATTGTGTAATTGATTTGATCAATAGAAAGCCAAGGGCGCGGAGAACGGGCCATGGGAGTAGGTGAGTGAAAGTGTAGAATGTGCTGCCTTAGCGATTTGCTGGTCGAAGAAAAACCAATTTGGCGGGTTTACCGATGGCAACTAGGTGCAGGGATGGCCTCTAAGGAGGGGGAATCTACGCACGTACGCTCTGTAATTTGTTTTTCCTTGCTTTCGGAAACGGATCTTAAAGAATTTGGGAAGTCTTACCATATAAACAGGCATCCAAAAGATATACCGACTATAACGTAGCGCCTTAATTTATAATTCTAACATAAATGTATTTCAACTTTCAATATATTTATAAAATTAAAATCATTTTCTTATTACATTTTGTATTGCTGGGATAATAACAATTTATAAATTGTGTTTAGCTTTGAGACCAGATAGAGCATTTCTTTCTTCGACTCAATCTCACAACGTTTTTTTTTCATTTCCAAAGACTTCATTTGTTTTTGGCCACTTTTCGACGCTTTTCTATTTCTATTTCTATTTCTATTTTTAGAAATTTGCGCCATTGAATAGGCTTGGAACATTTGACCGTTTCATCGCTTAAGAGCTTGACCCGTGGCAGTTCGACCTTTTGCCACGTAATTTGCTCGAATATGATGCGGTCCAAACAATGGATGTGGGCGTGGACCGAAGGCGCTGGGCGGGTCATAGGCGCTATTGAAAAGAAAGGAAACCCCGTAAAATTTCCGATTTGGGGAAGGGGGGACAAAAGTAATCTTTAGTCTCAGTGTCGGGCGCAACGATTGAGATTCTCATTTTTATACTCATTCCCAGGGGCATCGATTTTTGTCTCCACTTCCCTTGCCCCCCCCCCACATTCCCTAGAGAGTTTTTGAGGCTCGGCCGGGGAGAGTGGGGGAAAAATAGGGAACGAGGGATAGGAAAATCCGCATTGAAAATGTGCCGCGCATCTATTTCCATATAAATTGGCTGCCGCTCAACCAAAAGCATCCATTGCTCGGCACTACCTTCCCTCTCTATCCCCCGGAACCGCCCGGTATTCCTCTATGTCCCTCTCTAGACCCCTTCCCCATTTATATCCACATCCTGGGAACTGGGGCCAGGCAACTTTGCCAATAATAAAGCGCCATTAGTGCTGCTACATAAAGTGGGATGGGGCTGGGAAATGGAAAGCAGGGAAAGCGGAAGAGCTGCTCCCCGAGAAACTGAAACTGAGAAGCCGGGAACCAGAGAGGTGTCTGTGCGGAAGTTGCCCGCGACCAGGTTGCCCCCAGCATGGAAGACTCTAAAAAAATGCGGATCCAAAAAAGCTGCGGTCTGTAAAAGTCGCCATGGTGATGCCTAGCTCAAAAAAGTAAATCTCCGTTAAGAGAAAACTCAAACATATAGGGGTGCCGCAAAAATGTCAGTTGATTTGAAATTCCTTCTAGGAGTGCCTCAAAGGGAATTAATATGTTAAGAAGCTTAGTGAGTGCATAGAAATTCCCTCCTGGGCAACAGATCGATACCCTCTAGGTAAGACTACTTAGGTATAAAACGATAAATTATTTTGGGATCTCAAGGTCGAGAGTATTTATTTTGGAAGATGGCTATCTTTACATAAACCCATAAAAAGGATATACCACCGATCACTTCCATGGCTGTTAGACACATGAAGAATTCATTTCAAATTGGAATTTGAAAAATGTAAATATATCGATTTAATATCGATTAATGTAAGTTTTCAAAATAAAACATTTTATCTCTTCATTTTATACCTGTTCCAACACCATTTGAAAAATGTAACTATATCAATTTAATAGGTTAATGGTTTTAAAACAAAAAATTTTATCAGTTGCTTTTGAAACTGTACCAGAACAGAAAAGAAAATTTGAAATGTGTACCTATATAAACAATGTATGATAATATATTTCTAGGATCCAGTGGTAAAAGTTCCCAGTTGATATACAAAATTTATAAAATGTAAGTATATAAATAATAAGTTTATTTACTTTCTAAGATTTTTCTAGCACCGCATTAGAATTAAAATCATTTTAAATACCCACTAATAACTCAATGCGTAAGATTTCATGGTTTATAATACATGGATCATAAGAAACAGCTAGTTTTGCAATCCAATGAATGCACTATAGGCTGGCTGAACACTCTTTGTGGCCAAAATTAATAGCTTCAAGCAAAACCAAATATTTGACTTCGGTTCTTATATTTGGGCTTATAATTAGAAAACTAACAGAAAAAGGCGTGTCAACGCCCCATTTAGGAGAAATTCTAGTTGTATCATAAAAAATAATATAAAAATATATAAGAAAATACTTACCCTAAAAACAAAACATAATTTAGAGGTGTATATTTTTGATTTGGATTTATATCGATGTAATGAACATATATATAGGAAAAAGGTGTGGCGCCGCCCATTTTTCACATGTTAAATCGAAAACAATTCTGAGTTGTCTAACCTGAGGTTGTGACCTAAAAAGGTAAATTGCGACGAAAGTGCGCAAAAGTGCACTTTCGGATAGCATTCATATGAACAAGAACTGAACTACCGACAACACAGTGTAAATATTAAGGTGAAACTAGGTGAAACTCACTTTATATCTCTATTTAAAGTTAGTTTTTATTGTAAATTTGTTCACGTAAAGCGACTATAAAAAACACTCAATTACAGGGACAACACAAACAAATCCAACTTGTGACGACCACAAACATAAAGTACAAACCGCTATCTTTCGATGCCATCATAACTTGTTTGGTAAAAACTTAGTTTGGTGCCTTATTTTTATAATTTTAAACCGACTCTTTTTTTCACAAAGTAGCTTTCGTGCGCCCGTGACACCGAACATCTGTTTTAACAGCCGATATTTTAACAGATCGTGACTCTGTTAAAATTTCTGTTACGTAACATTGAAGTTCGAAGATTTCCCAACACTTTGTCTTCATTAGATTTTAATATTAACGACTTTCGAAAAATGGATTTTTGGCCAAAAAAAGTGGTCAGCCAGCCTATAGTGGAATGTTTCCTAGATATGAATATCACGAGAAGCGGAAGCCAGTTCGATTTCAATGACTTTCCCTGGCGGTTCCCCGGGATTCGTTTCGCTTTTAAGTTAATCATGCCATAGAAGCTACCCGAGCTCCAGTTGGGAAGTCCAAAACAAAGGCAAAGGCTGTTCAGAGGGCGATTCGGGCAGGCAGGAGGAAAAGTGGTGGGGGCGGGCCGAAGGGCGCAACAATTCATGTAGAATATTGTTTATGAATTCAGCTCGCTATCGCGAATCTCCGCACACACACAAGCGCACCCACGCACACTCACGAATTTCGTAGCATACTTTCATGGGCAATTGATAAGCAGTCGTCGTCCTCGCCGGGGAGTTTGTTATGGTTAAAGTTTCTGCGGCTGTTGTTGCAGCAGCAGCGGCTGCTACTGCCACATATTTTACGGCTGTCCACTTCCGCCCAAGGAGTGGGAGGAAGTGGACTCTATATGTACAGTGTACACGCATACATATGAACACACTCTGAAAAAAAACAACAAGCTAAAATCAAGTTTTTATTATCTTGATTCAGGAACGATTTCATGCTTAATATTTTTAGAACGTTCGGACTGCCAAGCTATTAAATTGAGCACGAATTGTAATTAAATAACGTTCATTCTTTTTGAAACAATAAATCGCACTTGTTTAAGGTACAAATATAACTAGTTTGAAGAGTAATTTATTCTTGATTAAAGATCGAAATGTTCTAAAACTTTACATAAAGTTATTATTTTCTGTAATCAATTAATGTTGTAATCAAATAACGTTCATACTTGTTTAAGGTACAAATATAACTAGTTTTAAGAGTAATTTGTTCTTGATTAAAAATCGAAATGTTCTAAAACTTTACTAAAAGTGATTATTTTCTGTCATGAAAATTCCTATATGAAAGCTGTATTTTGTTCTCGAGATCGGGATCTTCGAAGTTTTGAAAGTAAAAATGCTTGATTCAAGCTCGAAGTACTTTTTTTTGAGTGTATGTTTGAAGCATGACCCTGCGGCTGGACTGGTATATTGCCTGGTCCAATCAGCGAAAGTGTTAGGGTTTTATGCTCTGCCCACATGAAATCACTCTCAGAAATATTCCAAAATTCTCGCCCAATTGAAACTTCTCGATGATGTGGGGCTGCGGCCATTTATGGCTAATGATTTAGTGGCTCCGATTGATTTATGGCCACCGCAGCCCACTCAACTCAATCAACTCAATGACTTGGTTTCCCCAAAGGGGTTTCCAGGCTCCTCAAAGTTTGGCCACAGTCAAGCATTGTTAAGTGGCGAAAGCCAATACTTGTTTGTTATATATATTGTGATTTAAAAACCTACTGAAAGTCTGTTTCATTGGTTGTTCTTACAGAAGCTTGTCTGTATTCCACTGACTTTTCTCTAGAGCCCCTATATTTGCCTTATCATTTTGGGGGTACACCGTTTGGTGTGACTCCTTTGTGTTGATCGCACAAATACCCCCGTGTCCACCCTTGTTTTTTTTAGCCCATTAAAGCTTTTTTCCTCTTGTCACTTCATACAAAACTCAATTAATAAAAGTTGACGGCGTGCATTGAGCGTAAAACTGCGTTGATGAGGCATAAAAGTGTTTTAACCCTTCGCACACACACTTATGCCAGATGAGGGGACCCCAAACACCCACTAGTTAGGCCTGAGGTCCGAGTAAAAAAAAAATTTGATAACATTGCCGCCATCGATGAGACTCTCGAGTGGGGAAAACCGTCACTCGACACCCCTCGTGGCATGAAAAATTATGCAAATTAATGGGCTCCAATGGGTGTGGGGTGGACCCGCTAACGATGCTAGCCAGGGAAAAAAAAGGAACCGAAAAGGAAGCACAATGGAAGTCCCCGAAACAATAACAATCCGCTGATGATAATCTCCAGGCAGGTAACGAGCCAGTCCTGGCTTCCGTCTGCCGTCACGCATTCCTGCTCGACACCCCTCCTCGATTTTGCCAGGCTCCACCCCTGCCCTCCAGTGGTTTTTCGTGTTTTATGTTAATGAATGTATTTATTATTATTTCATGTTTTTTTCTGTTTTTTTTTTTGGGGCACCTCTCTTTTTATTTCATGCTTAGCTTTGCCCCGATCCAGAGACCCCGTAAATTAATTTGGCCACCGCAGGATGTGGAAAACAAGGGAATAACGTCGTAAAGGAGCCACATTCCGCATACGCCATGTGGGCTATCAGCGAGTCAGGCTATCTGTATCTGTATCTGCATCTGTATCTGTATCCGCTGGATGTCTGCCCATTTGGGGTTGTCACCTAGTGCTCCTTGATGGGCTGTTCCTGGAGGATTACTCCTTTTTTTTTTGTTTGCCGGAGGAGAGCCAAGGCAGAGGAGCTAATTACAAATGGAGTTTTTAAGGGGATAGGCGGGGTTGGCAAGGAGCACGGCCACGGCATCAGCTAATTATTTAAAATGCTCGGCGACATTAAAAAGCACTTTCGCCTCGCAATGATAATCACAAAATGTTGCTTGCCGCTTTCCCCGCTTTCCCCGCAGTCCCCTCATCACGGATTTTGTGCTGCTTTTGTGGCTTTTTTGATAATGACGCTGATTAGTCAGCGCTTACGACAACTCGGCAATGTCTTCTTCTTGTCCTTCCACTTTCTTTTTTTCGGTTCGCTTCTCTTTTATATCTCCGAATCTTGGGGCAGTAGTGAGGGGTGAGTTAGAGGATTAGCAACTTCTAGGAACTTTAAAATTAAGTTCCCTCGACTGTCTCTGACGCAATCGAGTCGACTGGAAAAACGGAAATGGAAATGGAAAACTGTGCTCAACAAAAAACAAGAAATAGAAGCTAAATTTGATTGATGGCAAAGAGTTTTGTTTGCCGCTTGTTTTCTTTCACTGCACTCAACTTGGACATATAAACTGAGCAGAAATATTCCCATTTCCATTTCAATTTTCATTTCCACTTGACGGTGGGGAGCCGTGGATTCGATTGTGTGTGGGGTTGGGAAATTTCATAACAAACAAACAGAAGTAAAAACAAACACAGAACCGTCTGACTCATAAAAGTTTAGTTCGTCTAATTGCAGCGGGAAATTATTTGGACTTGCTTGGATTTTGATAAATTGGCCATTTCCATCTGAATGGATAAACACACAATGTCTATTCACGGGCGATCCGAAGAGTTGTCTTTAATGAACTGCCTTCAGGATCGGCGAGAATCCGCAGATGTCTCGCTCCCGAAATTAACACCTCTCGGTCCTCTGGAGGGCCATAAAAACCGAAGCGGCCACTGGCTGGGCAATTAACGGGCATGGCAACAACTGGCACCACAACGCTGCCATCGAGATGTGTGTGTGGAAACAGTGCGTGTCGTTAGTGTAAGACGGGCACGGGCAAGGGACTTCATTTAACAGGAAGTCTGACACCTGTTTACCAAGCCGGAATACTTTATTTTGTAAAGCCTTATCAAGGTATGGGCCAAAATAAGTTAGGTCTAGGTATTATCTTAGCTATCACCAATATTATAGAATCTTAATTTAAATACCCGAATCTAAAAATCTTTTTTAAAATTTATATTTTGTTAAGGCTACGAAAATTAACAATTATAGGAATAATAATTTATAAACAAAACATTTCCACGAGGTATTATCCGTGAATCTTACATTACATAACGAAAAATTGAGAACGATATAGTCGCTCCCCATCGTTTTTAAAGAGAGAAAGCTAAAATGGTAATTCTCTGTTTTTAATTTCGAATTTATAATGATGACTTACAATAAATATATGTACTATTGGGATTTTAATTTCAATGAGAAATGGAAAACAAAGCTTTGCAATAATCGTAAGAAAATATTTTTGAACTATATTTTGAAATAAAATTGAGCCATATATTTTATGGTAGCTTTACTATTAAATAGTTACCCAAGCAACAATGTATTTTGAAATAAAATTGACAAATATATTTTGTGGTAGCTTTACTATTAAATAGTAACCTAACTATTAAATGGTAACCAAACCAACAATATATTTTGAAATAAAATTGACAAATATATGTTATGGTAGCTTTACTATTAAATAGTAACCATAGCAACCTTTTTTTACAGTTACGAAACTATCCGTACTTGTCAAATTTAGCCATAGAATTTTTTGTGTGGCTATGGAGATAGACGAACTAAAATTCTATTATGCTCCTAGTAGTATGTAATCAATGTTTTTAAGTGTATCTTTATATCTAGGGCTTATAAAAAGACTAGTTTTCCTATTGTGCGCTGGAGATAAAAGGGTGATTCCTACAGATATGTAACTATTCGTATTTGTCAATTTTCAAGTACAATTTTTTGTGTGGATATGGAGGTGGACGAGCTAAAATTCTATTATGCTCCTAATAGTATGTAGTCAATGCTTTAAAGTGTATCTTTATATCTAGAGTTTATAAAAAATATGAATTTTCCCACTGTGCGCTGGTGATCACGGGTGGCTCTTGTAGATTTCGCTCCCTAGGCTTCTTGGGCTAGTACAAATCGGGTTTCTTTATATTCCCTATCAAATGTGAAAGGACCACTCACCTTCTTCTATTATTTTTAAAAAATAAATAAACTAAATGAGCATATACAGGGCTGTAATCGAACTCAACGTGATGTTCTTTTTTGAGTCATTTCTCATTTCTTAGTGACTGTGGTGTTTCTTCGCCGTGTTTTCGCCTTACATGATGCCCGTGCTACACAACCGCACCGCACTATACGCACATAGAAAAATGTAAATTTCCAGCCGGCAACGCAACTCGAACTGAACTTGCTCTTTCAGTACCGCCGGTGCCCACCCACTTCGATGTGGTTTCAGTGCCCCTCCCTGCCCCGCCCCCTTTGGCCCGCCTCCCAGCGACCACCACCCACCACCCACCACCCACCGCCCAACTCTCTCCTTGTCTTTGTCTTTCTGTGTGTTTTCAGGGGGGTTACGTCATTGAGGGACACGCAATGGCAAATGTTTGTATTTTTATTATTATCGTGTTATGCCATGTATTTGTTTGTTTGTTCGTTTGCTGGATTGCTGGATTGTTACCCAGTCGCGTCATAGAGTAGGGATCCCAAAAAGCGGCAGTGTGTGGGGGGAGGGGGTTTTGGTAGGAGAAGGACTCGTTCTTGAGGTGCGCCTGCCGCTGGCAGGGAAAACGCTCGTACGCACTTCCCCCGACTCTGCGATTTCGCGTATCTGCCGCTCTGGTGATAAAGTTTTTTCCCCAACAACCGCTGCTCGTACACAGAGCGAAAATATACACAATAATTGTCAAAAATGTTCTTTAAACATTAAGTGCGGCTTAGTCCTTCGCATGTTTAACTAAAAGCTTAGTTACAGCTTAAAATACTAAATCACTTGTGCATACATTTGATTTTGCCTTGTTTACTATTTACCACTTGAGCTACTATTAACATAGTTTTCTTTGCAAAAGTAGATGGGTATTTAACTATCAATAATAGTTACCCTTACGTAAAATCTTGCATATAAAAGTATATAACTGTACCAATTCTCTCCGATGTTCTATCTATAATTCCCAACTGGATATATCGATCCGTGCACCAAGAGCACCAAGTTACACTCTTTAAAGTTAAAACTTTAATTTAACATTTTCTGGAAAAAGTATTTAAAAATATTTTGAACTAGCTGGCATTCAAGTGCAACCCAGACTTTTAAAATGTATTAGACAAAACTCACTTAACTATAATTATAATTATAGTTACTAGAATTTAATTAATAATTAATTATAAATTACTATGATAAAATAATATATTAAGAATTCTTTATGGGTCAGGTAATTAAAAAATAGTTAATCAACCACAATCGATAGGTTGTGACCATTGTATTCTTTTTTATAGTTACATAACTATTTTTATAGTAATTTCGCTATTTCATTTGAATATTGTATTGGTCAAATTGACCAAAGAGTTATAAAATCATACCTTTAGCTTTACATTTACTAAAAAATGCTAGTCTTTTGCTCTGTTTTTTTACACATTTTTTTGGGTGGGTTTTAATATAAGAGTTCTTAGCAAACAAACATTGAACTTTGTTTGTCTAATTGTAGCAGTAAATGTGGATTGTGATAAATTGGCCATTTCCATCTGAATGAGTAAACACACAATTTGAGTTAAGAGGCGATATGTAAGGCCTTTTTCTCGCATTCAGACTGAAAGTCGATTTTAAGACTGCACATATCTCACATTTACCATAAAGACGAGAAAACATTGTTGTTTAGGTGCTAATTTTTGAAAAACACGCATATTAATTAATTGCCTCATTTTTGTTTATTGTGGTAGGATTTGAAAAAGTAATTTTTTTAGATTTGGAGAGAATACTTCTAAAGGTAAATCCATTTTACTTGAATTAATTTCTGGGAATATAATTCTAGAAGGTAAAATAAATCCATGGAATATAAATCGCTGAAAAGTAGGTTAAATGTGGATGAAAATTAGACTTTTTCTAAAGGTAAAGCCCATTTCACTTGATTTAATTTTTGGGAATATGATTCTAGAAGGAAAAAATAAACTTATGGAATATATATCGCTGAAAACATACGTTAAATGTAGATGGAAATGAGACTACTTATAAAGGTAAAACCCATTTTCCTTGATTTAATTTTTGGGAATATCATTCTAGAAGGTAAAATAAATCTATGGAATGTCTACCGCTGAAAACTAAAGTTAAATGTGGATGGAAATGAGACTTCTTCTAAGGCTGAAATCCATTTTACTTGATTTAATTTCTGGGAATATGATTCTAGAAGGTACAATAAATCTATGGAATGTTTACCGCTAAAAACTAAAGTTAAATGTGTATGGAAATGAGACTACTTCTAAAGGTAAAACCCATTTTCCTTGATTTAATTTTTGGGAATATAATTCTAGAAGGTAAAATAAATCTTTGGAATATATATCGCTGAAAAGTAGGTTAAATGTGGATGAAAATTAGACTTTTTCTAAAGGTAAAGCCCATTTCACTTGATTAAATTCTTGGGAATGGGATTCTAGAAGGAAAAAATAAACTTATGGAATATATATCGCTGAAAACATACGTTAAATGTACATGGAAATGAGACTACTTATAAAGGTAAAACCCATTTTCCTTGATTTAATTTTTGGAAATATCATTCTAGAAGGTAAAATAAATCTATGTAATGTCTCCCGCTGAAAACTAAAGTTAAATGTGGATGGAAATGAGACTTCTTCTAAGGCTGAAACCCATTTTACTTGATTTAATTTCTGGGAATATCATTCTAGAAGGTACAATAAATCTATGGAATGTTTACCGCTAAAAACTAAAGTTAAATGTGAATGGAAATGAGTCCAATTCTAAAGGTAAAACCCATTTCAAATGATCTAATTTCTGGGAATATCATTCTAGAAGGTAAAATAAACCTATGGAATATATATCGCTGAAAACTAAAGTTAAATGTGGATGGAAATGAGACTATTTCTATAGGTAAGACCCATTTAACTCGATTTAATTCTTGGGAATATCATTATAAAGGGTAAAACTAAACTTATGGAATATATACCGCTGAAAACTAAAGTCACATGTGGATGGAAATGTTTTCGAGTGGGGCCCATCTAGGGGGTGCTTCTACTTTCTGTTTTCGCTGTGTGCTAAAAAGCGGGGGGAAATTTATCGCTAACTGCTTGGCTGATTGTCCCAGTTCTTGTTCGACTTTCCCCGCTCCCCGGCGATTTGGATTTGGCCTCTTATCTAAGACCATTGCCAGCTTTTGGTAATTGTCGACGGCTTCTGCTGCTGCTGCTGCTGCTGCTGCAGGAATTGTGTCCACGGGTTTTCCATGGAGTTCAATTCTTCGGCCCCATTTTTCCGCTGGCATTCCATTTTTTTTCTTTTGGTTTTTGGTCCTCCGCTGCTGCTTAATTCTTCGCTCGTTTTTGTTGTAAGTTCTTGTAGCTTTTAACACGCACACAGAGGCGTCTCAACACGCACACCAACGAAGCGAGCGAGAGCGCGCGCGTGTATGTGTGTGCGTGGTGAAAAGCTTCGCGCTGCCTGCGCCTTCGTCATCGTTTCGTGTGGTGAGTTCGGCTGGCTGCCTGCATTTGTGTGCGTTATATAAGTCGGTTATGAGTCGCGAATCGAATGGCCGCACCCCCCCTCCCCCGGCCCCCCCGGGGATACCCCAGAACACCGAGCCGGAAACCCACCACGGCCCATTGAGAATGTTACCAAAAAAGTTCTCAGTTGTTGATAGCGCACACATATAGCCGCATTCCGTAGTCCGTAGTCCGTATTCCGTATTCTGTAGTCCGTTTGCCGTGGAGCGTGCAGAGCGCTTTCAGTCGCCGATTTGACCGCCAAACAAACGCAACGCAGCTCGGCTGGTTTTCCAAATAACGCCTTACACCCAAAAAAAAGGCCAAAACGCGCTCTCCGGTCCACAGAAATCAACAGCAACAACAGCAACAACAACAATAACAGCAAGAACAACAACCAACAATAACAAAATAAAGCAATTACATGTAGTTGGTTTGTTAGCCACTTTTTTTGCCAGTTCCCAAGCAAATAGTTGACATTTTTTTTGCGGTTAAACAGTACAACAAAAAAATTAAAATCATATATAAATAAAAACCAAAAAACAACAAACAAAAAGTAAGCAAAAGTGCGATAATTAAATGAAAACATTACGGACAAAGCAGCAATAATAGTTGTGCTAAAAGGAAATCAACAAAGGGATTAAGTGTTTATTTATATTTGTGTAGCATACTTTTGTGCGGCAGCCAAAGATTAATTTACACAAAAGGGATCCGCACACACACACACACACACACCCGCGAACACGCACACCAACAAGCGGCGAAAGAGACAGCAAGAGGGGGGGAGGGGGGCGACGAAGGTTACTTTCGCATTTATGCATATGCGATGTCTTTCGGTTTCGGTTGGGGTTTTCAGTTTTGGTTTCGGTTTTGGTTATGCTCACAAAACTTGACCCAAATTTACGTTTTGCGGTCCAGCAGCTGCCGCTAAAAAACACATATATACGGCCAGCGGGGGCGGAGAAAGTGGTGGGGAGGGGGGGGGGGGGGGGGGCGGCACCGACAGCGAGACAACGTGGAAGGATTATGTAAACAAAAATAGGTTTCCCCTGCCTTTGAGCTCGTGTCGCGACGCTCCGACTTAACCTCCAAGGACTCGGTTTCGGGTTGGCTGAATATCTGTATATCCGTCCATCTGTATCTTTATCTCTATCTTCATCTGTATCCCCATCTCCTGCCGTCAATGGCCGCAATCATCCGCACACAATCCGTTCGTAATCCGTAATCACCCATGCAGCTCTCACCTTGCGTGTCACCTCCTCGTTTTTAGCCATTGACGGCCAGCATTCACCACTTTCACCCGACTTTTTCCAGTGACAAAACGGAGCGCAGCGACCAAAACACGGCTACAAAATGCATTTTAATTTGCATCAATTACTTGATAATTGGCCACGGCCAAATCGGGCGCAAAAATCCCGGAATCGACACGAAAATAGCTGGATAAGATCTCGTTTGCAACCAAATTGGGCAATCTGTCGCGGCCAAATAGATGCAATCTGCATCTGCTGCCATTTGACGATCCGGAAAGTGGGGTATACGATTCCGAGTGCAGAGGCCCTTTCATTCATTCTATGTTTCTATATTTTGGCCAGGAATTTAGTGCCCATTTGGTATCTCTTTAACCAATTTAATTCAAAACCCTTTAAGATGTTTATCTGCAAGCTAAATTTATTGTCAACTCGTATGAATTCAGTTTGGCTTTTTTATTTTGTTCCTTCTTTATTTTATTTATTTGTTTTAAGGTGTTGAATTTGACTTACTTTAAGAAGGAGTTATAGTACCTATTACAAAGTTTTTCTTCTAAGCAAATTTGTATTAAAATTCACTTAGTTTGTGACTTGAATAGTTTAATTTACGATACAAATCGAGGGATTTTATATCAGGCTTAAATATTTTTTGCTTCGTCTTTTTATCTATGGCGGTTT
Source organism: Drosophila suzukii (assembly GCF_043229965.1). Taxonomy (NCBI): domain Eukaryota; kingdom Metazoa; phylum Arthropoda; class Insecta; order Diptera; family Drosophilidae; genus Drosophila; species Drosophila suzukii. The sequence goes on from NC_092084.1 coordinate 24,806,421, forward strand.
CGACTAAATTTCAAAATTAAAATAATACTTTTCAAAATAATATATTATGAATTTAATATATAATAATAATAAAACATTACGTTTTTGTATTTAATTCAAATATTTAATACGAAATTTTAAATGTAATATGCAGATATTTATTTTTACTAATCCATTTTTTATCAACATTTATCTATAAATATAAAAATTATTTTCCGGTAAATTATTTTTTTATCGTGGTATTTTAAGAAATATTTGTTTGTAGCACATTCATTCTTAATATTTAGGTAAATACACTTGTATATTTTTTATATTTCCAGTTAGTTAATTTATTTATTGCGCTGCTTGTGCTATTCATGATACATTTCAGTTAGACCGTGCCATGAATATTTCAATTTTGATAGCAGCACTTATTCGCCAGGACCTACTATGCCAATCACAGTTTCCTCCTAGGAATTCCACATTAAATGCTCTGAGGAATTTCCATTGCCGAGATGGCCTAATCCAATCGCCTTAAGGTAGGCACTGACATTTAGGCAATCCCCCGCCAAGTTGATTGCAATCCACCAGCCACCCACCTTCCTGGTGGCCCTCCTCGTCCTTCGCGGCTCCTCGAATCCTCGAATCCTCGAGTTGTGCATTGTTTGCATCGAGTCTTCGGCTTCATATTCGCCGGGGCGTTTTGTCCTTCATCCGTTTGGTTGGCAGTGGATGTAAAAATTAATTTACCACCTCCGCTGGTGATGCGGGGTGACGGCGCCGCCTCTGCGGGCTCCGCGTCTTCGGAACGACCCCTCTTTCTTCTGGCCAACTCAGTCTTCATTTACATTTTTACACAGCGAAAATATATCCTCAGTTTGCTGGGATGTTAGCCTTTCACAATCAAAGTATTTAAAGCCTTGGTTCAGTTTCCAGAAGCAGTTCCAAGAAATATTCTTTCAAATCAACCAAATGATAACCAACTTATTTATTTCTGGTATTTATCTAAACCTCATTCAGTTTAGAAAAATATTAAACAAGTAAACTCTATTCCTACAATCAATTTATATTATATCTAGTAATAACTAATTGTAAGTCTTGAAGAAATATTTATTTGGAACTGGTTGAGGTCCCTTGGGAAGGATACAGATCTTAGCCAAAACCAAGACTGTAGTAAGAATACTAAGAAAAACTTTTATCTTTACGGGCTTGGGCTCTGCATTGATCCTACAAATTCAAAGGAAAGTTTTATACGAGTATATACAGATATTCTGTTTTTCGACGCTTTAAGTTTTACGAAAATAGTTGCTAGCCAATTTAAACGAATTCTAAAGAAAAAACTAGGAAGTTTTTGTTGCTGAGTGTTGAAAAACGCTTAAGTTATTCGATTCGAATATAATGGACTTTTTTCTTTACTGGTTTGGGCTCTGCTTGAATCTTTAAATTTAAAGGAGAATTTTATATATAAAGGTTTTTTTCGGGTCTTGAAGTTTTAAGAAAATATTTGTTAGCAAACTTAATCAGATTCTAAAGAAAAACTAAAGAGTTTTTGTTGCTAAGTGTTGAAAAACGCTCAAGTTTTTGGACTCGAATATAATGGACTTTTTCCTTACTGGTTTGTGCTCTGCATTGATTCTTAAAATTCAAAGGAGAGTTATATATATATATAGATATTCTGTTTTTCGGGGCTTTAAGCTTTAAGAAAGTATTTCTTGGCAAACTTAATCAGATTCTAAAGAAAAAACTAAGGAGTTCTTGTTGCTAAGTGTTGAAAAACGCTTAAGTTTTTCGATTTGAATATAATGGACTTTTTTATTTACTGGTTTGGGCTCTGCTGATTCTTAAAACTCAAAGAGAGTTTTATACTTGAGTTTTAAGGAAATTTTTGTTAGCAAACTTAAGCGGAATCTAAAGAAATAACTAAGGATTTTTGTTGCTAGTGTTGAAAAACGTTTAAGTTATTCGATTTTCAGTTCCATAGAATTAAATGGAAATGTTTTTTTTCTGTGTAAACCAGCTTTCGGGTATCGTTTACAATCCATTTCATTCGAATAACTTTGCGCGTAGCTCCGTTCCATTCACCGCGTTCCGACCCCCCTTTTCCCTGCCCTGTATTTTCCACCCCGCACTTTTGCTGGCGAGTGTAGATGAGTGCGAGAAAAGTGTTGCATGCTCGCGGGCTAAACGCGAGATGAACACGCAACTGAAGGATAAAGGCGGTGGGTGGTGGAAGGAGAGGGGGTGTGGCCGAAGAAGGAGGCTGAAAGACAACAACAGCAAGAACAACAACTGCAGCAGGCAGCATAAAAAATAAGCACACACACACAGACAGAGACAAGGAGAGAGAGGGGAAGGACACATTCAGACAGATAAACGAGTCGAGTTACAAGCCAGGACTTTTTTGGGCCAGAGAGAGAGGGAGAGAGAGGGAGAGCGAGGGGGGGCTGAGATAGCAAGGACCTCTATCTGCATCCCTGTCTACCTAGTGCCGTCTCGCTCGTTGGCACTGCATTAGCAGCCAGCTGTGAACGAAATAAACGTAAAAATATTTTTAGTGTGAACAAATTTCAGCTCGTCGCTCGTTGTAAAAGGCAACACAGAATGAAACTGAAACACTGCGACAAACGCACACACACGCAGCAGCACACCTGACATGATAACACACACCTACACACCCACACCCCCACACACACAGATACAACGAGCTGTGTTTAGTTAGCAAATGCCAATGGCTCATGGAGAGAGAGCAGTAGCGAGATAGTGAATTAGAAAGAGAGAGAGCAAAGCAGAGGCCGTTTGTAGGTGTGGGTGTCTCCCTCGGTGTGTTTTCGTGTTCGGTGTGTGTGCGACAGTTTTGTAAACAAACAAAGTCAAAAGCAACAAGAGTTTCGCCCGACTTGAACGAAGATATTGGAGGGCCTCTCTGCAGCCAGCTAGGCTTTACATAATTGTGCCCTCCCCCACGGCAAATGAGTTCATTAAAAGCGAAAGCAGGTGACCCCATTACCCCAAGTAATTTCACATATTTGCCGTTCCCCGAACGGTATTGAAGACATTTGCAGTTTTTAGTATGAAGACATAAGAACTTACATAGCTCTATTATTATAACATACATTATATATAATATATGCATAATGACATATGATAAAAGGGTGGTTAAAGGCAAAATACCGAATGATGTTGAAGACATTTGCAGTTTTTAGCATGAAGACATTAGGGGACCTTATTAGATCTCACAGAACTCTATTATTATAACATATTTTATAATATTAAATGCATAATGACATATAATAAAAGGGTTGTTAAAAGCAAAATGCCACGTAGTGATTAGCAGAAAGACATTATTAAAGCACGCTAGACCTCACAGAATTCCATTAAAAGAGCTAATTAAATGAATATTTCGTATTACCAAGAAATGGTATTAATGATATCGCCAATTTCCCAAGCACTAGGGGCCTTTTTAGATCTTCAAGAATTCAATTTATTATAAAAGAATTCTATTCCTAATTCCACACAATAATGATTTCGCTAATTTCCTAAGCATTAGGGGACCTTACTCCATCTTATAGAACTCTATTATTATAACAGAATTATATGCATAGTGCCATATAATAAAAGGTTAATGAAAGGCAAAAAACTGTATTTGTTATAACAGAAAATATACATAACTTCAAAAATTAACAAGGGAGAACGCTATAGTCGAGTACCTCGACTATCAGATACCCGTTACTCAGCTAAATGGAGATATGCAAGCAGCAAAGCGAGATTAAAATGCGCCACCTACCGGCGGTATACAGATTTAAGCGTTATGGGCGTTAGAGTGGGCGTGGCAAACTTTTTTTTGGGTCAATCGATAGGTATTGACGACACCAATACATTTCAGTTAAAAATTTTTATCTAGCATGAAAATTGTGGGCGTCACAGGGTTTTGCGGTTTGTGGGCGTTAAAGTGGGCGTGGCAAACTTTTTTTTGGGTCAATCGATAGGTATTGATGAGAACATTACATTTCAGTTAAAATTTTCTATCTAGCATCAAAACTGTAGGAGCCACAGTTTTGGGCGGTTTGTGGGCGTTAGAGTGGGCGTGGCAGTCTACTGAAACAAACTTGCGCTGCGTAGGAAGCTTAGGAATCTGCACGCCAAATCTCAATAGCCTAGCTCCCATAGTTTCCGAGATCTCAGCGTTCATCCGGACAGACGGACAGACGGACAGACGGACATGGCTAGATCGACTCGGCTAGTGATCCTGATCAAGAATATATATACTTTATGGGGTCGGAAACGCTTCCTTCTGCCTGTTACATACTTTCCGACGACTCTAGTATACCCTTTTACTCTACGAGTAACGGGTATAAAAAGGTTTATTAAAAGCAAAGAACTTTGCAGTTATGAGCAGTAAAGCACGCTAGACCCTACAGAATTATATTAAATGAACCAATTCAAAGCAAGTTCAAATAATTTGTGTTTCCAAGAAATGGTGCTAATGATTTCGCTAATTTCCAAAGCATTAGGGGCCCTCATTAGATCTTATGAACTCTGTTTATTACAAAAGAGTTCTATGAATAAATTCCTTGTAATAAAAAACTTCACATAAGAAAAGCTTGATAGAACTTACAGAATTCTATTAAAATAACTAATTTAAAGAAAAGTAGGCAATGGAATGTTCAAATATAGTGTGTTACAAAGAAATGGTATTACTGATTACGCTTATTTCCTAAGCATTTCCTGTTAATATGATTGTTAATTTAGATTAACTAAACTTTCTAATAAAAATTGAAGAGAAACAAGTAAAAATAAAAATAATTAAATATGTTGAAATGTGAAGAAGGCCTCCCTTGCTGGGAATCATATATACTTATTTATTCTGAATTGCCCCCCATTTCAATGTTCTTATAAGCCAAATGGAATGGAAAATATGCCATATTGACTTAAACTTTAGTTCAATATTCGTTAAATTAAGTTCAATGGAACTAAATCAAGGAGATTTTATTAAGGGTTAAAAAAAAGTCCCACAAGGTGAAAATGAAATAAAAGTTTATAAGAAAGTAAGTAAATAATAGTCTTTGGCTGTTTCTCAGAGCAAAAGTATTACTTTCGTGAGAAAAATATGCGCCTTTCGAGATATTACTAAAACACTTTATTTTGGTTTTGAAAAGACTTCTATTTTTGTTAAGTACTTTTACTCGCAGCAAAATCTATAAAAGTATATGAGTGATTTTAACTTCTAAATTGTATAAATAAAAGTCTTTGAAAAATTGTTGTTTTGAAAAGTCAATGATACCTGCTATGAAAGACTTTTAAAATTGAAATAAAAAAAACTTGTAGTGAAGACTGAATACAAATTTTAAAAATAGTTATTTGAAACTTTTATAATAAAAATAAAAAAATAATCGATAAAAATAACTTTTACCTTTTACCCGTTACGGCCCCTGATAAAATCGTATTAACTGATTTTTTTTTGTGACTTTCCCAACTGTTGAAGGTAAACTGCAAGAGTAGAGTTTAATGGCACAGTTGAAGCACTCGAGCTGAGACCGAGATGGTATACGATTTCACGATCAAACTCTGTTCCTCCAAGTTACTTTTGGTTGGATTCGCCACTTGTTCGAACAACAAATTGAGTTTCGAGTTCCCGGGAAGGGATAAGCTCGGATTGCTGCCGATGAACAGCAGTTCCGTCACGTTCCGCAGCTCCTGACTTCCCCTCGGGGATTGAATGTTTTTGATTCCGTTTCTGCACTTGATGCGAGCGTTTTGCATGCGACATCTCGGTGGGACTGCATCTGAAATTAACAGAATTTATTTCATTGCATACAGCTGCCCCTGCCCCTGCCCCTTTCCTTTCACCATTTTCCCAGGGGGGGGAGAAAAAATAAAAAAATACAATGGCAACTTATTTTTATGCCATTCGCGTCAACCGCAGAAGGCAACACAGAGAAACGCCCCCACAGCCCACAGCCCACATCCACCCCCTTTGGCACACACAGGGTTAAGTTTTTTATGCGCTTTTGTTTGCATCCTCTGCAGCGGACCACGCCCCCTTCGCCCGCCCCTGCTACACGGGTTTTTTTGTTACCGACTGTCATGAAAAGTTCGAGTCGAGAGTTGACCTGAAAAGTGTCGCTCTGTGTATTTTTATGCCTTTCTACCCCCTCCCCCCCCCTCCTTCGGTGCTGTGTGCTTTCTCTGCCACGCCCCCCTTTCGCCACGCCCCTGGCCTCGTTATAATCATCGACGTGATGGCCATAGTTCGACTGGGTTGTCTGGAAAATCACTAATTGAACATCGCCAAAAACTGAAAATAGTTTTTAATCAAAAAACGGGACATGGGGGACTATCGATAAGTTTGATGGATGAGTCTCGAGGGGCAAAACAAAATTCAACTCGGCTTGAAGTATCCTTGGGATAAGATCACTTCACACTCCTTTTGAGCTCTGCTCACAAACTTTCTAGTCGAGAAAAACTGCGGCAAACTTTTCATAAACTGTCTACGTCAGATATTGGGACAGAAAAAAAAGGAATCTATAAATATAAATACACAATATACACATATATAGATTTAATATCTGCAAATATCTTGTGAACTATGCTCCCTTACTTTTTCCTTTCTTCGCATTTAATTTTTTTTTATAGGGAAATTATAGAGCATATTAAAATACTTATGGCAAAGTTTTGAATACCCAAAACCAAAGCAACAACAAAAAATTGCAAAGTAAAACGAACTTGAGCAACAAAAAAGTTTGCCACTAAAAAGCAATAGCAGTCAAGTGCAACAACAACAACAGGAACAACAACAAGAACAGCAACTAGGGGAGCCGCAACAACAACAACATGGGAAAAAAGAGCTCCAAGTTGAAACAGGATACCATTGATCGCTTAACAACGGACACATACTGTAAGTAAATCGAAAGTTCTATAATATTCCCAATCAAATGGTGCAGTGCGTTTCAGCAGATGTCAGATATTTAAGTTGATAGGTATCAATTCGATTGTCAACATGTTTAGAATACAAAAGAATATGAATTTGTAAAGGGATTATCTACACTTATACGGGTTTAAAGAAAATTCAGACAAAAACTCATAACGATTAATCCTTTGGAACTAAAGAATTCGCGTTCTTTAGCTAAATACCTCTGCATACCTAAACATTAAACTTGGAACTTTTCAAGCGATTGTCTGGGAATGATCCTTTTCCAAAAAAGGTTTTGCGGTGGAAACGATTTCACATCCGAATTTTCAATCTTTATTTTATTTCTACTCATAAAAAACGAAATATTTTGTTGCTAAACGAAGGATTTTTTTAATTTTTCAAGTTAGTAGATTTGCACTTCGTTCAGAGACAAGATTATTGAACAAACTAAGTAAATCTCTTTTATAAATCGCATAAACCGTTCTATAGCAATAGGATCCACCGCAGAGCACTTGAAATTTTATTTTTTTAATTTGAAAGGCTTAATTTTTTGAGCTTTATTGTTTTTCTTACTTTAAGACATTTTTTAACTGAGGCATTACAATCACAAGTCCCACATATATCATATATTTACCTATATTCTACTTATATAAAACTAAAAACCTTTTCGCTGAACAATGGTTTTTTATTTTTTTTTAATTAGTATTTGTACACTCTAATACAAATGTTTAAGTTTCTTCGTTCAGAGACAAGATAGTAAAACAAACGAACTAAGACTTTTACATATTTTTTAATTCGGATTAGCCGTTCCTCAGGAATCGGATCCACCGCAGAGCACTTGAAATTTAATTTTTTTAATTTAAAAGGCTTAATATTTTGAGTTTATATTACTTTTGTTCAATTAAGACATTCTTGAACAAGTCCCACATAAATCACATTTACCATACATTCCCCTATTTGTAGCACACGAGATTTTAAATTAATCAAAGGGTCCGTAGACTGGCTTACAAATTTTCACACACATCCCCTGATGACCCGACCCCAGCTCCCTTAATAAACACTATATCAATTCCAGATCCACCTTGTTTTATTATTTTTCCATCCACTGCCCCCGCCCTTCGATGTACCTTGTAATAATTCCATTTCCTTATTTATTTGTTTGTTTTGCCCGGGCATTTATGCGAGGCAGCTCCCATGGCCTTTCGCCTTTGCCCCAGCTCATTTCCCATTTCAGCCCGATTGGAATTTTCCCATTTTGATTTGTTTTTGTTTTCGTTTGCCGAGCATCAATCAAAGTACGGAAAGGTGCAGACATTTTCCGCGGCACAAACCCTGCCCGTCCATATGTCTGTCCATATGTATCTGCCATCCAGAGAGATGCATAATTCAAAAGTGTTTTCCCCGCGAACTTGTTCATCAGGCCAACTGACTCACTGACTCATCCGTCAAGGGCGAATGGCAATAAAGTGGCCCCATCTGAGCCCGATTCGATTGAGAAACTCGGGATTAGCCAGCTCAAGTTCGCTGCATAAATGGAGTGCGAAGGATCCTGTCCTTCGGCCATTGCGTCCCAGTTCCCCATCCCAACCGCTTCTCAAATCTGGCGAGGCACTTGACATTTATGGTTTAATTTTATCGCTTTTCCCTGTAGCCACTTTTCCTGCTACTTTGTTATAAATTGACATGTTATTGTTGCTGAAACTGACAGCTGCAGTTATTGCTTCTTTTGAGTTGAGTTTGGCTAAAATCGGTGGGGTTTTGTGCATTTTTCGTTGCTGTAACCGTAATGAAAGTGCCACAATGGTTCATCAAATGTGTAATAATAGCTGTAAAAATAAATGCAGATTGATATTTTTTTATGGTATGTAATGCACCTTAAGATACAATCGGCACTTAAATAAGCCACTGCAAAAGTTCAGCATTAAAACCAAATATTCTAGACTAATTTAGCCTCTTTGACGCCAAAAAAATGTATTTTGGTAAACTAGTCTTCTGTGAGTTACTTTTTTAATTTATTTATTTAAATTTTGATTTTAAAGCGGAAAAAAATAACCTCAATGGTAACCAATCGGGTTATTTTATATCAACTTCGGTCCCTTATGTTACCATATCATATGGATATTTTCGAACATATCAATTTGGTATTTTTTTTACCCGATTGATACATGTACATTGATACATATCAAATTTTCTAAAAAATTTGGCATTTGTAATACCCCTGTGGTATTTTTTCATATCAAACTGATATTCTTTCATATCAAGTCTACAGTTTATATGAGAGTCATACCGATTTGTCAAGAATTCATATCAATATGATACGGCTACATGTCAACATTTATAATTGATATGATTTTGTATATATCAATATATATATATCATATCAATGAGTTCGTATTATTTTGATATTAAAGTATGTATGTGTGAAAGTTGAGGAGACAATATCAAACGGGTATTGTTCCGTTTTTTCTCTGTATAGCTATACGTACTGGCCCTTAAGTTAAAAGGGGGTTATTACACTGATTTTAAATTCTTAATTGTAGTTGTCATTAATAATTAATATTAACCACTAAATATGTCTCATTTAAGTTATTAATATTTGTGTGGGACAAGCGGCATCTGGTTTTTAATAGCCACCCTTCTTAGTTAGTTCACAGAGAGAAATATTCAAGTACATGGTTCTTGAATTGGGAAGATTCGTTCTTAAGACAGTGTAAGTATATTTTGGTATCAATGTTCTCGATATTACAAAGAAATGGTGGGAAGAAAAAAGTTAAATTGAGTTTACTTAACAACTTTTTGACTGGACCTATAGTTTTTTTGTTGAGATGTACAATGATTCGAGCAAAATGAAAACATTTTCTACTTCATAAATTTCGTTATATTTTTAAGAACATTTTCAACTCAAATGAGAACGTCAGAATTTTCCCCGTGTTCCAATATCATCCTTCAAGCTGTACTGCTTTTAGAACTGCGTTTTAAGTTAACGTTACGTGTAATAGAGCTATTTTGAGCTGGGTTCAACGACGCTGTCCCTCTACCCGGCCAATTCTAACATTAATTGTATGCTTTGTTGCTCCGTTTTACCTTTACCGCTGGTAGTTACCTTTACCTTTGCATTTACCCCAACCGTTTGTGGTTACCTGTTGTTGTGGCGCATACAATGTGTTGCGTTAACCGTTACTATTAGTTACACCCTTATTTTACGACCCCCTCCCCCCAGTTTTCCCCCGTTTCTGGCTTGTATCTGCGGCAGGAACTTCTTTTTCATCTGCTCCTTTTACTGCCAAGCAGGACATTACATTTACTTAGCTGGTTCTGGTTTTGCCTCTTTTTGTTTTGGCCATTTGGGCTCCTTAAAAATGCAAGTCAGAAACTTTTCGAGCCCAAAACTTTGTGACTAATTGCTTTCGTTTTTTCCTCCCTGTATTTTCTTATTCTGTGGTCCGCACCGGGGTCATGGGTTAACCGGAGGGGGGGGAATCGCAGCAGGGCAGGGCGTATAAATAATTACCGTTGGGCATTTGCGGGCACCTGGCCAAAAGGAGAGGGCCAAAGAAAAGTGTTGACAGATTGCTGCCAAAGTTTTCACCGTTTTTTAATGGCTTTTCCTTGGAGTTGTTTGTCTTGGCCCTGCTGAAATGGAATTCATTGGGCGCTGCTTAAATATGCAGCTCTATAATTGTAATCCTCATGCCCCCAAATGCTGCAATCTCCTCCAAAACCCCCCCATTTTGCACCCCTTAGGCCCATTGTATGTATATGCAACAGCTGCTGCTTGGCCGGGATTTGCTTGTACAAGCAAAACAAATGAATCAACTGAGGACTCAATTTATTGCCAACGGGTCGTATGAACAATTTCTGCCGGCATGGGTCAATATTTGTCCTGTCCATTGACATGCCAATCAATTGGACATTAAACTAACCCCAGCCCCCATCGCCTTAACCCTCTGCCGCAGTAAACTGGCCCACAATGGAATAAATAAATAAACAGCCAGAAATTTGATTAGGACAGGCAAGGGATGGAAAATGCAAATTCCCCAGTGCGTTTAGGCCACACACCCACCCATTGAGTCTCGATTCAGGGCCCAGTCCAGCGATGCCTTAGCCAAGTTAAAAGGCAGGACATATTGTGATGAGTTTTTGTACTTTGTGCCAGCAGAGTATTATTTTTCTTTAACTTAAATGCTAGTTGAGAATTTTGTACGAGTTCCATGCAATGAGATCTTTAAGATTTTGATCATTACTTCTTCTGCTGTTCCAAAGAATCTTTAGGTTTTTAAAAGATACAGCATTTATAACATATTTTTGGTGGAAGAAAACATGACAAGCACGAAACTGAAGTGTAATAATTTGCCATTCGCATACTCTGCTCTGATTTGGAAGACTAAGAATCTGCAGCCCCTTGGCACCATTTTAACTTTTTTACGACTTTTTAAATATTCATATAAACATTAATCAAGGTAGCAACTGTGAGATTACACATTGTTCCTTTTATCTTAACAGGCCAATTTTAGTACTAAAGAACTGGTTATTTCAAAGATGATAATAGGAAATTTTGTCTAAAAACTTATTTTTGATAAAAGGAGAGAAACTCAATATCACCTAAGGATTGAAAAACAATAAGATGTGTAGATTAATTCAAAACTTCATTACGAGCTCAACAAAGTAGGCATTTCATATTTGGTTAACTTGTTTCAGGGTCAATGGTTTCAAAATATATTTTCTGGAATATTTAAGACAATCTAAAGTTAACAATTTATATAACTTTTCGACTGAATTCACCACATTAAAATGTTTCTCAATTTTTATACAGATAATAAGGTCTTACATTCCAATTTCTTTTGTAAAGCTGTCGGAAAAATGTTTCCTAGTTATTAATAATTTTATTCTTTTTACGAGTTTTCTTAGATGAGACTAATAATTATCATATCTAATATCAGGTATTTTCAATAAATTTGTTGTATTATTTTTGACAAAGTGCATTTTTTCTGAGTAAAATTATTCTTCATGTCTTGGTTCTAATCTGCGAATGTTGCGAATACTGTCTCGTCTACAGAAAAATTAAATGGAGCCAAGCATATGGTTTATAAAACAGTCAAATCGTTGATGTCTTCATCAAATGAATTCAGTTGTCCTTTTCCCAGTTATATACTGATAAAAAAAAGAACAATGTTGTGTTATGTTTATTGACTTTAAAATACTTCTCTAAACTTCACATAATGAGTCTTCATAAACTTAATTCTAGTGTGTTTCTTCAAATCATCCAATTGTCATATTTATTAAGAGCTAAAATTTTTTATATTATATTCGATTGCTCATTTTTGGTGCGAATTATTTAAATAACTAAACCGATTTCATAATTTCTGACTGCTTTGTGTACGCGTTAAGAGTGTAAGTCCTTTGAATTGTAAAATTTTGAACAATTAATTAAATCAGACAAAAGAATAAACCATGATTAGCGGAAAATACGATCAAAGAGATTTGAAAAGATAGCGATACGACCAGCATTAAATAGTTATAATTCTTTTTTGTTTCATTGCATATAAAATTTGATGGCAATTGGATGCATATTTTATTTTAGTCCTGCCGAATGAAAAAAGGACGAAAAGACAATGCAATTGAACGGCTGAAAATATGAAAAATGGAATTTATAAAACACTATCAGTTCAGCCATCGTGAAATTGGTATTTAAAATATTTGTATGCTGACAGTGGACAATGTTCGGCGGAAAATGGGGGGAAAACAGGAAAAGCCACCGGTTCCATGGGTTCCTCAAAATGCCACCCATGAATATGTTATACACGGTCATCAATCGATTGGGGATACTCCCCCGCCCGTATCCTTTACAAAGGTGAGCCTGTCCCCATCGTGACATCCTTCGATGCTGATCCCCAATCTTTTCCATCCCAACTTGAGCTGCCAGAGTGACTCTTGCCATTCGCATGACAATGCAATTCGGGCTGTGGAACTGATGGCAACAAGTCGTATGAGCAATATGCGCTTTATTTACAATCAATACAGGCGAACAAGAGGCACACACACAAAAAGTGGGGGGGCACACACAATGCTGTCCGTAAATGCCGTTATATTTTTACATGCCACACGTCAATAATGCGAAAAAGGAAGGGTCTGTCTGTCTGCCAGGCTGTCTGCCTGTCCCTTAGCCAGGCTATCGATTACCAATCAATTCTGCTCCTGGCGCTGGCTGTGCCAATTGTTGACTCCATTGGATTGACATACCCCGCGGGATAAGGACTACAAATAATGGATCTGTGGATCTCGGAATGGGGTACGAGTCGGGGGATGGGCCCACGAAGCGCTTTTCCTTTTGCGGCTAATTAAAATGCAAATGCTGCAGCGATTTCTTTGCCAGTCGACTAATCAAAATGAAAAATGATATCCAAGTGGGGAAAAAATATGCGAAAGATTTGGTGGGGCTTGCACAATGAGAAATAAGAAATTCACTTAGTTTGGCAAACAATTGTGGTTAGACATTACCTTAAGAATTGAAATTAAATTTTTTTAAATTAAAAGGCACATTCTACATAGGAGAATTTTAAAGTACTTGTGCACCATATGTGAAAAATTATTCTTGTGACTAAAAGTATGCCATACATTTCTTCTTTTAAACGGCTTGGCACAAAATCAAAGTGTATGTCGGTTAACCTAGCCTTCCCCTCTATTATTTTATCTCTTCCAAAAGAGTTGATTAAGTTTCGATAACAATTCGATAAAATGTTAATGACAAGCCCCTGTTCTTGTCGATGACATGTCGATTACAAATTGATAAATTAATCATGCAAGACAGCCAAGGACATGCCCATGTTAATTTCATCAATCATTTGAATGAAAATTAATGCATGATTCATCAAAAAGAACGAAAATGTTACTAAAATACATACTAAAAGTATGCCATACATTTCTTCTTTGAAATGGTTCTGGCACGAAATCAAAGTGTATTTCGGTTAACCGACTCTTGCCCTCTCTAATTTTATCTCTTCGAAAAAAGTTGATAACATTTCGATAACAATTCGATAAAATGTTGATGACAAACCCATGTTTTTATCGATGACATGTCGATTAAAAATTAATGAATTAGGCATGCATGACAGCCAAGGACATGCCCAAGTTAATTTCATAAATCAATTGAACGAAAATTAATGAATGATTCATCAAAAACAACGAAGTTTTTTGGTACTGCAGGGTAGCTATATAGAAGTTTCACAAACAGGTGTGGCGATTTTTCAGTGCATTTTCCTCAGTGTATGTGGCTGGGGCGCTAGATGATATATGAACCACAGTGCCATGAATAATGCGAGTGGCCGCTGCAGATAACTGGCAGCCATCGAGTCAATAGCCCGTCTCCAGCTCCGGTTCCAATTCTCCAGTTCCCCGGGGGGTGTTACTGGCCCCTTGGCCATGCCACCCCCTCCTCCCCCTTTTTTCGCCACCCAAATTGCCGGCCATTGACCACGCAGCACCCCCTCAAAAGCAATTCCAATGTGTGTAATTTTGCGTGAATTTATGTTTTCATTTTCATTTTTTCCCAATGCCTGCTGCTCCGGCTGCTCCTGGTCAGGGAACATGTGCGCCATTCACACGCCGAGGAGTCAGTCCAGGACCTGGGATCAGGATATGGCCCTGGTCAGGTTGGACATGGGCATGGGCATGGACAGGGGCTGGGGGCTTGGACCTCCCAAGGGGGAGCACCGTTTAAACGTTTGGTAAACGGCCATTAGGCCAACGGCAATGGCCAAACAAAATGAAAAAAGAAAACAGAACATTTTATGCCAGCAAAACAAAGAAAATTTCTATATGCATGAGTGGCGGGGAGAAAGTGACTGGGGGAGGAGGCGGAGAAAGCGGCGGCGGAGGGGGAGGGGGAGGAGGAGGTCCAGATGAAGCCCAGGGCGTGGTCGAAAGACAATGAAAGATAATTCAGGACTCGAACCGAATGAGTTCAACATTTGCATATGCGAGTGGAGCGGGAGTAGATAGAAATGGATAATGAAGAGGTCATTCCGGGAATTTCCCTGACCCCTTTCACCAACCCAACCAACCCAACCACCCCTTGCCGAACGCCAATCAATAATATATGAATAATTTATCATCGGTGATTTCATTAGTTGTGTGGCAAAGAACGAATTGATTTAGAAGCCATCAGTGCCAACTAAGTTGTGTGTAAACCCTCGAGCTATAATTATTTTCGACTGCGAGGCCAGAAACCCTCTTCGGCGATCGTCTTTAATAATGTATCAAGCTGTCCACAATGGGCTATTTTCGGTATTAAATGTGTAATTTAACAAAACCCAAATTCAACTGAATCTAAATTAATTGCTAACATTACCTTTAAGATACATTTCATTCTAATGACTAATGACTAAATGACTCAAGCTTAGATTTCGACTTCGATTGCCATGAGTTATGGACATTAATGCTTGAAAACTTACGCAAGCATCCTTTACTGA
Organism: Drosophila suzukii; assembly: GCF_043229965.1. Taxonomy (NCBI): domain Eukaryota; kingdom Metazoa; phylum Arthropoda; class Insecta; order Diptera; family Drosophilidae; genus Drosophila; species Drosophila suzukii. The sequence continues at coordinate 24,821,757 of NC_092084.1, forward strand.
ACTATGTTCAAATTAGATATAAATTATTTCATTCATAATAAATGAGCAATATTGTTTCCAGCCCCTAAAAGATAGATTTTAGCTAAACCATTGGTAGATTGGGACTGAATTTGCTATTTACAAAGACCCTTCCATCGTCAGTAGGCCTTTGCCACTCCATGGATTTAATGGTAGCTCTTGTGTAAATAAACAATTGGCCAAATAAGCCATTGTTATTGTCAGCTGTTTGGCAACTCTGAAACGCACTGTACCATTTTAATGGTAATGGTTCAACACAGCCCACATGAGTTTGTGCTCAATTGAACATTTTACCATATACCCCGCCCCCAGACCAACTCAAAATAATTCACTCGCACCTTGTAAATATTTCAAATACCGCATAAAAATTTAATCCACTTCGATTTTCTGTTTGTTTTCCATTGCAGTCACAGAGAAAGAAATACGTCAATGGTGAGTGGGCGTGGGCTGGCAAAAATGTCTGCGAATTAACTGAATATGTATCAATTCTTTTTGGCCAACCATATTTTCGGCAATTCGGCAGGCACAAAGGATTCCTGAAAGACTGTCCCAACGGCCTGCTCACAGAGCAAGTAAGTATCGAATGTGGATGGGGATGCCATATAATGTGAGGATATATGAAGATATATGGGCTTTAAGTCTTTAAGTGCCTGCTGTGTGTGCTTGTACTCCACCTGAGCGTGGCCAATTCATTTAAGTCAAACGGTTAATTAAGTTAATTTTCCGCCTGGCACCCAACTCCCCTCGCGATTTATGTTTGCTAATTCCACGACAGCAGCCACATCAGACATGGATGGATCCTCCCCCCCCCCCAGGAAGATACAAATGGGGGTGGGGCGGGTGGCCAAATGTGTTGACGACCCCGACTGCTAATGACATTGCCTTTGTAGATGTTGATGTTGCTGCTGTCGTCGTCGGCTGTTTGTTGATAATGAAGTTTATTAATGCGAGCATTATTCAAACACGAACCCAGCTCCGCCGACATATGTGCCACGCCCCTAATTGATTCATCTGCATTTGTCTTTTGCCACCCTCTCTCTTGCTTTCTCCCCTTCCCGCTTTCTCCAGGGCTTCATCAAAATCTACAAACAATTCTTTCCGCAAGGCGATCCCAGTAAATTCGCATCGCTCGTCTTTCGTGTCTTCGATGAGAACAATGTGAGTATGCCCAACTATTTGAACCGCCCTCTCCCAAAAAAAAGGGGCTGGCCACGCCCCTACACAATGATTTCCATTCCCCAATCCATAAAATAGTTAGTTCAAACAATGAAAATATATAATCTTCAATTTCATTTATTAGCCAATGTGAAATGATTTTTTCCAAAACGAAAGTGTATAGTTTCCATTCCCCAATCTACTATATAAAAAAATCAGTTCAAACAATTTACAATGTTAATGTTATATATAGCCTTCAATAATTAAATGTATTTCATTTTATTAGCCAATGGAAAATGTTTTTTTTTAAAAGTGAAAATGTTCCATTCCCTAACCTACTATACAAAATATTCAGTTCAAGCAATTTACAATACTAAGTTTACTAACCAATAAAAACATATAGTCTTCGATAGATAAATGTATTTGATATTATGAGCCAATGGAAAATGTTTTTTTTCAAAAGTGAAAATGTATACTTTCATTTCCATAATCTACTACACAAAATAGTCAGTTCAAGCAATTTACAATGTTAAGTTTACTAACCAATGGAAATATATAGTCTTCAATAATGAAATGAATTTTATTTTATTAGCCCGTGAGAAATGGAAATGTATTTTTTTTGTGTGTACCGCAGTTAAAATGGAACTAAGAAATTCTCAAAGAATGTTTAAATGCTTGCCTCCATAAATTTGTATACAATTTGTTGTGTAAACTAAAGCATCGTTTTTAAAAAGCAAGAAAATATTTTTTGAATAGTTGATTTTTCTCAACAATACTGCTGAAAATTTCCTATTTAGCAAGAGAATTTTATTTACCAAAGAAGAAATACAATAAAATGAATATTTACATAAGTATTCATAGATTGTATATGTTAATTTTGTTTTGCTTTTTGTTTTTTCTAACAAAAGAGTTGGGTTAACCTTCTTGTGGCCGTGCTGACGTTGGCTGAAAATCTGAGACGGCCACAAATAAACTGATTTCAGCAGGTTAATGTCCTGCTCTCACCGCCGCCGCCCAGTTTATGGGATTTATGGGATGGGTGATCATAAATTTTGGGTGCTTTTGTTGTTCTTCGTTTTTATTATTTATGGCCCATGGGCGTGGCCCGCCCCCTTCTGCCACCCCGCCACCACAAAATGTCAACTGTCTGATGTCTGCACTGATTTGCTTTCTTTGTCTCGCTGCGCGTGTGTGTCTCCCTCTGTGTGTGTGCGTGCTTTCTCCTCCCCCTCTCCCTCTCCCTTTCTCTTTTCTCTCTCGTCCTCCCCTGCCCGTTTCCGTTTCCGTTTTAATGGGTCCTCAGGATGGCTCCATCGAGTTTGAGGAGTTCATACGCGCCTTATCCGTCACATCGAAGGGCAACCTGGACGAAAAACTGCAGTGTAAGTGGTGCCATGTTTTCCAGAAAAGACCTTAAAACGTCTCTAGCAAAAAGCCCAGCAATCGATAAGTAATTTTATTATTTTCTTGCCACTATTATTCATGCCTCGGCCACAGGGGCCTTCCGTCTGTACGATGTGGACAACGATGGCTACATAACGCGGGAGGAGATGTACAACATAGTGGACGCGATCTATCAGATGGTGGTAAGTGAGCTGGAGAAAGGACCTTTAGTGCCATGTTACCTTATATATTATATTATATATGTAACAATACTTTCATCTCATTCCTTTTAAACCCCCTCTAAAACACAGGGACAGCAGCCGCAATCGGAGGACGAGAACACGCCGCAGAAACGAGTGGACAAGATCTTCGATCAAATGGATAAAAACCACGATGGCAAATTAACATTAGAAGAATTTCGTGAGGGTAGTAAAGCTGATCCACGTATAGTTCAGGCGTTAAGTTTAGGTGGTGGTTAAACCGATTAACAATGGCCGTTTACCGATAACAGACCCAATTCCAATTCCACAGAAACCAAGCGCGCAATAAAAAGAAATCCGATACTGATACTGAAATTTGATCAAAACCCGCTAAAAAACAAACAGAAAACAGAAACCGCAAAGTAAAAGTAAAAGAAAATTAGAGGGGAGGAGGAGGAGGACGGCACGGTGCCACGCCCCTTCCCTTCGTTTGCATTCGCTTCTTCACTATTCACTTTCTCTTCTCTCTACGCTTTTCTCAATTCTCAATTCCCGATTCTCGATTCTCCGCGCGTCGCTTGCGACACTGAAGATGATAATAATTTTTTGATATATGCATAAAGTATAACTAAACGAGATGGAAAACCAAATAAACGAACCGAAATCGAAAACGAATCGAAAATGAAATTAATTTTTAAATATACACCAAAATATAAATATATAGGAAATCATGGCGTAGTCAGAGCGCAGTTCATAGGAATAATGGAAAAACCAAAAAAGGAGAAAAATAAATAAACTTATACTAATTTTAAATAAAATCGGAAGGCGGGAAGGCGCAAATCAATTTTTGAAGCATACACCAATTACGAGTAAACTAATTAAACCTACGAATAAATCAGCATAATTATACTATACAATTAAACGATACATTTAGAGCCGAACTAAGCCTACGAATCAATTGCGCAGCCTTCGAAGCAAAGCTAATGATAAGGCGAGTAATCTAAACTCGATCCAAGTCAGCTAAATCCACTCACGACAGCCAACAGCAGCCACTTAACCCACACTAAATATATGAATACATATAGATACATGTATGAATCCGAGAAGTGGCCGCAGACAGGACGAACAGAGTCTAGAGTTCAGAGTTTAGAGGGGGGTCAAACAGAGGGGTTGCCAAAATAAAATCACCAGTAGGCTAAAAAACCCTTGTTAATGGTAAATTTATCATGAGAGAAACTTGGATAACCCTCTCCCCAGTACTTTCATTTATTCTCTCTTCTATGTAGAAATGGCAATATTTAAATATCGAAAATAAATGGCATTGTAAGCGACATTCGATAAGACCATGGACGATAGATTTAGCTGTCAATAATGACTTTGATATATCACATGATACGCCTCTATATGTTAGTGCCTTTGTTGATTTCATGTTTCTAATTTCGGCAATACCGCTGACCTAAGTTCTCGTAAGTATAAACCTGAAGCTTACCTTTGATTTGGAACTTATATTTTAGGTTTCTTAGAAAACTGGTTATTTACACTTCAGTTCAAATAGTATAATTTGTTCTATATTATTATTGGTGATATTTCGATATCTTAACTTTCGATTCTTCTTGAGATTGTGGCCTCCTTCACAAGTCTGTAGGGCCTTCACAGTACAGTGCGTTTCATGGCCAGCAACCCTGATTTTGTAGTCCATCTCCTGTACCAGCCAGCTGCCTTACAGCCATGAAACGCACAGTGATGACTACTTACGCAGTTCCCCTTGGAAAGAGATTGAATCTGCAGATGAGTTTTTGATAGAATCCAAACAGCAGCGATTACAAAAAGTGTTGCATACCCGACAGGCGCAGAAAAAGTGTTTGCTTTCGTTTGCTCTCTCTCTCTCTCTTTCTACCTCTATCACTATCTCTTTCCCTCTCTCTGTATCTGTATTTCCTGCTTTGCCTTGTTTTCCGTTAAGCGTTATACGTTCCCAACAACAATAACCCAACCATATTTACAATAACAACAAGAACAACACGAACATATTGACAATAGGCGGAGCAGGATGAGCAGGAGTCGATCCGAAGGTCTTGAAACAGTGCCCAGAACCCAGAACCCAGAACCCAGAAATCCAGAAATAGCTGCGAAATCGAGCCATTAATAAATGATAAACTAATCAAAGAACGCACAGCTACAACCAGAGCCACATCAACAGCCAGAACATGAACATATAATATATATTTATATACACAGATGTATATCCAGGTCCTCGAGCAGCAGCTGAGCAAGGAAGTTGGAGCAGTTAGGATATATATATATATAACAATGAAACAAATCCATCATACGATTTAATTTCTATTCTATATGCGGTTCAGCTTTATTATTGCATTGATTTTACAATAAACCAGTCAACCGTTTTACTATTCCGATGACTATCTATAAATACGAATCCCCCGCTTTCTCACGCCCCCTTCAGTAGACTTTGTGTAATCTAGATAGGGGAGATCTTGGCCTCCCCGAAAGACATAAACACTCACCCGAAAACACAACTGTATATCTATACCTATATAGTGCCTATGTATGTAGTAGTAATTCTTCTTATAATTTCGCCTGCTTTGCCTTCTTTGAGAACATTCCCAATTGACCGATTTACGTTTATCTTTTCCTATGCTTTCCATGTATTTAAGCACCGAACTAAAAGAATAAACACGATAAAAATTTAAGAATAATGCCATGCAACCCAAACACTTGCCCCAAACATCGAGACACACACACACACGCACACATATAGCCATATGTATGTGTATATATACATATATGCCTAAACTTATATATACTCTATATAGTAAGCACTGCAATCGAAAGCAAGTTAAGGAACTATAACGAAACCAAAACCAAAAACAAAAACGAATACAAAACGCTTCTATAAACCTCACTGAAATTCTTCGAAGAAAAAACTGAAAGATATGATACACACACATATGCATACTGACACGCCCACACACCCATACACACAAACACACACACACACACTTGTACGAGTATATTAACAATAAACGTAATGCGAAAACTTAATCAATAATTAAATAATTCGAAAGTGATATAGCTGACAAAACAAATGTGTCTGTAGTCTAGTAGTTAAAAGAAATTGAGAAAAACGAAACGAAACGAAACGAAAAAGAAAAACATTTATAAATAATATTAACTAAACAATTATATGACAGATAAATGGAAAACTCAACGCAATTTTCACGTTGACTTGTTTTTTTTTTGTAAGGAGACGCGTAACAGCGGAAGCGGAAATAAGGAAATCAAACTGTAAATAACACTAAGTGAATCACGCACACCACTCCACAAGACACACCCGCACACACACGCGCATACCCACTCACACACTCACACACTGACAGAACGAGGAGTACCGAATAAGTTTGTTAACACCAAAATATAACGGGTCTTAAGTAACAAAAAACCAAATCGAAAACAAAAACAAAAAAACAATAATAAGAAAAAAGGAAAAAAAACAGTAAGTTAGAGCAAGGAATTTTTTTTGTGGATTGAATTGGATGGGTTTGAAACGAATCAAGTCAATTGTAATAGCCGACAAACGAATACGAAAATTATTAAATATTTATATTAATTTACAATGGGCCGGTGAGTACAGGTTTTTCCGGAAAAAAAGCAGCACACGACCGATGGAAGTCGAAGATGAGTTTCTTTCCACCGCCGTTGACAAACCACACGAATGTCAAGTTAAACGTTTCACAAGCAATATTTTACATACTTATACATGCATTATATACATATATATATATATATGGGTAATTATATATATGAATAAATATACGATAATAAATATATACATAACTTATATACACACCGTGCAATAACGAGTAACGAGTCGACCGGCAAATAGAAATAATGATAAATTATTGCATGGCAGATACACGGATATCCAAGCGAGATGTCTGATAATGCGGAAATAACTTAAAACCAGATGATAGCGAAGGGAAATTAATGACACTTTTAGTGATATTCTTTAGCAAACTTGAATCTGATTTCCTTGCTAAGAACAAAACGAAATGTATAAAGTCAAGAATTCAAAAGCCGAAAAACCGAAAAACAGAAAAAACCGAAAATATAACGATAACAATTAAAGCAAAGGTCGTATATTTTACAAAAAAACGAAGAGAAACAAATGCTAAAAAATAAACAAACAAATTTTTTTCTCCCATTTACCTTGACTCGACTTTCAGTTCGTTTGTACTACTCTATTTACGGTTATTTATCATAATTATTATTCCGATTCCGATTGTTATTATTATGATTATATGGCAACGTCGAATATTACGATTATTGTGTAAACACATGCAGCAAAACTTATAAGAAAAACTAAAAACTTTATAGAACATAAAAACGAAAATCAAATTCTTTTACCAAGGAAAAAACGTAATTATTTTTTTTAAGTAATCGCCTAAGGGGGAATGGAAAATTTATCTTGTTACTGTCAGAAAATATTACTTACTTCAAATAAAAATTTTAAAGCGAGCATCCGAGCGACTTTATTGTTCAATTCAAAGTTGAAATTGGGTCATCCAAAGGGGGCAATAATTATTTTGATTGAGGTAAGTAGCCCCCGACTCCTGGGAGTCTTCGCCAGCTGTTCTGGATGGTCCCCCCCCCCCCATTGGGGGACCCTCTGAGTACATGAAAGTTTCAACTTAATTGTCGGGCTCTTAATGGGCAAGTTGACTGTGGCTTTTGCCTTGGCTTTTGGCTTTGGCTTTGGCTAGAGAGCGTTTTGTTTAATGGCCATTAACGGCTACGGCCAGTCACACGTGGCGTATGCGCAATCAACGGAGACAGCTACATGGCGATTACACGGATTTGCCCCCAAACGTAACGTATACGCAGCGTAAGCACCTAAATGTATAATGTTTGCACAAAGCAAACTTCAAGTGTCTGGATGGTCAGATGGTCAGATGGTCAGATGGTCAGATGCTCAGGCTGACATGTTAACAGTGTGTAGCAAGTTGGGTCAACTTTATTTGCCGGATTGATGTCGTACTTAGTACTAATTGATGTACTTACATGTCAGTGCTGTGTGGGCTTGCCTTGAGTGCGCCCAGGAAATTGATGGTGAAACAATCTACTTAAATGGGCAAAAATATAAGGTAAAGGGGAATTTCTAGAGGGTTCCACGGACACTACTAAAAATACCTATTGGGAACTAACCAAAATATCTTCGAAAAAGCCTAATAAATATTGTTTAATACAGAAAAACTGATGGTTACTTACTGATAATTATGCCTTTTCCTAAAAATTGCAATGGAAAAATTCACACAAAATTACCAATTAAGGGAAACATCACTTCTTTGATTTATGATGATGGAAAATCCATCCGACTTAATTCGCTAAATGAACATTATATATTTCCCGGCGAAAAAAATTAGGTAAAGGAGAATTTCTAGAGGTTTACTACTCATACTAAAAAAATACCTATTCAGAAACTAACCAAAATATCTTCGAAGAAGCCTAATAAATATTGTTTAATACAGAAAAACTGATGGTTACCTACTGATAATTATACCTATTACTAAAAATTGCAATGAACAATGCACACAAAATTACCTATTAGGGGATATACATCACTTTTATGATTTATGATGATGGGAAATCCATCTGACTTAATTCACTAAATGAGCTCTACATATTTCCCAGCCAACCGCCTAACTTTTCATAACTCTCCTGACAGGCCTTTGCCGCAAGTGTTGACATTTGATAATTTTCATTTAGCTGTTTTTTCTTTCATTTTTGGGCGGGGTGCGCATTTTTGATTACCTTTTGCGGTTTTTGTGCGTGCCGCGGGCGTTGGAAATTGGACATGAATTAGTAATGAATTTTGCCCGCAGATGCGCTGGCAGAGGCGTCGGCAGAGGCAGCGGCTGAGGCAGTGGCGTCGGCAGCTTGTTTATCTAGGCAGCCCAACTATTTATAATAAAAGGCTGCCAGATTAAAAACCAAAATAGATTCTGTATCTGCAGCTGCATCATCTGTATCCGTGGCTGTATCTGAATCCGAATGTATCTATACAATCCGCTTCATTGCTGGGTCGGCAAAAAAAGGCAAAGAACAAAAGCGTATGAAACAAATGCGAAAACAATGGCACGCAACTGAGAAAATTAACAATTTTTACATTGGCCCAACCCGCGAATTTATTCTTGGCGCGTTCGCTGGTCTGAGCTGCAAATTGAAACGGGAAATGGAAGCGCTGGCTGTCCGTCAAGTGATCACCACTTGATCATGATCAACGAACGATATGAAGCCCACGGGAAGTACTTCAACTAATGGGCTCCAAAGCGATCTGAACAGAGCGTTTAATTGAAGCGAAAGGGCAACAATTACGGCTCGATTCAGAAACCAATCAATATGTAGCCATACTTATAAACTTGTGATTCATGAGAGCAATAAGGCTGTCGAAGAACAATGCATTTAATTATAGATTATTTTCGAGAGTATTTAATACTAGCAGGAATTTGAACTTAAACACTTTGTAGGCACATAACATACACTACAAACATAAAGATATATGGCTTTGAGTTGAATTTAAAGCGTTTAATTATAATATTTGGAATATTTTTGTTTGGCTATCGCAATGCTTAGCAGCGAATATACAAACGATAAGACGATGTTCCAAAAATATCTTAAAGTATTTTCTAGTGTCTAGGAAGCAATAAAAAGCTAAACAAATTGATACTGTTTTCGTGGACGAAGGGAAATGGGGCATGTGCTTTATTTTAAAAGGCTTTAAATGATAATATCTGTCTTGTTTTATTTGACGCTATTGGGATCTTCGCTTTTTATTATTATTTAATTTAAGCAAAGAGTATAAATATTTTTAAGGAACAACCTTACCATTTTAAACACCAAAGATAAGAAAGGTTGGGAGGCAGCTAAAGATACAATATATTAAAATTAAGCAGAAGTGTCTGCAAAGTTCGTTTCGCTGTTGATAAAACCGATCTACAAATAGGAGCAGCAGCAGCCCAATAAACGGTTCGTTTGATTTGCCTGCTGCCCGTGTCCGTATCTTCATCTGCAGATGTATCTGTATCTGTATCTGTATCTACGGCTGCCGTTTTATTGTTTATTTGCCTTTTGTTATTCGCCAGAATTTTTATTATTTACTATATTTAGGCAGAGGCCAAGAGGAAGAGAGCCGGGCTGAACCTGAGCAATAATTAGTCACCGCCGAACCACGACAGGCGGTACCTGCAAGAAATGCAAAGTAAATTCTTCAATTGCTCAATTGCTCTGCCCTCGCCGGCTGCGCAGCTGGCGTCGACGCCGACGCCGACTGCGACTGCGGCAGCGACTGCGACCGAGGGCCCAGGGCATTTGTGCGGCTGCTGGCATTCGATTGCCATTCGCACAAGTTGCATGTTCGCGACTCGATTTTTGGTTCGGTTTACTCATTGTTGTTCTGTTTTTCAGTTTTTCTGTTTTCTCTGTGTGTTTTCCCTTTTTTCCCGAATTTTTTTATATATTTTTTTTGGGCCGCTCGCGTGCGCTGTGCATATTTTAAAAACCTCCTTCCCCTGCCAACCCCTTTTTACCACCCACTTTCGCCCCACAGAAAAACAACCAGTGAATTCTAATTAAGTGTGCGCGCTAATGCGTTAAACGGTTCTGCAATTTGTTTTTAAGCCAAAGACGAAAAGCCTTTGTATCTGTATCTGTATCTGTTACTGTCTCTGTTTGAGTGGGAATTACATTTATAATTGCGCTTAATCAGTCGATTACTGTCATCGCAAACACGGGAAAGCCAAAGACCCACCGCAGCGTTCGATGACCACACAAATGAGTGCCAGGTATGTCATTATTGCGTTCCCTGGATAAACAATATTACCCCATATCCAGCACAGGCCCGATAATTAGGCAGATACCCCGTGGCAAAAGGGGTGGCCTAATGAGGGCCACTGCAATTGGTTTGCCATTCTATTCGATTTGCGGTCCACGTGTGGTTGGTGTTATCTTTGGGCCCAAACTCTGCGGTTATTCCGGCAGTTTGAGGGCCTCAGACGAATGACTTTGCCCAGTATTCCGGTATTCTTTCATTGTTTATAAGCAGAGGTTGTCGAAATCGATGGCAGTCTTAGTTTCTGGCTGGCAAAGTAAACAAAGGCTGGTTAACCTGGAGTTATAGAAGTCACTTTACCTCGGTAACCACATTTGACTAACTTTTGACTCGACTTACAAGACTAGCAGTAGATCATAGTGAGACAAATAATATATAAAAGCGTGTAATATTCATTTTGGTTTTTTTACAACCTACTGTCACCAGCCAATGATTATCAAAAATTCACAGTAAAAGGTTTCTAGCTAAATTTGATAGCAAAGGTTCTTGAAAGCGTGCCTCAGTTACTGGCTTGTCAGGTAAACACAAGCTATTTAGTCTGTGGTAAAGCAAGCCGCTTTATCCTGATGACCACTTTGGACCAACAAAATATACAGATGACTCCTCTTATAGGACTATCGGAAGATCAAACACACAAACGGATTTTCTTGACCAATGCAAATATTCCGTATCTATTCATAATATTACTTGACTATTACACATAGTTGTCAAATTATTTGTTTTGGCTTTTCTTACTATTTAATAGTTTGACTACTATTAACACAGTTAAGTTGAAATGATGACTCTATTTTGTTATTTTAATAGTAAGGGCCGATTTCTCGAGTGATTGATTATGCATCAGGTGTTTAGGTTCTTTTATGTAAAATCTTTAGCAAGCTCCCACAGTAGATGGAAGTCAAGTGCAAGCCACACCTTACTGTTGGGAAAGGAAATTTTTAAATTACTTTTTAAATATTTTACTTATAAATGACTGTGCCACAGGAAAGAATCTATGAATTCTTAATTTATAATTTGATTAATTTTATATGTTGGCTAACTACAAAAATGGGTTGGTCCCATTGTACCTATAAGTTAACGTATGTATTTCGTTACAGTAACTATATCATGGGTCAAATCAAAATATCCTGCTTTTACTAACCAATGGTTACCGATTTATATCTAGAAGGTTTCGAACTCAACAAAACAACAATTTATTTTGGTTAATATGAAGTGTATCACAAGTTAAGAAACTTTAAGAAAGGAACCGCACTGTCTTTGTATAGGTGTATGTGTCTTTTAAACTATTTTTTCGGACTTAATTTTTTTTTTTGGCTAATTGGCCTTTGTTCTTGGCTCTATGGTTTTTTAGAGACCCGAGATTTCTAGATCAAGAGGCTCCGAATTCATTTTCTGCATACAGATGTAGCACAAACGCTTGTATATGAGGGACTCGGGCGATGGGGTCGGCAGAAGGCCCTTCCTGGTTCGCTCGAGACTTTTCTTCCGGTGCTTCTCCTGGATGAGCTGACTCCTGGTCGAAGTTTCCGGCAGGTAGCCGATCAGCAAGAACTCCACCGACACCCGCCAATTGCCGGCTGTGGAGTCGAAGGCGGCTATGAAGATGGCGAACGAGGTGACCAGGCGAAAGTAGTCGAAGGCGACGCCACTCAGGAGCAGGGACTGCGCTGCGGGCCATTGGCTGAAGAGCCAGGAGCCCCACTGGGCCCCTCCCAGGGCCAGGAACAGTTCGCGAGTGATGCCCAGGAAGGGCTGCCACAGTTGGCGGTCCATCCACTCGGTCAGCTGGAGCACCAGGACCAGCTCGGCCACCAGCATCAGCAGGCTGACGCGATGACGACACCGGCGTACCCAGCGCGCCCGGTACTGTAGAATGGCCAGGATGACGCCGCAGCCGAAGAAGAGTCCCGCCCAGCGCTGATTCTCGCCCATGGGTAACTGGCTCAGGGGATCCAGTGGCGATATGGGATCGTAGGCCAACAGACGCAAATGGTTCCAGTGGACGAACATCCCGATGACCACGATCAGCCAGGACTCGTACAGATCACGCAGAATCTCCGCAGCTACTTTGCGATTATGATAGCGATGCATCATCTTTGATAGGAAAGTGAGAAATTTTCGATAGATAGAACTAAATAGTTGATCAGAGGTATTGTATGTTGACCGTACGATAGGGGACTAATGTAGACACTGATATTGTGAAGGGTAAGTCTTTGAGGTTTCGGGCGACGACTCCCTTGATAGGCTTTTTCGAAAGTGGTTAATACTCATATTAGTGTTACTTATAAGGGTTTCTGATAACTTCCTTCTGGTTTCATAGGTATTGATTAGCTCATATTCTCGTATCAGGGAGTTCTCTTAAATGAGGCAACAACTGGAAAATCTGTAGTAGCACAGGCAAGTGTTTATGCATCTCCCCCTCTTTGTTCCTTCTATCTGCCTCCCTCTCTCGCATTCTATGTGTGCCGCAGACACACTCACACACACGTGCCCATTGAGGCCCCGAGGCCTAATGGCTGCCACAGTGGAACAAATGCCACATATTTCCATTAAAAATAAGTTAAAATCAAATAGGTATTACAAGTGAAAAACACAAGTTAAAGGCAGGATAACATGTATAACATGCTTCTTTATTTAACTCGTTTTGGTACAAATACTTTACGTACCATTTTTAGTAAATACCATACACCCCATTTTTAGTATATACCATATATTTCCATTAAAATACATTTGTTAAGGAGGCAAGTGAAAAAGACAACTTAATAATATGTTTGATATGCTAGTTTGATATTTCCATACGGAGTATATACCATACATTTCCACTAAGTTTAAGATTAAATACAGCAGGCATTGCAAGCGAAAAAGACTGACTTAGACCCGTTTTCGAATAAATACTATATAACGTTTTTAGTAACTTTAGTATAACATAGAAGTGAAAACTACAAGTTAATGAATTGCTTGAAATGCTAGCTTGTTCTTCCCATCTTTCTAAAAATATACTTTCTTTTATAAATGTTTAAGAGGAGATCGCATTTCAAGGTTTCGCTGGATTATCTTGCAGGCAAATAAAGATAAGATAAATAATTACATCTTGGTGTTTTTCTAATTACTGCATTTTCCTGTTCTCTCACTATCTGGTTTTCGCTGAAGGCGTTGCCTCCAAGGTGTCTGGTAACTACAACTAACCCCACCGTGCCGCCACCCCACCTGCTGCCCCTCCCCCCCCCCCACATACCCCCCCCTCGTCGCCGGCTCGAAGTAAACAGCATTCGAGGGTAGTGTAAACAATCATTGACCTCGTTCATATTTCTTGGAGCGTTCGCTCATTTGCCTTTGGCCCGAGTCCCAGACGTTGACTCTGCCTGGTCGCAATTAAAATTGTTGTTTAGCTAGTTGCCCCTGGACGACGTTGCTCCCTGGTTGCTCCCTGGTTGCCCCATCCTCACCCATCCCATCCTCCAGTTTTCGCATTTCGTGGAAGGAGAACCATTCGGCAGTTGGCATTTGGGCACCAATTAGCCGCCGAGAAAGAGGCAAAAATCTGATTCTATTGCGATTTCTCAGCCCCGGCAAATGATGATGAGCATAAAGCACAAAGGCAAGAAGCCAGAAGGCATCAGGAACTGAAAGGAGCTCGAAGCCGAAAAGAGCCAAATCACGATAGGCTCAACGGCAAAAACACAGGGAAGTGAAACAATCGGTATCCGGTCTATCCGAAAAGCCGAACTGAGGCATACGCTCTAATGGGGAATTTTCTTTAATGGCCAATATACTTGCCACTATGAACTATTAAAGTTTCGATGGCTGTAATCCACTCAGGCAAGAGGATTTCTTAGAGAACTTTTAACAAAGAGTTTTGTGTTAAAAGGATACACAGAAGATTGGGAAATGCATTTTGGTGATTTTCTTTAGAAATTAAAAACCGATACGCAAGTGCTTTAACTTAAAACTAAATGAACATAATTTTTATAGGTAAAAATTAAGGGGTCTTACCTATGAAAGTCGCTTGTGATTTTATTTTAAAAGGCTTACTGTAAACTTTATTTATTTTTTAAACCAGTTAGGTGACTTTAACGTACTTTGTAGTTAGTTGGACTCAGTTATTTTTACGTACAAGTTACTCTTACTGATGTTTCCTGGTTTTTAGTGAGAGATTGATTAAGAATACGGCTTTATCTAACAGCAGTACTACCCCTTTTCCCATAGAGCATCAAACTTTGCCCGGGGATGGCGAGGCGAGGGGCGAGTTTAAGCGGCTTGTTTGCAGCCAGCCCATATTCCATATCCCTTGGCCCGATCCTGAGCCTGGGCCTTAGCCTTAGCCCGTGGCCCAATATCGAGGCAGGCAATCAAGGATAACGCGCATTATCCCGAGGCCCACATATGGAATGTAACGATGGGGTCACGGGGTTGGAAATTGGTATTTGGCATTTGGGTGTGCGTCGCTGCGACGCCAGCATAGCGCTGGTTTAGCATTTTTATGTGTCCCGACCCGGATCCCACTCCACTCCCCCTCCTCGTCCTCGTCCTCCACTCCCTGGCCTACAGAGACATTATGTAGTTGGCT
Organism: Drosophila suzukii; assembly: GCF_043229965.1. Classification (NCBI taxonomy): domain Eukaryota; kingdom Metazoa; phylum Arthropoda; class Insecta; order Diptera; family Drosophilidae; genus Drosophila; species Drosophila suzukii. The sequence continues at coordinate 24,836,980 of NC_092084.1, forward strand.
TTATCGCAAACGATTTGCCAAACACAATATGACGTCGACCAGGACCCAAGAACGAAGACCGAAGACCACGACCACGACCACGGCTAAGAATAGGACCAAGTCAATGGCAATGACAATGGCATGGACCACAGAACCCACACACATTAAAGCACATGTGCGATAGTTGGCAGGCGACAAAAATGTCGTTGGTCTTAGCCCGTTTTTTGACGGGTGGTGTTCTTCGTTTTCTTCCAAAAGTTTAATATGGTATTCCAGATTTTAAACTATAAATGGATATCAATTTTATATTATTTTTTTGTAAGCTTGATAATACAAGTGAAAATTAGTAATATACACTCAGCAAAAAATGTCCTTGATTTTAGTCAATTGACCTCGATTCTAGGAATTTTTTATGATGGATGGCGTTCATCGTTGTTTTCTAAAAGTTCAATAAAGTTTAGTTTGTAACAATAAATGTCTATCAATTTGGTATGATTCTTTTACAAATAAAATTGATAATACAAGTGAAAATTCCTAATGTATATACACACAAAAAAAAGTCCTTGATTTTAGTCCATTGACTTCGGTTATAGGATTTTTTTTAGATGGATGGCGTTCATCGTTGATTTCTAAAAGTTCAACATGGTATTCGAAATGTTTAACAATGAATGTATATTAGTTTGTAGTTGTCCTTTTACAAAAAATCTTGGTAATACAAGAGGAAATTAGTAATATATATACACTCAGAAAAAGAAGTCCCTGGTTTTAGTCCGTTGACTTTAATTTAAGGAATAATGGCTAATGGAATAATGGCCTTAAAAATGAACCCTTATATACACTTAAGAAATAAATGGACCAACAACAATGTTTAAAATGCACAGGCTTAGTGCCTTGTCGAAATGGGTGTCTAAATTTGACATTTTGTTTGACACACATATGTGATAATTCTGCCTCAGACGCACTTGCAGCCACCGAAATTTATGTGAAATTGATCCTATATGATTACATTATAAAATCAAACAAATGGCATTGTTTTTTGTGTTGTGTATACATTGAGATTTTATTTTGTAAACAACTTTACCTCCGAACAAATACATAAAAATAAATTTGTTTTTCAATATACATTCAACTGGTTTTGCCAGCCATTAAGCCTACAACTTTCCTCCCAGAATTTGCTGAACCTTAATCAACGATTTTTCCTCATCTTAAGTGCCTGAGTGCCTGCCAAATTTGCCAATTGTTTTCAACGACTTAAAAATTATAATTAATTTCGGAATTTTATGTCAGCCACGCCTGCCGGATTTTATGCTTTATATTACGGTTCTTTTTGTATCTTTTTACCCACTTTCCCTTCGTTACTTTGTCGCCTGACCTTTTCTTAATATGTATTTGCCACACAGTGGCCATTTTTTTTATATTGCGACCTGTTTTTGTTGCCTCTTTTTGTTGCTGTAGTCAATGGAGCGTCGTTGGAGGCTTTTGTTTACTTGACGCTGCTGACTTTTTAGGGTCCTTCCACCGTTTATATGGCGCATAAAATTAATAATAACAACAAATGGTGCAGATGGGAGGGGGTTGGCAAATGGGGGTTGATGAGGGGGAGAGTTTAAAGATATGCCGCTCTATCTATCTAGGCTTTAAGGCAGATAGTTTCGGTGGCGAGAAGAAGCCACCCTAATCATCAATTAGAGCTGAGTTTTTAATATTTTGACAGTCTGCCAAATCAGTTGCAACTTGCTCTTGAGTCCCTACTCAAATATCAAGCATACGCCACGTTTTCCTGCCCTCGACAGCGCACACAGTCAGTGCCCCTCGATGTGACTCGTCCTGGTCCTCCTCCTCCTCATCCCCAGTTCTGTTTAGTCTGATGCTGGCGCCGGCATTTGGTGAAGTGTCTGGAAGCTGTCGCCTCTGGCTGGGATCGGGTGTGGGTTAGGGTGCAGGAATGGGTATGGGAATGGGAATGGGTATCGGGTGGCCTGTTGTCGAGCACCCGTTCACACGACACTTCAAGTGTTCCCGGCCACCCAGCCACCCAGCCACCCAGCCACCTCCTTGGGCACTTGTTTGTTCCTGTTTTTGCCACTTTGGAAGTGCGTCTATTAATTTTCATATCGCTAGCATTTCTCAATACGCTCGTGTCTGTCCTTCCCCGCTCATTTTGGCTTATGAGGCACTTCCTCCTAAATTCCCCGGGCTGCCACACACACTCGTCAAATTAAATAATTATGCGCTTAATTATTTTTGGGGCGTAGGCACGCCCAAGTTGCTGGGGAAAATGTTTAATTGTTTTTTAATTTGTATTTAAATGTGGCAGGCACTGAGCCAGCTAATAGACATCTGCGGCGCGTCTGGAAAGTATTTTTGGGGCATTAAAAGTGGGTGGGGATTGAGGAATGGCGGCTATTAAGCCACTCTAAGCTCCCGGTACAGATTGATTCCCCAGCACGAGGCGTCAGCTGGCATTTCTCCACCCCCTCCCTCCCTCCCCTCTCTCTGTCCCTGGTTTTCCTCTGGTTTTTCCTCTAGTTTTTCTAGTTTTCCCCAACCACCCTGCGTGTGTGTGCATAATTTCCATTCGAGATTTATGCACTTCGCTCTGCATTTGGTTGCCTCTTCATTGTTTTTGCCTCGGCTTGTGTTTACCTCGTAGCCGTAGTTTTTATGGCCGTTGATTAGCATAGTGTTTGTTGCACGCATTCGAATGCAAGTGCCTTGAATGTGCGGGGACTTTCTCCCCTTAAATCCGCCTCTGCTCTATTTTATGGCTGAAAACTTTAATGGGCTCTTGGACTTGGCTCCCTCTTGTTCCTGGCTCATTAGCTTATTTAACAAAACTGCCCAGCAATGCAGCCAGTCGCCCGGAGGGGCCATTCACCAACCGAAAATTGCATTTGCCTGGCTCCCGACTAATGCAAAACTTATTATCCGCTTGCGCCGGCTTACGTGCCCTAAGCCCCTTGGAACTATTCGCTCCTTTTCGTCCTGCCCCATCTCCATCTCAACCCCTTTTGCTATCCTCTTGCAACGCCCATGGCACTCGCCAAAAACTGAACATAAAATTTTGTCGGCTTGAGGTTTGCTTCGCCTAGTGCTCCTTAACCCTTCACCAGCCCCTAAAACAACCTCAACCCCCTTGCTCCGACCCCTGAAAAAACCCCAACCATGTGCAGTGTGCGCACTAATTACGACAAGGTCGGTGCACTAATTAACAATGGCTTTGAGGCAGCTAAACGATATGGCGCTCGAGCGAGGGCGGAAAACGCCCGAGAGACCCGTGAAAATCAACTTTGCATCAACAACGTCAGTGGGCCGAACTCCTCGGCCCACGCTGCGTATGATAAATATTTTTGTTTCGCATTCGCAGTGATAAGCGAAATGGAGGGCAAAGGACTGGATGGCCACCTGACCACACGGCGTATGATATATTATCGCGGTGATTTCCCCATGATAGTGGTTACAACCGGAGTTGTGACGCCATTCAAATTGGGTAATTCTAGTCTGGCTCTGCACAAAATTATCGAACAATCAAATCAGAGGTTAAAAAGACTATAGACACAAGATAAATCTTTGATCGAAGTAACTAAAATATTAGGTAAATTAGCCCAACCCATTGAATTGAAGATTTGATCTATGAAATAGTTACTCTTACGTTAACAAAAAATAGTTACGCAACAAAACAAAAAAGCGTGCAACCCATACATTGTAGTCAACTAACTATTTTTTAAAGGTTTTTTGGTAGAACCACTTGGGAATTATAAGCATCACATTGGAGAGCTCTGTAAAGATATTGGATAAATTTCTTATATGAATGAATTATATTACGCTGTGGTAACTATTTTTGATAGTTTGTGAACTATTTACTATTGCAACAACAAACGTAACTATTTTAATAGAAGTTAACCTAATAAATAATTACCTTAATACAAAAATGGCTTTTCAACTATAAAAAAAGAAAGCGCCCATACCATTTTTATAGGCTTCCAACCCATGAAATATAGTCTTGGTTCACGGAGCTCTAGAACCACTTTGGAATTATTAGCAACACATTCTAAAAGATTTGTAAAGGTATTGGTACATTCGCTTATATGAAAAATCGTACGCTAGGGTAACTTTTTTGGATAGTAAGTGGACTTTAAACTATTGCAACAAAAACTTAACCTAAAGAAAAACAAAAATTTACGAATATTAAAAAAAAATACTATTATTTATAGTTAAAAGACTTGACTAAGAAAACATCAATGCGTGTAAATTAAAAAAGAAAGATTTTAACAATTTGAATAGGTTAATAATAATCTTAAGTGGGGTAAGAATTATGTTATGCCAGTCCATCCAACAGCTTAGTATCAACAACTGAAAGGAATGGGAAAACGAAATTTGCATAATTTTTTTCGTGCATAAACTTGTTTTGGGGTGTTTTTTTTTGGGATACAGGCTCCTTCGTTGAACATCCTCGACCCCTTTCCCCCAAATTTTCCCACGCTGCTTATGATAAACAATTTTCGTTGTTTATGCGAGCTGATAAACGCGGTGGGCGGTCAGGTACTCCGGACGGGGGAGGGGGGCGTGGCGTTGGCGTGAACATCGCTGATTTAATGCGATTAGATTAGATGAGATTTTTCCGTTTGCGATACGATTTTTCCTGGCGCCAAAACCGTTAGACCACAGGGAAAAGCTCCGCCGCAGCACGAGCTTTTTGTGTCGCAGAAGGAAAGCTCCAATGGTGAATTGCGGGAGTGAGAGGGCAACAGGGTGGGAGCGAGAGGGAGCGAGAGGCACTCTGGCGTGGGAGTTAATGCTCGTAATGTCGAATTACTGGCGTTCCCCGCTTCGCGTTTATCCTCCTGTATTTATACAACCGAGCGATGGATATTTTTTTAAGCCGCTGCCTTTTCTTGTCAGACTCACGCACACCGGGCCACAATCACGCACACACTCGCACACACACGCACACACACATGGCTCTGTGGCACATATTAATGCGCTAATATTACGCATACGGCACGTTGCCCCCATTTTGACTGCACGAGCTCGCAGGCTGTGGGGCTTCCTGCACAGGTGCGCGCAGATGAATACAAATGCAAATGGAAATTAATAAATTGCATTACATAATTAAAAACAAAGCAGCAAAGGGACAGTGAAAGGCCGAAAGCGTGGCGTAATTGAATCAGAAATGGTCGCAATTAAATGCATTGACCGCAAAACTGCCAGGGACACTTAACGCGAAGGCATTTCCCCAAAGAGGAATTTAAATATTATCCGATTCCATGATCAGATTTCGGCTGAGCAGCAGCCCGAGGACCTTTACCAAATTGACAGCAATCTCGTCGGCTGGATCTCAAGGCCCCCGGGCATTGTGGCTGCTCCAGCTGCTCCAAGGGGATTTCCAGCAGTGTGACCAGAGCGCCCGGGGCAGCACGCAACGGAATAGAGAGGCTGTGCGCGCCACTTGATGCCATTAAAATAAGCCACGAATTTATTTATTTATTTAAACTACTCGAGCGCTATCTGTGTTGGCTTAGCTGCCTTCGCCATCGCCATCGCCATCCTGATGGGCCCCTGCCCATCCTGGTTCCCAGAGTGCCTCGCAGCCTCATGGTTTCCGGCGGAGGCTGCTGCTGCTGCTGCTGCTGCCATGATGATTGCCTTCTGCAGAAAGCTCTCCGGGATTGCGGGGGAGTTGCGAGGGAGTGGGGCGGCACGGCGTGGCGTGGCATGTCCTGGCGTGGCACCACGAGGACGCGCCTCGTTAAACTTCGTCGGCGGCTCGTATCAGTAAGGACATTCGACCTACTGTTGATTGCGCTCCGCTCCGAACCGAAGCTTTTCAGTTGATTTTCAGACCGTGCCACGAACGGAACGAACACCCGAGCCATCCGGAGCCATCCGAGTCCTAGTCCGCATCCGCATCCGAATCCGCATCCGTATCCGAGTCCGAGAGTTCCGCCCACCCAAAAGCCGGAGTCGCCGCAACCGCCTCTTTCGCATCCTTTTTTTTCTGTTGTTGTTTACTGTTGGTGGAGCGCTAACAAATGTAAAAACAAAACACACAAAAAAAAGCAAAAGCCGATGCCGAAAAACCATAACCGCAGACGCAGAGGAAAAAATCTGTTTGGAATGTAAGACAAAATTTGGAAAATATTTTAAGCGATCCCAATGTTTGTTTATTCGGTTTTGGTCGGGTGTAAAGGGCTTAAGCCAGGCAAGTATTGCTCAGCCAAGTGTGAGGCTTTTGCCAGTTGATGTCCTGTCAAAGGGCTCCTTTATTGATAAAGCCACACGAACACAAACACAATGGGCCAGCACACACACACACACACACTAGAAGAGTCAAGTCTGACAACTTAACGACTTACTTAGCCAAAGAACCAAATAAAAAGCGGGGGACCAAGAAGCGAAAGAAAAATGCTGAAAAGGTACGAGGACATGAAATAACATGACCCTTCAAAAAGTGTTGAAAGCGGGGGTTACGGGGCTTATCGGGGGCCCCAGGTTAGACGCAGCCTAATAGACTGCCCAGGCAGCCCATAAAAGGGTAACTGAGAGGCACACACATTGTAACACATTGTAACTGGCACTCTCTCTTTGTTCCCCGCCCACCTCTCCAGTGATAAAATATTCAATTTTTGTTCCCACTGTTTGTTTCCCCGATATACGTATACCCTATATCAACTTTCTGTCAGCCGGACACTTTGACATAGGTTTACCATTGGATGAGTGGACATCATATTTGCTTATCCTGAAGAGAACTTATGATAGAAACTTGAATATTTATGGGCTAACGTCTTATCTTAATATTAGTAGTGGCTTGATTCAAAGGGTATGTGATAGTCCAGTAATAAGCTTACGCTTTTCGTAACTAAGTATTAAATTATAAAAAAAATAATACTTTTTATTATTGAATATATTAAAATGTAAGTTAATTATTTTCTGAGGATGGCTTTTCACTGTGAGGGTATTCAGAACTCCATTATATCACCCAAAACATTGTACCATCTTTTCTAATTTATTTTTTGGTAATTCTTCTTTGCTCTTTATTACTTGAATATACTGTAATATAAAATATTTATTTTCTCCAGAGGTTTTTTCACTGCGGGGCTATTAAGAAATCCATTACATCACCCAAAACATTGTACCATCTTTTCTAATATATTGTTTTGGCAGTTCTTCTTTGCTGTTTATTACTTGAATATTCTGAAATATAAGATATTGTAAACAGCTTACGTTCATAGTTTTTTAGAAGCCCATAGGATGGGCTTCGTTTTATTTTATTTAGTTTTTGCTTTCCAAAAACGTGTTCTTTTCACTAAAAGCCGGTCTAAAAGTGACCGTCCCCTGGTTCTCTTAAATCCTAACTTACATTTATGTGTGACCATCTATCAGTTCACATCATTTATCGATTATTATATATGTACAATTCACACTTAAAGCTAATAGTTCGTCATGATATTGACTAGATGTTTACAATATTAATTTTCTCCAGAGGTTTTTCCTCTGCGAGGGTATCCAACACTCCGTTATATCACCCAAAACTTTTCACCATCTTTTTTTTACCATGAAATATTTTTTCTTGCTAATTCTTCTTTGCTCTTTGCCGTCCAATAGATGCTTCTTCCTTATCCCGCTGTTGCGCTTTGAGGCGCCAGACGACGTCAGCGTTTCTAGAACCCCCAGTACCCACGCCCCTGACATCCCGCCACCCCCTCTCACCTCTCCACTCCTCGCCAGTTCGCGTGGCTTACGAAATTGAATGAAAATAATCAAATCAAAATGAAAGAGGTTATGTAAATTTCTCACACGTATGTGTGTGTATGCTGTTTGGTTGTTCTCGCGTGTGTTTGTGTGTGTGTGTGTTGCTGTTTATATCCTATCCCGTTACGCTCCTTTCGACCGAAAGTAACTTTTATTTCTAATTTCTAGCCCGGCTTTCTCCGCTGGCATTTGCATAATTTTCGGGGCAAGTTAATAGCCAGACACATGAGATCCCGGCAACTTTGAGCTGCAAGGGTGGCGGTGAAAGTAGGGTTGCCAGCTTATCTGCTGTAAATAAAGAAAGTTTGGACCAGAATTACAGCGAAGGGGATGGGGCTCAGGTAACTAAGGATATGGCCAAGGACGGCAATGATAATGCCATTTGCTTATGGGAAAACCAGCTGACGAATCAATCTTCAATCAAGCACAAAGGACCGCAATCACTGGACACTTTTTTGGAGGTTCTCCCTGCCACAATTTGCAATTTCTAACGCACAGAAAAACTTGTTAAGAACTGGTACAGCAAAGCTGCCCAGAAACTTTCCACCCAAGACTTTGGCTGGCTGCCCAGAAATTGCAATTCCCCGATTCCAAAGGGGCGGGGGCTACACTCTCCAGCTGGCGTGAATAATTGTTTGCTTAAAAATTCCATTAAAAGCCCAAATAAACCAAGACGTGTCTGCTGCCTCAAGAAGGGCATGCTCGCATTAAGGCATCCCAAAATGTGGTCGAAACGCTTTAATGAGAAGGGATTGGAGGCACTGTTTATATCCCAATTTATTGGGCCAACTTATCGCCGTGTATAAGTAACGCCTGGGCGGGCTGAAAATTATGGCTTGGCCCGGTTCGGGGCAAAAGTTTGGCAGGACTCACGAAATATGAGTATTCACTGGGGTATTCCTAATTTATGGGTTCCGAAATTCGTCCGTGCTCACTACCCATCCTTCATTCACTCCGGAGTTCGACCTGTTACTGGCCGGCTATTCAAGCCATTGACTAATTTACTTAGCTCAAGTTTGATCGAGTTTGAGTTTGGCCCTGCCCAGGCAATTAAAGCTGGCAAGTTGGGACCGGACCAGAGCAACGCCTTTGTCTCCGATTCACGTTTCACGGCCCCAAAGTTGGCGAAAATACCAAACAAATTAGCATTAGAAGTCGTTAGCCGAGGACACCGTTGCTGTCTTGGCCAACTTGTTTACAAGTCGTTTGGCAATTATTCAATTCAATGGCAACGCCGATGGCCATTTTATATAATTTTCTGCGATGAGTTGGGCCCGACTGAAAGTTGTGGAAATGCATTTACAGCTGGCCGGAAATCGCGTAATGCCCCCGGACAGCCAGGTGGAGTTGGTATGGGTTCCGGGAATGGGAGCTCAGAATCAGAATCAGAGAGCCTGAGCACCCTGACTGACACTGAGACAAGGCAGAAGGCAGAGGGCAGAGGCGCCTTAAAGTATGCTCAATTTTCTTTCCTTTCAATTTCCGACTCTGACAGACACAGACATGGACACTGCAACTGGAACTGAGCCGGAGGACGAGGGTCAGGACGAGGACGAGGACGAGACAGACGCCCCAGGCAGTTGGCACAAACAACTTCCGAGGGGGGGATATATGAGGCATAAGGCAAGGGTTCTCGGTGAGGCAGACATCGGAAAATGGCAGGAACAGAGCAGCCTGGGATGGGTGAAAGGACAGCCAGCCAGTCAGCCAGCCAGGACACTCAAAGGGACACGGCTGGGGACTCGAATGTGGACGTGGCACTGGACACGTCGGTGGGGCTCTCTTCGTTAGCAGTTGCATCACCGTCAGTGTGACCCCTGCACCCTGCACCCTGCACCCCCCAACCCGACCATCTCCTTGGCAACTTTTGCCCTTTTCAGCTGGAATTGCTTCCTACTTTTTGCGCCACGGCTCCGGGGGACTGCCTAAAATGTCTCCCCGAGTGATCTTCAACGGGGCAACGTCGGGGAGGAATCAATTTTCACAGCTCCTCATTGTGCTGTGGATTATTCATGCCCTGGCCTTTCATTTTATTATTATCTAATTCATTTCCCTCGTTTGAGGCATTCTGCTTTGGAGCAATAAAATGTACAAAATATTGATGTGGTAAATGATAAATATTATTTTTGATTACCAACAAAGGAGGTTATTATAATTTCAGTTTGTCCGTTTCTTTGCAAACTGTTCTTTCAGTCTTAAAGCTATCGAGATACAATTTTTTCAAAAGTCTTCTTTCTATTGCAGGTGGTATATAATTGCCATGGTTCTCAAAGGAATAATTAAAAATACTAAAAGGAAAATTCTTCCTTCGTTGTCTTTGGGCATATTGTTTTCCATTCTGTAAGCTTTTTTTAGGGGTTCAGAATTAGACTTTATCTTATAGCTGTCAGGGGAACAATCGATATATTTATATACAAATCAGCAGCATATCAACGGTATGTGATGATTTTAATTCCATGATATGATTTTAGCTGCCAGGGCTTATAAAAGTCTGCTTAAAATTAGCTTTCTCTCTCGCTCTTTATGTATTTTCGCATTTTGGTTAACTATTTATTTAATAGCAGTGTTTCATTTTCGAACTACTTTCCCTGGCTAATATCCAGTTTCTTTTGCCGCACTTATCCATTTATTCCGTTTCAGTGGTAACTGCATTTCCAGGCTGGATCTGTTCAATAATTTATATGGGTTCCGTTCCGGGCTCTGTTTAATTTTCCTCTCTGCCCCGAGCCGTCAGTCCAGGGCGTCCTGTGTCCTGTGTCCTACGTCCTGATCCCCTCCCATTTCTCCCACTGTCAGCAGTTAACTTTGGCCACATCCGCCGAGAATTGTTGTCGTCGGCGTCGTTGTGGCCTGTCCACACGTTGACTTGGCTGTGGATTCCAGCTAGAGCTGGGAGTTCCATCAAAAGTTGCCTCCGCTGTCGTAGCCATTTTCTTGGCCAGCTTCCGCAGGGCCATCAAAATTTGTCCGCAACTCGTAAAATGAAATATGAAAATGGCCGGGCAGACAGACAGTCAGATCTTTTACGATTGCGTTATGCAAGTTTCTGTCTAATTTGTCATGATTTCTTCGAGGACTCGAGCGCCTCTAATTAGGGCCTCTGTTGTTGGGGCCCATAAATTATTATTATGGCTCACACGTGAGGGGCTTCCGGTTTTGCCGCTTCCATTGCCAATTCAAAGTCAATTAAAGTCTCACGCAATTTGCTTGTCAAGTGGCAACAAAGAATTAAAAAAGTTTTCACTCCGCTCACCGGGGCATCGAAAGGGAGTGGGAAAACTTGCCTGGGAAATTATTAAAATTTTAATTACGCAACTCTACGGGGGAAACTTGTAGACATCGCTGTGTCGTCGCTGCCATTGTCGTCATGGTTGACGTTACACAAAACTGCAAAAGGTAAAGCAAACAGGGGGTTTTCCGAGATTTTAAGGACATCCGTCGGAATACCCTGCACTTTGATACACATAAAAAAATATATAAGGTCAAGATTTAGTACCGGTTGTATTTAAAATATACCAGAGGCAGTACAGATTCAAGACTGAACTTTGTAGTTTAGTTCCTATATTAAAGAGTCTAGAATTGGGATTTGTGGTGTTATTTTTAACCCCAACTAATTTCAATTTAATGCTTTGGAAAGTGTTAATTTAACACTCAAATCCATACTTAATAGTGTAGAATTTATGTAAAAATAGTTGCTTTTCGATGACTATTTTTTCGGTGTAGGAGGCTTTGAATAATGGTTACAGTATTACTTAAAAGAAAATATTTATTTTCAATATCAACACTCAAGAAAGTGTTATATAAAATTGTATGAATTGAGAAAAGTCCTTTTTTAAACTAACGTAAATTCTTTTAATAAAGTTGTAAAGTTGTAATAGTTAAAAATAAGGGCTAAGATCAAGGAAAAATTCTAAAAAGGTGATACGAAAACATTTGGGAAATGTTCATGGTAACTTGATGTGAACTGGCAGGAGGAAAAAAAGGAACTTAAACATATCCCCGAATGAATACCATTTTACACAAATTGCGGACATTGCATTTAGAGTAGGAAACAATATTGCCAAAATGAAGTGCTATTTTGGTCTATGGAAATGAGGAATTTGGTTGAAATTGGCCGAAATTGTAGGCGAACCGTCCGATAAGGGCAGCCTGTACCCGGCCGTAAGTTTCGGCTCAACTGAGTTTAGTTGAGTTGAATGACGCACTGACGGATGGGGGATCGGGGCAGTGGAGGACTTGGAGGACCTGGAGGACCTGAAGGACAGTTTGCCACCCCCTCATTGTGCTGCGGCTGCTGTTGTCGTTGCGGTTGTTCCTTGCCTTGTTTTCGGTGATGTTCGAGGTGGTTTATGGGTGGTAGAGTAAGGGGTGTGGGAGGTCCTGCGCTAGTCCTGGTGGCCCACACAAAAAGCCAGCGTTGACGTGCTTAAATATCAAAGTACCCTTCGCCTGGGGGGCAACGGTTCATCAGGATGGCAGGTACAGGCTCAGGTCCACACAGAGAAAAAATTTGTTAAGATTTGGTGATAATTTTGATAATATTCTAATTCAGTTCTATGTAGATACGGAGCGTATCACTATGGCTTGTTCGCCATCTTGCTTTTTGCTCTCTATTTTTATTTGGGAGAGTTTCGAATACTGCTGTCTCGCTCTAACAGAGAGTAATTTTAGGCGCTACCCCGCTCTTTTCTATCTTTTTTGATATCAGGGGAATACCATGTCAAATTTACCATATTCAATGGTAAAAATAATGCCTAATAATTGTATCATGGTTTTTTTTTGTGCAGGCGATGAGCCACGCTTTCGCCTTGACAATGTGCAGTTTTCGGGCACTCTGCCTAGGGATGACTATCTTTAATCTGCTGCCACTTGTACTTGCAGATCGAACTGAGGCCGATTTGGGATAAGACACGCTCCCCCAATTACCTGTCACTGACCCACTTGGCCAGTCAGCCAGCGAAACCAGAGAGGCCCAAGGAAGAGGAGGAGCTTCGACAGTATCGTCATCGCAAACAGGAGGAACCTTCACCATGGGCAAGAAGAACTCGAAGTTGAAGCAGGACACCATCGATCGGCTGACAACAGACACATACTGTGAGTACTGCCATACGAACATCTCCATCTGCCATATATCTCTGGCTGCGTATTCCGGCGACAAATCACGGACCTCAGACCTCGGATCCCGGGTGCATATGCGTTGGCAGCCTTGAACTCCCCGGAATGAGTTACGAGTCGTCCGGTGGCGTTGCCTGAAAGCCTTTTTGGCAGCTCCGGTAATGTCCCCATGCCCACAGCGCCACGGCCATCATATATCAGTGGAAAAGTTCCTGCTGTTCTCGGGAAAAGCGCCGTCCTTTTGAACGCCTCATTTTCCCCGCCACTGGCCATTCATTATTCCCGGGATTTGGTCAGCAAATTCCATTTCACTTAGCTGTGGATGGCCAGCAAATCCTCGACGGTGGTTAAATATAAACCTATAAGAGCAGGGAAAACCATATGATCACGCTTTAAAATCAACGCATAATAATTTAAATCGCCTTTTTGTTGATAGTCAAATGCAATCCCCAAGCTCATTGGTATACATTCATATGATTTTATGAAGGGTTATTAAAAAACCAATATAACATCCAACAAAAGCTGCCAAGAAAAGCACTTAATGTGGTTCGATTGAGACAGAGCAATTCAGCTGTCATTAAAGTACCACCAATTTTGGGCCCTGCGATGGGAGGACTGCGAACTTTCTAATTTGTTTAGTTGCCACAAAATGCAGCAAAATTGGTGGGCTCCAGGCCGCATGTACGTTGGTCGTTGAACACTCTTCGATTCCGTTGCCTTCTGCGGGGCATGGCCCCCAAGGCTTGTGTTCCATTTAATTTTTTATGTAATTTCTCTTGGACATCCGCATGCGTGTGTATGCGGAGCCCCGCCGAACGACGGAGCGCACAGTTTTATATTTTCTAATAGTTGCACATGCCAGAACGACCTGGGGGGACAACCACTGTGTGTGTGAGTCCTGGAGTGAGTCCTGCATCGGAGGGTCCTCCACCGAAGGCTTCTCCATTGGCCCATTGCGCTTCGATTGCAGTTTAAGCGCCCGGCTATATGGGCTTTAAGAGTTTTCTTTTATTGTTTATTGCCTCGAGTGCCCCCATAAGTAGGCAATACTTTTGCCGCCCTTCCTTTATTCCTTCCTTCAATTGCACTGGCATATGTAAGTTTAAAGTGGCTGGCTTAAACCGCCTCTGTGGGGTCTTGATACTGCACGAAACTTTATTGAACGGCTTAGTTTCCGATTAGCGGTTAGATAAGGCTCTATTTCATTGCCATAAATTGAGGGGCATTGAGTCGTTTGGCTATTAGGCGGTTCATTAATGGGTTTTAAGTGTACGAAATGTACGCACTGGTCAAACAATTATACACCTAATTCATTTGCTTCCAATTGGCACACTAATGAGCTTATTAGTTGAATTTATTAGTTCAACAAATCTCAACTCTGTCAAATAGCAGAGGGGCTACATTTATCATCTATGGATTGTCTTAACGCACAGCCAATCACTTAGTTTTTGAACCAAATTTTAATTATACTTTTGACTCAACTTTTATGGTTCAGCCATAAAAATCGTAATTGAAAGGTCTGAAAGAGATAGAAAACAAAGAGGAGCTTAGGGGACTGGGTCTGGCAACCCAATAAAGGACGCATTAGAGTGCAATAGCTCAGTGAATGGCGGGCGAAAGAATAACAAGTTGAAATGTGTGCAACATTTGATTACTTTTCGCCGCCCCTTAGCTCACCACATGCCTGCACCCTTTTTTTCACCCTTAGGGTCCATACCCCTTCCTTACCCATTCCCATCCACTTCCCTACCCCTTCCCTATCCCTTCCCTACCCCTTCCTAACCCCTTCCTATCCCCTTCCCCCAGAATGCATGGCTTTCATGTCAATTTCTGTTTGTTTTACGCTTCGACAAACAGTCGCAGAATGGGGGTTTTCGGAATGCCGGGACTCGGGGCCAAATCGCTTATAAAACTAAAATGCACGACCCTTGCCAAGGGACAGGGGACAAGAAACCCCAACACCCCCCTCCGAACCACACCCCTGGCTTACGACACGCTGCAGCAATGTCATATTGCAATAGCATTCGGAACCGCATTCATTTGGCTTTGGCACATGCATTTCGCTATGCAAACAGACATCGCAGTCGCTGTCGAGGATTGGGAAAAGATGCCATGTCCTGCAACACCCACTACCCAACCCCTTTCCGCATTCTCATCCGCCCTGATGGCTCCTCCCAGCTGATTTCGCACGCATTGGCTGGCACTCAAAATTCACTTCAATGTTGAAATTATTATTGCACTTGTTGTGTTCCCTGTTCTCTCCACCCCTTTCCCCCCTCTGGATGGGACTCGACTGAGTGGGCGGCTGGTTAAGGGAGCACTCAGCTCGTCCTGACATTTTGTCGGGCATTTAGCAGTGGAAATCAAATGTGTACGAGCAACAAGCAAAGCAGAACAGAACAGAACACAGCCGAACAGCCGGAGCCAAGGGGGCGTTGCACTGGGAGAAAAAGTCCTGCCATAGGTCCAGGATCCTAATACACTTTATACACTTATTGGTGACTCAGAGCTATTAGTTCGTTTTGCCGCAGTTAAGCAAGGTGTAACTCTCTCAAAGATATTTTTTGTTTTACCTTTTGGCTTCTTGACTTTTCAAAAAGGTTATGTCCTATCCACTTTCCAAAAACTGTTGGAAGATATTGCAACTCGTTTCTGATCCTAAAAGTACCTAATGAATGGTAGATCATATGAGTTTTAAACTTATGCCTCTGTGATCTTAAAACAAGAAAGAACGCTATAGTCGCCGGCTTCGACTATTATATGCAGTTACTCAGGAGAGTGCGAGGGAGATGGAGACATGCATGCAGCAAATTGGCTGATTCCGAGATTGCACACTTCATTTGCTAAATGAATGGTCCGATTTGAACCATTTTTGGCATGTAGACGGGTATTGATAGTCAGAACAAAATCCCATTTACACTGTTACAAAGTATTAGCGAAATGGGCGTTAGAGTAGGCGTGGAACTCTGCTGAAACAAATTTAATTAATCCCAACTAAGCTAACACTTAACAGTTTAAAAATGCGTTTAGTAAGTGGCCTTGGCCTAAAAAATGTACTTTTTACAAATATATTTAACAACTTATCGTAGTTCCTCTGAGTGTAAGAAAAGAAATCAAAAGTCGATCGGAGGGTTGTGCAAGTGAGCTAAGCCCGAGGAGTCTCCATTTCCTTTTATGTTGGTCCTTGCCGTCCTGCCCCACTGTGCACACATGTTGTGTATAATTTGCTAATGGCGCCGGCAGTGGGCACCCTTTCACCCAACCACCCCCCAGCCAAACTCCTGCACCCTTTCCCAACCCCTTCTGCACCGGGACCCCCGCCCTATCGCATCAGTCGTCCATTCATTGACTCAGTTAGTCGGTTCAGTTCTGTTCGGTTCCATTCTGTTGCTGCCATTCCCTGGCTGCTGCTCGTTTATAGACGCAAATTGATAAAGCAACAAACAGAAAGCGATTCGCCAGGGAAACAGCGGGGGTACTGGGTAGGGGACCTGGAACTGAAACTGGGCGCATTGCCATATAACGACATTAGAAAATTGCCAATCGATGGGAAATTATGATGTGCTTTGAGTCAACTCCAACTGGCAGCGCCGTTTCAGTTTCAGCATGGCAAGAACAATGAGTGCGGAATCGCAGGCAAACTCAATCTCGGCAATGAATCGAATCAATGGAAACTGAACTGCTAATATGCCATACGATCGGGTTTCATTGCAGCAGGCAATTAGAACAAAAGAGCAACTCAATCAGTTAGGAACGAGAAGGGGTTGCTGAAATAAGTTAAGGATGCTTAGAGGCCTAGACGATTGGCTTCGTTTTAAAATCACTTTTAAAGGCATCCAAAAGTATGCAACAATATATGTTAGCACGGTTCACTGCATAGTTTAAGACACCTTAATAACACCCCAATGATTTCTGCGCCATCCCCTATTATCTGAATGAATCTGATACACCCAAACGACCCTTTAAAAATGCAAACCACTTTTATATAGAATTTAAAGCATAGGTTCTGAATTGTGGTAGGTTATTTATAGACAGTTTTGCGTTGCATATGCATGCATGCAGAATTCAAAGAATTAATTTTTAGATAAGACCATGATTAATTAGTTGGTGAATGAAACTGAACTAAAAACAGTTAGGAACTGGATGGCGTTGCTGAAGTAAGTTGACGATGCTTAAAGACCTTGACGATTAGCTAGAAATCCCCTTGGTTTTAAATTCACTTATAAAGGCATCCAAAAGTATGCAACAATATATGCACGTATTTAGTTCCCAGCATACTTTAAGACACCTTTATAAATCCCCAGTGATGTCTGTACCATCCCCTATTATCTGAATGAATCTGATAGACCCAAACGATTCTTAAAAAGTCCTTACAACTTTAAAGAATACAGAATACAAACTTTAAAGAACAGCTACATAATTGGGGATAGTTGATTCGCAGACCGTTTTGCGCTGTGTAGCACATATGCATACGCATACATAAGTGGAATAGAATTAATTTTAGATATGATCATGATTAATTAGTGGGTGAATGCACCGGCATCTGGGCCGTGTTCCGAGAACCAATTTCAGATAGAATCTGCGTCTAGTCTAGTTGCTGGCTGCTCACCAGTTGCCAGGCAATTTGTCCATGCGCTGGGTGTGTATGACTATGACTACGACTATGACTATGACTATCACTATGAGTATGAGCCTGGGACAAAGGGGCTTGGAAATGGAGGAATGGAAATGGGAATGGGGGCGTAACCCCGCCCCAGGTGAGCGGTTGCGTTTCAGTTGCGTGCAAGGCCACCAAGGGGTTCACCGCAGACATGCGATGTGGCTGTGCTCAGGGTTAAGCCGAGTATGGCGAGGTCACTTGTTGCCCCGCCTCGCAATAGCTGGGATCTAATCAAGTTTGGTAAATATTTGAGCCGAACTGGGGACGACGCACATCCTGCGGAGCTGGCTGCAAGGCTGTCGAGTTGGTGGCCAAAAAACACGCACACAGTCCTTGTGCCCTCTTGTGTGCGAGTGTGAGTGCGATGTGTGTATGGCCCGCATGCAGCTCGCAGCTCATTTAAAGTTCACTTCTCGTTTTACCACTTTTCTTTTTCGAGGAGTGCGGAATGGAAAGGGTACAGGGGGTCAGAGGGCTTTGCCAGCCATTCATTAATTAGCATGTGGCCACACCCAGCAGGAGGTCCTTGCTGTGTCACCACCCCTCAAAGCGAGTGTGTGTGTATGAAAAGTTGAAATTAAATCAGTTTAAAAATTAAATTAAGTAAATACAAAAAGGCCAAACTGGCGGCATTTTGGGCTCTTTTTGTGCGGCCGAAAAAAAAAGCAGAGAAAGATTGAATAAACGCTGCGGGCCACAAACAGCTTGCTGGAAAAAGCGCCGCCCTGTGCAAATAAACATTTAAATCGAAATATTTTTGCCACTCCCGGCAGCCCTGACAACCCCGGTCGTCCTGGTCGTCCTGGCTGTCCTGGCTGTCTTGGCAAGGAGGACTATGTACTAATTTGCTTTACAGCTGCCGGCGCAACACAAACACCAGCACCATCAGCCGGCGATATGTATTATTCATGTAGCCGCAGTAAAAGTCGTCGGCCGACATCGACAGCGACAAGGATAACGCTCCTTGGAGCTTACTTAGCCGACGCGTTGGCGTGCGCAGACTTTTAACCAGCCTGCGGGGCAATCTGTGGCTTATTCAGATACAGATACACACGTATCTAGATGTGCGCATACTGTATATTGCAAATGTGATGGGCCTAGGTTGCGGCCAATTTCAATTGCGTGCAGCAGCTGAAGTTGAATTTGGCGCCCAAACGCGTGCCCATATCCGGCTGGGAGGTCGAAGGGTACTGCCCAACCCAGCCTTGTTCACCTCCATCATCATCAGCAGCTCTGTGCCGTTTTGTTTTACATTTTCAAAGTGCTTTGGGCCCACTTCTCCGCCTATTGGCTAAACACGTGCCTGAAAGTCTTCTATAATTATGGGCTGCACGGGGAAAACAAGCAAAGTTACCTGAAATTCTAATAATTAATATAGCAAATATGCTAAATAATCATACTTGATTCCCTAAATTTCCCATTTATTGCGCACATTAACACAAAAGACTTGGAAATTACTGCATTAGTTTACGAAATAGTTCCGTTTGACATGGCTTCCTTCATTTTCCGCCGTGTAAAGGTAACCCTGAAAGGCTGTAATTAATTAAATGATTTATTAAATGAGTTGTGCACTCAGCAAGGCATGGATGCACTTCGCTATCGCTGCTCGTAAATTGCGCCTGCATATTACTCATACGCAGTGTGGCGCGGATATCAGCAGCATCAGCAAGGGATACAGATACACAGATACGGGTGTGGATGCGGATGCGGATGTGGATGTGGAGGGCAGGAGGACGAAGGACGCGTCCGCTAAGCCTGTCAAGTGAACGCCATCAATCTCCGAGGGCAGTCTAGCCTTAGAGCAACTTAAGCCGCCATAACTCAGCGGCTCAGCAAAGGCACTTGAGTGCTGGATAAGAGGGATGGCTTGGGCTGGTTTGGGCTGGTTTGGGCTGGCGATGGGGGTATTGATAGGGGGCTGTCGGGTTGATGTTGATATTAAGAATGATAGACTCGGGACCCTTGAGGCGCAACTAAGTGCGGCCGCTTAGCCCGCTGCTTCATTGTTCGCTCTGCAATTGCTCTACTAATCTGGAAATTCTCCCCTTCCCTCTCGTTGCAGTCACTGAAAAGGAAATTCGTCAATGGTAAGCATTTTCATGGATTTTTCACACCAGAAAACCCCCTCTCCATTTCCCGTTCCCCGGTTTTTTTCCGTTGGGCGGTTTTTCCTTTGTGTACGGGCGTTTTCAATTTCTCTTTCGATTCGATTACGCGCCCTGGACTTAAATGCCTCGCTTTCCGATGCGTTTGTGCAACGGCCATAATTAATGGTGGAGTTGCAGCAAATTTGATCTTGCTGTCTGCGGTTGCACTGGGAAAATGGGAAAAGTTGAAATTAATGGCGGCACGGAATAAATTGTAAATAGCATTTAAAATGCAAAAACGTGCGTGCGCGTGGGCGAGTTTTCCCGGAGGTAAACATTTTCCGGGGCCAATATTTATCTTTCATTTGTTGTGTGTTGCCACAATTATTGGTTTTTAATTTAATTTTTGATCTATATTATTTCTGGTGGCCTCTCTGTCCCCCTCTCTCCCCTATGCTAATCTATTTATCTCGCCCCGTCTCTCTATACACCCGCTGTCTCTTCCTGTGAACTCTGTGCGCTATGCTATCCGCTATCCCGATCTCTGACCTCTGACACACCGAAGGCACAAGGGCTTTCTCAAAGACTGTCCGAATGGCTTGCTGACCGAACAAGTGAGTACCCCCCCCATCATCATCATCAGCATCATTTCCCCGGCTTTCATCATAACCGACCACAAACGGAATCCTCTTATTTCGGGTCATCCCCGGAAAACGGCATATATGCACATATATACACAATTTACACACATTTATATTTAAGCCACACACCGCCCCGAAATCCCGAAATGCGGTTTGTCCTTATTTTCAACGTTCGGTGCCTTTTTTGTGGCTGACTTTTGCGGCATGAATAAAATAAATACAAGTTGCACCATACATACCATACATGTGTCCGGAACTCGGACTTGGGACATCGGACTTCGGGGCGGGGTAATCCATTCATCGATTTGACATTTTCAAGTATTTCGATTCACAGCTGCAACGCCAGCAAATAAACTGCATTCTCGTCTCGAGGAGGAGTTGCAACATAAATTTCCGTTTGCCAAGCTTACACTTACATATCACATATATGCGACAGCATACCGTAGCACCACCCATAACCAAAAGCCACCCACCCATCCGTGCGAGTCGTTTATTTCACTTAACTGGAGAATTTCGAAATTTCACTCTAATGCTATTTTATGTGTCTAGTTCTGACTTGCTTACTCAACTCCACCGAACCCCAATAGCAAACTCGCCGGCAATAGCAAACATTTACTTGTCTAACCGCTCTCTCCTCTGCCATCTCCCCTCTCTGTCTGTTTCTCGTGCCCTCTCGCTCTCTCTCCCCGCAGGGCTTCATCAAAATCTATAAGCAATTCTTCCCCGACGGAGACCCCAGCAAATTTGCCTCCCTGGTCTTCCGTGTCTTCGATGAGAATAATGTGAGTACGGTGACATGGTGACGTTCGATTATATATCTTATCCGTATCTCTGCGAATCTGCAGGATGGCGCCATTGAGTTCGAGGAGTTTATTCGGGCCCTGTCCATAACATCACGCGGCAATCTGGATGAGAAGCTGCACTGTAAGTAGATGATTATTAGCCTTTATGGTGTATGATGATGCATGAGAAGTTGCACTGTAAGTGGATGATTATTAGCCTTTATAGCATAGACTTATGGTCTTGCATTACTAAGCTTGATCAGCTAAGGTCCTGGAATCTTTTATTTATATTTACTTGGTTGCATAATACATTTTAATCGTCATCTATATTGTTGATCCAGCTTCTGTAAGGGCATGATAACATTATATTGCCGATTAGCAATACTTTTGTTTAATATTATGAGCTATGATCCGCCTGATCCTGAAGAATTCGATCACTAATATCATTTATTCAACAACAGGGGCCTTCCGATTGTACGATGTGGACAACGATGGCTACATAACCCGCGAGGAGATGTACAACATAGTGGACGCCATCTACCAGATGGTAGTAAGTATCGCTTCACTAATTAAACTGTCATTGGAACTACAGTAAACACTCGCTTGCAGGGCCAGCAGCAGCAGACGGAGGACGAGAACACGCCGCAGAAGCGGGTTGACAAGATCTTCGATCAGATGGACAAGAACCACGATGATCGCCTGACGCTCGAGGAGTTCCGCGAGGGCAGTAAAGCTGATCCACGTATAGTGCAGGCGTTAAGTTTAGGTGGTGATTAACCGCGGGACCTGTAGTTGCGCGGAGGAGGGGCGGGGAGGGAGCGATAGTGACGGTGATAGGAGACAGCGAATCAACGATCCGAAGGGTCAAAGGTCGCCCCACAAGCACGCCCCTACAAGCACGCCCACACACCCGTGTCCCACATGCCATTTGACCTTTTGGGAGGCACTTCGTTGGCCCCCATCCTCCCGCTCCCCCTCCCCCCCCACACACACACATACACACAAACAAAAAAAGTTAGCCCCTTGAAAACTCGTCTTAAGTGAAATTCCAAATAATAGCAAATTATTTACGCATATACATATACATAAACTTTCAATTAACAACAGCCAAGCCGCATAAAGCTAAACAAAAAAAACAAAAATGGTTCAAAAAATTCGCAAGCTAAATGAAAACAAAAAGAACACCAATTTAAGTCAAAGAAACGCTTTTTTAAAAAATATTGAATATATATTTATGTGTGTGCAGCAAGTATGGATACATATAGGGATTAAATAAAAGAAAACCTACTTAAATTAACTATTAGGCACTTGCTCCATAATGATCTTAGGCATTTTTATTGAAATGCTTGCCAAGCAAACGATAAATTCGAATTGACAACTATTGATAAGTACCACCAGCCAAGCGATAGCGATAGCCGATTAATTAGGCCAGTGCATAGTTGGAATTTTTTGCGAAAACCAATAATCAGAGTCATGTGAGGCTACAGCTAATCTACCTAAATATGGATAATACTTAGTGCAGCGCCGACTAAGCTGGTACTTATACTTAAACATGCATATATACGGATACTTATCCGATACCAATTCGCTGTTGGCTTAGACGCCCCGTCGATCGATTAATTTTGCCGGGCCAGCTGTTCAAACTGTTGATAATCGAACGTGTTGATAATCGAAAAAAGCTTAAACTACGCTAAAGACTCCACACACCCACACACAGATCTATTTACTCTCTAGCTAACCAGATAACCCAGATACCCCTATAACCTAGAAATCCCCCTCAGAGGGGGCCGAAAAGTTGTGGACACACTTGCATGTGGATAACCTAGCGATAACCAGCATGCGGCTTAAGTGCTCCTCTTGGCTCCTCCGATTCTTCATTCTTCAGTCTTCAGTCTACATCCCTCACTCTTCCCCCATTGAGCTTGACAATCAACTTGTTTTTGCCGTGGACCATGTAATGGTCCACCTCACTCTGTCACCTAAAGATTTAATCATGTGAAGGACCAGAGGAGTCCACTCTTAGAAGAATCTTTGATAGAACTTGAACCCTTTTCTATGTGTTTATTGTGCATGCCTTATCAGAGCAACGATAATATCAAATTGTGTATTTCTACTTGTATTTGTACTTGTTTTTACACCTCACCAGAGCTTGAAAGTATATCGTATGGGGGAGAACCCCTCTAATGCCTTATAAACAAACAAACTACAACTATCGCCCCATCATCGACTCACTCTCTATCTCTCTCTATCGCTCCATCTCTCTCTGATACACACACACGATTTTCCTTTTGGTTCTCTTTCGTTTGATGAGCTGCTTCTTCTTCTATTTCGAAAGAAGAGCCATCTAATCACCAGGCTAAAATAATTTCTATATTTTATATGTGGTTCAGCTTTAGATCGTAAACGAAAATTGATTGTAAAGATACTTTCTCTGTAGCCAGTTAACTGAACACGTTTATAAGAACCCATATCCAACTATCCCTGTCTATCCCTCGCTCTCATAAGCATTATTCCCCAATTATGGTTGCCCTGTAGAAAACTCCTTGGGTTAGCTATAAATTCTGCTTCCTGCTTAGAAATCCCAAAAATCTACCAAATTTGCTAACTGAAGACTTTTGCTTGTCGCTGAGGTTTCAGATTGGATCGGCCCTAGATAATGCTTGCCTTATCCTCTCTGACACCAAAATTCCGATTCCAAATCCGATTCCGAGGTTTCCCACATATTTTTTTGTTTGCCCAGCACCCGAAACATATTTATAGTTGTACACTCGTATTTAAATATACCTAGATAATGGCCAAATAAATTGATATACACACTTATATATATAGGAAGAGAAATATATATATAAATATATATATACACACACAGATATTGATAATTATATATACATCTATTATTATATAGAAGTCCCCATTTGTATTTTACTTGTGCAATTTGCAAATTGTTTTTGCATAGATTTATTGTTGGTAACGATTTGAATTTAAGAAGACACTCACACCTACACTGCACAAGTTTGCATGCCTTCCTGTCCTCGAAAAAAAAACCAAAAATAAAGCAAGCGAAGCTGAGAAGATATCGATATCTATATATACGAAACTATGAATATACCTATACATATATGCAACAGATACAAATCAACAGGTCGATGGAAAACCAAACTAAAACAAACTGCAGCAACAATCAATTTTCGCGCTTCTTACACTCAAACTCTAAATTATTGTGAGCTACATATTTGTACATAGAGCGGCGTAAAGTTTGAGAACCCCGACATAAATCCAACCTAGGCTCTAAGAAAACGCCATTCTCACGGCCAGACACTCACACGTATTGCTATAAAAGCTAATAGAAAGCTTAAGGATAATCTCAAAAACCACTTTTGTCGACTACTCTATTGATATGTATTTTTTTGGGTATCTAGTAAGCTACTACATTGTTAACGTTAACGATACTGATAACAGATGAAAACCTTACTTTGTGTGCATTATATTCAACATAAGCAATACTTAATTTAGCATTCGAATGCATTAAGCAATGTTTATTAACACTTAAATCGATTCTTAACAAATAAATAAAATCCCAAGCGGCAACGCATTCTCACTACACATTCTACATTCTACATTATACATTCTACATTCTACACACACACATACACATAACTAACAAGTTTTTGGAATTATTGCGAAAAGAAAAAGAACAACTAAAAGCAGAAGAAATCGATTTTGAAGTTTTATTTAATGTCCCCTTTAGGGAATCTGACTAAAGTGCATATTGAGGATTATAGAGCTACTTGCTAAACTAAATGTTAACTTAACTAGACCAGAGCAAACATGTGGTTAGGTCCATTGTAAAATGGTGAGGTAAGGAACTTCTGCGGAAAGTACCCGCAAAGGCTACCAAGGCCGCCAAAAGAGTTGTTCGAAGGGCACAAGCTGCTCCATTTCCTCAACGAACTTGGAGTTCAGCTGGCAGTTGTTGCGCTGCAAAAAGCGGGACACTTCCAGGGCGCACTGCCGAAAACCGCTCCAGTATCGCTCTGTGGCTATTTGCTCGTTCAGAGGTTCGCAGACAGAGGGCGTATTGGTCGTGGTGGGCGTGGCCGCAGAAGGGCGCTGCCTGTGCAGGTGATGAACGGTCAGCTCCAGGATGTCAGCCTTCTCCATTCTGGCCATGGCTTCAGAGTCCTGAAGGTCAAGCAGAAGAAAATAAAACCTTAAATCGAAATACAATAGAAGCTTCAACTCATTAGAGTTAAAGGGTTTATTATCTGGTCACCAAAAATAATACCTCCAAAATTTCACAAGAATGTATCTGATCTGAGTAGGGATCGATCCGATAAGCCTACGCCAAGTTATAATGTGCGGAAGACAGGGTTTGCCAACACCACTTACCATATGGATCACCTCCATGAGCAGGTTCTTCAGATCCTCGACGCAGCGGTTGATACGAGCCCTTCTCTTCCTCTCCAGCAGTGGCTTCAGCACCTGGCGATACTGCTGAGTCCTGGACATGGCACCCGTCTTCGGTCCATGGGACTCCTGCTCCTTGGGACTCGACATCGTAAGCCTGGCCCAGCTACTCCACCGGGTCTTGAGCGACTGAATGGCACAGCGAATTGGAGCAGCAGCGCCAGCTTGGATATACCCTCAGAAACAGAGTTCTGGGTATATTGACTTTACCAAATCATAAGCTCATCACATAATTCTCATTTACTGAAAGCGACATATGTCGAAAAATACGATTTGTGATTTATTAATGCAGAAATGTTCTCTATTTAATAATCAATACTGTGTACAAATTGTATCATCCTATATTTAATACACAGAGCTTAGGAAACGTTGAATAATTTAAATATGTTTAGCTCAAGAGTTTTTTTTTATTCTCTTAGTAGCTCAGCAATTCCTTCTCTATTGCTTAGTTCAGTTGTAAGTCCTCTTAGAACGCATTTCAATTTCTCTAGTTTGAAAAAAGCCAATCTTGTTGACTCCAGAGTTCAGTCAAACGTGTATTATTTGCTGCGAGGTATTTGTTAGTCGTCATGAACTTACTTATACTTTTTGCACTACCCGTCTCCGATTTCCAACAGCTTCTGCAATCAAAGCAGCGACGAGACGACTGATCCAAAGTCTGCAGATGCGTGCTTCATACAGGAAAAAGTGTCAATAGCAAAATTTGTCGCCGGCTTTTGATTACTTAAGCGGCAGGAAAATGGAGAAGTCCCATATCCGTTTTAATCGAAAGACTGTTTGATTTTTGCAAGCGACCAATTCTGCAATACATAATTCTTATTTGACAATATAGGGCTTTTAAAAAATGTATAATGAGTTTAAACTTTCAGTCTTATGGAAAACATGGTACATTTTTAAAGCCAATTCATATTGGAATTTATATCACGCTGACTTTTTAAAAATTCCGACGAGCAGGAATCATATCAGTTTTAACTAACTTATTGGTTGGTTGGTAAACACATTTATTATCATGTGATATCATATAGCATAAATTATCATTCATGTTATTGTTTAAGCTTTAAAATACTTTGTTTTGGTTGCATTTGACTATTATACAGCTTCGGCTGAGGACAAAGATTAGAAGAATGTGGTTTTGAGGGCTTCTGTTTATTTGGCTTTTCTGCGGTGGCTTCCGCGCCAGCTGAAGTATCTCGGTTGCTGCCGATTGCCGATCGCCTTGTTTATGTTGATCTTTTGCAGAGGCCCGGGCTTTTCAAATGGCTTTTTGAGATTGCGGCAAGCGCGGGTTTCCCACGCTCGAATCTCACTTACCATGGTGCACGCGAGTGCGGCAAGCTGCTGAGGCAAGCTATTAAACGCCACACATGACAGTGGGGACCAGGGCGCGGTCCCGGGGGATCGACACATGTTGTGTGCCAGAGAACTTTGGTCTGATCCCCAGATCATCTCATAGTTGTCGCTGCTCCCTCTGTCTGCTCTGCTCGTGCGCAAATTTGTATGTTCTCTATACCCTGTCGATAAGGTATAAAAGCTTGGGCTTCGAGTCGATTATACAGAACTGACTTACAAGCAATTTATTTATTTATAATCTGGTTTTGACACACTTACAAATTGCCTCTAACCACTTTTTTCTAACTATAGCTTACATGGCTTTTCAATACAAGTGTATTTACTTATATTGTAATTACTATTTACTATTTGTAGACTTACAAGCAATACAATTTAAAAGCATCACTATCCAAACGTATATCATGTTAAGTTTGGGATACGTAGGTCAACAAAGCCTTTTTTTAAATAAAACACCCAATATTTATAAATTTTCTTTAACGAAAAAAGGTTTTTGATTTTAAAATGTGTTTAACCCTCAAGATTATGCTCTCAAGTTTTCCAAGGCGAAGTAAAAACGAGATCTTAGCTATGTATAGTAGTAATTTAGATAGGATCTTGTTTTGATCCGGGATATTGTAAACATCAAAGTCTTTGTTTTGATCTCGCCTGATCTTCAAGATCCTGGGGATTACTTACGAGTTCCTAGCCCCACAAGTGGGCCTAGGTAGTGTAGATTCATCACGTCTTCACTCAATACACGCAGCTCATTAACAGCCGCGCTGACAACTTGTCAGGGCTTCCCCCTTGTGGGTCTCCCTTCTACGTAACCCTCCGCCCCCCCGAACTTTTCACTGAGAGCGTGGGAAATTATGCGTGGTAGTGGGACGTAGGGCGGTGGAAATTGGCGCGCTCTTCGGGGGGCCCCACCGCGTGACATTGACAACTTTTCAGCTTTTCGCGCTCAACGACGCGTTGGGCATTCAACAGGGCATCAGTGGGTCACACGGATCACATATCGGATTCCAGTTTTTCAAATCAAGCATGTAGCTTTCGTAGAACCCCATTGACTTCGATTCGAGAGTAGCGGAAGTCCACAAATAGAATCGTATCACATAAATTATGGATCGTATCGAGTATCGATTAGCCCGGGACAAACGGTGGGATAGGGAGACATATTTTTATTACCCTCTCAGGGACCTGCACTTGTTGGGTTCGCTTCGTTTCGGTTCGCTCTACTCTTCGGTTTCGCTTCTACGAACAGGGTCCCCAGAAGATCCCTCTGCCGTACCTCCATGGGCATGTATTCCCCCAATCGACCGAAATTGTGGGAAATGTTTTCCCAGGCCAACAGCTAATTGTCACTCTAAGGGTTGTCCCCGGAGCCCAGACGACAGATAAGGAGGCAAGTGAAGCCAACCGATCTGAGTCAAGTGAAGGGCTTCAATTTCTTCCCCGAGTGAAGTATCGAAATTACATTTGTAACAGACGTTTTGGTCCACAATCCTGGGCTAATGGGGCTTACAAACATACATATATATCTTTATGAAACCGTAGAACAGACACACTTAAGGAGAGTCTTTAAGAAGCAGGGGGAGTCGCACACGCGCAAAATGAGCGTTCAAAAAGGGATCTTTAGAAGCACATTGGGATGTACTCAATGAAGGATAAGGAAAATGTTTGTAAAAATCCATTATACATGGAACTTAACCCACATACCACCATAACTATAACATTTCTAAGCCCAGAATTCATTGTAAGTTGTATTTATTGTAGTGCATTTAAATTGTCAAGTAGTATTTCCATTACTTTATAAAACCAAATATAAACATTTTAAGGATTCTTGAAATCTCGCTTGGCCTTTCTCACGGAACTAGGCCCACAGTGCGCTTATCACTGCGACAATCAGACATTTCGTTTCCCTAGCGGCGGATCTAATACCATGGACAATGGGCCGAAACGCCTATAAAGTTGCTCATTAAAAATGTTTCAATTATGCCCCATCTTGTACCGATATGGATGGGGTTGTCGGGGCAATGATGTACATTATAAAAATCCCCGTTATCTGGGTATTTTGTGCCCTGCACTCCCTCCGCCCCTCCCCAAGACCCCGCTATAGCTGTGTATTCCCCGAGATATTCCCAAGCGGCCAAAAATAGACACAAATTGTATCGCACTTGAAGTGCACTCTGAAACATCTTGAAGTCCAAATAAAACAGCAGAAAGACCAACAATAATATATATAGGGCCAGGCGCAGGCACGTCAGGCATGCGATAGTACGAGTACCAGGGTGCGAGCGAGAGGGCTGCGGTGCCAGAGGGAGACGGGGAGTGGGTTGCATTGCACACACAACATGTGAATGCAGAGTTCAAGTGCATGCCGTGACACAGACACACACACACACACACGCATACGCACAGATGAGTGGCCGCTGCAAAGTGTTTTTTCCCAGGCGCTATTTATAATATGTATTCCGTTGCCGATCCGATCCGATCCCATCTTGCGGCACTACGATTATGACGCTCTACACGATGCTGCCTTCGTCGATGATGCGTTTAAGGAGAGTCCCGGAATTGCAGTACCCTGCTTCTGGGGGAATCCTAGAAAATATTATAACATAAAAAATCTACTTTTTTCAATGTCTAAATTTGTCTCTTAAATTTGTTATAATTATAAGTTATAATACTTTGAACAATTATTTCCATATCTAAAGTGTTTCTCGAGATATTGAGTTTATTGATTTTTAGATACACTTGTTATATCCCAGTTCAAGAAATTTAAAATTGTTGAAGGATTTCGTTTTAGTTCTTAAAAAATGTTAATTTTTGTTGTCAGATGGTCTTCGTTTATGCCTAAGCGATCTTTAAGATTTCAATGTTAATAGGTACCATTTTGGATTTAAGACACAGTCGGTGATGAAATAATAGTTATTATTCCTGCAGTTAAGCAGAGTAAGCGACGAAAATAACATTATATTTATAAAATACTGTCATGATATCAACATAACTATAATACCAGTTACGAAAAGGTATAAAAAGCATACCCAAGCTACCCTGTCAAATCGAAAACAGGCGCCAAAACATGCGGTTTCTCGCAGCGGATTGCTACGAAAAAATTCGGTTCGAGTTTTTGGAATGGATATGATGGAGGAGAAGGAGCAGGACCCGGATTTTGAATTTGGAGATGGAGATGGGGAAGGAGAAGGAGATGGAGATGGAAATGGGAATGGGACTTTGACTGTGCGACGGCCACATGCGCCGATGCCGCCGCTGGATGTTGCATGTTGCAGCGGTCGGTGCAGCGAAAGTGTTGCAGCTGTGGTAGAGAGTCTATTTTTGGGGCGATTGTGCGGCGCTGGTGCTGCCACATGTGTTGTGTGCTGCGCTGCTAAAAGGCATTGTAATGAGAGCAGAAAATAGAACCGACTCCACTTGAGCAATGTCCCATAAAGCGGGCTGCAGTTGGAGTCGAAATCGGAGTTTCGAGTTTGGCGCGCAATGTGCGGCACCAGCGATCTGAAGGCGGAAAAAAGAAAACGGCAACCAGTAACACATGGGCCCACGAGTTATGTTTTATTTTTAATCTTTCGGAGAGTCGGTCTCCAAACAAACCGGAGAGGGCACATATAAACCCGTGATAGGCGAGCGGTTCGGGACAGTCTTTGGCCGCCGCTCGACGCGCTCGAATATCGGGGATACACATATACGTCGGTGATATTGCAGGACCCACTACAGAGCCACCAACCTCGATGGGCGTCATCTACAAGATACTGAAGCAGCAACGCAGCATGGATCTCAGCCTGAGCTCGGCCACCCGGTGCAAGGTGCAGGCGGCCATCAAGCAGCGCCAGCAGCAGCGCCGCCTGGAGGATCACCTGGTGCGGGAGCAGGAGCAGGACCAGGACCCAGATCCGGATCACATCGCGAAGGACAAGGAGGAGCTGGCCGAGCAGCAGCTGCAGCAGCTCTGCCGATTCCTGGCCGAGAATGCGGCACGAAAGAAGGTGAGCACCGAGATTTTAATTGGAGTTGACCAGGGATCGGTTTTTAAAAGACACTTATAGATTGATTTGATCTTACAAGAAAATGGTATCAGAAAAAATTGAACTGAATCAGTTCGAAACTAAACTAATTTCATTAATAAACTTGGAAAAAAGAACATTCAAATTGTGTATGATAGAACTCGGCAGAGAACTTTGAGATGGATTGCATATCATTTTCAGAAAATGTTTAATAAAATAATAATAATGGTTCGCATTGAGATGAGATGATATAAGAGCAAAATGCGCACTGAAGAAATAAGTACGATTTTTTAATATGAATATTATATTTCTTTTCCCCCCAGCGCCAACGTTTCAAGCTGCAATACCAGTGCGATCTGGCTGCAGATCGGGATCAGGACCAGGATCAGGAGCCGGAGAAGGAGCACTTTCCACCGCCGCCCCACGAGATGGACCTGGAGTTCATCGAGCAGCTGCATCATCAATCCTCGTCTGCCACATCCACGAGTTCAGCTGGGCCGGCACCACGTGATAGCATCCTGCAGAAGATTCGCCACCAGATCTTCGAGAGAAAGCGGCAGAGGCAGCGCCAGCTGGCGGAGCTGGTGCAGCAGCGACTGGTGGTGTGGCGACCGTGGTAGGGGACCTCCCAGAGGACGGAGAGAGATCCGGGAACTGAGACTAGTCTAAGGGTTAGCTGTAAGGATGCATTCGGTATTATTCCTGCTGCTGTGTGATGATCGCGCTGCTCTTCCATTTTCCCACGCCTCTGCAAACCAACTTTTTTTTTTGCTGTTAACTATAGTTTACTAATAAAGATTTTTTTGGACATAATTATTTTCTTTTACCCATTAACCCGCGTCGACCAAAATGAAAGTCTCCATTGGCATGCCTCAAAATTTTTTATTCATTTAACTTTGACACCAATTAAAATTCTTTTCGTATGGAATATTTGAATGCTGTTAATGGTAAGTTATGCAATGTATTGAATGGTTTATTCGTTTAAACTCCATCTGCTTTCGTTCACGCTGCTCTGACTCTATTTTTGGATATTCTTAATTTGCCTTCGTGCTGCCTGTTCTGATTTCCGGGTTTCTGGTGTCCTAAATGCCTCAAGTTGCCTGACATTTCACTTTTTTCAATTCGTTCATCTACTTTCCTAAATATTAATTTCTCTCTTGGCTTTGAGCTGAGCTCTGGAAAACGAAAACAAAAAGATCTAATTCCATTCAATGTGATTATTCACCTTGTGTAGCTTCCAAATGCAGGGATATTCTTTGCCTCCCGACGAGTATGTAACTTTTTTTGTAACGGCTCATGTAGGTCCTTGAAAAAATTATTACTATTTTAAATTCAAATTTTGTAAATTCATAATTTACCATTTGTTTAAAATATAACAGATATATACTTTTTTGGATACTGTTTGAGATTGCAATGCAATATATTTTAAAACTATTTAACATATTTGAAAATATGGTATATATTCGGAAACCCTCATCTTTAATAAGCTTTATCAAGTTTTCTTTAACCTATCTATTTTGAAAAAAACTTAACAATTTTGTATAACATTTTCCGAAGAAGTGACTAAAATGGAATACTTAAAAACACCAACAACAAGAAAGGAAACTAGCTTCGGCAAGCCGAATTTTATATACCCTAGCAGGTAGTACCTATGGGAGCAGTATATATACAGAGCTTTCCAACTTTTAGAAAATAAAAAAAAATTTCAGAAATATAAAGATAATTTTACATTTCAATTTTATAGCGTATATGTTGTATTGTATATTTTGGCATTAATTTGGCGATCTTTTGTATGACGCTATATGATAAAGTATTCCGATTTTTATGAAATTTATTTTGTAATTATGAAGTAATGAAAAAATGCTATTGGAGTAAAAGAGAATATTATCAGTAATAACGAAGTATAATTATTTTCCTATTCGTTTCCATTTGTTATCCTATTGTTGCTATGGCAGTTATATGATTTTGTAGTCCTATTTTTTAAAAGTTTAAAATAAAATTTCGAAATCATAAAATATGATGTTTCTAAGACTAGAACAGAATATGTAAAAATAAGTGAAGCTATAATTAAAATAAGTTACTGGAGTAGAAGAGAATATGATCAAAAATAATGAAAAATAATTATTTTCATGGCAGTTATATGATTGATGATGAAATTTTGAAATCATAAAAAATGATGTTTCTAAGATTAGAACATAGTATGTAAAAAAACTGAAGCTATAATTAAAAAAAGTTACTGAAATAGACGAGAATATGATAAAAAATAATGAAATATAATTATTTTCCTATTAGTTTTCCATTTTTTATCCGATTGTTCCTATGGCAGCTTTATGATTTAGTCGTCTGATTTTTTAAAAGCTTAATTTGAAATTTTGAAATCATAAAAAATGATGTTTCCAAGATTAGAACAGAATATGTAAAAAAACTGAAGCTATAATTAAAAGAAGTTACTGGAGTAGAAGAGAATATGATAAAAAATAATGAAATATAATTATTTTCCTATTAGTTTTCCATTTTTTATCCGATTGTTCCTATGGCAGCTTTATGATTTAGTCGCCTGATTTTTTAAAAGTTTAATTTGAAATTTTGAAATCATAAAAAATGATGTTTCCAAGATTAGAACAAAATATGTTTAAAAAAACTGAAGCTACAATTAAAAGAGGTTGTTTTCATTATTTTTTCGAATATTCTATGTTTCTAAGATTAGAACATAATATGTAAAAAAAAAACTGAAGCTATAATAAGAAGAAGTTATTTTCATTATTATTAAAACTGAAAAACTAGTTCGCGTAGAAACGCACAGACGGACATGGCTAGATCGACTCGTTTAGTAATGCTGATCAATAATATATATATTTTATGGGGTCGAAACGTCTCCTTCACTGCGTTGCAAACTTCTGACTGCAATCATTATACCCTCTGCAAGGGTACACAACTCATAAAACATTTCATAGATCATGAAACCGTAATCATTATCATAAGGAATTTCTTAAAATTGCGTTGAATTTTTCGAGGAGGATCTCAACACGTAAGCTTATCCAATATATCGCTCCGATATACTTTCAGAATTTGTCCCGGGTTATATTCACTAAAATCGCTGCCAATGTAAGCTACATGCTCTCTTGAAACTCCTCTCGAATTTCGAAAAATAGACCTACACCGCTACTCGTTATAACCATACCGCCTGGAATATCGCTACTCCTAATCCATCTTCAGTAAGATAAACATTTAGATATTTGAAGATTTAATGCAATGCAATCCATAGCTTGGCCGTTGGGTTGCGAAGCACCTACTCCTGACTCTTCTCGTTGCGCGGGTAAATAGACATCACTGAAAAGTTTCGGTTGCTTTGCTTTGTTTTAATACTAGGTACACACATTTAGTTAAGATAGCTTCGCGTGCTGCAAGGGGTCAGAGGGCAGGGGTTCCTTCGGCTTGAGTTCGGGGGAGGGGACTTCCCCTTCAGACTGACAACCAAGGACGGGGGAATCTCAAATCGCGTCGATTACTCTAGATACCTAGATAACTTAGTCCTCGAATTAAAACTAGAATTAAAAGTAGAACTATAAGTAGTGCGACTACAATTAATTAACTTAACAATTCAATCTCAACACACGCAACAATCAATACAGTTTCGTCAGACGAAAGGGCTCATCAGGATGCCAGATGGATCTAGACCTCGATTGGGATCTTGATCTGGATCTGAATCTGGGGCCGGGTTGGAATCAGGGTTCCTCTTGCGCACACTTAAATGCTATAATCAATAGATACATATATGCATATATAAATATATTCGCTTAAAGTTACGCGTGTATACATAAATACGTCGTTTACATAAATATCATTCACATATAGAAATATGCAAGTGTATATAAGTATTGTATGTCTGTATATCATCGACGTCTAGCTCTCTCTCGTTGTGTGTTCGTCTTGTCTGTCTATATGTCTGTCTGTTGATGTTCTGTAGATGTTCTGTTTCTGTGTATGATTTTGTCTGTGAAAATTTGCTAAAACTAATGTATACGAGCTCCTTCATTTTCGGATGGCAAGCTATCCATTTACGATATCTTCATACCTGCATCTCTAACTGTGTTTAAGGATCCTGATCCTGCGACATACAAATCCTTCAAGCTATTTCTTGGTTCTCCTTGGCTCAAGTGGCCAGCTTTCCAGTAATCGAACTGATTTTACCTATCGATGGTTGAACTCCTGCTATCGCTTACTTTTTCTGCCGATTATTGATGCGTTTTCGATTAAGTTGAATTTATCCCTAATCCTAGTGCTACCAAAAAAAATTTATTCATATATATGTAGTTATATATACTTTTAAGGAACACACACATACACAGACACTTATATACGCAATGCGTGGCGCTGGATATCTTTTATGGTTATTTTTTCGTTTATCGCTAATCGTTTATCGTTTAACGTAATCTAAACACATCGAGAGTCGCAGGATCTTAAGCGAGAGCAGAAAAAGGGTATTCACACCTCGGCGACCTGGGGGGAATTGATGTTAGTGGATGGTGTTGGGGTTACTCTGGGCTGGGAGGGTTCTCGGAGTTCGGAAGTAGGGTCTCGAGTAGCGGATGGGTAGTTGTGGTGGTGGTGTTGGTGGGTGTTGGGCGTTGGCTAAATGCTACTCGATCGTCCCAGGCCCGAGGTGGTGGTAATATGGTGCTTCTGATGGCCCTTGTCCACCTTAGTGAAGCACGCCATTGGCAAGCCGGGGGCGGTCCTCGGGTTCTGCGGGGGTGAGAGT
Source organism: Drosophila suzukii (assembly GCF_043229965.1). NCBI lineage: Eukaryota > Metazoa > Arthropoda > Insecta > Diptera > Drosophilidae > Drosophila > Drosophila suzukii. Next base: position 24,872,573 of record NC_092084.1, read on the forward strand.
CAGCGCCGGTATTGCCGGATGAAAATTAGATTTAGTTCGGCTTGATGTTCCCGGTCCGTTTCCGGTTCCGGGTCCGATTCCGATTCCGGCTACTGCTACAGTCCCGGCGGTGGCCGGTGGACTGCCACTCACCTCGTGCTCGGCCTGGTGGCAGAACTTGCCCTTGAGCCAGGGCCACTTGATGGTCCGCACCAGGGTGTTGCGGAAGTCCTCGCTGAACAGGCAGTAGATGTAGAAGGTCAGCGAGTAGTTGATCAGCTCCAGCAGATTGGCGCTGGCCCGGAACACCTGGAACGGGAAGCTCGGGTAGACCTCCGAGGCGATCGTCATGTGGAGAATGGCCATGGGCGAGACGCAGACGAGGAACAAGATCGAGGTGCTGCCGAGCAGCAGGAACAATCGCCGCTCCTCGGCGAACTTGCGAGGATCGTCGTCCTTCATATATCCGTGGGCGTGTGGGCGGCTCAATACCATCTGCCTGCGGCGCTCGCAGGTCCGCCTGTAGACCATCATGATGCGCATGTTGAGGCCCCCGATCACCAGAGTGGGCACCAGCTTGAAGATCACCTCGAGCATGATCTTGTAGACGCGGTAGAAGATGGTCTGCTGGTAGATCGTATTGTCGCGTCGCAAGTACACATAGACGTCGCTCGAGCCGAAGATGCACTTGATCAGTTCGCCGCGGAAGATGCTCGGTAGGTAGACGATCACCGTGGCCAAGCAGGTGAGGAAGACCACAACGCTATCGGGATGGGGGGGAAAATGGAGTTGAGTAGGGGGGGTTTCGGGCACTGAAGGCATGCTTACCCAGGTGGTCCCATCACCGGTCGAGCGAATCCGGGGTGGCACACGGACACGTAACGCTCGATGGTCAGTACTAGTAACATCATTACGCCGACGCCTGGCAGCCCCGGAAAAGGTGGGGTTAGGGTGGAAAGCAAGGGTCAATATTAAATCAGGGTAAGCCCAAACATGTTATTTAAGTAATTAGATCTGAATACATCAACCAATTTGCTTAAAACATTAGATATCATGGATAATTCTAAAATTCTATGTAATTTTGGAACCCCTTTGTTTCTACTTAGTATAAAACTCGTTGAACTTAAAGCTGGGTCCAACCTTCAAGCTTTCTAAGAGAGCCAGAGCTTCGCCCTGTGAAAGCTCTCCCTGTTGCAAATCCTACATCCGAGACGAGACTCACCCAAACAGCCGTTGCCCAAATAAAGCTCCAAGTGGGCGGTGTAGAAGGCGGGCCCAAACTCCTCCCACTGGCCTCGATCCTTGTGCACCAGCATGCGGATGCCGAAGGGGATGGCGAACACGATGGCCAAAAGGGCGGCGGTGGAGTAGGCTGAAAGGGATGAGGGGGAGTAGAACAACAAAGGGATTAACTCGGGCAAATCTATAAAAATGTCCTTTATGGCTGGGTTTATGGCATAATTATGGCGCCGTTTCCGCCCTCCATGTGGCAACAGGAAGTCCTGGCACACACACACACACACTCCCGCTCACTTGAGTCGCAGCCCAAATGAATGGCTTTGCTTTCCGGTTCCCTTTTCTTGACTTCCTCAGCGCTGCCTCCTGTTTTCCCCCTCTTTTTCTTTTTTGTTGATAACTTTTTCCCTTGTGCGTGCGCTTGTGTGTTGTTTATTGATTTATTATTTTGTTTATGACCATATAATTACATTATTACTAATATCATGTGCGGCCTGCTGCCCTGCTGCTTCCCGCCAAATTGCTGTGCACACAGGGCCTAATGTTCGATGTATGACTTCCCCGAAAACGGGGGGAGGCCACCGGCTGGCCCCCATAATGATGGGCATCTAATTGGGTACAGGGACACATCAATATAAATGTCAGTTTTGTTTGCCCCAAGCCTGACAAGTGTCCTGTCCAACAGCCCTTCACCGCCACTCGACCAGCCCCTTCCACGCGAAAATCTCTGGTGCCTGCCTTGTCGGCAGTGGAATTTCCTTTTGAGGACTGACTTTTCGGATTGCCGGACCGCCGGACCGGTGATGGAGTGGCCTTTGGACGAGATCCTTGTGAAATTTATTTAAACAGCTGAGATCGGGGATCTCCCCGGCGTGTCCCCGGGGCCTGTTGCCACTTTGGCATTCCCCGGTTGGCAATAAAACATTTTTGCCCATCCCCAGCTGCATAACTTTGGTCAAAACACACACGAGGAGCCCCCCGGAGGAAAGGACGAGGAGCAGCGAGGGGACACCATTTGGTGGCAATGACCGCCAAATAACAAATGGGCCGCCAGTCGGTTGGCATCGTAAAAAGGCTGCGAGCAGCAAAATATTTTTGTTATTTTAATAAAATGAGCAGCGTGTTGGGTGGCGCTCTGATTTCGGTCATTATTACTCATGCCGGCGAGGCTCTTCACAACTTTTATTTACTGCCACTTGAGCAAAGCCGAGGAGGCTGGTGATATTTCAGCCAGAGTCACCAGCCAAAGGGTCTCGCTTTGCATTTCTCCTTCTGGTTCTCCTTCTGCTCCCAAGGACCCCAGTCCTTTTCGAAGGACCCTACTTCTGCACTTCACCCGACTGAAGGCAGTCGAAAGGGCAATCAATTATGCTGCCATAGCATGCGTATTACATTTGAAGCATTTTACATTTTATTTTCGCATCTTGCAGGGCCCTTTCCCCCGAGCCTCCCTTGGCCTATATACCCTTTTATGGGGTACTAAAATCGCAGTCAGATCGGCCACACACTTTTGGCCCATGGCAGGTCATAAAGTCGGGGGCTTAGAAGGGCGGTAATTGGGCACGAGCCTTGAGGTAGTTCTTATCCTGATTCGAAAATGATAGCAAAGTTCAAAGCGGAAATCCATAAAAACAATGCTTCAGGTCTGAATACAGTTAGATCGAGGAATTTGCATCCTTCGGGCTCAGCCAGGTAAAACAACCAATCTAGCCCACACAGATATACAAGTTTTTAGGATATTATGGTCTTATGAAGTTCAGTATTACTTCTTTCTAGATACGCCATATTGCTTGTTGCTCTCTATTTTTATTTCGGAGAGTTTTAAAAATGGCTGCCTCGATGTTAGAGAGCTTTCAAAGAAAGGAGATCCCAGAAATGGCACTCCCTAATGTCAAAGTCACATCGTTCACTGTTCGAAATAATACTTAATAAATTTTCCAATGTCAAACTGGTCCCTACAATTCACTTTTTGTAGGGTATCCTACGACTCGTCTTGCCAGTATTCTCCCTTGACAAGTAAAGTGAGTCGCCTGCTTTTGTTGTCCTTGCTCGCTGCCTTTTTTCGGTGGGGCTGGGCTCACAATGACTGATAGTCGAGCTAAAAATTACCAGCAAGTGGCGGCGTTGACAAAGTTGCCTTTTCTCCCGCCCGAAAAGTGGGACCGGAAGTGGAGCTCATTAATCAATTAAAGCGCCATAAAGCAAACGAGTGTCTAATAGAGTTGACAAGCTGTCTAATACAGCAGAAAGTTGGAGGATGGGCGTGGTCCGGGGCAGACTTAGGGGCTCTGCATAAATTTTCACGGGTTAACCGGTCTCATCTAATGAAATAACTTTCAATGAAGCTGCACAGGCACACGTCGGTGCGCATACATTAGCCGCATTGTGGCAGCTTCAATTTCGCCAGAAATCGTCGGGGTTAATGAATAAATTCTGGCACACAATGGCCCAATGCGGCAATGGGGGGGACTGGGATTGGCGAGTACGGAGTAAGGAATACATATGTTCTAAAGCGAAACTCAATTTGGCAATCAGTCAAGAGTCGAGCCCGATTCCCTGCCATCCACAGATCAAACTCCACCCCGCCCGGAATGCCAATGAGGCTGAGGAAATTCAATGTTTGCGTGGGCGAAGACGTACGAGTGTGTCCCTGGGCCAGAAATCCAATATGGGCTATCGCAAATCATACTCCAAATGGGAAATGAACATGGTATTTAGGCTTGCTGTGCTGCAAAGACAAAAAATAATTCTGCCAGAGGAGAAGACCTCCTAATCGCATGTAGAGTAAGAGCTCCATGGCGGATTCATTAGGCGCTACTGTGGTGGAACTCCGGTGAACAATGGGAATATGCTGCATTTTTAGTCAATACCCACACAAATTAGAAATGGATACTCCTAGCATTTGATGAAAAAGCTCAGCGAGGAAGCCGTAAATTCACTAATCACTGCGTCGCAAGTCAATGCACATGTGCTTTGTCATTGGACATTTCTTTCGGGCTAACAATTATTTGAAAGGGATACTGTTCGCATTTGAAAATTCCCCACTCCGTGGGCCAACCAAAAATTTCGCCTAATTGGATGAAAAACAAAACCAATAGGCCCAGCCACGCATGTTTCAAAGGACCCTTCCATTTGCACTAATTGAATTGTTAATTGGGAAAATGTGCAAAAGATATTGTTGATGAAAATTGCAATTGCTCGTCGGTTCCACATTGGCCGCGCTTCCACAAATCAATTCTAACCACCAGTGCTCTGTAGCCTAATGAGCTGCTGTAAGTTAATATTCGAAATATTTGCAGATTCAAAAATTCATTAGCTTTATGTAAGTTAATATCTGACATTTTTGAATTCAATGGGAGTTACCAAACAAAAATTGTATCAATTTTATCAAAGGAGTTCATCCCTTAACCTCATTATTTTGTGTAAATGTGCAGGGAAAATACTGATTATGATGGGAGGTGTTCCTAATCAACAGGCCTAAAAATAAAAGGGGGCCTTGTGGCCACCAGAATCAGAGGCTGTTCAATCTGGATGGTAGTCTCAGGTAATTGGGCATGCCATGGATTTCCATAACCGTCATATTAGCTGACCTCTGGCCCTAGGCATTCACATTAGTGGCTCAAATAGTTGATTACTGGCTTGCATTTTTGAATTCAATGGAAGTTACCAAACAAAAATGTTATCAATTTTATCAAAGGAGTTCACCCCTTAACCTCATTATTTTGTGTAAATGAGCAGGGAAAATACTGATTATGATGGGAGGTGTTCCTAATCAACAGGCCCAAAAATTAAGGGGGCCTTGTGGATGCCAGAACCAGAGGCTGAATGGTAGTCTAAGGTAATTGGGCATACCTTGGATTTCCATAACCGTCATATTAGCAGACCTATGGCCCTGGGAATTCACATTAGTGGCTCAAATAGTTGAATACTGGCTTGCATGCGGTTGTCGATTAATTGGGATTCCGCCTGCCGAAATGGATATGGCAGTGAGTTCGGTCTTTTGGCCCTGGGAACTTGCCTGCTGGTTGGGCTTTGGAAATGTGTGTGTGGTCAAGGACTCCTCGGAGGAGGTGCCGTGTGGCACATATGTGTGCTTACCCCTCATGTAGATGTAGGCGGTGCCACGCATGTTGCGCCTGGTGAGCACAATCAGGTTGAGCACGTTGCCGATGATGCCCATGGCGCAGATGATGGGCAGCACCAGGCCGTAGCAGTACTCCCTCAGCGATTCGGTCCGCGGGTCCTCCACATCCTGCAAGGATAGTAAACAAGTGGGTGTAAGTGTAAGTGTGGGAAACAGGACGGCAGCTCGTAAATCATCTCTTTGTGGCTTCGCCTGCTTTGTTGGCTCTCCGATGGGCTGCCGCAGATAAAAATTCAATAGTCAACTTGACACTTTTATTTTGTGACTTTTTATGCACACACGCATTCCCCACATGCCTCACATGCCCCATTCCTAAGCCCCTCCTGCTTCCTTGCTCCTTTGCTGCCACATGTTCCCCCTTTTGCCACCCTTTGCCGCCTTTTGTTTTTCATGTTTGCATCGCCTTGAGCCAGAGTTGCGAACAAAGCAGCTTTCGGTTGTCAGTCAGAAAGCTGGGGCTTTTTTTTTAGCAAGGTACAAGGCTCCTGGCCCTCTGAAGCCGATATGAAAATGCCCTTTCTTTTGTTCTAGTTTATGAAACTTAAATGGGGAAATCTGTGCTAAATAGCAATAAATAAAACAACTCTGTTGCATGTTGAATATGTTTTGATAAGGACTGTTTGTACCTTCAGAAGCTTGTTCAGACAACAACTAAATAACAAATATTTAAAACATTTTTAAAATGTCCCAAGCCTAAATTTTTTATTTCTACATTACCTCACGTTTTATTAGAAGAATATATTTTGACTGATAAATTTAAAAAAAAGTACCAATATAGTTCGGCTTAACCTTTTGTTTTTCTTAAATGCGCCTTGAGAAACCCATTTCTTGGTCCTAAAGCCAACAATCAAGGATACAGACTTTTGATTTCCGTAACATTTTGTTTACAAAGTTTTAAAAGCTAAGTCAAAATGAAAAAACATCTCGTTCTAATCTTGGTCTTGTTTACCAAGGGCCAGCTAGATTTTAAAGAGTTAAGGGAACCTGGCAACTGGGTGTATCCAAGATACGGAGGCCTTGCAACTGAGCCTGCTGTGCCCTGAAATGAGCAATTCCCCGATTTTGCCCCTTTCGATGGCCCTGCTGTTTGGCTGCAAAACATTTGTGAAAAACATTTCCCGTGGCGCCCGAAAGTAGGCAACAGTTTTTCTGCGCAGCAGGCATCGTTCGAAGGCCACGCAGGACCTGGGCCAACTAACTGGCCCAAGGTGCGAGATGGCCGAGAAACAAGGACCAGAAGGACCAGAAATCAACCGACTAGAATCGCCACTGCTCAATGGCCAGGACGCACTCACACTTACCCGATAGAAGTCGTCCCGCAGGTCGCTGCTAAAGACGGACGTGGCATTGGCGGCCAGGACCTCGGCGCTGCTGGTCAGATTGGAGCCCCAGATGAACGAGCAGTAGGCGGGATCCTCTTCGGTGTTATAGAGTCTCGTTATCATAGTTCCTCCGATGATACCTCCGCTGCGAATCGAGTTTAATTTGTGTAAGTAAAGCGCAGAGCACCCGCACCCCCTGAGAAATTGCGTGTAAAAATAGTCCGGGCTCATGAATGAATGGCTTTGGAATGCCTCCCTCCGATTGCCAAGTAATTTAAATAGGGAGAAGCAAGCCAAACCGAGCCGACTGTGACGCGACCAGCGGAAACGGAAGCGTTCACTTGTACACAGTGCGATAAAAACAAAGCACTCACACTAACAAACACCAGCGATAAGGGGCGGACTGCCAGTTGGCGGAACAATTGCGACTTTGATTGCCGACGCGCAGCACAAACAAATCAACGAAAAATTGAAAAGCAACTGCCAGAGAGACGTAAAAATAAAATGCTGGAAATAATTGCGGCCCGTAAATAAGTTGGCAATGAATGGTACTGAATGAGGGGACCCTGGAGGGGTAGGGGGATATTGCGGGGAATGGTATTTATAGACCTATATATATATGAATCGCATCTGGAGGCCTTACCTGTTCGGATCCGGGGTAGTAGTGGCTCCACTAAGCCGGTTTAGTGCTCGGAGTGCTGCCAGCGTACTTCGGCATTGGGTTCATAGAATCGTTGCCGGTGACACGCCCGGGCAGAATTGGTTTCGATCCTGGCAGTCCTGGCAAGCTGCATCTTCTGTTGGGGAGACCTGGGATGGAGAAAGACTGTTACTTGGCTGTCTGTCGAACTTTTGTCCCCGTCACGTGGGTGTTTTATTATGCGACAGGACACTCAGGACGCGATGGAGGTGGCGGTGTCTCACATTATTATTGACGTGTGGGCTGCGGCAACAGGTGTGCTTTATTTGTTGCCACTCCCACACAGAGGCAAGGGGTGGCGCCCGGCTAAGCGCTAAAATCAACGTTGACAGGCAGCAGAAATTCGTATAAGATATTTGATAAATTGCCCCCGAGCGTGGCCAACGAGCGGAAATGTCGGGGGTAGGAATTATAAAAAAAGAATGCCGGAGCTGAGTGTGCCGGGCTTTAAGGGCTAATGGTTTTGTGTGTCGGGGTAGCCGTGTGTCAAAATGGTGAAATGGTGAAATGGCAAAAAGCGTGGCCTGCAGCTGCCCGAAAGTATGCAGCACTCTTTGCGGCTGACGACATTTGCATATCACGCATACGCACTGTGGCCGCGCTGGGGAAAGCATGGCTTGGCATAGCACTCGGAACACCTTGCTTAGAGCTTTGTGCGGTGACACAAACATGACACAAACTTAATTTCCCCAAGGCACCACATAAAAGCCATCGAAAGCAAGAGCGACTGGGGGATTGCGGTTGCCGGCGAGAGTGCTCACTGTACGACACCTGCATTGAGTCCAGGATCCGGTATCCGGGATGCGGATTCCGTGTGCGTCTGTTTGTTTCCCCACCTCGGTCCGAGTCCTGGATCCTGGCATAATTTATGCCTGCGATTATCATAATAATTCGCCAGACCTGTCCGACACACACGACTGCCTCGCTGGTTGCTCAGTGGTTCGGGGTGGTTCAGGGTGGTTCTTGGGGTGGTTTAGGGTGGCTTAGGGTGGTGCTGGGGCGTCGACTGTCAACTGTCGCTTGTTAGTTTTTGGTTTTCGAGCTCTTCGTCGCTGCTGTTTGCCGAGCACTTACAGTTATTGCGGTTTAGTTTGCCTGGCGAATAAATAGAAGCCCGGATCGGTTTGGATCGGTTCGGCTCGTCTGGATTCGTTTGGGTTCGGTTTGGTGGGCGGGTCCTGCCAAACCACCTCCCCCCCCCCTGCCAGGGATTTGTTTTACATTTTACGTTTCCCTTTCTGGCTGGCTGTGTGTAGTTTTTGCTTGGCTTTTTCATTTTATTCGGTTAACAAACAGCAGTTTGTCATTTAAACAAACATGGGGGCCCTGGTGCAGGGGGAACGGGGACAAATGCCATGCGAGAGTGACTTGGCCTGTTTATCTTCCCACCGAAACGCAGGACAACCAAAAAAAAGATAAAATGGCTACACGAATAAAAAAGCAAAGCCAAAACCGAAGCGTAGCTTAATGGACCTGCTAGGGGTTTTCCCCGTTTTCCCCCGATTTTCCCCGATTTCCCTCTTTTTTCCACAGCGATCCATCTATCTATATCCCTGTCTGCTGCCGCATGTGTGCTGGCATGATTAATGCCTTTGTTTACATTTCCCGCTTCACGTTTTGGTTATTTTCTTTTGGTGTTTGGGGCGGGCAGCCCCCATTTCCCCAATTTTCCCCATTTCCCCCATTTGTATATTTGCGGCCGGGCCTGGCAGGCGAATGATATGTTTAACAAAAAAGTTTAACGCAAATTAAGTCAAACTGGCAGCGCTTAACGATGTGCCACATAGATGAATATCCTTGCATGTGTGCCCCGCCATATGCCTGTGCGAGTGGACAGTTTTTCCATTTTCTGGACGGTTCTGGGCTACTGGCTCTTTAATTTACACACCAAATGATGTGGCCCTGGTGACAAGCAGGCAGGACAAGCTAGCCGGACAAGCCCTGGCAGCCAGGATACACAGACGAGCACACACTCGTGTGGACACCCACACCCGGACAGACGGCAAATTAAGTTTTTCCAGCAACAAGAATGGGCAAACTGTAAAAGGAAATCAACTCAAGACAAAGTTTAAGTAGATTCCCAGAATACTGGAAGGGGGAAAAGCCAAGGACAGTGGGTCTGAGTGCGGGAACTACCCCTAAAAAAAATCAACAAGGGAAAACGATATTGCCGATGGACTCGACTATCACATACCCTTTAATCAGATATGGGAGTGCGCGGGAGATGGAGATATGCATGCAGGTACTCGGCTGTTTCCAAGATGGCACACCACACAAACAAGCCTCCTATCGTCTATTTCTTTATTTGCCTATAACTTTATAATTAATGGTCCGAATTAAACGATTTTTGGTATGTATATGGGTATTGATAAAACGAACAAAATCTCATTTATATTTTTACAAAATTTACGCCAGACAGACCGATTCAGCGTTGTGGGCGTTTGTGGGCGTTAGAGTGGGCGTTAGAGTCCAATGAAATAAACTTGTACTGCGTAGGAAGCCCAAGAATCCGCATGCTTAATCCCAGGATTCTAGCTCTTATAGTTTTCGAGTTCTCAGCATTTGTACGGACAGACAGATGGACAGATGGCTAGATCAACTCCGCAAGTGATCCTGATCAACAGGTACGGAAACGCTGTTTACTCTACGAGTAACGTATATAATAATTACTATAGGTAATGCTCTCGGTTTAATGATGGGAAATACTAGATGTTTTTCGAAAGTTGAAAGTTATAATTCCTTATCTCTATCGAATTTAATGCATTTTTCTCATTCTGTAAGACAAGATTGATAATCTTATTAAATCAATTTTGTTTCTAATTCCGATTCTAAATCAGACCTTAGCCGACTTGGACTGCGTTGGTTTCTTTCGGCACCATTGTGCGTCTCCCGTCGGAAAAGTTGTCCAATCTGTCGGTGGTGCTTCCTAATCACCTTCCCTGCCCCCATAAAATGCACACACACACACACACACGATAAACTTGTTCCATCTGTTGGCCAAAGTCGTTGAGCGCTGAGCGTTGAGCGTTGACAGCCTCCCATGTGTGTCCTTTCTGACCATTAAGTTTTTAATTTCCCTGGCAGGACATGGCCGCTCCTGCTGCTGCCATGGCTGCTTCTGTTTGCTGACCACCTTTTGGCGACTCGCATTTTTTCGGCTTTGTTTGCTTTTAATTACGCAATCATTTTATTTAATTTTTTCCGCCCTCCAATTAAGCTTTTAATTAAAGCCCCAAGGCAACTGAAACCGAAACAGAATCAGAATCAGAAACTTCTCGGACTTCTGGGCCCTGGTTTCCCGATTTTCCGATGGCTCGCTAAACGAGTTTTTAATCGAAAACTTATCGCAAGGAGCGGCAAAGAGTGGCGCCTGCGCTGCCCGATTAATTTTCAATTTAAATTTACATTTGTATGCACAGCTCAGCACGGCATACTAGCAACTTCGGCCATAAATTGGCATGACCAGTTGACGTTGTCGCTCGGCAGTTATCGAAATTGCTTAACGGCAATGGTCGTTCCGCCGGGATTGCCACCCACAGCGAGATAAACATGCAAAGTGGGGGGTGTCCTTAGAGTCCTGGCGGGTCACCAGCGTGCGTATCCACGGGGAGAAACTAGTGGGCTTACGCCCTATTAAGATCTTAGGGGCACGTCTACATTAATGTGAACGCCTGGCGTGTGGAAAGTCTAGAGTGCCTTAGCGAAGGGAGCTTGGAGTGCATATTTTTGAAATCAGCTTTAACTATGAGTTGATCTCACTTCGTTATGCGTTAGTGAAGTGAGATGTGCATATTTTTGAAATCGGCTTTAAATATAAATTTATCTCACTTTGATTTTCGTTAGTGAAGTGAGCTTGGAGTGCATATTTTATAAGACAGCATAAGTATGAGCTGATTTCACTTTTTTCGAAAACTGTCTCAAACATTTTTTTTTTTAAAGGTTCATGTTTTAAGGTAATACATTTATTTAAATATGTATTTATTTTTATTTAATATCATTCAAATCTTAATTTAAAATTAAGGGCCACACTGAGGTTTTGAAATCACTTATTAGGGTGTCTAAAAGTAGGCATTGAAAAAAGTCGTCTAGCGCACTGGGTTAAAATATATTGTTGCATACTTTTTTGAAAACTTGAATGATTTCATTGGCACCCTTTCGAAATCACTTGTTACGGTGTCTAAAAATATGGAGTGAATAAAAGATTTTTTCTATTCTTTTTTGGATCGAAAATATATTGTTGCATACTTTTCGACACCTTTATTAGTGTTTTGAAAATTGAGTGATTTAGGTGGCACCCATTCGAAATCACTTATTAGGGTGTATAAAAGTAGGCAGTAAACGAACAATTTCGTTGAGGATTTTTTAAATTTTTTTTTGGATTGAAAATATATTGTTGCTTACTTTTCGACACCTTTATAAATGGTTTGAAAACTTGAGTGATTTCAGTGGCACATTTTTTGAAATCACTTTTTGGGGATGCTACAAGTTGGCAGTAAAAAAACGTCGTTATGGATTTTATCATTTCTTTTTTCGATCGAAAATATATTGTTGCATACTTTTAGACACATTTAAAAGTGGTTTAAAACTTGAGTAATTTCGGTGGCTCCCTTTCACTTATTAGGGTGTCTAAAAGTAGGCACTGAAACAAGTCGTCTTGCGCACTAGATCAAAATATATTGTTGCATACTTTTAAACACCTTTATATGTGGCTTGAAAACTTCAGTGATTTCGGTGGCACCTATTCGAAATCACTTATTAGGGTGTGTAAAAACAGGAAGTTAAGGAACAACATCGTTAAGGACTTTATCTATTCTTTTTTGGATCCAAAATATATTGTTGCATATTTTTGGACACTCATATAAGTGGTTTTAAAATGAGTGAATTTATTGGCACCCTTTCGAAGCCACTTATTAGGGTGTCTAAAAGTAGGGAGTGAAAAAAACGTCGTTAAGGATTTTAACCACTTATTTTGGATCGAAAATATATTGTTGCATTCTTTTATACACTTTTATAAGTGGTTTGTAAACTTAAGTGATTTCGCTGGCACCCTTGGCAAGAAAACAAAGTTTACAAATGCTTATTAACCATAAGCTTTTCAAAAGTTTTTCCAGAAATTTGAGAAATCTCTGATCCTTTTTCGCCGTGTCCCTGGGCCATTCTCAGTCCATATTTCGATTAGTGTCCCCCGGGGGCACCGCCGTTAACTGCTGCCAGCTGATGCCGTTGATGGCCGTTTAACATTTGACCCACACATTTTAAGCTCGTTCTGGCAACCGGAGTTTGTCAGTTTCAACTGGCGGGACTTGGCTTTAAATAATGTTGTGCTGCCACTCGACAAACGTGACTTTAGCCGCCAGTTTGGATTGGGTTCACTTTCGCTTTCGGACTGGAACTGGAACTCAAACTGAAAGTGAAACTGAAACTGAAGAGGGGTGTCGCTGTCCCAGGGCCATTGTTGTTGAATCTGAATCTGAATCTGCGAGCTACGAACTGCGAACTGCGAACTGCGAACTACGAGCTGCTGGCACAGGACATAACTTGTAATAACGCGCTGACCCCGACACGAACACACACAAGAGCACTAATACCAACACTAACACTGGCACTAACACGCACACATGGACGCGCGGCAAAAAGGGGGAGAGCAAGGGGGCGTGGTCGGTGGATTGTCGTTGGCGGGAAAATGCACTCAAAATGAAAATGAAATGTCAACTTACCCGCAGAGGCGTGCGAAGGGCAGAGATGACGCTCTCGTTGCGGCTGCTGCGTTTTGTGGCAGCAACACGTTGTTGTTGCTTGTGTTGCAGCTGTATTGCTCTTGTTTTTTACTAGTGGTGGTGGTGGTGCCAAAGCTGGTCTATTGTTGTTGCTGCTGATGGCAGTGGCAGTCGTTCTTGGGCAACTTATTCGCTACTGGCTAGAGTCTTAGTTTCTTGGCAGTGACTGTGGCAACCTTAATTGGCAGTGTCTCGGTGGGCGACGAGATGGATGGTGCCGGACGAGAAGGATCTGTGTGGGAGAGGCGAAACATAAATCTGCACTTAAGTGCGTTCGGCGGTTGCAGTTTGGCAAAGGGCTTAAGGCCCCACACACACAGGCACACAGGCACCCACACACTCACCCAGAAAGTTGGCGCTGCTGTTGCCTACTTTTGTGCGCCAAAAAGTTTTTTGCGCCTTTTAATCCCTTTCCCTTCGGACTGAAACTGAAACTGAATTTGAACTCACTCACTGTTCGACACTATATCTTTTTAGTTTTTTTTTTTATTTTTTTTTTTATACTGGTACCACTAACAAGTTCGGTACTCTGCACTCAAGGCAGCTCCACTCAAATTGTATGCGCACTTTGGTTTATTTTTGGCTCTTTCGCAGGCCCTCCAGCGAACGAACAAAAAAAAAATGAAAAAAAAAATGCAAAAAAAATGCAAAAAAAAGTAATCTGAAGAATTGGCAGTATGATCTGTTGCTGCTGGTTGGCGGACCGTTGGCCAGTTGATGCTACTACTGCTGCTGCTCCAGTTGCTGCTGCTCCAGCTGGTGTTGCTGCTGCGACACGTCCATGCCGTTCGACTGCCCACGAGCAACTGAGTGGCAACTGGCTGTGCGCCTCCTCTTATAGACATTGAACGCTGGTTGAACGAGGCGGTTGAAAGCCCCGAAATTCCCTGCTTTCAACGGAAAAGGGGGGAAATTGGGGGAGTGCGATTTCCCTGCTTGAGTGCAGGGAGCTGGTTGATCAACAGGATGGTCGCTGCTGCAGCTGCAGCTGCTGCCTTTCCTTTCTTTATCTTTTTTGTGATTTAACCCCGGGGGCTGGGCAAACAATCTGGCCCAGGTTGGGGCCCAGCCAGCAGCGCAAGAAATCAAAACAAATATAAATACCACACCGAGGTGGCGTTGGCCGCAGCTGCAGAGCCATAGCCAGAACCACCCACCACCACCCAGAAAAGTTGGCAGCTGAAGGCAGCAGCCGCCCTGCTGGTAAGCTGCTGCTTATCTTCTTTCGGTTTCCTAAGCCTTCGCCGGATTACGGATTGCGTATTGACAATCACGGCAATGGCAGCCAGATACCAGATACCAGATACCCTGTACCCTACACCAGGAGAAAGTGGAAAGCGGAAGGCAGAAAGTAGTGGGTAGATTGTGCGGGAGACAGTCGTGTAATACCCAGACAGTTGCAGGCAGGCACAGCCTGCAAATATCAGCTGTCTCAACCGGTTCTGGTTGGGCATTAAATGGCAGCCTCCTAGTTAGCACACAGCCCCCCTTTTGGGGCACGCAGCCCCCTTGCCACCGCCCCTGCCCCTTTGGGCAGCCCTTTCCGGCCCATTTGGCAAGCCCACGTTGACGATGAGGACGACGTCGACGCCAGCGTCGAACTCACTTGAGAACTATTTCAATAAGCGTTATGCACGCATTGTCCTTCACCCTGTTTTCCCCACTGTCACTGTGTGTGTGTGTGTGTGTGTGTGTTGTTTGTGCGAGTGTGTGTTCGCCACCTCGCTGCAGTTTTCCTCTCATTTTCCCCTTCCCCTTCCACCGCCACAACCCTATCCTTTTGGCCAACAAAAGAAGAGCAAAATTCCAGTCAGAGGTAGAGCTCACTTGGTTGGAAGAGATTCTAGATCTGGTGGATAGTATGATTTTTTAGAAACTTTTAGCACTTGTTTGTGCTCACCAAGAAAATCTATTCTTTTGAATATATTGTACATAGGTTTAGAGAAAATCTTACTTGTTTGCCCTGTTTATTGAATGATGTTCATGAATCAAGATATTTTCGAATATTTTGGGTTTTAAGAATGATTTATTCTTTATTCAAGAACGAGCAGCTCAAATCAAGAATAAATCGCGCTTAAATTTATAAATCATTTTTTTCGGACTGTATACGTTTAAATTCAGGATGCTCCTAAGTTTGCATTTTTAAGAAAACTGTATTGAGTAGTTTATTGAATAATGTTCTTGAATCAAGCATATTTTTCGAATAATTTGGGTTTTAAGAATGATTTATTCTTGATTCAACAGCTCATTCATTAAAAAAAAACTATCTGATATCAAGAATAAATCGCGCTTATATTTGGGATGCTATTTTTTTGTGTGTATATATTAAAATTCAGGATATTCCTAAGTTTGTCTCTCTTTGCATTTTTAAGAAAACCATAGCTGAATACAAATTTTTGATTTGAATTCTATATTTATCAATTACTTATATGTATTAGCTAAGGTTAAGCTTGAAATCAATCATTCGTTATTGGGTTTGGGGTCCTTGACATATGTATTTTTTCACTTCGCCTAGAGTAACCGCTTTTCATCGTCGCACCGCCCAGCTTTTCCGCTCATCTTCTATTTCCATTTTGCCATCCGTCGCCAGCGATATCGTTGTTGTTGTCTGCGTTGCCTACAAGCAATTTGCGGCGTTTTACATTTTGCATTTTGCGATTCTCATTTTGATTTTGATTTCGGTTGCAGTCGGCGCTGGCGTCGCTGCTTCCTGTCATTTTTGTCGTGTGTGTGTGGTGGTTCCTTTGTTGATTGTCATCTCTGTCACTCAGGACAAAACCCCATCCTCGTGCCCCATCCTCGTGAGCCGCCTTAAGTGTCTGCCTGTCTGTGTGGCTGCGTGTTTTTCCTTGACTGGGCCACCTTGCGCCAATTATTGTCGCCTTGCGACGCGACTTTCCAGCTTTTGGCTGAGGCACAGTGGGCCGTGCCGGCACCGCAGCCCACGAAATGCCCCCGATGGGTCCAGGTCCACGTTCGCGTCCAGGCAGATCAAACAAGCGCAGAGTGCTCCGCTCCTCGGGCTCAGCAGACAGACCCGCTTTTCCGCTTTTCCGCCTTTCCGCTTTCCCCCCGCCCCTCCCCCGCCTTCCTTCCTTCCTTGGCTTTCCTTTCCTTGCCTTTCCCCCGCCTTCCGTCTTTCCACCCCGCGCCGAGTCAGCCATTTTTCGGTAAGTAGGTCAGTGGCAAAGCTCGCGAAACGAGGGTGGCCACACGAGTTGTCGATGGCTTGACAATGGCTTTGAAGAAATTATCTTTTTTTGCAAACGTTTTCTTATTTCCCCTGCCACTGTAGCCTTAACCAACATCCAAAGTTAGCTAAAAGTGTGCTTTAAAGTCAACAATATTATTGAGTTAGCTTCTAATTGTGCCTATTGTGGACTAGGGTTGGTAAAACGATCCATAGTTCTATCGATGGTTTTAAAACCTCGGAAACATTGATGGTTTGAACCTAATTTTATATTCGATGTTTAGTATTTTGTTTTTTTTTTTAATTTTACATAAATTTGTTTTCTATAAATATAAATTCTGAAGAATCAACTATCCAATAATTTTCCTTTTGGTTTAATGGCCCTCGTACGCCTTAAAATCATATCATAGCTTCCATTGCATAACCTCCTATTACTCAGAATATATATCCATAGAAATAAGATTTCCAGATTTCGCAAGATGATTAAAATATAACTAAGCTTAAGTAAAAAATGCACTCTAACTTTAATTAGGTTAATTAGCTCTGTAAGTGGATAAGTGCAAAGACATTAATTATATAGGCATTCTACAACTTATCTTGACACTCTCGGCTCTTTTCCATTATTGCCTTGTTTTCAAACAAGGCATGCACTAAATATCGTTTATCCAATTAGGACTCAAAACAAGAAGAAGATGCCTTACATTCAATACCAATCATAAGTGAAATATAGACATTGTAATCAAGACGAATCAAAATTCAATTTGCCCCAGCTGCAGTTTGTTCATTAGTGCAAAATAGTTTTCATGGGTTAGGTTTCCTTGCCTTATGGACAATGTAAATCTGATTAAAGTTTTATTTTACAACATTTGCAGCATTTAAAGTTTCTGCATTGGAAACTAGTTGCCGAATCCTTAGGACGCCCCTTAATTGGATGCTCCTGCCATGGAGGAGGAGACATGTAATAAGGGGCCGCAAAGAAGGCAGAAAAAAATAGAAAATAGACAAGAGGAGAGAAAAGATTGGCGAAATTGCCGTGAAAGAGTTTTGAAAAGAATTTCTGTGCGCCCCACCATAGCCACCCTGTCGCATTCGCCCCACATCCCAATTTTTCCGATGGCTGTTGTTATTGCCCTTGTTAGTTATTGTAGTTGCCTGTCCTTTGATGCTTATTGTTGCCGCTCCACCGCCTGGCAGTCCTGGTGGTGCTAGTGGTGCCAGTGGCACTGTGGTGGTCCTGGAGGTCCTGCCACCCCCTCCTGCAACCCATCCCCTTGCCGCTTGAGTTACGCTCAGTCACCCGTTTTTGCTCCGTTCACTGCTCGGCTCAGACTTTCCGACTTTGGCTTTGGCCACAAAAATGCCTTGACGCAGCATGTTCCACATTCGGCATTGCTCTCTTTGTACTGCTACTGGTTCTGTGTTCTGTGTCCTGGGTACCGGGTTCTGGGCTCTGAGTTCTGGGAATGGGGGCCGTAGATTAGCCCTTCTCCAGCACCATCTTCATCTCCATCTCCTCCTCCATCTGCATCTGCATCTCAGCCCTTCCCCGACGGGCGCCTCCTTTGATACCCTCGATGGGGCACCAGCAACTCCCCTGCTCTAATTCTACTTCGGCAGCCATTAAAGCTGGCTTTCCATTACCAGATTTAAATAAAGGTACAGATTACAGGAGCTTATATTTTAAGCTAGATATGCAGTAAGCTTTATTAACAGTAATTAGTAGCAGCACTTTTAGTTTTTAAACAAAGATTAATTCAAGCACTTAGGCTGATGCAGTCATTTAAAATAGAACAGATTTCCGTTAAGTAATAAAGTAATGCCGTAAGTCGATACTAATGATGGTTTTAAAATAAAGTACTTTGATGAATATTTCTTATAACACGACCGCTGTTGAGACCTTGAGGCTTTTTTTATTTTATTTATTTTGAGTAAAATTTAAATAGTCAATATACATTTTACAAATATAATTGTTTTTTGATATTTATTTTCTTTGATTTAAAGCAATTTTCGATGGTATCGATAATATCGATGGTGGCTACTATCGATAACCAAAACTACCGATTTATTCCGAACTTTAGTAAATGGGATTTTTGATTTATTTCCGACTTACTTGCAGTAAGTTTTACTGGAATCTTTTGTACCGCGACACATCCAGTTTTTATATTCTGACTGATTTAAACACGGTTCCCTGAACTTTTATTTCTAATTTTGTTAGGCATCTTGAAAGTGGACAGAAATAGTGAGGGGTGAAAAAGTTGTGTGACCATACTCGTACCACACGCACAGAACGATACACCGATAGCTATTCAGAACTATCGACCGATACTCAAAGGTCCATTTATTGTGGCCATGAATAAGATAGTTTAATTTCAAAAAAATATTATAAATTCAGATTTACAAACATGGGATTTTTGAAATTATTTCCGGCTGAGGCTGCATAAAAAGGGACAGATCTGTCCGGAAAAAAGACAAAATAGCAGCACTGATGCCAATCTATCGCTGATAACATCGTTAAAAGAAGCCTAAATTATTTGAAATTAAGGGTTTGAAAGGTAAATAGTTTCCAAGGTTTTTGAGTGGCTACCTAACCAAAAACCGTTCGCCTTTGATTTCAAATATGGCCAAAAACAGAAATTTTTCAACTTTGTCCTTTTTATCGTAGCCTTTTTGTATGGCAACTTCTGCGCGAACACATTTAAAAATGGAACTTCAAAGCCAACCGGATTCTTGAGCTTTCATCGAGGTAATTTTCTGGTGTTACGCAGTGTGAATACTGCAAACAAACCATTTAAATTTTCCACAGATTCAGCTTAAACCTTATTAGCTTCATGGGCTACGGCTAATCATAACTTGCAATTGCACGGTACTCGATTCCAGGTCAGTGAGGCTTTTTCTTCTGGTTTCAATGATTAAATCAATAGTGTGCGATGCGGTGAGGTGGCATTCATGCCGAGCCAATCCCCCACAGCCACTCCTCATCCGACCCATCCATCCGTCACCCATTGCATATCCTCTGCCAGTTCACTTTGGTTCAGCTGAGTTCGGGGTTGGCATTGTCAACGTCCTCGGCGTAGTCATCGTCGACGTCATCCCATCCCCATTCCCATCCCCATCCCCATCCTCATCCCCAGCGTCATGTTTCGTAACTTGAGTTGTTTAATGCACTTTTGCCTGGTGACTGGCATTTTTGAGATGCTCCCCGCCAGTTCCCCGCCACCGCCTTGGCCCGTTCCGGGCTGGAATCCCCGTTTGCATATCTGATGAACATGCAAAATAATTGAAATGCATTCAAAAGTTTTCCAAATGCCCCGAAAGGAGCAGCCTTGGCAGTGCATTCTTGATCAGGATTTGTGCTTTGTTGGAATTGTTAATCGAGCGTGTCGAGCAGCCGAAATGTAAATGGATTTCCCAGCCATTTCCCCGTTCCCAAAGCGAATCAAGGCGACATTTGGGTCGTTTAAATTTATCCCAATGACTGACAAAGTGCTGGGTTTCGCCAATTCCGTGGGGCCGCCATCAAGGCCGAGACAATTGCCAACTAATTATGGTATGGGTTCCGCCTAATCCCACTCAGCTGCCCAAGGCGCAAGTGCCTGAAACTTTTGCTTTGTGCTGGGCGAAAAAATATGGCATCTGCTGCATGGCAGCCATAATAATCGTAGTTCAGGCCAAAGTGCAGAGAGAGAAAAGATGGCTATCTAGATCATCGGTCTCCATAAAATGCAATGCCATTTCGTATTTTATTTGTGTGTTAATTTTACTATGAAATTCATCGATGTGTTTGCGCTGACCGCTGTTTTACACTGTACGTGTTGCGGCAGAGATCGAGCAGAGCTATTTCCTATGCTTGCTTAGCTGATCTAGATCCTAATTTAGATTTTTAATAGGAGGAGGATTGTAATAGATACTAGATAAGCACTTAGCAATAACAAATATAAGGTTGAATGTTCATATCTACAAGTCGGTATCAAGTATTTCGAAGTGCAGAGAGCGAAAAGATGACCAGCTTTCTAGATCAGCGGACTGCAGACTTATACTGTACGTGTTGCGGCAGAGATCGAGCAGAGCTATTTCCTATGCTTGCTTAGTTGCGCCGCTGATCTAGATCCTAATTTAGATTTTTAATAGGAGTGGATTATAATAGATACTAGATAAGCACTTAGCAATAAAAAATATAAGGTTGAATTTTCATATCTACAAGTCGGTATCAAGTATTTCGAAGTGCAGAGAGCGAAAAGATGACCAGCTTTCTAGATCAGCGGACTGCAGACTTACACTGTACGTGTTGCGGCAGAGATCGAGCAGAGCTATTCCCTATGCTCGTTTAATTGGGCCCTGGATCTATAACTTAATTTAGATTTTTAATAGGAGTGAATTATAATATATACTAGATGAGCTATAAGCTATAACAAATATAAGGTTAAATGTTCATACTTACATGTTGGAATTAAGTATTTCAAAGTGCAAAGATAGAAAAGATGGCCAACTATCTAGATCAGCAGTCTTATTTTATTTCTCACTTGTGTGTTTAATGTTCACGGTGAAGTTAATCGATGAGTGTGCTGACCGCTGTTTTACACTGTAACGGTTGCAGCTGAAATCAAGCTGAGTTCTTAACTACGCTCGCTTAATTGGACCAAGGATCTAGATCCTGATTTAGAATCTTAAACGGAGTGATGTGTCGTTGAATATTCACATTTACAAGTCGGAATCAAGTCCTTTTACCAGCTAATCTAGTGAAGTCGTTGATTTTCTTGGCCACCATGGTTTCTCCCCAATCCAATTATATCACTCATACGTCGTGGACGTCCTTGCTCTGGCAGTCAGTCAGTCCGTCAGTTAGCCAGTTTATCCAGTTAGCCAGTTGTCCAGTTGGCTAGCAAAGTGGGTGGTGGGTGGTGGGTGCTGCTGGTTATCGCTCCTCGTTGGACTCGCACTGGCCACTAATTGCTGGTTCGCTGGCTTTGACTGTTGTTCCCGCTGCTGCCGGGGCTTCGCCGGCGATTACTCATTATTCAATCTGGCTGCTAAATGCTTTAATTACGTTTGTTTTGCCAATTAAAAACAACACGTAACACGTAACGCAACGTGGCGGAGGCCAATCGCTCGACCATTGACCCCGCTCGCTTTGGTCACCCGCTGACCCCGGGGCAAGATGAACGCTGGTCAGGCACGCAGGTGGAGTCCTGGTCCTGGGCTTGGCTCCTCGTTCCTCGCTCCTTGCTCCCCCTCCCGCACCCAGGCCAAATCCGAGGCGAATCTTTTGGCAACTCGTCAACAATTGCGTGTTGACGCAGGAAGCCCTTTGAACTGGGCCCCTCGTGCCCTTTTTGGTCCTTCTGCTCTTCTTGGCACATTTCACGCTGTCCTTTGTTTGCCTGGGTGCCAAAACAAAAACAGAACCAACAAAAGGAGGAAAATGGCGGGAAAGCCCAAAGCCCGAGCGTGGAGGACCATGGAGGACCATGGGGGAGGGGGTCCTGGCAGAGTCAAGTGCCTGGCCCTCTAATTCGGGAGCAGCTGACTGGGAACTGGGAACTGGGAACAGCGGGCACAACTTCATTACTGTTGAGCTGCCTTCGTGGGCGCGTGGGCGTGCTGAGATTTATTCAATTTAATTTGGCATCGGCGTCAAGTCGGGCGCTGGTGTCGAGGCATGTGATTAAAAATTGTTTACCAAGTTCATTGACATCCAGCGGAGGCGGAGGCGGCGAACCGATGGAAGCCATTCAGCGGAACTCGGAACTGCAAACTGGGAACCGAAAATTGGGAACCGGAAGGGAAGACCTGCCTAGCAATGGGCCGACAAAAGGGGTGGCGGCCTCGCAACGAGCAACTTGGCTCAAAGGACCTTAATAAAAGAAGTAATTAGACTAAATCATGTTTTTATAATGCTGTTTAATTATTTCACTACTGAAAATCAGCTGCCAAAAAGCAACACCTTAATAAAAGAAGTAATTACGCTAAATCATGTTTTTGTAATGCTGTTTAATTACTTTACTACTGGAAATGAACTTTCAAAGGGCAGCAGCGGGCCTCACCTAGCTCTAGGATCTTGAGATAGGTCAAGAGTTAATTGGATTACATCTTTGTATGTGTGTTTTTTTCAAAGCTCAAAGCTGGCGTAGAGATAGGAGCTGCTTTTCCAATCACATTCCCATGCTGGGCCGCACTGTTTTTTAACTCACAATCGAGTCTTGCCCTCAATATCTCATTAATCAGAGCTTCGAGTCGCTGTAAATTTGCCCCATGTCCAGTTCCATTTGCGTAATTCGCACCGCCTGTCACTCAGGCACCATCAATTATGCGATTTAACCAGTGCCTGGCATTAGCTAATGCACTGCGATGATAGAACCCATTAGCCGGGATTGGCCTAAGGTCCTGGGAAGATACACCAGAAGTGCATATGCTCGGCCTCAGAGCGGGACGGAGTTGTGCCGGAGCACGGGGAACGGAGTACGGAGTACGGAGCACGGAGGACGAAGGACGGAGGACCGAGCGGTACAGCAGCCGCGGGTCATAATGGGGATGATTTATTCAGGCGCCCGTCCTCCCGCCTGCTCGCCTATCACTCATACGCCCCGGGTGCCGGGAACAGCTGTTGTCGAGCCCGTGACAGCCCCCAGCTGGAAATAAAGCGGAAGGGATAGGATGGGATCTGATAGGATGGGATGGGATAGGATGGGACGGAACAGCGAGTCGAATGAAACCGATACCGATAGCGAAACCGAAACCAGAGCAGTAACTGTAACCGAATCCAGAGCAGAACGCTGCCTGGGCGCTTTCGCACAGAAGTCGAGCTGAACAATGGCTAATTATGACACCCCGAGTTCCGGCGGCCATGGGGACGGGACGAAACCGGAGATCGGATTGGAGCCGTCTAATAGCGGCACTTGAGGTTTCGCTTCTGTTTTGGGGGAGCCACCAATAAGCGGGGCCCGGGCTATTAATCAGACGATTTTTGGTAAATGCGATTTCTAAGAGCATCGGGAGGGGTATTTATTGTATCGGAGACATTGGGAGATTTTATGTCTCGATTTAGGTTACCTTCGAGTGTAAATTATAAAATTTATGAACTGAAGCGTAAAGCTCTGTATGGTAGGACACCTTTTTCGGAAGACTCTGAGTTGTCTGGTCTGCTAAAGTAAATGGGCATTCCAGGCTTAAAGTGAACAGGAAGAGATCTAAAATATGAAATCTAATTGAAATACATGGAATAATTAGATGTTCAAGCAACTTATTCATAAACTAACCATTTTTGATTAAAGCGTTGTGCTGCAGTACGAAAGTTCTTGTGTGCCAGTTGGAATTTCTTAAGAAAATAGGGCTTTTCCAAAGGTTTTTCAACTTTTTGATCCTATTCATTGAGAGTCAAAATATGAACAAAAGTAACGACCTTTTTTTTTGGTTGCAAAACATACATTTTTTTAAATTTATTTTGTAACGCCTCATAAGCTTTACCACAGTCGTTTCTGGTCTTTCAACTTTAAATTCATTGATTAATAATTACAAAAAAGGCGAAGAATGTCCATGGGCTTCTATAAACACGTTTACAAGCCATAAAATCGCTGATGCATCGCTTCAGGCAGTCTAATGGATATGTATCTTATCTTGAGAACCACATAGCCCCTTGGTCTGCTGTCACATTTTGTCCTGCCGGTTCATATTTTTATTTCCGCCACAAATCTTTGACATTTCCGCTGGCCGTCGGCTGTTCTGCTTTATTTCGCTGGGCAGCCGCCGCCATAACTGCAGGGCGATAAATATCAAATACAATTGCCCGTCGGCAGGCCGCAGACCCATTCCCGTTCCCATTACCGCTCCCATTCCCATTCCCCGAACTCCGGGGAGACACCCTGGATTCCCCATTCCGAGGAACTGGGGGCGGATAACCCTGAACGGTGACCAAGGAGCAGTTGACCCAGTTTAGCAGCTTATGGAATAATTCATTATGTATTTGCTTGCCATTGTCACTTAATTTGAGTGGGGTTTCCCGCCCCTCGAGGACCACATTGCCGCACTTTCGGCGTTGCGGGCAATTTGCTTGCGAGCTAATTGTCCACGTCTCGGCGTCGGCTTCCTAATATAAATAGCAATGGAAATACATGGTGGTTTCCGAATCCAAATCGATCAAGCGCCTAAGCGAATCGACAGCAAAATCGACCCCTGGCAGCCTCTGGTCTTCCTGTTTTCCCGGCGCCCCCTGTGGTGTCTTCCGTGTTTTATATTTAAGTGAAATTGTTTATTTGCGTTACTTTCATGGGCTTCTTTTGTCGTTGACAGCAATTTGTTTAGCTCGAAGGGGAAATTCGGTAATGGGACACTACAGGTGGGGGGTGCTAGGAGGAGGGTTAGAGGGTGGCTGGCTTAGCCCGGCCTTCAATCGAACTCCCACCGCACCCAATTAACCTTGCTGGCCTAATCAGAATGCAGCTGGCGAGTGCCTGGAACCCGTCCTGCCTGATAAATCAGATTCGCAGCGGGGAGACGGAGGGAGAAATCGAGTCCTTGCCAGGTGGAGTCCGTCTGTTGGCGGTCAGCAGCCATGTCTGGCCCTCCCGTGTCCCCTTCCTTGGGTCTTCTTGGGTCTTCTTGGGTCTCCTTGGGTCTCCTTTGTCCCCTGCTCGCCATCTTGGCTTTCAAGGCTCACGTGCGTGACAGGACTTCAGCCGAGTTGACTAACTTCCAGACTTCACTCTCTTTTTTTCCCCTAACTTTTCGTTCCCCGACTTGGGGTATTCTTATTTTGCAGTGGGCTAAGAGCCAACTTAAATTTCCCTATTAATTTGGCAAAATATTAAATTAATTGCATGCCTTTTAGCTGCCTTTTCACTCGTTGCCAAGGCAATTCGATTATTGCCTTTATTATCAGGTGCTGCACCTGGAGTTCTGTTAATATACAGATTAGGCCCAATTTGCAGGCGAAAACAAAGCAATTGCAGCGGAACAATGAGCATTTTGAATTAGGGCAGAACAATAGAAATACCACCCGAAAATTAATCTCTATTCAAAAGGATCCTTCAGTAATCTCTTCACGGGCGCAATTGCATCGTTAGCTTACATTATGTTTATACGCCAATTATAGTTCAGCAACTTGGCTGTCTTCGAGTTGTCTGGCACATGGAAGATTACAATTTCAATTATAATGTCTGTTCTAAGTGAGCGGTAATAGACTTTCAATTACAAGAAAGTGATTGACTATTTTATTTAAATAACGCTTGAATGCAAGTCTTGTGAATACACTTTCTGTGGAGCATTTTGAATTAGTGCAGAACAATGGAAATATTAACCGAAAATTAATCTCTATTCAAAGGGATACTTCAGTTATCTATTCACAGGCGAGAATGCATTGTTGGTTTATATTATGTTTATAAGCAAGCTAATTAGTGTTAAGAAAGTTGCCTGGCACATGAAGATTGAAATTTCCAATTATAATGTCTATTGTAATGGCAGGAAGTGTTTGACCATTTCATCTAAATAGTGTTGGGCATTTCCTGCCTCTCAGGGGTTGCAAATACAATTTAATTTGCAAAATGTATTGATATCTGTTGGATTGATAGGGTGCTTTGGGCTTCGTTTCGGTTTTTCCCGCCGGCTATTGAGGCCACGCAATGGCGGGGTCCGAAAATAGTAAAACTTCCTGTCGCCGCGGTCGACAGACAAGAAGAGCGGGCAACTCCCCGCCAACTTCCCCCCTCCTCGGCCTTTCCTTGGGTTTTCCTTGGGTTTTCCTTGGCTTTTCCTCGGCTCGTAACGTATTCATCAAACGCCAATCCAAGTTGACCCAATTTCGCTCTCTTTTTCGGCTTTATGTGCGTCGTAGTCGCAGAGTCGCATAGTCGCAGTCTACTGAAACGCATTCACGTGAACGATTGACCCCAGACCCCAGACCCAGACCCCACCCCGAACCGAACTCAGACCCCTTATCCTGGCAACAGCTGCCCTTGAGTCCTGTTTTTGTGCCTTTTTGAGCGGCGGGGGCATAATGGCTTTGCCTTGTGCCTGCCACGTCTTGAAGCCATTCTGGCCGGGACTTGCAGAGTTGAATAATTTATTTATGTTCCTGGTTGCTGCCACTTTGACTTTCGCCCGCTTAGGGATATGTTTGCCAGTTCTTCGCTGCGACTTTTCGCAATGATGTTCTTCTCGAGTCCTGGCCCGAACAAAGCCCGCATAAACACACTCCGGCCGAGAGGCCTAAACTTAGATTCCCCGCTGGCCAAATCCCTGGCAGCCAATCAATGGCCCAACTTAAAACCCCCTGAATTACGGCGTTGTTGCTGGCCTGGGGGGCTCAATACTCAATACTCAATGCTCAATGTTCTAATACTCAATGCCCAATGCCCAATACTCAATCCGCAATACTCAGTTATTATTGACTTCGGTGTGCACTAGGCTAATTGCCCAAAACAGCGTGGCTCCAAAATGGCCAAAACGGCAATGAAAACGGATGCCTAATTGCCCTAAGCCGCAGTGCGTTCGCAGCCAAAGGGGTTGCTCTTCGATTCCGGTTAATAAACCGCTTAAGTCCCATTTATATCCAACGAGCCATCAAATGTAGTTGGAAAATAGGGCCGAACAAAGGGCTCTCTACGAAAAAATGGCCAGAAACTAATCCCTATTTCAAAGGCAAAACGCTGGGGAAATCGAGGGAGGGGAGGGGGGGATGGTGTTTTGGGCCTGGGATTATTAATTAACGTTAAAACACACGATATCAATTATGAATATTTATGGCCAGCGCTGGACGGAAGTCGGAACTAAGAGCGGCACATCATTAGTGAGAGAAGCGGAAAAATAGAGAAAAACGCTGCAGGCTCCGATTATTCCATTCCATTTTAATAATTCACCAGGCTGCCAAGGCAGTGCGAAAGAAATAAACAAAAAATGATATAAAAAGGCGAAAGTACGGCTGTCAGGGCATTAAAAGTGCAACAGAAGTGTGTCACGGCTCCATTAAGGTAAAGTAAAAATATCAGCCCCCGGCAGCAGCAGCCTTGCAGCTTAATTGCCCCATCTAATTTAAATGCCCCCTCCAGGGGATTTGGCCAGTCTTATGAGCTGGCTGATGGCACCTTCAAATCGAGCGGGTGGGGATCTAATATTGGGCTGGCCACGATGGACAGGATGGACAGGATGGACAGGATGGCCAGCATGCAAATGCGCAGGAAACCCTTTCACTCTGGCACTCTGCAAATATTTCAGCCATCGTCAGTCGGTCGCCCACGCTCAATTTGTCCAAAGCTCACACGTAGCGGGGTCAGGGTGGGGTTTTCGGGGAGGGGGTTTCAGCGGGGATTCCGGAGATTCAATGGATTCAGGGAACACGGGGAACACGGGGGTCCCTGGGTGTCCAGGCGACGGCTTTGCCATTTCGACGACAAGAGCGGCTGCACATTTCTATTCATTTCAATTGCACTCATTCACGGAGTAAGCAAAATTAAAGTACGTGACCCTTTTGCTGTGCGCTGCAATTTTTATTGAGTGGGATAAAAGGGATGCCATGGCGACGGCGACTGCGGCAGCGGCGGGGCCACAAAGTAGAGCTCGCAAAAAAAAAAAAACAGAGAAGAGATTGACCAGTCCAGATAGTCCAGGTACCCGAGTATCTGCGGCCTTGCGAGCATTGCACATTTTTCTATAAAATATTCATTAACCCGATATTCATTAAAATGACGCCGCCTCGTTAGGGTTAATGGCGCCAGTGGCCCCCAGTCGGTCGCCGAGCGCTCCGTAATTACATGGGCGGAGTTTGTGGGGGCGGGCTTGGGCTTAGGGGCTGGGGATTGGGTGCCTTTTCCCCCCGTCTGCTATGTAGGTCAAGCATCCCTGAGTCCCATCTCGGGTTCGAAATGCATCTCCTCGAGACCCGCTAATCCGCAGGCGAGCATATCGCCCCCATCCCCTTTCAGGATGCGTCTCCTGGTCGCGACAATCATCGAATTGGGTGGCAGACAGGCCAAACATATCAAATAGACACAATTACGCACACACTTGCACCCCGCAGAAGTGGTGGGGGTGGGGGCAGGAGGAAGTGGGGGAAAAGTCTGGGCTCAGCTCACGTACGTATACGTAATACCCCACAGCCGTGTGACCTCTAACCTTAGCACCTGGCGGAGGGGCTGGAATCAAAAATTGGCAAGTTGTCAAGGCGGGAATTGATCCATTACCTGGCTGCTTAACAGCCCCGTGCAGTGAGCGAAAGTGTTCCCAAAGTTCCTTTGGCATAGCTTATTCCAGTGAATAAATAGCACTTATGTGCTTTATAGATAAAGTATCTTTGAAAAATAATGTATATAGATAGAAGTACCTTTATATATATTTAAATTTATTTAAA
The DNA here is from genome assembly GCF_043229965.1 of Drosophila suzukii. Taxonomy (NCBI): domain Eukaryota; kingdom Metazoa; phylum Arthropoda; class Insecta; order Diptera; family Drosophilidae; genus Drosophila; species Drosophila suzukii. The sequence continues at coordinate 24,901,255 of NC_092084.1, forward strand.
AACACAATTGCTTTAAAAAAGCATGAATTGATCCATTACCTGGCTGCTTACCAGCCAAAGTTCCTTTGGCATTACTTTTTTCATTGGATAAATAACACTTATATGGATTATAGATAAAGTATCTTTGAAAAATCATGATAACATGTTGTTGAATTCCGAATGCTTTTTACCCAACTTTGGTAAATAATATATATAGATAGAAGTACATTTACAAATATTTACATTTTTTAAGTACAAAATATCTTTGAAAAGGCTTAAATAGATCCATTACCTGGCTGCTGTCCCAAAGTTCCTTTAAAATTATTAATTCAGTGAAAAATATCAATAATTTCTTTTATAAATATGTTGAATTTTTTGAAAAGGAAAAGTATCTTTGAAAAATCATGATAACAATGTTATTGAATTCGGAATGCTTTTTACTCAATTGTTTTAAATAATAATCTTTGAAAACGCCTGAATTAATCCATTACCAGGCTGCTTACCCCAAAGTTCCTTTGAAATGATTTATTGCAGCGAAAAAATAACCGTCGTTTTCTTTATGAATATGTTTAATTTTTTGAATAGACAAAGTATCCTTGAAAAATCATGATAATGTTATGCTTTTTTCCCAACTTTGGTACTACAATTATTTCAGTTTTATCGCATTGGTTAAACCATTTTTTCGCACATTTCCATTTGATTTTAAACAATTTTACACCGTTTTATTGCGGTCTCCCGTATCAATTATTTATGGTTATTTTGCCTTTTTTCTCTGAGGCTCATTAAAAATGCGGGCAATGCTGGCGGGGTTCGTTTTTCATTAGACTGCCAAAACAGGCGGTGTCAAAATCTCTGAGTTTATTTTTTGGGAAATGCACACTGCTCCTGTTTCAATTATCTACTGGCTGGCTGTTGTTTATTTGTAGCCCATGTTTTTTGTGTTGTGTAGGCCGCCCACAGCCCCGCCCCCTTGGCCCGCCTTATCCATATGCAAACACCAGCGAAAACAACAACAACAACGGCAACACAGCATGCACAAAGAATAAAGTGGCAACAACACAACGACAAGTTTCGAGTGTTGGCCTCGTGTTGACTTTTGTGAAAGGTGTGACAATATTTACAATGTCTTGTTAATTGAATTTAATGCGTCCTCCGTGTATGTGTGTGTGTGGGTCCGCGTATCCCACGGATCCTACGTATCCCAGTGTGGGTGCTATCGCCATCTCACTCGATCCGCCGAGTGTTTGCCTGGGAAAAAAAGCTAATTCAAATTATTAATGGGCGATTTGCGAACACTGTGTGCCTGAATGCCAGCATTAACAAAAAAATAGCTTGTCATCGCATCACGCGGTTGATTTGTTCTCCCCCCTCCCCACTAAATACTTCCCCTCCTTCAGGAGCGTTTTAAGCCTGGCTTACGGGCGGAACCCTAACTCCTGCGGCGCCAAAATATCACGCCCCCCGCCCTCAGGCACTCCCTTTCATGAGGACCCAAAAGGGGAGTTCCCTGAGAAGGCGTTACCAAACCGTTCAACCAATTCAAACAGATTGAACGCTGGTTGAAAGACTGCTGCCATAAAAAGCCTGTATTCCCAGTAATAGAGGGAAATTCATGCAGGTGGCGCTTTCAGTGAAAATGTAGAAATTACTTGTATGAACTTGGTCTACTTGCACGTTACTTTCATTTTACATGTGGGGTTTTTGAAGAGCTTTTTATACCCTTGCAGAGGGTATTATGATTTCAGTCAAAAGTTTGCAAGGAGGAGACGTTTCCGACCCCATAAAGTATATATATTCTTGATCAGCATGACTAGAAGAGTCGATCTAGCCATGTCCGTCTGTCCGTCTGTCCGTCCGTTTCTACGCAAACTAGTCTCCCAGTTTTAAAGATATCGGGCTAAAACTTTCCCAAAAGTCTTATTTCTTTTGCAGGTAGTATATAAGTCAAAACCAGCCGTATCGGACAACTATATCTTATAGCTCCCATAGGAATAATCGGACAAAAAACTTTAAAAAATTATACCTTTCCTGTTGGTTTCATATAACCTTTTAGGCTTGGAAATAACATTTTTTAATTAACCGGACGACTATATCATATAGCTGCCATAGGAAAGATCGGAAAATTGATGGAAAAAAATATGAAACAAATTATAGCTTCGGTGTTTTTTGACATATTATCTTATACTATTAAGAATATAATTTTTTGTATTATAAGGAATTTCGAATTAAATTTAATAAAAATCGGTCAGACAAATAATGAATATGATTTTTTGTATTTTTAATTTTAATAATTATAGCTGCAAGAGTATACAAACTTCGGCTTGCCGAAGTTAGGTTCCTTTCTTGTTATGCCTTGTTTTTCGTTACCCTTGCAAGGGGGATTACAGTTTTGCGAGTAAAGGAGATCGCTGTAAAGGAGATCCTTGCGACCCTAGGTTGTATGCATATACCTTAATTCTTGATCACCATCAGCAGCATAGTGGATCTAGACAGGTCCATTGGAATAGCTGGAAATCTTATAAAAAGAATTTTTAAAACTTTTATTTTTAATCAAACATTTGGGCTTCCTTTTTTTAATAATCAGAATGTTATGTTATACAATCAAAAATTTATTTGAATCGGCGGTGTCAGTAATAGGTACAAAGCCTTGTGACTATATCATAAAGCTGACATGGTATAAAAGCGCAGGGCATTGATACAATTCTTGGGCGAAATAGGTTAATCAATATGCGGGTCCACTGGGGGATTTGGGGGATACATCCCCCCACTCGAGTGAAAACTTAAAGAAAATGTGTTATTTGAAAAGTTTTCAATAATACACAGAGAGAAGTATCCAAGAACAGTGTTCTTGAATTGAGAATATTCGTTCTTAAAAACTGTGTAAGTACATTTTGGTATCAATATTAGAACGAAATGGTGAGAAGAGAAAAGTTAAATTGAGTTAATTTAACAACTTTTTGATAGGTATACTTTTTGATAAGGACTGAACTAATAGTTTATTTGTACATACAATGTACTTAAATACCACCAATTCAACTTAATTCGAGCAAAATAAAAACATTTTCAACTCAGATGAGAACGTCAGAATTTCCTCTGTGTAATTGCTTCATAGTTAATTTAAATATGTACACTTTTATTTAATGACACACAATATTTATAGCAAGTACAACCAATACCCATATCTACTGTTGTTTAACTTAATTTATATGTATATGATAAATTTAATATATTTGGTGTTACATTAAATATTTTTATATATATTTATTTAATGAAAACTGCAGGCGAAAGTTTCAAACTTAGGGTACAGGGAGGAATCGGAGATAGTTTCTGGCACTTTCGGCCGTAATTCATTGATATTTACAGATTTACTTGGGAAAAGATTGACAATTTAGATTAGTTGAAGCAGGTTAGCTGATTTGAAAAAGTAAAGGATTTGCTGAAGATTTTTAAGTGAAGGGTTAATTAAAGGATTAGATAGTTTTATATTTTATTTTTATTTGTTTTTATTTTTTATATTTATTTCAAATATGTAACTTGAAACATTGAATTTATTTTAATTTCTCCATATTTTAATCAGTTTTATTATGAGAGTACCTTATTGTAGCATACTTTTACGGTGGCCGAAGGAATGTTGCATACTCTTGGGCACCCAGTGTGGGCTGGCAAAAGCTCGCCGCTGGCAAACAGCCGACAAGTACCAAACGGTCGAGGACAGCTCCAAAGTGGCCGGCAGGGGGCGCTCCATTGTTCGTGACAGAGGCCACGCGTCGTATGAGTAATGCGCCTATATACACAGCAAGCGGGGGCGGCGGAAAACCCACTGGCATGCACCTCCGGTGGGACCTAAGGCAACGGCTGTTGGCCGCCTAGACAGTGTGACTATGACTATGCCCACTGGCCGATTGGCCAAAGCCAATACGTTCAATAAGTTAATTAAACGGCCGCGGACTGCATTCATCAAATGCCGCGGGCATGATTAACGCGATAAGATGACCGCCCTCGATAAGGAATGCGGGCAGCGGACGTGCTGATTCCTCCGTGGAGTGCAAACGGAAACCGAGCGATCCTCTGTGCCTCTTGGCTGCTTGAGGGGCGCCACTCCAAAACCATTTGTGGAGTATTTGGGTTAAGGGGCTCTATCGGGCAAGCGGACGACTGTCGAGTGGCCAACTTATTGGGCCATAAAGGAGATACGGCCAATAATTGCCCGATAGGCAGCTTCCGATCGGAAGTGTCGAGAGCCCTCATGAAGCCCAATGGGAACCGATCGACTGGCTATCAATTCATATCGCCTATGGCTGAAATTGCCTCGCTATAACAAAGAACACTAAGTTTTAACGGATACTAATCGAAAAGTGGTAAGAGTATGCCATTGGCTAGCCATCGATTTTCTCGCTGAATACCTAGACATTTTTACATAAGCTTTCTGGCTGATAATTTCATTATACATATATTCTTGCAGAGGATTTTTAAATTTCAGTCTTAAGCTAGTAACGCAAAAAGTTGGTTATATTTTGTACAAAGCGTTGCAACGGTATAAATAAAGTTTAGCAATCATTTTATGATGTGAGGAAAAACGTGTGTGCATTAAAAGCATTTTATGTATTCGCTTACACAAGAAGGATTCATTTTAATTCAGATTTAGTGGGTGAAAAGTAATTTGCAACTTTGGCAATCCCTTTTAAACCCCTAAAATTACATTTTAAAGTGAAACCCTAATAATTTGTTTAGCACCCCCGTAATATGTTGATAAATTCAATACTTTTGAGACGAAAAGCAGCAATTGTAAGAACTTAGGAAACTGGAGCTATTCTTTCTGAATGTACGCGTCGAATGACGACTTATTAGATAGAATCCGAAGCTCCTTCCATTGCCGCATTGTTCTACGACTTTTTGAAAAACAAAATGAATTTTTAATTGGAGCTTGGCAATATAAAATGCCTTTATAAAAGCTAAATTGTGCTGGTGTAGCCTAATATCTCTTTTCGTGTATATATGTTGAAATTGCGTCCGTTAAAACTTTTTAGCTAGCTAAAAGGTGTTTCTGTTTGATTTCAGCTGAGAGAGCGAATATTTAAACAATTGAATGCATTGATTTGGCTGTCGCATTAAGTAGGGAAATTTTTAATTTCAAGTCATCAAGAAGTCGTGAAATTAATAGCATAAACGCAGTCATAACATTTCTCCACACTCAACGGAGATTTTTCAACAAATTAAATTTTGTTTAAGTAAAGTAAAGTCACTAATTAAAATGAATTGTTCCACAAATTTAATAATATCGACATTGACTCAAAATTTCTGTAATTCAAGGCCGAATGCTTTTTGGGTGTAACTGTACTTTTTGTATTTTGTAAATCGCGAGGGAGAATTTAATCGTGAACAACAAATATATTCTGTCAACACTACTTCTATGATATTAACAATATTCTTTTCTCCGACCATGTAAGAAAACTTTTTAAGGAGGGGCAAAGACTCACAAACGAGACTCAATCTATTAGATATAGGATATCTATAAGAAAACGCATGATAGGTATCCTATAAATAACATTAACTTTTTGAGTTGGTGTATGGCTAATACTTTTTTCAGAATATCTGGTAAATCAATCATGCCCAAGTTAGATTTCTTTATTTGCCTTCACATTTAGTGGAGGGTTTAGTTACTCATTCATGAGTTGATAATGGTAAAAATAGCTCGATAAGCTTTTGCTCGGAAATAGCAGAAGACCTCAGCATACCGAACAAGCAGACACCTGTTCCTTTTACTCAGCTTATATAATAAACATCTATTTAGCTGGGGATATATGTAAAAGGCAGCCCTCTGAAACCCCGCAAATGAATTACAAGTTCCGTTTGTCTTTTCTAAGTTTATTTCGCACAAACTTACAACTAAGCACAAGAATGTCTGTACAATACTTCGCTTCGTTTTCATTCACAATTGATTTTCACATTCACTAAGAACTATTCAAAAAAAGTACTTAAAATAAATCACAGTAGATTTAAGCATTTTTTTGTAAGTGGCTGGTTTTTTGTTGGTTTTTCTTGGCAAGACAAGCATGCCATTCACAAATAAGTTGGTATAAATACAATATTGATATACAAATAAATAAATAAATTACTACACATAGAGAAAAAAATAGGCATATTCTAAATGGGAAATAAATAGTCGAGGTGGCACATGGCCAGATGGAGGTGGAGTGGGAAAATGGAGTGGATTGTGGATTGGAGTGGGTTGTTCCGTTTGGCAACTGGAATGGAAGGCGCTCTAATACTCGATGCTCTCAATAAATAAATAAATACTAAAGTACGTGTCTAAATGGCATTCGACAAAAATTCTTCGATCTCTCCCGGTTGGGTGGTCGGGTGGTGGTCCTCTATTTGGCTTGGAAGCTGGAAAGCTGCTGAGCGGAAAAGCTGCTAAGCTGGGAATGTTGCAGCTGTGCAGCACTCGCTGTAATACTGGAAGGGCGTGATGTTGCCGCGGTTGGCTGGCTCAGGCTCAGGCGCAGCTCAGGACTCGGAGGAACCGCCGTCCGAGCCGGAACTCCCTCCGGATCCGCTCGAGGAGCCCAGGTCGAGCATTTCCGAGCTGCCCGCCCGCAGGCCGCTCGCTGCCGCTCCCGCTCCATGGCCCGCCGCCGCCGACGTCGCTGCCAGGTGGCGCCGCTCACCGCTGTTGCGTCGCGGTCGCCGCAGCACACGGTGCAGCGTCTTCCACACATTGTCCAGGTACTGGAAGTACAGCTCCTTGCTGACCTTGAGGTCACGCTGGTCCGCCTCCGCCGACCCATTGGCGGGCGTATGGAAATTGAGGCGGTCCTCCATCGCCTGGCGACTCACCCGGCTCAGTTTGGCCCCATTGCTGTTCGGGTAGGAGGAGTTGATGGTCGACTCGATCTCGCAGAGCATGTAGCGGGCGCTGACCAGGAGGTCGTGCAGCTCCTTGGTGACCGCCTCGTTGATGCTCTTCTGCTGGTCCTTGCGGAACTTGTACTGCGCCCGGCCCAGATACGAGAAGCTGCCCACGAAGGTCTGCATGTGGCGGTACCAGGTCTTGAGCTTCACCTGCAAAAGAGATGGTTCTTTAGTTATTTGGTTCTTTAGTTGGTTAGCCAAGAAGTTGGCAACTGGGAAGTGGGAACTGGGAAGGGCATGCAAATGAGGCGGGCCGACAGGGGAAACTGGTCTGCGCCGCCCAGGGCGGAGCAGGTCCGCTTCGCTCTGTCTCGGCCTCCATCTCAGTGGCAGTCTCTGTTTTGGCCATCACTCAACTTACCGCGCTCGTGGGCTTCGTCATGTTCGGCAGGAACTTGTACTCGCGCTGCCAGTGCTGATGGTTGCCGTACTCCAGCGTGGCGCGGTGGGTAATGTCTTGGTACTCGCTCATCGTGATGTTCCGCAGGTTTTCGAGGTGCTGCAAGGGGAGAAGGAAGGGGAAACGATGAGTAATGCTTCTTGGCGGAGTGACAAAACATGCTGGCTGCTCTGGTTAAGTAGCTGAACCCTGAACTCTTTAATGTCTGAGGGTATCCCCCAAGTGGAACCCCCTTTAAAGCTAGCTTCCCTGCTCACCTTGCGCTTGATCACCCGTCCTTGGCTGGCACTGCTATCGCTCAGGCTCTCGTCCGCCGTGTAGGTGCCGCCGCAGGGATTCTCCCACTCCGGCACATCCGACTTGCTGGCGAACAGCCGCAGGTTGTGGCTGCGGGCGTGCCGCGTCCTCTGGCGGCGCATCTCCCGCCTGGCGGCCCGGATCGCCGCCTGGGCGATCTCCTCGTAGCTGCTCTCGCTCAGGCTGAGGTCGCTGTCGTAGCTGCCCTCGCCAAAGCTCTCGGCCAGGCCGCGGTAAGGGTTCACATCGAAGGCGGGCAGGATGTCGCCGGCCGACGAGGATGAGGAACGTCCGGAGTTGTCCTCGTCGTAGGCGTAGTCCAGTGCCACCTTGTCCCGCAGATGGCGGGCCTGGGTGTTTGGTGGCATCACGGCGGCCAGGATCATGATGACCAGCAGCAACTGGCGACTGTGGCAGCTCCACTGGCTGCTGTGTGTGCTGCTCCTGCTGCTGCTGCTGCTGCTGCTGCTGCTTTGGCTCTGCTGGCTGCTGACTGTGGGGAAATGGAGAAAGGGGAGAGGGGTGTGCGTTAGTGGGGGGCTGGTCACGTTGCAGCTGGGGGAAATCCCGGGCGTACCGTTTAAGGTAAAGGCTGGCATTGGTGGTCCGGTGGCACGCACTCTCGCGCCTATCACTATCACTAACACTAACTAACTTGGCTAACTGGCTAACTAACTGGCTAGCTGGCTGGCTGACTGCGAGCTGCTCACTCCACGGTCTCTCCTGCTCGACGGCTGCTGGCTAAGTGACTGCCGCTGCAGCGGCGCTGGAAGATTTGTAAGCCGCCAGCCGCCGCCAGCTGCCAGCCGCTCACGCACTCAATGCCTCAGTATCTCAGTATCTCAGTATCTCAACCTACCAGCCCAATCCCAGGCAAAATCGATCGGCGGCGAGAGAGTCGAGTGAGTGCAATTACAGCAGCCTGCCTGCCGATCGGGCCTTGAGCAATTTTTCGAAATTGTTTTGAGCATTTGTCACGCTCCGTGGCTCCGCGACTCTTTGGCTCTCGCTCTCGCCGGCCGCCTCTCCGCTTTTGGCTGAATTTCACCAGAAAGATTACTCATAGGTATTTGGGTTTTTTTTCGCCACCAGACGCTTCCCAGACGTCGTCGGCGGAGTCTGCGGCCAACGGTGACGTAGCAGGCCGCTGGCACCTGGCACCTGGCCGCCCACCAGCCAGCCCGACCGCTCGACTTTTGAATAATTCAGATTCCCGCTCGAGCCGCTCTCGACCAATAGTCGCCAGCCGCTCTGCTCCGCTCGACTCGACGGCGCATTGCCGTAGGTCAGCGACTTGATAACGCTGCCCAATCGACGTCGACTGCGCTGCCGACCGGCGACTGCGACTGCGACTGCGACTGCAACGGCAACGGCAACGGCAACGACGACTGCGAAGGCACGTGCTGCCCGGCTAGTTGTTGTTGCTGCTGGCCCGGCGATCAGCTGGCCAAGGCCATAATCGCTAATTGGCCGGTAATCGAGATATTGGAAAGTTCTGGTTGTTGGCCCGATTCCGATTTCGATTCCGGTGATTAATGCCCCAAGACCGCTTTACGATCTCGGCCAGCGAAAGTGGATAGTGTCCTTATCTCATAGCTGCTTATAGCCTGAGTCGATCCCGCAGTCCCACAGGAACTAGATCGCAGCTGGAGAGGATTGCACGCGAGCGATTGGGGTGGTCATGTGAGGGATCTCGAGAGATTGCCGGACCGGAGTAAATCAAGAGCAATCGGGAGCTATCAGGGTTATAAAAGGCGTGTTCTGAATGAACAATCCCAACGAGTTCATTGATTAAACTGATTCTAATTATCTGGGGAAATTGTTAAGTACTACCTTGTAAAGCTCCATGTTTACTAGCTTAAATAAATAAATAATAAATTGGAATATCTTTGATCTGGGGAACACTTTAAGTACTGTCCTGTAGAATTCTATGATAACAAACTTTGATGTGGGATACCAATCAAATATATTTGACTGAAGAGGTAACTGTTAAGTAATACCTTGTAAAACTCTATCTTAACTAACTTTGAGGGGATACCAAAGGAGTATACTTGATTTGAGGTAAACTATTAGTACTGCCTTGTAATACTCCATGTTAAGGATCTTTGATGGGATACCAATGGAATGTATTTAATTGGAAAACGTGGATACTGTTCATTTCTGATAAATCCCCTTTGAATTCAAAAGTTTGGTTGTAATATTTTCTATAGAGGGTTTCTGTGGCAAACTTTAATGGAGCTGCTCTTGGAGGTAAGTAGGTGGCCTCAACGCACCTTCCACCATCCACCTCCACCATCCACACTCCACCTTGCCATTTAAAAGCATTGGCATTAGCGTCGAAGCCGATTATTAACAGTTCGATCACTCGCCGTCCGGAAAGGGGATTCACCACGTGAGACAGAAGACACTAGCACACTAGTCAAACACAGCATTAATCATGGGAACCGATCGAGGGTATTCCGTAATGGGGTAGCCGTAGCCGTAGCCGTGCCGTAGTCATAGCCAGCCTATCATCTTTTTATAAACAATTGCGAAAGACGGGGAAAGTTATCTTGGGAAAGCGGTGATCTAATTGCCGAACTAGAATGCCCCGGACTTTGGACCCCCCTACTTACTGTGATGTCGCATTTTCGGGGCCGGATCACGTTCTATTTTGGCACCATCCATGGTAATGGAATACTGTGTGTGTGTAAATAATACTGATGTGTGTACTGGATGATGGTTGGGGAGATCAGTGGTCAGGACTGTCTCGGATCCGCTGGGTTATGCTCGGAATGTTTGTAGTGATTGTTGTTCGCGGATTGATGGGTGGTTCACAAACACAAACCGGGACAATTAGCATTGGCGTGTGTCTAAGCGAAACTGATTCATGGTCTCGGGTCGTCGCATAATTTTATATTTATACGAAAATCGCCGGCCGCCTGTGGGGCAGCCCCAGTCGCTGCCGCTGCCGCTGCCGCAGTCGACATACCGCTGGTGCTCCTGCTATTGCTATCTGCCCGGCAGAGCGGCGGCAGCGCCGTCGACGTCAATGGAGTCGACGAAGTGCCGTCGTGCGAAAGAATCGGAATCGGAATCGAAATCGGAGTCAGAAGTGCGCGGCACGCTTATAATTGTTATTGGATTTGATTCGATGATTGCCGAGGCAGCGACGGCGGCAGAGGCAGCGGCTGCGACAGCGGCAGCGGCAGCGGCAGTGCTCCCCCATTCACACTTATATTTATTTTTATATTTACTTTTCATCAATTACGTATGTAGTTGGGCGCTGCGCCACCCCACCTGAACTGAACCCTCGCTGAACCCTCCCCGAACCCTCCCCGAACCCTCGCCACCCCCCGCCAGAGGCTCCCACACAACTCTTTGCCAGGGGGATTTTTCTTTCGGCCGGGGCAGTGTGCGTACGTGTGCCGCGTCCATGTGTCTCATTATGTACACCTTCACTTTGTTTGTCTGCCATTGAGGTTTTTGTTTGCGTCACAAGCCCCCCTCACTGGGGGTCTCTGGGGGGGTGGGCGTGGCGGGGCTAGTTTTTTCGGGGGGGCCCTCAATGCGAAATTAATTGCATTGATTGCGGACCGGGTTCAAAACTCATGTTTTTCAAATACGGGGGATTTTTTCGGCTGCGACCGAGAGGCCATGGGAAATCTTGGAGAGATCTCTGGGTCCACGTGTGCCACATTTGGCCCCTCCTCGGGCCCCCCATTTGAAGCCCCCTTTCACAGACTCTTGAGATGGAACCGGTGACAACGGTCTATGTGCCCCAAACAGGTTGACTTACCCCCAATGGAGTTCTGAACGAAAGTTAGAGCCTTGGTTTCGAAACGCTCTTTAGGAATCCAATGGGAGCATACAAGTTGAGAAATCCTAGGGAGTTATATAAACAAAACCAAGAAAACTATTTTTACTGAAAGGACTTTATTATAATCCTATTTCCTTATATATTCCTACTCTTAACCATATTAACACATATCATTGCATTTTCTTACATTAATCTCAAGCGACTCAGACTTATTAGAAGACATTAGGACTAGTTCCCGAAATTCTTAAGTTCTGACTTGGATTGCAGCCCATTCACACTCACAAGGCCATCACGTTCCCATTTTCTGTCACGTATTTCACTGCGGAACTTTCCGCTGGCCGCGAAGAGTACGATCAAATCTGATCGGTAATTAGATCATCTGCCCAAAGCAAAACCAACTGACGCACATTGGCTGGCTGTTAGCTGGCCATCGAACTGGGAATGGACTCTCCCATGGCTCGGCGATAGCTTTTTGTAGTCCAGTTTCTTGGCCCGCTCCAGTATCTAGACGAGATCGCCGCTATGATTTACGATCTGCGAACCTTCAATGGATGGTATCTGCCAACCGGGCCCCCTGATAAACCGTCAGATATGTTATACGTGATATCGCGGTCCCCAAACGGGTGATCTTTGCCCCCTAACTCATCGGCGATCAAATCGAAACATCATCCCTCGTGTCGAAATCGTTTGCACGCCTGCAAATCAAAACATGACATGCTGACGTCCTCGAAATTGTGCCAAATTTCTGGGGTCTTGAGACCGTCGATGACGCGTTTTTGTAGGGCCCGATAGCGATATGGTCCCGTGGAAAAGTTTACAGCCACAGTGGGGTGGCATTGGACTGTCGCCCGACCAGTGGATAGATCGATGGGCTGGGCCTTTTTGGGCCGTCTGCGGCCCACTGTGGTCTAATTTTAATGGACTGGGCCTCATTACGATACATTGGGCGGCAGGCAAAGGTTTTGATTCAACGCCGGTTACCAGTAATTGAGCCAACTTTTCCACTGAACTCTTATCGCCATGCGTCGTCACAGGCTGAACTTTGAGGCAGCGTCGGGCAGGGAGTTCACCTCCCAGCCAATTGTCTTCGGTGGGTGTTGACTAATGCCGTTCCATGAATGAATAATCAAGACTGTCGTCGCGACGCCCCCACCAACCCAGATCCCCAAATACTGCTGTGATACTGCGATACACATATACCAAATACCATATACCATATACCACATATCATATACCATATATCATATAGTACCATACCACTCCATTCAGTCGGTCGTCTCTCAACTGGGGCACTTTGCATTGGCCGGACACATGAATGGGCTGACTCACCGGTAGCTCTTCAGCCGGAGGTTGCTGCACAGGGAACAATTGGTGAACCTAGCCCCTCTGGGAAGTTGTATCTCGTAGTTGTGTGAACAAAGATAGCGGCCAAGAATTTAATCAGTCAAGCATCTTATATATCAGTTACTTGGATCCTTATTTGGTTTTCATATCGGTGATATAAAGAGCATGGCTAATAATAGGCATTGCTTAATACTTACTTAATACATGTAAAATAATTCGATTTAGATGTTTAAGATAAGACATTTTTGCATTTTTACCGACCCATTGCATAGTCTCAAGGATAATCGTAATTACCTTGGCTCATCCCAACTAATGCCCATATTATTTTCGCCATGTATCCCTATTCCAACGCATCCAATTAACCCAATCGGCTCAGTCCAGCTTAGCACCTGGCGCTAAATTTAGCCCTTGGCATTTGGCACCCCGCTGACGTAGGTGTCATGTTCTGTGACGTTGGCGAGCCCCCTACAAGACCCTCGGCCAATTGCGAATTTCGCTGTAATTGCCATTTGCTGTGAGTTATCAGTTTCGGTTCCAGGGCAAACAATCGATAATTCACAAACGACACACTGATACCCTAATACCCTAGTACCCTGGTACTCAGATACCTTGATGCCTACAAATCGCACGGCTAATGCTACGCCTTCGCCGGATTATTATCGACGTTATTAATATTAATGCGTGGTGGCTATATAATTGAAATCGCCCCGCTTATCGTCCGTCGCCGGCCGATCTGTAATTAGCATTTAGCAGCCCCCTCCCGCCGCCAATCGCAGGCCCCATCCATGTGACCCATTCCCAGACCCGTAGACCCGTTCTATGACTAATTGATGGAGCGCGAGCCGCGAACTTTATCGCGTGCCAACGACGCCAACGCGGCAGCGGACCCAATGTGTCAACAAGTGTCGCGTGCGCCGCTGGGAACGCTGCTTCCAGCGCTGCTCCGCTGGAGCGCTCCGTTCCGTTCGGATTCCAGTGCTGAGCGGGCTATTGACACACGTCGCCCCCGCGTTTGGCAAATCGACAACGGCTACATGGGCAGGGGAATGGGGATGGGACTGGGATTCAATGATTGAGCGTCCGATTGGGACGATTGGAGTGGGGTGGCATGGGTGGCTATATGGTTAGTCATTGATGTTTGGGGCAGCCAGCCATTAATATCAGATCCAAGACACGATGATTCAACGGCGCTCCGAACTAGATTAGGAATCACTAGCCCTAACTCATGATGCAGTTGGCCTGGTCCGGTGGCAGGGCTTGACTTGTTTTTCCCTCTAATACGAGCACAGTTTAATAATTGAAATAGTAAAAGTAAATATCTTATCTAATATTTCCCATTAAATATTAAAATTAATTTAAAAAACCTTGTAAATTGCATGATTTATCCATGCAGAAAATATTAAAAACGATGTAAGTCATATTTATCTTAACAATCTTACGATATTATGAAAAGGACTTTAAATTAAAATTCAGGCTAACAAATAATGAATTACCTATAATTGTTGAATTTATTTTATCCATTTAAGAAGAGAATAAGAAAAAATCTAACTTTGGCAAGCCGAATTTTATCTACCTTTGCAGGTCGTTTCTATGTTAGCAATATATATACAGAAATTTCCGACTTATAGAAAACTAAAATATAATAACATAAATATTAAGATAATTTTCCATTTTAATTTACAAGCGTCGATGATTTACGGAAAACGAAATTGAACGGTTTTTTGTATTATTTTTACATTAATTTTCCGATATTTCCAATGGCAACTATTTGTACTTGCATCATGATTAGTAATCATGCACGTTCAACAGAACAACGTGATACCTGATCACTGATGGAATTCATACGATAGTTCTGCTGAACGCACATGATTACTAATCATGATGCAGGAATTTTTGGGAGAATTTTGGCATCATGCTTTCAGCAAAACTATCATATGAATTCCAAAGGGATCGTAAAAATAGTACGCTACCATTTCGTGATACATTATACATTTCTGCTGTCGTGTATCGATAAGTGAAATATCGAAAATAATTTACCAAAATAATTATTAAAAAACCGTGAATGGTGCCTTTGCTGTGGTAACGATATCTTTTTACAAACGCAATTTCAGTAAAAAAAAACATTTGTTTATAAATGATTGTCAGAAACTTATGCTAGGACAAATTAAGAAAACATTTGAATTGCATAATGGAGTTATTCAGTTAAAATGTTTTACCTTTTCGACGTCGTTATGTTTCATGAGCGTTCAGCAGAACAAACTTGATCGCAGTAATTACTGATGGATCAGTAATCAGTTATCATGTTGTTCTGCTGAACGCAGCCTTTGATATAGTATGTATATGATCAAAAATAAAAAGCTATAATTATTATATAGTCGTCCGGATTTTAAGAACTAAATCCGAAGTTCTAAAATATTTAAAGAATGTTATTCCTACGAGAAGAAGTTAATATGTCAAAGACACCAAAACTATAATATTTTTAAAATACACTTAGAAATAAGTGTAGTATAAAAATGTCTAATCGACTCGTCTAGTTATTGTGGTCGATAATGCGTTGAAAACTTCTGATTGAAATCAATTTACCCACTGCAAGGGTATACAAATAAAAACAGCAATGGACGAAAAACAATGCGAAAATTATTAAAATTGAATATAAGATCTTTGGACTTATCACGTTTTTTATCAGTATGTGCTTTATTTATCGGATATTTTTCTCAGGGAGACTTACAATAAGTGTGTCACGTCTATCTACACATTGTCTTGACTGGCTCAGAGTTAAATTATAATAATAACAACTGTGGTTGAGCTGGAGCTAAGTCCCTTGTTCAATTATTTGTAAATTATTGTTAAATTATTTTAGGGTTAATTATTTTATATTCCAACGCTTCAAAACTGACAGAAACCATTATCATAATAATAAATAAAAATATTTCTCAACTAGAACATGCCGCCAGCCCAGATGACAAATAGCAAGAAAACCAGCTGGGAATACAAATGAATTATCAGAAGTCAGCTTACAACAAATGGAGCGTTTAAAGTGTTAAATGTCAAGTGTAAAATGCTGCAAGCTAACTATTTAGTGCCATATTAAGATGCCCAAGGGTCATCCATCATTCCTAATGCCTACATATTTTACAAAAGCCAGTGTAAGGCACTGGAGAATAATGAATTAATATTCAGCGTTTAAGTTACTGATTGTCGGTGTCATGTTCATTGCTAGATTTGGCAGTGTGCAGATTAAGTGTACCTTGATTGACAGAAACGATTTGTAAGCGACATTTCCCTTAAAAGATAACAGCTTAATTTTCTATTAATGTTTATTTAATAAGGTTTTGAATTTGTATAATTTCTTCCACATTTCTTTTCTATTAAAAATGTTATGAAAATTTTAGAGATGCTTAATAATACCACTTAAAGTCTGAGACGCGCAGAACTGAGCATTCTATGATCTGCATTAAGCCAAGTTATGATGAGCTGTTGTTAGGCCTTGGCAGGCCTGATCCTCTTGGTAACCCAAGCGTTTTCTCCCCGAGACTCAGATGTTTCCCGTCCTCGACTGGGGCCAACTCATCGCGTGTGAATTCAGCCACTCCACTCACTTTATGAGTGGCCTGGCAGCCGGCAAACTTCACTCGAGCCGCGGTCTTCGATCTCCGAGCTCCAAGCTCCAAGTTTGGCGCTCTTACACATCGCGAAAACACTTCCGTTTCGACTTTGGGTCGCCAAACAAAAAAAAGTCTGTGATGATGCGGCTGCCAAAAATAAATTGGCGATTTGCATAGGCGCAACGGCCTTGCCGCAGCCCCCTTTCGCCTTTGGAATCCCCTGCCAATTTCCACCGAAGAGCCACAGATCCGAGGAACTGGTCATCAGAATAGCCGGGGAGCAGAGCAAACAACAAGTGTTTGTGTGGGTCAGTTTGGACTCGTTTGGATTGCCTTTCCCAGCAATTGATGAGCAATTAATGTTTTTGTTTTCGCCCGGTTTTTTGGGCCTGCTTTTTTCTGCGGTCTTTGGTCTTTTTGCTTTTCCTCGGACGGAGGGCCAACCGGAACGGCATTCCGATCGCCTGCGCTGTGCCCGAAGATCTGTCCCAGCTTCTGTCCCGGCTACCATTTCCAGTGCGATTTCCTTTTTTGAATTCTTTGGCTCAGTTTCGATGGCTCATTTCGGGTGTACCAAGGTTGGCCATTCTACTGCCACGGCAGGGGATACCCTAAGATGGTCTAACACTGCCACAAGTATCTGTTAACCTCGTTTGCCAAGACAGCTGGTGAGATAAAAGTGATAGTATATCCAACTATCTATCAGGCTTTTCATTCCTAAAGTCTAGCATCGCAGAAGAAAGGGTCTCCCCCTATCTGTAACTGCACTTTCGTTTGTTGCCACAAAGATAGCTGTATCTTATAGCTAGTGTATCTAGTCTTCGCCGCAGTGCCAAGTTCCATTGGGGCTTTCGGGTGTTGCCTCGACGGCTGCCTCGGCTTGCGGTCTCTTCTTGAAAGTGTTCCGTGTCTCGTTATTGAAATTGCAATTCAAGATTCCACACGTACACGTAGCCGCTCCAAACGCATCCACTTGATTTACATACGAACGGCAACAGAAACAGCAACTTTGGCTCATAAAAAGCGCGGCGAGTCGGGTCTTAAAACAACCTGACCATGTCGTGCCTTGCCTGCATTTCTTATTTATTTATTTTTGGTTGCTTTTTGGACTTTTTGCCTTTTGCCCGCTTTTGTTTGGCTGTTTTTTTGAGCAGTTTCTGTTGCTGTTTCTGTTTCTTTTTCATTTGTTTTTATTATTATTTGTATTTTTTGCACGGCGTCGGCGGCAGCTTCAAATGTCACTGGAAGTTGGGCAAAATATGACCCAGAAATCGGAGCGGGACCACCGGGGGCAGGGTCGTCGAGCTGAGACTGGTGGGCGGCGCGGGCAGAGCCTTTTCCCCGGGGGAAACCGTTTTCCGTTTTCCCCTTCCGCATCGCTGGCCATTTCCAGGCTCCCACCGTTGCTGTTGTTGTTCTCGACCGATTTCTTCGAGCTACCCTGTATCGACCTCGAATCAAGGGTATATGGCGGGGCCCATAAACACTATCGGGTCGCATAATTACTGCCCATAAACACACTAATTATATCTTTGATTCAGGCCCATTAATCATTTGAGTCTTTTGAAATGGTTGCGGTAAACAAAGGTTGCAGATGAGTCAGGTTTTTCCACTTGCCGAAAATCTTTGCCTGTCAATACAAGCTTATCAAATGTAATAGTAAGCTAGATGATTAAAATGACATAAAATGATATGACTAAATAAGTCTTATCACTGACATAGTTGTTGTAATGAGGGCATAGTACACTAGCAGTTTAATCTTTATAATTTAATAACTTATGTTGGCTAAATAACAAGTGAGTAAGTATGATCTTACGCCAAACAAATGACTAAAATAACTAGTGATACCAATTATCAAAATGTACAAAAATAAACTTATGTTATTTGACGGTTACCAAACCTTCGAGCCGAGTAACAAGTATCTGCAAGTCGGAAAGTATCTGGGTGTCTAGCACATCGTTTCTACTGGTTTTTTCCTTTTTTCTCGGCCGCAACAACTGCAATTGCAACTGCAACTGCAACACTGCCACTGGCACAGCAGCAACATCCCAGCAGATTCTTGTTGTTAATTTGATGTGGCACATGTAATAAGGCTAATGAGGTGGGGCACTGCAACTCGATCAGGGCTGCGAGTGCGGAGCTTCGTCTTCGACCCAGCCCTAGATAGAGGATGCCTCCTACTGCAGTCCCCAATCCGCAATCCCCATCCCCATCCTCAGCCACTCCACTTTGCCCCACTCCCGGGGCAGCCTGATCAACTTGTTGTGGCTTTGGTGGCATGCAATGACCACCATCAAAGCCGCACTGAGATCACGTCGTCGCTGTGTTTTGTTGTCCATGTTGCCTGTGTTGCCTGTTGCCTGCGTTGTTGTCCGCGGACAGGACGGACATTTGTAAGTAGCCAAGTGCAAATGTATCGATTTACAGCGCAAACAACTCGCCCAGCAAATGGAGCAGCGGCTGAAGAATCAGAATCAGAATCAGAATCCGAATCGGAATCAGAGTGAGTATCAGAAACGGGAACGGGAACAGCCAGCCATCCATCCATCCATCCAAGTGGATGGAATGGAGAGGCATCTGCCGCTGGCACAAAAGTATCTCGAGGACGGGGGCCCAGGCGGTTGACAAGATGCCAATGCAGCAAAAGCGCTTACAATGTTGAAGAATCCATGTCTGGGAAGACGACTGCATACTGAGTACCGAACACCGAACACCGAACACCGAACACCGAACACCGAACACCGAACACTGAGCCCAGCCGACAATTAAACAAAATTTGATACAGCCAATGCGGGGAAGGCAGGAGGCTTCTCAGCGTTTCAGGGTTCCAGGGCTCCAGGGGTTCCAGAAGTTTGGTTCGGGGTATTAGTTGCATTTTATTTCGAGGTTTTTGAACTGCTGCCGCCGATGTTGCAAAGCTGAAAACGAGTCGAGTGTCCGCGCATAATTGTCCAGGGGTTTCCACCTTTATTTTTGTTTGTTTGCCGGCAGGCCAAGAATGGGTTTGTGGGAGGCAGAACTGGAGACGGGGAGAGTGGGTGGGGAAAAGGGTCACCTGCCCTAGACCTGGTCATTTAGCAATCAATCAATTAGTCAACCGGCTGCCTGGCCACCTTATCGCTGTGCGATGAGGATGATTCAGCCCCGGGGCAGATTCAGATGTTTCCATTGGCGTCAATCAATAAACGGCTAATTAAAACGAATCCCCGAGTCCGTCCGGCAAACTGCAGCCAGACGGAGATGGGGGACCCGTATCTGTATCTCTAGCTGTATCTGTAAATGTATCTGTATCTGTATCTGGAGCTGCTTCCGGACCAAGCGGGACTGGGGTAGCAGACCATGGCCAATTATAACCATGGCAAAGCGGACGAGGTGCCAAAAATAAACTCGGCGCACTCATCGTTTCCTAATAACCCAATTAAAGACTGTGCGAACGACCTACGCAATGAACTTGGGCCCCACCAGGTGAGCTCATGCGTCATGCGTAGATGACGTAGATGACGCCACAAACTCTTGGATACGCACACATACATAGGTGCAAAATTTGGCAGTCATGGCAAAGAGCTGGGCTTTCAAACACGCGCCGCTTCTTCCATGACGTCAGAAGCGGACCGTCTTGACCCACAAAGTGCGCAAAAGAGCTTCGAAGGTTTGCGGACTAAAAATACCAAACCCGTCTCCGCTGGGAAAGTAATCAGGTAATCAGGCGAGCGCTTAGGCTAACCACTAATTAAGATGGAAAACCAAAGATCGCAAAGATCACCGGAACGTGTCGGTTAATCCCTTCCATTGGGCGACTATTTTTAGCGGGCAACCTCAGTCGTCTGATCGATGGGGCATAATTTCACAATCTCACCTGTCGGAATGGCTGGAAAATCCTAACCTAACTCAAGTTAGAAAAAAGTACCAAGACACTTGACACACAAAACCGCCGGCAATTTAATATAGCTCGTAACCATACCCACTTTTCCCACTTCCGATCGCTCCGCCGCAACTGAATTTCACAATGCGCGATCATTATCTTTGAAAACCCCCAAGATCCCCCATACACATTTGTATGTTTCTTGAAATCGAGCCGCGCTGACGTAGCCGGCTGAAAACATGAGCTGTCCCAAGTGTCTCGCGGAATTGTGGGGTAAACATCGATCGGCGACCTTTGTATATCTATAACGCGGCCCTTGTGGGCGGGAAGGGAGGGGGGGCGCCACAGGGCGGGGCACCGGTGGGAGCCCCAATGACGTCAAGGCACGCGACTCGCATTCGCTGATTGGAAACCCGTCGCCAGGTGAGAAGCCAACTCAGCTCGGAGCGCGTTCAAGCCCCCGCAAAAGCCAAACGGAATCGGCCTGCAAATCAGAGTGTGTCGCTATGCGGGGCAACCACCCGATGAGTCAGCAGCACCACCTCGGTGGTTCCTCGGTATATTGGGTATATATGGGGTATACTGGCTATCACTGCAGCCGCAGACACAGGGCTACACGGCGAGAAAAGGGGCCAGGCGACTGCAATAATCGCAATCTAATCGAAACACACTTGAAATGTTAAAGCACGAATGATCATGAGTCCAAGGGAGGTAATCTGCAATGGTTTTTGGATTGCTCATTTTAAACCCAACTCTGTATAACTTATCTTGAAGATATTATTAGCTCTTTAAAATACAATTAAATTAAGATATTTTATTGAACGATTTCATTAAAATCTTGGTTTTTGGATTGCTCATTTTAAACCCAACTCTGTATAACTTATCTTGAAGATATTATTAGCTCTTTAAAATACAATTAAATTAAGATATTTTATTGAACGATTTCATTAAAATCTTGATGGTTTTCAATTTCTTGCGATAAAGGGCTTAAGTTCTATTATACTACCTAAGTACTTATACTACTTACTACTTTAAATTTCTGTGGGTCTCAACTTTTAAGCTTTTTTTGTTTAATTCTACAAAGCGTTAAGCATGTTTAAGAAATTATTAACAATATTAGTAAAACACAATCAAGTTTGGATGTCGTATGGCATTACTCACTTGATTGAACCGTTTTCTTAAGTTCTTCTTAGATATCAATTTTTACTCCGTTTTTAAAACGGTTTAGAAGTATCCCACATTAATATACATCCTTCATTCAAAGTACTTAATATAAATTTCCGATACTCCTAAGTTTTTTAAGGTCTATACTATTTCTTCCTCACTAAACCAAAGCCTTTGTTAAATTTACAACAATAATTATAAAACGTTTGATTCTAAGCACAAATACCATTTATGTTCTAACTTACAAAAAATGCAGCAAAAAGCACTGCAATCTTATCATATAATGACTTACATACCTGACTTAAAATAATCGTTTAACAGCCGGCGGAATTTTTATAATGGGCAATTAGGGCTTAATTTGTTAACCGTTTAGTTCCTACTTATTGTCAACATATCATATCATTGATAACTTAAAGTCCCGGTTGAGAAGCACCCAAAGGCTGCTCAATGGAAGTCGAATTCTTATCGTTTGTAATATTCTGACCCTGAAGCTTGCACCTTTGGGGACAGCAGGCACACGGCTGGGTACTATCTTATCAGGACTTTTCTCGCTGTGCAGCAAATGCGCCACCGGCAGAGATAGTTGCTGATGCAACAAGGTCGTCGGGTGTTATCATCGCCTTCCTTATCGGGGAAACACGCCCCCGTAACGGAGGCTCGTCCCATTCCCATTCCCATTCCCAATTTCCACTTCCATTTCCATCCACTGACCGGCCGTGTTGCTTAATTAACTTATTTGACATTTCATTTACTCGGCCCGCAATAAGTTTAATTGGGCAACACGACAATCAATTGCAAATGCCAAGTGCCAAGTGCCGCTGCCAGGTCATAAATCGTCGCAATCCGCATTCAATCTATTTAATTGTCGCCGCTGACGCACGATCGCAGGTTAGTTGATGATAAGTAGATGCGTCAAAGGAATCTGGAGCGGATGGGGAGCAGCCAACCCAGCCCTTGGCAACGCGATCCTTCGGGTCAACAACGAATACTCTGGTATCTGATAGATTAGCCTGCTACCATTGCTTATGTACCCCTAAAAACAGGCCTCTAACCGGCGGCACCTAACGGTAATTTCGAAATGGGCAGCAATCGCAGTATCTGTATCTCGACTAGGGCATTAGTTTGCCCCCGAGCAACGCATTCCAAACTCTTTGGCATTTCGGGGCCTGATGAAATAAGCGCGTTGGAAACAGAATACCATAAAAAAAAAACAAAGCGGCCATAAATAAACGCTTTGATCGGATTTTGGCAAATACTGCGCTCTGCTTTTAATTTGTATGCATAAATAATAATTATGAGAGTTTCTCGGAAGCCTTCGGAAGGGTTGCAGTATTGGATCATCATCATGGACCGATCGATCGATCGATCCATTGGCTGCTCTAGCGTTCTGGGAATGCATGTGGGCGTCATCGCGCTGACTCAGCTGGGTTCTTCTGCTCCTGGGCAGGAGTAGGTCCCCGGAAAACGATCCAAACGACGGATCCAAACGACCCCCCTTCGAAAAGATACAAATGTATCGCAAATGAAGTCCAGCTGCCGAACTGGAAGCCGCCTTATTGAATCTAATCATCTAAAAATGATATGAAATTATGTTATAAATATTTTATGGCCCCCGCAGCAGCAACTGGGCAACAACAACAACAACGGAATGGATGGGGCCAATCAAGGGACAACAACAGCAGCAACCACATAAATATCACGTATTTTAACGCTGTTTTCGGATCGACACCGAATCGTCGTTTTCTCATTCTTTCCATTCTTTTTTTATTATTTTGGTATTCCGTTTTTGGCGGCTTTTGCTGTTAATCATTTTGTGGTCTCCGTCGTTATTG
This sequence comes from Drosophila suzukii, assembly GCF_043229965.1. Lineage (NCBI taxonomy): Eukaryota > Metazoa > Arthropoda > Insecta > Diptera > Drosophilidae > Drosophila > Drosophila suzukii. Next base: position 24,924,449 of record NC_092084.1, read on the forward strand.
CTGTTGTTGCTGGCGGTATCTCCGAGTTAATCTTGTTAAAACAAACCGTTTCAATAAATACAGCGATAATGCAATTTTAATGCCATTAAGATGAGCACCAATTATGGCCAGCACCAGAGAATCAACTATGGCCAGCCCCCCGTATACCCCGTATACCCCGTATACCCCGCACCCCCTTCCCACCCGCGATCCTGTGGGCTCGTTTCATTTCATCTTTGACCGCAGAATCATTTGCGAATCCTTTAAGCAGCGACGGCAAAAGTTTTACATCCCAACCCACATGATTATCGGTCGATACCCTATCATCTGGATGGGTCAAGCCTCTAAGGAGACCCATTTGGCAAACAATAGTGTTGCACTTCAATTACGGACTTTAATATGAATTTAGTGACAATCATCTCACACTTGTGGGAATCTTAAAAATGAATGTAGTTTCAGGTATATAGTACTAAAAATGTTTTTTAATGGGTTTTATATTTCGGTTCAATTTTTATATTAACCTAACTATAATTTTTTGATCATAACTTTATTTATATATTTAAATATTTACATCCCCATATTCATCTTAATAATCACATTTACATATTTTAAAAAGTTCAAAAAGGTTTCTAAAAACTATATTCAACCGATTGTAAAATATTTACAAAATAAGATCCCGGAGTGATACAAAAAGGTCTTCCTAGATCTCTTTTATGTACAATTCCAACCGAATCCGGTTGGAAGAGATTACTGTGTCAATATAGAATATGCTATATATCTTAAAAAATTATAAAACAATTTAGTATTATTATTAGTACAACCGATTAGCTGAGAATTTATGGTACTGTTTTTGAAATCACTATAAATTTCAATTGGTTTTGAAAATATTAAGCGATCATTGTGATAATATTAAATTAGCTAGTTCAATAAAAAATTAGTATTTTTATTTAAAGTGTTTTATTAATGTTAGTACCTCAAAAACAAGCCAGAGTTTTAAAATATATATTAAAGTATATAATATATCTGAGCTTTATGGAATTTTTAGTGCTCAAAAATGTTTGATAATTCGATTACAATTTGTATACTTTGGGGTATTGCATTCACCAGTCGGCGCGTGAACTGCGCCGCACTTCCTCCTGACTTCTCCCCATCCCTCTTCGATTTTGGCATTGTTGTGGGTTGGAACGGGGATTCAGGGATCGGGGATCGGGGATTCGGGGATCGGGGATTCGGGGATCGCCTGGGATCGCTGCCATATCCATCTCTGGTGCGTCTTGTGCGCGGCCGCGCTTAATCCGCTGGCCGAGTTTGACAGACTCCGCGACGGGGCAGAGTGGCTGCGGATTGTTTTTTATTGTTTATTTAACATTTCTGCGCTTTTATTTCGCGCTGTCCGCGCTCCCCCTCTCCACCCATTCAGCCCCCTCTGGTCCCCGCTCCATTTGTCCATCCAACGGATCGCCGGTCTCGCTTTGTTGTTGCTGTTCCTTGCATTTTCATTGTTCTTTATGATGCTCATTTAAAATTCAAGCTTTGTTTCATTAAGAAACACGTTCGTCCCCGTCCCAGTCCAACAGTCCAAGTCGCAGTCGCAAACGCAGGCCCCAGTTCTCAGTTCCCAGTTCGCAGTTCCCAGTTGGCAGTTGGCAGTTGCCCCGATCTCCTGCCCCCCGCCCGCAATCACCACATCCTTTGCCGATCTTGGCCATTCCTGGGCCAGCGCCAATTTCGACATTAACGCCGCCGACGGCGCTACGCAGCTTGTTAACGTTTTTTAATGCCCCGATTCAAAGGTTAACAATCAGACTGGGAATGGGAATGGGAATGGGTTCGGGATTGGGTATGGGAATGGGTATGGTTATGGGAAGTGGGTTGGGGATGTGGAGCGGATGACGGCGGAGGCCATTGATAAGCCGGCGCTCATTAAAGATGCAAAGAATTTTCACAGCTCTGCGGCAGCAGCCAACACAACATCCTCCCCACCTCCTTGCTAATCCTGCGAGCGTGTCAAGGAGCCCTCCTTACAGCTGTCCTTCTTACCTTTCCCTACCCATCACCATCAACATCACCATCACCATCCCCTGGCAGCTGAAACACTTCGGAGGTCGATCGAAAATGATTTGTACAATTTTGTAGTACATAATTGATGTCGGTGAGTGGACGAGATTGGAATCAACTCGGAACCGAGGGCGGTTACCAACTACCAACGCCGGTGGTCAAAGTTCGAGTGGATCTGGAACAGGTGCCGTGGCTAGGACTGCGATCTGCGATCTGCGATCAGCGATCTCCCAATCGACCCCGTCTAATAGCTCAATTCGCAGTGCCATAAAAGCCGGGACCAGCTTTTGGCTATAGATCCGCAGGTCCATCCATCTTGGACACTTCTCTGCGCAGGGCGCAGTCGTAAAAATAAAAGTCATTGACTCAATTTTGGAAATGCCTCACACACGACGCAAACGAAAACGAAGACCCCTTGAAAGCCAAAACAGCACAAAAAGGGGCAGGAGGCAGGGGGGCGTGCCAGCAGGCGCTTGTGATTATCCTTTCGCACGTTCGGCGTTGCTTAACAAATCATAAATATGGCCCGGGCCCGTCGCCGGGCTCTGTTATTGATGGTGGTCGCTGGTCGCTGGTCGCTGGACGCTGGTCGGTGGACGCTGGCCGCAAAGGGAAAAAACCACAAAAGAGCAGGCAACAAAAACGAGAACCAGGTCTCCACCTTTTTTATGGGGGCCCCCAGCTTGAGTCCAGCATCTCCGAGTCGCAGGCCCCCGGCTGCCACCACCTCGCCCCACCAAAGGCTTCAATCATTTAATAAGCGCTGCCTGCCAGGTTGTTGCTTGTTTGGGCCACGACAAAAGAAGCCTTCCGCCATGTTATTAACTTATTCATAACAATAACGAGAGCAGCACGGATACTGAACGCAGCTTCTCCTCCTCCTTGTGCTCCTCCTTGTGGTCCACCTCCACCTCATCTTCCTGCTCCCATAATGTGTGGGATACGAATGCAGCTTCCAGACTTCCAAAGACATTCCACAAAGAACACTTGCAAATCTGCCACAGATCTATCCAAATCGTAGATCTCTGTCAGACCTGGGAGTGTATTTGCCCAATGTCCTGTCTAGTTGCTCCGGCAGCTCTTGGAGGATGCCTTTCTCTCGGGAGGAGGCAGACTGGCACTGAACCTTAAGCTGGAACGTCTTTCGGGCGAGGGCAGTGGGGTGGGAGCGGGGAGCGGTCCTGAGGGGCTTCTGGGCTTGGGTTTGTCCGGCTGAAGCAATTGGCAAAAGTTCCGGGTCACGGTAAGATTAACCTGCAGAAATTGAGATTAAGGATGGTACAAGGTATACGATCCAAGTTTAGAGGAACCCACCTTTCCGGAGGGCGGAGAAAGTGTTGTCCTTGACTGGCCCAGCAGACGACCCATCTCACTTCGCATCCGCCCCAAGGAGCCCCCCTGGGCCTCCTGCTGCTCCTGCTTCTCCTCCTCCTTTTGCCGCCTCTGGTGGAGCAGCCACTGCGTCCGCGGATCCTTGAGAAACTCGTCGTTGTAGATGAGGCGGTCCAGCTCCGCAATGCCGCGACACAGCCTCCGGTGGTGGCTCAAGCAGCGACTCAGTCCCGCGTTCACCCTGCCGATCACTGTCGAATTTTGCATCCTAATCCTGTGTAGTGTCTCCTTCTGAACGGCCTGGGCAATATGTTGACTCGAAATTTCCAGTTGTATAGTTCTGGGGATGCCAAGATCATTCGGACTCGGACGTTCGCAGCACGGCCTCCCTGATGGGGGATCAATGGGGGATGGATAGGGGATCCTGCATATTTGGGCTGTGAGTGTGCCGGGCACTCGGGCAGTTCATCAATCACTCGTCGCCCAGGCAGCGACTGTCGATGATGAGTTATGGTGCGCGCAGAAAGAGCGCCCCAAGGATTGATCTGTGGGAAAAGGGTTCAACGGGGTATTAGCAGGGAATCAGAGTGATTGGCAAGTATAATAAAATCGCATTGTCTTAATAATTGAAGTGCTTAAGTCCCGAACAATACCGGTAAACGGATTCGAGACGCTCGGTAGAACAGGACTCTGGATGGCGTGGCCTAATTGCCGGCACTCCAGAGACCCCGTGTGTGTGCGTTAAAGTCACGACTTATCAGACAATAAAAGGGAAGCCAAGCGAGCGACACTTGATCTTTCCTCTATCCCTAGACCCCTGCCCCTATTCCTATGCCTCTATTCCTATTACTATTCGTATTCCCAGTTCCCTATCTAGGTATACAGATATATATCTGGGCTGGCCCATCTCTGCTTAGCTGCGTTTTGGCCGCAATTTATCACACGCCACTTGTAGCCGGTTTTTGATCTAATAAAAACTGTCAAAACGTTTGCAGGATGCTGGGAAAATATTTACACGGCACACAAAGAGCGGGCGAGAGAGAGGGAAGTGGAAAGGTTGAAGGTGGAAGGTGGAAGGGACTGGCCCGAAACAGTTAGCAGGGAACAAAGGGCCCAAAGGGATCACAGATCGTAGATCTCTGTACTCAGGACGCAGAACGCAGGACTCGCAACTCAGCAGCAGGTCAAGTCTTGGGCGGTATGACACATCAGGAATCAGCCTCAGGAATTTAGACATTAAAGGACCCACACAGCTGATCGTCCTTGTTCCTCCGCCCGTTCGGCTGCCTATTGAAAAGATGAAAGTGAATTTCCCTCGGGCAGCAAAGAATGCCAGCAGTCGGTCAATTGAAATGCAGTGAAATGAAATGAAGTGAAATGAAATGAGCGGTGCCGAGTAGGATGGAGAAGAGTTCTGGGCGGCCCCTGCACGTTTAGCTATTTTTATGGAGTTCCCTGGAATTGTCGCTGGCTCCGTCTCCGACTCCGACTCCGTCTTGGACTCCTCGTCGCTCCGTTCTGTCGAATCTCGAAACGTTTCTATTAACACGGCCCCGGGGCATTGTTGGTTTGTTGGACGGCTTTCGGGATCCGTTTCTACTTTGCCGCCGCTGGGAAAACTCGTCTCGAACTGGGACTGGGACTGAAATTGAAACTGAAACTGTCAACGCCGACGCCAAGTGAAAAAATGTCCACCGAGAAAGAGAGTGAGACGTCATATTGGCCAGCATTTCCTGTCCAGTCACCAGTCGACCTCCTCCTCCTCCTCCTCCTCCTCCTCCTGAGTCTCACGTTTCCCCCACATTGCTCAATGTCAGGGGTTGCACAAGCGCAGAGCTGAGCTGACCTTGCCGACGGCTCAGCAGCCGCCAAAGGGGAGCTTAGCCAAAAAGCCAAAAGGTTTCGGGGCCTTGCGAAACACGGGGATCGTAAAAAACGGTTAAGCACTTGATTTATGGGGTGTTATAAGGTGTTAGACCTGCCCAGGTACGAAAGAGGCGGCTGCTGCCCCATCAAATGCCAAGCACAGGGCGTTAAAAAGACCGCCGGAATGGTATGTATGTTAGGACAGGGCAGAGCATAAGGATAATACTAAAAATCTGAAAGATGAGCTATTCAAAGGGATGTCACATTTCGGTATTTTAGAGTATGATATTTTTTTGTATCATGCTAACCACGAATTACAAAGTAGTTAACAGTTGGCATGAGCTATAGCAGGGGTATACTTTTTATGATGCCTACCCATTAATAATATTCATCTGTGTTTCTTCTTTCCAAGTTTTAGGAACTGTTGCAGAATCTGTATATCAACCAAAGACAGATCGAGTGAGCAGCCAAGGTTCTCTGAACTCTTACGTTTTGCTGACCATTGCTCTTGGCGGGGGTTTCGGTATGAAATGTGTGCCCCAGCGGATCCCCTGGCATTGCATAGTTCTAGGCTTGCCGGGGCTAATTTTCAAGGGAGCGAATCCCAGCCACGGGCTTTCTTATCGCCACCAAGTCACGTCGCCGTAATCGGTTGATAAGCGCAATCAGCGCCTAAGAGGCGGCAAGGGTTCGGGTTCGGTTTGGGGTTCGGGTTCGGGTGCGGGTTTGGGCCTGGGTCCGCTCGAATTAGATATAATTAAGAGCGAGTGCAGGCAGTCGCGGCAATCGGAAATCAGCAGCCACGCCACAATAACCACAATGATGATGGCCAAAAGAGGAAGTTAATCCGTGGCCATAATCGCAGCATAGCGCCACAGCATGATGCAACCTCCGAGTGCCCCTCGGCGGCCCCTCTGGCTGGCTGGGGCTCCAGCTCCAGCCCAGCTCCATTGAAGTGTCAGCAGTGCCACACATTGCTGGGTCCCCCTCTGTGCGTCGGCGAGGGTGTCTCCGATGCTAATCTCGGCCTGCTCTACTCCACGCTACTCTGCAGCTCGGCAGGGTCCACTAGGCCACCTGGACCAACTGGCGTTGTCGGGTAAGTATATAGTCAAGCTTGGGAAAATTGCAAGCGAATTTCAAGGTCCTATCAGCACTTCAAATTTGGCCTTTAATTTTCTTTCATTTCTTGTACATTATTTTAATTGAAATATTTACCCAATTTGTCTTTCTTCTGTGTATATTATTCGTAGTGTTATATTGTTCAAAACACTAACCTAGAGCTTGCCAAACCAAAACAAATGGAGTAGCATTTAAGCCTGAAAATATCAGCCGGTAAATGTCGCGTCTTAGGTTGTCTTCTGTTTAAATCAGTTAGTTAACAGCTATGATAAAAAAAACTCATAGAAAAAGTCCTATGCCAAAAGTGCCAAAGGAAAGCCCTTCAATTTTCGTTAATTGCTTTTAAATTGGCTTAAATAGCCGGCCTAATATTGATATTTCAAACAAATATCGGAAAACTGATTGAGCTCAAACATTTTTAATGATCAAAAACACTACTCAATCACAAACAGTATAACATTTCATGATTCGACCATCTTAACTCAAGTTGTGATGAGCTACAGATAGGGATTGATGGCCCAGATCTCTCACTTATATTGTAACCAAGCCAAGTATTGGCTAAAAGTTAAAAACTCAGGGCATTTGCTGTGCGATCTTAGCTGTTCGATCGTTGCTGACCAGCTCTTGCAGACAATGCCAATATAAATATTGTGTAGCACTTTAACATTTAACAATACAACGGCAGCAGCAACAATAACATGCGATAACAACAACAACTGCTCAGAGCCATAATAAACAAACAATTACGGTTTCATTTTGTTGCAGTTGCAGCTTGGCCAGGGTGTTGCTGCTGTTGCTGCTGTTGCTGTTGCTGCAGTGGCACTTTTGTCGCTGGTTGCCGGTCGCAAGTCTCCATCTTGGCTGGCAGTGCCAGTTCCCTGCCCCCGCCCCTGCCCCGCCCACCGGGGGGCACTGCTCCGGAGATTGTTGCAGCAGCGGCAGCAGCAATTCTTGTGGCATTTTGTGCGACTCACGCAGCGGGGAGTCAAACATTTCGCACAAAGGCTCGAAAAAGCCACTGATAAGAGAGTTGCAACAATGGATGGCAACTGCAACTGCAACAGCAACAGCAACGGCAACAACAACTGCCACGGCAATAACTCTGGCCAATCATGGGAAGCAAATCGGTCTTGCCTAGGCCGGGATTCTGACTCCGACTCCAACTCCAACTCCAACTCACTCTCACTCATCGGGATCCGCAGTTCTGCTCCTTGTCTAAGGCCAACTAATTGCGGGCGGCACTGATTACTCATACGCCCCCATGCCGCCATGCCGCCATGCCGTGTGCCGCATACAACATGTACCGCAGCCACTTGGATGGAGCGCGACGGAACAATGACGGGCGGCAGCAACACGCGAGGAACATGGGACAAACAAGACAAGAGGCCGCAAATATTTGTTAAACTTGACACCAAACAAAAGAATTTTACCGAAAGGATTTGAATGAACCGAAAAAGCGAACAATGTAAGCGCTGCGGCACCGCTGGAATGCGACTGAGAGCGGTGCGGCGGTGGTTCGGTGGTGCTGGCTCAGTGGTGCGATGGCCCAGTGGCTCAGTGGTGCGAGGGTGGAGTGGCGGGACGACTAACCAGGATGGAGCAAGACGGCGAGGCAGCAAATCAAACACAACAAATCGCCAGGCAAACACCGAAATCAAATTGTACAGCCAGGCAGGCCAAGCTCCGAAGCACAGTGGTGCAAGGTACGGAAATAACCAGAGGGTATAATGTCCCATCTATAGGGAGTTATGTTATGGGTGATATCCCAGACACTTTTAAGATTAAAATTCAATTTATAGAAAAAAGGTAGCATCAGAAATAAAAGTGGGTAAGTATCTTATAGTATTTGTATTTCATTTTTCTAACATATATATTTTAGGTGGTAACTCTTTCAAGATATGATACAGAAGCAAGCTATTTCCCTTTGGTAAGTATACTACATAGTTATGTATTTATAGATCGTGTTCTTATAAAATAGGTACATTTTAAGAGAGGTAAATTTAAACAAAATGGTTTTATATTAATAGACAACGGATTATTCCAAGCGTAGATGCAATCAAATTTTCGATTTATAACAATTTAGAAACCGTATAACCGGTTTCATGCGTAATTTTTTCAGGTCGTACATGGTACCTTTTACAATTTTATTGAAAAAACAAGAGAAACCTCGACTATCAGATACCCTATACTCAGCTAAAGAGAGTTCGAGAGAGAGAGATGGATATAGGCATGCAGCAAATCGGCTGTTTCCGAGATTGCACAAGACGCAACCTAGTAAAATTATAAGGTATAATATTTCTTTTTTCAGGCAGAGTGCGCTTAAAATTACTCTGGGTGAGAGCGAGACAGCAATATTCAAAGCTCCGGATAGATAGAGATAGAGATACTTTTGTGTATCGATAGAATTGATACTGAATTACATCAAAATGATAATCATATCTTATCAGTTTGCTTGTGTGCGCATGCAAATGATAATTACTTTACATTTATTAATCAACAAAGAAAAGTAAACTCTTTTTCCAAGAGGCATTTCCTGTTGTTCTAGTAAATATTTCGATATTTCGGATGCATCTACTTAAATGAAGGTTCCCCGCCAATGAGATGAAGGCAACTTCTTTCCAACCACTGTCTCGGGTCCCGGTCCCAGTCCCTGTTTTGGGTCTCAGGTCCCTCCAAGTGCCGACGCGCGCCGATCCTGGGCCGCTCCGGTCGAAAGGAGCTCGGCCGGCCGATGGGATGGTGCCTAAACCTAACGCAGTTATCAAAAGCGTTGAATTATGGCCGCGTTTGGGCTGCCAGCTAAATGAGCAACACGTTGCTGCCGTTGCTGCCGCTGCTGCTGCTGCTGCTGGTGGCTCGTTTTCGTGGCGCTATCGCATTTGATCTCTCGTTTGCCGGTCCCTGGGATCGACAGCGACCCGCAGGCTCTGGTTTTGGGTTAGGGACAAAGATAGGGATAGGGATAGGGATCGGGATTGGATGGGGGGCAAAGACAGCGACAGCGACAGCCACAGCGACAGCGACTCAGCTAACAATGCCCATGATATCATTCATTTCTCATTTCGGTTTCATTCATTGAGCGCTGGCCAAGTGTCGCCGACGGTTCAGTCTAATTTCATAATAAGAAACATCTTCAGGCACACAATAAACGAGCGCGCACTTCGTGTGTATTTCTTTCTTTATTTATTTTTATGGCCAACTGCGGCGGTGGAATGCCGCTGGAATGTCGGACGTTTCCGGTTGGCCCAGAACACAGAACGCACTGGGGTTAGGTTTAGAGTGAGGGTAGGGCTAGGGTTAGGGTTAGAAGGAGGGTCAAAGTTCTATGGATGAGTCAATGGTGTCTGGGGATTCGCTTTTGCCGAAGCCGATGCCGAAGCCCTTCCTAATTACTGTCTACCCCAGATTCATTTCATTCATCGCGGGCCCCATAGATCGAACTTGTCTAAATATTTCCCCTGAACCCTTGCAGATCTGAATAGGGGGGCTATTGGGTAGCAGAGGTCCCTCGAGATGAGGCGGCGTCTGTTCACACGAGCTGGCTGACGACGGTTGATGGCCCTGGCAACGGAGCACAGCCCATTCCCATTCCCATTCGCATTTCCATTCCCATTCCCATCCGAAGTCGGGCCGATCTGAGCTGGCAACCCAGACTCAGACCGAGAGACCCAGACTCCGTGTTGCTCAATGTGTTGAAACATGAATGAATCTTGTTCACAATTTGGCAACAACACGTTTAGCACGAAACGAAGGACGACAATGGCCCAAAAGCAATGCAGGGGAGCCGCAGCCCCCTGATCACGGCTTTGCTTTTGGTTTTGGTTGGGTTTTGGTTTTGGTTTTGGCTTCGGTTTCGGTTTTCGGATCCATTGTGAGCGGTCCTCGAGAACGGGGACCGGGGACCCGGGGACCCGGCTTTCCTGTTCGCCGGCGTCGCGTACACAAATTATTAGCAGCCCGTCTTTTGCCAGTCGCCGGTTGCCAGTTGCCAGTTGCCAGTTGCCGGTTGCCGTTCGCTGGTTAGTAAAACATCATGTCGCTGTTAAGGGTACCAGGCACTGGGTCAGAAAAGGAGGAGCGGCAAGGACAAGGACAAGGAGTCGGGGGGCAGAGCCGCCTCTGTGGTCCAATTTGGAGTCGCCGCCGCCGCTCGTCTTCGCTCCCATTGTTGTTGGCTCTGCCGGCGGCCAAGAGTCGCAGTCCGGAGCTGGAGCTAGAAAATTATCTGCTTATCTTGTCTTGTGCTCGTTTCGATCGGCTGCTTATTCATGTTCTCGTGTCCGGACCTGGTGTCCGTACCCTTTCCCAACCGTCGGGCATATCTGGCGGGGCATGGGGCATGTCTCGGGTAGGTTTGGTGGGGCAGGATGAGGTTTGAGGTCGGGGAGAAGGAAGGGGATAAGTCTGTCAAGTGCTGGACTTCATAGTTCAGCTGGAAAATATTTAAGCAAAATTTCGATACTGGTCTGTACTGAACTGCATCTTGAATGTTTCCATAGAAGTATGACTGCTATTTCATTACCATGTGATCTAAATGACACTTCGGTCTGCATAAGTAACCCTTAGCTTAACTTGTAGATGATGAGAAAGCGACCCTAGTTTTGTTTTATTACCTTGTAGGTACCTTACAAATATTTATATATTAAGTTTATCATTTTTAATTTCTGCTTTATTTATTATTATATTTATTAAATGATTTTTTAAATTTAACATGCATATGATTTTTGTTTTGATTTTTTGAATTTAGGTACCTAACCTTATCTATATTTAATTTTGCTTGTGTATTTTAATGGACTTACAGTATGCACTTACTTTAGACAACGAGTCACTAGTTTCCCATAGATTCTTAAATCGAAATCTTAGGGAGTTTCTTTGTGGCATAGACCCACATATTCGAACCGCTAACCATCAAATATCATTTGCCAACAGTTTAATATAAGTTCTACCCGGCATCAAGGTATCTCCTAGTCGAAAAAGCGCTCCTACTTTCTGTGTATTTAATTTATGTGCTTGACGTGACACTTGCCAGGGGCCCCTGGCATTGGCATTGGCATTGGGCTTGGGATAGGGATTGGTGATGGTGATGGTATTGGTACTGGTTAGAGGTACTGGTTAGTGGTGGTGGTACTGGCCAGTAAGTGGTCAGTGGGAAGAGCAAGATCGGGGGCCAGGCCGCCTAATATGCGACAGCCGCCGCCTGTTAACACATCGGTGAACCTCAAAATATGAAAACCGAAACCGACACCGCTGCCGAAACCGAAACCGCACTGAAGCGAGCCCCGTCTTGGGTTCTGGGTTCAGGTTTAGGTTCAGGTTCTGGTTCTGGACTCTGGGCTATGGGCTATGGGCTCTGGAATCGTGGACCCCACGCCGCTGTGCGGACCTCTCCTCCTCCTCCTCCTCTTGCTCCTTCTGCTGAGCCCCTAACGAGGTGTCCAGGCGATGACGACGACAATGACGATGACGATGGCGATATTCGAGCCACTGCTCCTCCACTCCTCCTCTGAGGTACGGTGGTTCGGTGGTTCGGTGGTTCGGTGGTGCCTTGGCTCGGTGGTTCAATGGCTCGGTGGTGGCGAGTGAGAGTGAGACAAGCTGATCCTGCCCGAGAGCTGGTGATTGAATTTCACACGTGGCTTAGTGTCCGCCCGCATTAAGCACGCTTCGACGAGCCGCAGACAGAGCGGGAAAGAGATGGCAGGAGCGAGGAACGAGAGCGAGACGGGGATAGGCAGGGCCAAGTGCGGTGGGAAGGAGATGCAGATAGTGCGGCGGGCTGTTATGCAAATGTGCCCGCCGGCAGGAGACGGAGACGGAGACGGAGACATCGCCATCTTGGCAGGCCGATGGCTGATCTCTCGCCATCTTGGCTGCACCACCACTGCACCACTGCACCACCTCCAGCTCCCACCGATCCCGATCCTGATCCACTGAGCCATTGTTCTGTGGCTCCTGCGATGGCATTCCGCAGATTAGAGGGAGCGAGAGCGAAAAGAGAGAGACCAGCGACCAGAGCCACATGCCACATGCCACATCCTGGGCCCTAGTCCCCCGTTTCTGTGTCTGTTTCTGTTTCTGTCGCTGCGTATGAATGAGTTATTTCGGACCTAATCGCTCCGTTTGCATCTCGACCAACGACAAAAATGCCTTCGCCTCGTCTGCGAATCTGAATCTGTCGCCGCCGACTGTGACTGTGGTGACTCCCCAACCAACCAGCCAACTTCCCAACCAACCTACCAAACCTACGGCTCCAAGTCCAGCTACATCTTCGCCTTCCCAAAAAAAAAAGAAAAAACAAGACAAAAAGATACACTGCCAGTGTCCCCAACTCAGATACCCGGCCACGTTTTGTTTCAGGCTGTCCTCCATTTGATTGAACTGCTCAATGAAATATGCAAATTTGTTGCCGCCGCTTAATCAACTGCAAGGCCTCAGAAACTCAGGAACTCAGAAACTCAGCTTCAGCTTCAGCTTCGGCTTCAGCTCCATTGCTCAGATTCAGATTCCGCGTGGCCCAGAGGTTTGGTTTTTGTGCCTCATCATCATCGCTGCCTTCGTCTGCTGCTGGCCAACACATTTGTGGTCTTTTGTGGTCTTAAATATATCCTGCTGGTGGGTAAATTTTTCTCTTCTCCTTTTCCCAGCTGCGGTTATCGGATCGCGGCGAGGGTAAGTCACGACTTTGCCGCCAAGAAGTTGCACTCGCAGTCCCAAGTTCGCAGTTCGCAATCGGCAGACCCACTGGCCATCGCCATCACCATCACCCACTCCCCATCCGCTCGACAGTTGCAGTTGCAATTTGGCATTTGTACCCACATACGCGAACCTCCTGCGAGCCCATCTCACCCCCGCCTGCCGCCAGAGTTCGGGATCATCTACACCGAAAGAAGTGGTAGATTGGGTATTGCCTGGCCCGATATGTCAGCCGAATTATTATTTGCCTTTGCCACTTTCGACAGTTCCTGTCTTTGGCTCTCTCAAATGGCTGTAATTTTATTATCATTAAGAGCCGTGGACAAAGTGGTTCCAACACCTAGTGGTCTTAACTTCTCGACATCTGTTGGATTCGTCGCCACTTTATACTCTACGTTATGGCTAGTAAATCAAATACAGAAATCATCTTACATTAAACTCTGAGATACTGCCGTTGACTTTAAAAATGTATAATTAAAGTTATACCTGATACTATGATTTTAGAACTAATTCTAATATTAACAATAGATATTATTAATTATCAATATAAATAAAGCCCTTGCTTCAATTTAAAAAACGAATGCAGATCCCAGAGTAGTACAGCTAGGGCATTCAACTTTTTAACACATATTTTTACCTTAGGGTTAGTTTATGCTGCGAACTGATTTAACCCCAAGTAACCCCAATTGATGAAAAGTGTGTTTGAAAATTCTGAATCTAGTGTTGAATAAAACCGCGCAATCAAACTGAACTGGATGTACTTAAAGTAGAACTTTAATTAATATAAAAATGGTATATAACAGAAAATTAGAAGATATTTGTAAGTTATATAATCTAGGTGATCTACTTAATTTTCCTCGGTGTACATCGCATTCCGTTGGTTAGTTTTCCCGGTAAGGGTATCAGGCGTTCGCTGTTCTGGTCTATGGCCGAGTTTGGACTCTAATTGAACTGTTCTTGCGCCGGCTAATTACATTTAATTGGCTTTGCTAACAAGTCGCAGCCCGGCCACAATTTGGCAACTCAATCAAGACATCAAAAAGCGGCTGAGATGCAGATGGCAGCTGAAAAAGCCACTGAAACACAAAATTTGAATTGAAATCGAAATTGAAATTGAGAGTGACATGGCACTGGCCGCCGGGGGCTAACCTTCAGATATGAAAATCAACGGATCCCGATTCCAAGCCCGAAACCCGAAACCAAATCCGAATCTGTTCCCTGCCACGCCCCCTGCACTCCCCATTTCCCATGCGATGGCAATGCGTCTATTTATGCAATAAGATACAAATGCAGATGCAGATCACGATGCAAGGGGAGCAGATACAAATCTGAGTGACTGGCAGATTGCTGCTATCGATGCTGGCTTAATATTTGCGTTTGTGGCGTTAATTATAGCCCGGGCCGAACAGAGCCGAGCCGTTTCTCTGATTGTTTATTTGCTTGGCTCTTGGCTCGGACTTGGATCGAACTGGGAGTAAGGTGGAGTGAAGTGGAGTGGAGTGGAGTGGAAGGGAGAGGACCTGGCTCTGACAATTGCGCTGCCGGCCGTGTAATTCCGGTTCGTGCAACGATAATTATATTAATTTGCCATCGAATGAGCCGCCAGTGATACCCGATACGGCCGCACTTGCAGCGGCTGCGGCACTTCAATGTGGGCATTAAAACGCGTGCAGCAGCCGAGATACAGATACAGGGAGCTTCAGATACAATACCCTAAGCCCTCTAAGCCCCCCGAAACCCCTGCTCGAGTTGTCTGTTGGCTGCGTGTAAGACAAATGAGCACTCAATTATCGTATTTCTGCTTTGGCCGCTGCTTCATTTGTCTTCGCATCTGAGTATCTGTGCGTGCGTGTGTGATTTCTTGTGGACGGGCTGGGTGTGTGTGTGTGCGGGAGTATCTGTGTGCTGTCCAGGACTAGGAATGGATACCCAAGTATCTAAAGTTAGAATATCCTTCAAGGTTGATTTCGCTTGAATTGGGGGTGAATCAGGCCGGGTAAGTCAGGCAAAAGGAAAGGACTCGTGGAAGTTTTCCACTGAATGGCAGACAGGATCAGAGGAAACAGAAAACAGGGTCACCAGCCAGAAGCTTTCGGGTGGTCCCCGTTTATCGAGGCTCGAGGCTCCCCACTCGAGCACTTTTTGTCCCCGGTCCGGGTCCTCCTGTCCCGCCGCCTCCGTGTGACCTGTCAGTCATCTCCCCATCTCCCATCCCGATTCCCGATTCCCGATCCCCTGCTCCTGGGCTGTCCACTCAGTTCGCTCCTCTTTAAGCAGCAAAATGCGGAATTATGAATCGGCATGTTTTACATGTGCGGGAGGTCTTGTAAGACACACACGGACACAATGCCTCCGCGTTCGCCGGTGTGCGTACCTGTCGCTCAATCCCCGGAGCCTTGGAACCTGTTCGCTCGACCTGACACCGCCACTCCACTCCACTCCACTCCAATCCACTGCCCCTTGGCCACCCGTCAAATCCTGAATTAAATGTTGTGAAATTGTACACTTCAAAACGAAAACAAGGGGGCGGGCAGGGGTATTGGATCGTTCCAGATCGGATCGTTTCAGATCGGTAAAGAAAGGAACTATCATTCTACATAATTATCATCTGGTGCGGGGTTTTGTTTTTCGTGTGTTCCATCCCCGATCGCCCAGATACTCAGATACTCAGATCCGATCTGCTGTGATCTGTTTTGTGATCTGTTGCTGTTGCTGTTGTTGCTGCAATTACAGCCAGCTCTCACATTGTGTGGTCCACTCGCCGGCGCAACTCCATTGCTGGCCGAGATTAATGGCTGCGCATTAATCAGCCGTCGGCGAGCGGGCGCCATCAACACTTGCAGTGCTTCCTTGGACTCGAACTCGAACTCGGACCTCATCCTGTCCCAGTTGCACTGCTCCTCCGCTGTCATTTGACACTTTCTGCGGTCAAGCCCAATCAACGAGCAATCCCAAACGGAGGCGCCATCGAACGGATCCCCCTGCCCCTGAGCCCCTGCGAAACCGACTCCGACGTCGCATTACTTCCACGCCAGCTAGCTGCCCCAGAGCCTATGAAAAGTAATAACTGTGGGAACTGATTTGCGGTGCCGGTGTCGCTGCCCCGCCATCCCTTTACCCCGCACACCCCCATCCCCCTCGCTTCATTGCCGTTTTATTGGTTGAAAATAAGTTAATAACATGGATGCCGACGCCGCCGCCGCCGCAGTCGTCGAAGAGGCTCCAATATCCTTTCAGCCCCCCTCTCCTCCGGCCGAGGAATAACAATAAGAATAACAATGCAACAATATTGCCAGTTTGCCAGTTTGCAGCGGAAGCTGCTGGAGGAGCAGCTCCTGCTCTGATCTGCTCTGCCCTGCTATTCCTTTAGCCCCTTTTCAACAGCTAAGCCAAAGAGCCAAAGTATATCATCACAGCCACCTACGGATGGGATCTGGAGGGACTGGAACTGCGACTGAAGCTGCGACTGGGATCCTTCTGGCACAAAGGGGCTTTGAGAGCAACGCCGCCACCGCAGCAGCCACCGCCTTGGGCGATGGGCATGGGTTAAGCATGGGTTAAGCATGGGCATATGGGTTAGACGCCGACACCGCCGATAATGATGAAGGTGTTGGCGATGATGATGCTGATGACGCGAATGCGCCACAGCCAAAGTCAAAGTTAAGGCTCCACCCCGAGCCCCCGGGCCACCGAGCCCCCCTCGCTCACCACGCCCCTTGGACCGCTTTGTTCTCTACTTTTGGCCCGGCTGAAGCGTCCAGCGAATACGCTACTGTCGCCAGTTATAAGGACTTATATTTAGGAAAATATCAATACGTAAATCGAAACCTCAATCTGCCTTTTGACAATATGTACACATTATAATCAATATTAAACTAATAGAATTACCTGTACCTATGAGCCATGTCAGTATGTACAATATCTTTTCGGTTTGATGAGTTAACCTATAAGAGAATCAAAGCCTTGAGTGATTTTTCTTTATTTTTAGTTAATTTGAATTTTATAGAGGTATGTTTTATTAAAAAATATAATAAATATGACATGGTACCTATTTTTAATAAGTGGTTAAATAAAAGACAAGCTATATTTTTATGATCTATGATTATGATGTATTCCTACTTTTTGTAATCTCCCTTTCTAAACGTTTTTTTGGAATTTCTAGAACCAGAGCTAGCCACTCGAAGTGAACACCCAAGTGGGTCATCCGCAAAGCCACCTAATCCCGGCTTAGGTGAGCTCCATTCGCCACAGATCCCGATTCCAATGCCCGTCGGTGTAGGGCATTCCGAGGGGCTGTGCGACTGGCGCCGGTTCGCGATGCGCCGCCGCTAAATGGGATCAGTTTTGGTAACGAGTTAACGAGTTGATTTCACTCCAGCGATTGCCGCCGCCGCAGTCGAACCGGATTAGCAGTTGCATCCCCTCTGACCACCGAGCGCCGATCATCGACCACCATCTACCATCCAGTATCCACATCCACCATCCACATCCCCCGTCCACCATCCCCCAACCGCCGACCGGCTCCATCTTTGTCTGCGTCTGTGCGGTGGCCATGGCCAATGTCTACACAACAAGGTGACGGCTCATAATGACGGGCCATGGCCAAGAACGTGAGCACGGATGGGCCGGGCTGCCATGGATCGGCTGGGATCAAATCGCGCTGCGTTGAGGCGTTTGCACCTCCCATGGATGAGTCGCCGGGTCCCGCTCCCTTGGCCGCAGCACGGCGAGAAAAGGTGGCTAAGTGAATCAAATAATTTTGCAAACGAATCCGCAAGTCAATTCCCTTATGGGAAATTGGTAATATGGCCAAGGTTCCAAAAAACTACAATAATACCGGTTCTACATTTATAAGTTAATATTGTTATGAACTACCATACTTTATAAACGCCTAGAATATTAAGTAATTAATTGCCTTAGTATATTCCACTCACTAGTTTACATTTCCTGTAAACTTTTGAGCTATGCTAGTTTTACAGAACACATTAAATACATAAAGTGTATAAGAGCTGAATCATCAATACTTGATGTATTATGTTCTTTATAAGGCTAATGCTTATTTGAATACCCAAAGAATATAAGCAATTTGAAAGATACTGAAAGACATGATCATAATTTCTTGACTAGTTTTCGAAGACTCATTTAAAAGAAACCGTAAGTAAGGCCAAGGTTCCAAAAACTAAAATATAAGAATACTATACTTCTAAATTTTTATAAACTACCATACCTTATACAACCCTATAATATTTATTTAAGTAAAACTAAAAATGTGTATGGAGTCTCCTTTATAAGAAATTGCAAATAAGGCCAAGGTTCAAACAACTTTAAAAATACCAGTTCAACTATACTTATAAGTTCATATCTTGATTACCTACCATACCTTATTAAAACTTATAGTCCAATCACTAGTTTACATATGCTAGACACTGTTAAGCTGTGTCAGTTTTAAAGATCACATTAAATACATCTCCAAAATTAAATTGTTTTAGCGTTAAAGGTAAGCGACATGGGTTAGTCATCTTTACTTATCTTATTATGGTCTTTATAACTCTCATAGTTTATACCCAATTTGTAATTAATCTTCTAGCTTACATTTGCTAGAAACTTTTCATTAAATACATTTCTAAAATTAAATTGTATTAGCGATTCAGCTTAGCGACATGGCTTAATCATCAAAACCTATCGTATTATGTTCTTTATAAGGCTTGTGCTTGTTTTGGAAAATAATCAAATAATTCTCCAAAAATATGCTTATATTCGAAAGACGTTGAAAGACTCGATCATAACTTCTGGACCAATTCTCGCAGTGCGCTGTGCCTTTGATGGTCGCTCCATATGCATCCATCTTCCGCCCCCCTCCGTCGCCGCTCCTGGTGCTGCTGCTGTGGCTCCGTTTTCGGGGCTTTGTCGAGGGGCGTTACCCGGTGATCATCACGCATTTGCGCCAACCCCCCTGCCCCGCGGCACCCCCTTCGCAGCCGCTGCCCCCGCCGGGGCTGCCTTAATGGGTGTTATTTTGTTTTGCCGTAAATATTTCTGCAATGGGCGCTAATTAAGTTTGGCTCTTTTTGGGCTCTTTTGACTGCATCCTTCGCACTTTGTTATGTGTGAAACTTTTAAATTTCGTTGGGTCGGCAAAGATGAAAACCGCCGTGGCATCCCCTCAAATTGGCGGGCATTAAAGGCCCCGCCGTCCCCCGGGTCCACGACGATCTGCTCCGCAGGAAGTATCAATATGGCCAGCTATTAATCTGCAATTGCAAATTGCTCATACGCCACGTGGTGCGGGTGCGTCTATGAATGAACTAGTGAGTAAATGGGTGTAGAACGATGAGTAAAACAAAAAAATAAAATAAAAACGCCACTGACACTGCACGGCCAATTTCATTAGCCGTAAAATATTTGGCATTGTTTTCTCGCCCCGCGATTTCGCTGCTTTTATGACTCACTTTCACCGCTGCTTCATCCTCCTGCTGGCTCTGCAGCTTTTAGTTGCTGTTTCAAATCGATTGGACAATAAATTAGCATTATGCGGTTACAGCCAGTCAAATTCCTCGCGATGAGCTGGCAGCATCTCGTCGACTGCGGCGGGTTCAAAGTTCTCTGCGGGGGCGAAGCACGTCGCCTTATCAGCGGCTAGACCCGCAATTTCCTAAGGTTGCAATCGCAAGACATTATATCATTTTTTGGGAATTTCGGGGCTAGCTGAATGATTTTTATGCCCACTCATTCACGTACGATTTGATAAAATAGCGATCACTTGACGCGGGGCTTGTTTGGAAACCCAAATTCGGAACTCTCCGGAAGTTGTAGCGCTTTACTAAGAAGTGGGAGCTGTCGGTGATAAGAAATGCCCCAGGTTATTAGCCAAGTTGTATTCTTACTAAAAATACGCGTCGAACAACAGCCCATTAATCATCAAAATCGGTTAGCTTCATGCCTAGGCATATTGTATTATAATTAGGAAAGTGTGTTTATTTAGTGGATTGTATAAAAGTGGATATCAGAACTTTTGTATCTTGAAGGTGCAATCGTTACTAGTTTTTACCTTGCTTATAGATCATTTGTTTGATTATAATTTAGATAGTTTAGAGATAATTCAGGGGCATTTGCATCAGTTTAAGAACCTTATGCAAGTTCCGCCTTTTTAAAGTGTTCTTATGGTTTTAAGATAAGCCGCAGACTTAATTATGTCTTTAAATGCATGCTCAAATAAAATGTAGTTAGCTCTGTAGAAATATATGAAAATTCAGTTCAATAAAATCAGTAGCATAAACTTTAGTAGTACAGGAAGTATATTTAATTTTATTAATTTTAGATTCCAATTTAGATCCTTCTCGAAGCATATTAGCATACGTTGAAATCGATCTCGAAGTGCCCCCGATAAGCCACTTAAAGTCTCACATTTGTAATTAAGTACTTAGCTACAGATGAGCCCCGAGAAAGTTCTTCCCCGTGCAACGATTCCATTGGACCCTCGAAAGTAGTGGTTTCGATTACGTGTCATGTACTATGCCATTCAAGCCGGGGTTCATTCTAGTTTTCCACCGATGCAAAATCGTTTCCACCACATCCACATGGCATGCAATTCCATTTCCATATCCAATTCCATTCATTTAATCTCGCCGAGAGTTTTCCCATGTGCCGAACGCGTGTCTCGTTTCCCCCCCACATGATCGCTGTGAAGACGTCAAATATTACTCATACGCCACCGCCACCCCAGTCATCATCGGCTGTCATGCATTAGCCATTAGGGTTTTGCACTAACGCCACCGAACGGTTGCGATAGCACAGACAACGCAGACAGCCAATTTTGGTCAATTTTGGAATCGAATTCGGCATCCGCCAATTGGACAGATCAACACGATAAGCCAAAGTCACAGCCAAAACCAAAGATACCCGATTCGTACCAGTGTTCGACACAATAGTTTAAAAATAGCTCGGCCCAATCATGACAATGGCTACAATACGTCTGATTGACCGCCGACCGTCGGCGGTGGGCGGCGGAGTGGGAGTGGCGTCGAGCGGTAAGCGGTAAGCGGTAAACGGCGACGTCGCCGCCACCGTCCATGAGTAACGATGAGTGCTCAATTACTTTGCGATTGATCATGTTTTTGGCGCGCGGTGAAATTTAGACCGCTTTTCAGCCTGCCACGCCCCCCTCCGCCCGCACCGCCCCTCCTCCTTCAGTCGGGCATCCGCATTCTGCGAGCGGAGAGGCAGAGCAGCGGACAAGCGGCGGCGGTAACCATGAATGAATCGCTGTGTTTGCGAGCGTGAGAGCTCGGCTCGCGGCTGAAAAACCGTGTCGTCATTGGCGGCCGTCGGCGGCAGACGGAGCGTATGAGTAATATTCTTGCGAAATTGAACGGAAATAACTGAAATTCATGCCCACCCCACAGTGCCGAGTATTTGCGGGGGTTACAACCGAATCGGAATCGGAATTGGCATCGGAATCGGAAGTGAGGCGAGTGAAAGTCATTCAATAAGAGCCAAGTTGCCGCTCTCTCGGCCATCCAGAGACCGGCAAATGTTTTGTTTATCTGCGAGCGGGAGAGTCGGCCGCCTAGAAAGCCACTCGGCCATACGGTTCGTGTACTAGCAGAGCTCAGCTGGGCCCTATCTGGCCGAGATCGGCCCACCTAACGATCGATCAATCACTCCACTCGGGCCGATTATGTGTCATCCGAAGGGGAGCGCTGGAGAGCGCTGGGAGCGCTAATTTGGCATGGGTTTTGAGTACTTCTCCGCACGCTGAAATCTGGCTGGCCTAATCAATAACTAAGCGGTTTGCTTCACGCCCATTACGACTGGGTAATATGGGCCATAAATCTATTATGTTCGAGCTGAGCAGCAACAGTAAAAGTATACTGGTTGACTAAACGAATATAACTTACCAGGCTTCTATCAAAAATACGCCATTCAAAAGTACTCCTGCTAAATTAAACGTCATAATACGTTTATATAGAATATTTTGATTTTAGAACGATTACTTCATCACTTAACTATTTGAATTGCGTCAAAAATTTTATTTATATATAATTTCCAAGAAAATATTATTTTTAATTATATAAAATACCTAATTACTTATTCATCATTTCCCAAAAAAATATTATATTTCAATGCGAATGGGCTTTTTAGATATTTGTTTATCCAAAAATGCCTATGACTTATTTCTAATGAAACAAATTTTAATATTTGTTGTTGTCTTTGTATATTGGAAGATTTCTTAAGCTCCATTTAAGATAAAGATACTCATGGAAAAAGTTTTTTATTAATTTATAGATTAACTACCATTACTACATAAAAACTCCCAAAAACACGCCTGAAATAACCTTAGTAAAATATGTGGTATTTTTTCGGTATTTTGGCTACAGGGTAACCCCTGACTATAGAGAAACCGCTGGACCATACCCAAGCACTCTGATCTTAATCCAAATAAATATCCTGATGGAAAGCGTTTTTATTATTTCTAGGATAGTTATTACTACTATTTTAAAAGACCCAATAATTCCGATTAGATTACTTTAGAAAAATGTGTGGTATTTTTTTGGTATTTTGGGCACGGGGTAACCCCTTACTAGGGGGTAACCTCTGATTACAAAGTAACCCCTTACTAAAGGGTAACCTTTGACTACAGGGTTAACCCCTTACTATGGGGTAACCTCTGACTACAGGATAACCCCTGACTATAGGGTAACCTCTGACTACAGGGTAACCCCTGAATACAGGGTATCCCCTGGTCCATACCCCACCACTCTGAGCCATTTTTCCTTTTTTCGCTCGCTCAGCTGGGTTCTTTTATGGCTTTCTCGCCTTGTTTTTGGCACTCGGCGAATGTTTTGAGCGCTTTTCTTGCGATTGCACACTCATGCCAGCGCCACACTCACGTCCGCCGAGAGCGGCTCTCCCTGTCTCCGTCCCGCCGCCGCTGCCGCCGCCGCGGCCGCTCCAGCCGTCTCTCTTCCGCTCGCAGGGCTTCTGGAGCGAGGCGAGTCGAGCGGACCGGCGGTTGGGCGTCCGCCTCCTCATTAGTATGCTCATAGTAACTGAGGAGTTCAGTCCGTCTCCGTCTCCGCCGAAACCCAGGCACATACATAGCTGCATGCGAGCAGGCGAAAGGCGAAAAAGTTGCGAAAAAAGTTGAAAAAGGCTGGGGAAAAGGCGAAAAAAGCGAAAAAAAGCGAAGAAGGCGTCGAGAAAGCCACTCCAATCGACTGCAATCCAATCCACTCCACTCTCATCAGCCACGTCGCTCTCCGGCGGCGAGAAATCGACAGCGACTTCGACGGCGACTTCGACTTCGACGGCGGGCCGTTCGATCGGATCGGAATCAAATCATAGCAGTCACTCGAAGGCAGCGCGTCGACACTTAGCGCGATAGTTCCTCCACCCGAGTTGCGAAGATACAACCGATTCGCCAAATTGCGAGTCCGCGTTCGCTTGAGTTATTATTTTTTTTTGTTTGCCCCTCCTGCTATTATTTTTTTTTTTTGGTTACATTCTGGAAGCTTCCTTCCGCCAAGAACTACCGAAAACCCCTGGAAGATAAGTCCAAAGTGCGTGTACGAAGTTTTGTGCGGAATTCCCAGCTGACTATTTTTATGTAAATGGTAAGTACAATTGACTTTTAGCTACTATACGTTGCACGGGGATTTTTGTTTGTTTTCGTTTTCGTTTTCGCGTTGCTTTGTTTTGCTTTACCTTTTTCTTTTTGCTAAAGAGGGGGGGGGGGGGGAACTCACCTGTGCGTGCTTTGTTTCCTGATAAGTACAGGTGTTTGAGTGATGGCGCTCGACACCTGTGGCCAAAAGTTCTCGCTCTCGAAACGCTGTAAAGGCCAGACCCTATATGATGAAATTAGGTAGTTCGGCTGGGGACTAGACAGGATCGGTCATGTAGCAACAGGAAGAGGCATCCCCAGTTTCCCATGAAACAGCATCATGAATCACTGCCCATGGTAGTCATTAAAATAACTAATAGATAGCTTTCAAAACATCCAGCTAACCGCATTTCCTGTTCATTTTTTTCATAAATGAATCACAATATGTTGTAGCTATTACAAATATGAAAGTCCCTTAATTAGCTGGTCATATTACTGAAGGATCTATAGATTCGACTAGAGGAGGGAGGGTTGCCATGAGGCGTTTTAGTTTTTCTGTGCGGCCCAACAGCACTTTTAATCGTCTGTCGTCGAAAATTAAAAAAAAGCAAAAGAGCGAAACATGTGAAATTAATTTGCACGTTCCGTGCGGCGGGGGGTGGTGGGGGCTGGCCGGCACTGGATGCGTCAGCGGCTGAGATTCGCCATGGACAAGGTCCGGGCCAAGAGCGGACCGAGCGTACTGAAGAGGGACAGGGACAGGAAAGGGTCGGCGATAAAGCCAAACGTATGTAAGAGCGAAGCGAACGGCAAGAGCGGGCGAATTTCACAAATGTTTGCAAGACAAGAAGCCAGGTTCGTTGACCACGTTGGCCAGTGTAGACAAGCGTGGAGCCAGCAGGGCCTACCCCACCACTGGCACCACTGGCACCACCATCACCACCACCTGCCAATGGCAACCTCCACCGCCGGACGACCTCCACCCGACACACGATGATTCAGCCAGAAAATGCGGCCAAATAAAGAAATTTATTTTTAATTTTAAATAATTATGTCAGCCAGATAAAGACAGCAATAGCTAAAGCGCAAACGATAACAATAACAAATCACGCACGCTTCGGGCCCCCAAACAATTGCGATTATACGGGAATCCCCGAGCCAACAATCATCAGTCGCCCACTCACACACTCACGTGCCCGGGTCTCTGAGACTGGGTCTTTGCATTTCGGATTTCGAATTTTGGATGTTGGATGTTGGATACCGTATATTGGGCTTTGGTTTATATTCGGCCAAAAGTTGGCCAAGCTCAGAAGGGGGAGATAATATATAACCAGTCAGCCGGGTTCAGTTGTCCGTTAGTCTTGACTTATGGTAATTGCTCCCTCGGCGGGGAAGATATCTGGCCCTCATTTAGCTGACGTTCGTGTGTATAAGCAGTTGAAAATCGGCCAGACGTATTTGATTTTGGCTAATATATGTTATAACCTGTTGGACTTTTCTTATGCTAAATATGCCAAAGCTTGACGTCAAGGCCGTGGAAGAACGTAGACGACTAATGTGGGAAAGGGTTGTCTTCCATGGGTTTTTGTTGTATTTTCTAATTTAGTATTTTGTTTAACCCCTTAGACGGCAGCTGCCCGCCCGCTCGACGACAGCAGGAGCAGGATCAGGAGCAGCGGAAGCGGTATTGGCAGCGGTAGCGGCAGCAAAACGGCCAGCACCAGGAAGCCACCGCCGTCCGTGGATCGACGTCGTCATCCGAACAGAATCTGGTCACTGGTGACGCTCGCCTTGGTCATGTGCCAGCTCCAGCAGTTCGCCCACTCCGGCGGCGGTGGCGGTGGCGTCGCGGCCGCCCCAACTCCAGGCTCGCTAGCCACCAACACCACCCTGAAGCACCTGCAAAAGCGGTCAGGGGTCAACTTCCGGGCCACCTTCCAGCACTTGCTGAACGCCAGTAGTACGCATCTCGACTGGGAGAACACCTGCAACCACAGGCCCACTGGCTTGTCTGAGAAGCGGAACAAAACAAGACGCTGCCGGAAGCGACTCACGGTAAGTTCGAAATTGCAGCCTGCGCAAAGGACTCGCCCAGCTAATCCATGCCAAATGTATCTTACAGATCCTGCAGAAGCTGCAAAAGCAAACCGCCCGCGAGTTGCGAGGCGTACAGGGCGACGACAAGGCGAGGATCACTGTGGACAATATGAACGCACTGGCCAACAAGACCATCAAGGCCCTCGACATCAGGAAAATTCGGAAGTACAAGCTGCACAGGGTGCACTACAGGTTTCTGCCGCGTCTGAATAACAGCAGCAATCAGGTGAGTTCCCCCGAGATAGTAGACAGAGAGATCACCTTAGTCAAGAAACCATAATCCATTCAACCAGTCGGGGTGTTAGGCGCTGTTAGATGATGTCTTACAAACATCAAACACTCGCGGTGGGCTCTTCTGTTGCCAGGGAGCCGGAGGTGATAAAAAAGAGGGTCACGTGAGGCGTCCGCTCCGTTCACCTGCGTAGGTGCAAACAGACCGTCACAAGTTAATGGCGAGTGGAGCGGTCATATGAGTCCGAATCCGAATCCGAATCCGAGTCCGAGGAATCGTGCCGGTGGCAGCGAGAGTGGTTACTATAGTTCGGCAAACTGACTAGGCGACAAAGAGCCAAAGTTAAGGGCTGCTAGCCCAGGCATATTTCCCATTAGGCCGCTCAGGGCGTCAAACTCACGACCGCACCTCGTTCGATTCGTCAGCATTAGCCGGCATTTCGGGCATTTCGGGACGCCCCATTAACCGTCGATTTGCATTGGCAACAAACAACAGCGGCACGAGGGAAAACATTAGCAATCGATGCCATAACCACATTAAGATTAAGAGCAAATTGACGGCGCGCGCGCTTTTTTTCCGAGCATTGTTTATATAGATCCATCGCGATCCCCCCCAAACCGGCCTTGATCAAAGATCACGTTTTATTGCCGCCCCGCATATTGGATCGATCCGAATAGAAGCCGAATCGAAGCTTAAAACGAAGTTGAGTCTGTATCTGAATCTGAATAGAATCTGAATCTGAGTCTGCCTCTGAATATGAAGCCCCTCATTTCGAAGTGGATAATTCGTTGCACAAACAAAATAAAATCAAGCGGCACATTTTATTTACACTCTTGACAAGTAAACAACAACAAACAGAAGCTAATCAAATTTTGAATTGGATTCGGCATCAATATCTGAATTATGGCTTTGTCGATGGATAGAGGAAAATTATGGAGCTTTTCACTCTGAGCTGTGGGCAATTTGATTTTACTGGCGTGGAACGATTTGGGGATGGCAAATTGGCGACCCGGCATATGACGCTTTTTCGGGGGCTGGTAAATCGGAAATAGTTTCGCCCTGGCATGGGCAATGAGCAAACCCAGCTGAGGAAAAACCCGAGGTGACCGATAAGCCAGCCAGTGAATAATGTGAATAATATTGCTTAGGTGGGGCGTGGGGAGTGTGTAGGGTAGATTGTGGTATGGTGCATAACGTGGGCTCAGGAATGTAGGAGCCGGTATTCGTGGAATTGACTAATTGGCTAATCGGGAGGACGGCTTATCGGAGCCGCGGGTGCGAGTCAATACGTGACCACATGGCAATCCCATGCCCCAAAAGGGTCTAACCCAGATCTAGGCGGGGGTCGAACGAGGGGGTGGATCGATCGAGATCGGTTTGGTTGCCCCAATGTGCTAATTCGGAGGTGTCCGGGAAAGTTTCGTGTAAGACAGAATTATCTGCAGATAACCAGATGGGGGTAGTTCACTTGGCATGGCCATAAAAGCTTTTTTATGGCCCCCCTCCCATACTAAAAACGAGAGCTTGGGCAGAGGGAGAAAAGCCAACATCTTGACCACGGAATCTGCCGAATCACCTCAAGTCAGCCAAAAGTCACGATCAGAGTACAGGTGTATCTCAAAGGTCAGCTCCGCTCAGAGTTTTTTTACTGCTCGTTTCGCTAAAGTTAGCCAACGCCATCATAGTCATCGCCATTGCCCCATTCATTCATTCATTTGCCAATTCACTCAATCACCTATTCAGGGCGATGAGCAAAGTTTGACTTTCGCTGAAATTTCTCAATTGTCGTCATAGTTGGGGAAAAGTACCTGAGCCAGTGACCACACTGCGAGAAAATTAGGGATACTTAAATGAAATAAGCCTTTCCAAAGCGAAAGTTCTATGTGCTCAAGATAACAAATATTTTTGCATTGCAAGCCAGTCTTGAAGCTTTTAAACCCCTAACAAATCCCCAACGACAGACCTTTTCTCGCCATGTACCAAGCTGGGAACTTGCCACTCGGGATGTGTGTCAATATTTGGCCAATATCGGCTACGTCAATGCCAATTGTGCCAACTAATTGTTGACATCCCCGAGCAGAACGGACCCCAGAACGGAACCCGATCCGGTGACGAGGTGCCAAGACGTACTGATAGAAGGGGTCTATTTTTAGGTGGATCGTTTCGATACCGAGAAGCGACGGCCTTTTGACGTCACGGCCAACATACTCGCATATATTTTCGCACATAACTGAAAAAACCTCTGATAACATGGGATCGGATCGGAAGAGTGAAGGAGCTTAACGATAATATGTTTGAGCAGTTTTCAACGTTCATTTATTGTAAATGACACACTCGCGTTTGCTTAGCGCTACGGGTTTGGGAACTTGGGGAA
Organism: Drosophila suzukii; assembly: GCF_043229965.1. NCBI lineage: Eukaryota > Metazoa > Arthropoda > Insecta > Diptera > Drosophilidae > Drosophila > Drosophila suzukii. The sequence goes on from NC_092084.1 coordinate 24,952,805, forward strand.
GTGGGAACTTGGGGACGCGAGACGTATACGTGATATGTGATTCATGCGAGCAGAACCGTGGATTCCCCCGAAACTGAAGCGAGAGCGAGCGAGAGAGGGCGAGCCGTGAGCGGCATGAATGAAACGAAGACCCGACGAATACGTCACGAGCGGGCAGCCGAAGCGCAGCCGAGAACTCAAAAAACAGTTACGAGAGAGCGCCGAGCGTTCGGCTCGATTTTCACTTTCAGCCGCCGGGCAGATAAAGGTTTGGAGAGAGGGGTAGGGGCAGCGGGCAGCGCAGCCAGCGCGGGTTCACTCAACCCAAAACAATCGAACTATAGGAAGGTCTATATAAGATATTCCCACTATATCTGCCGTATAGATAGTGAACAGCACGTTCGCATATCCAGTGCTCAGTGCCCTCTAGTACTTTAATTTTTAAATTCCATAATGGGAATTTTATTGCAATGGCAGCGACCATTATATTATAAAAGGTTTTTCAGAAAGATACCATTGACCTTCGTCCAAATCAAGCAACAGAAATAGGATTTTAATTATCAAATCGTTTTATTTAACTTCGAAAACTAGCTATTATTGGGAATAGTGTATAGTTTATCTTTTATGATACAAAGATAGGTATCTGATAGAAGAGAAGACCGTGGACAATTGGTTATAACATAACATGTTTATAATTATTTCCATTTAAGACTGTAGTTCTTGGGCTAATCAGCATAGAAGCCTTCGCCTGAGACCAATATCAATCACTCATGATCATTGTAGCCCTGAAAATGTAGTACTCATGTCCTGACAAACCAACTAACCAGATCCCGCTCTTCTTTCTCCCATTCCAGCTGAATCTACGCCACGTGCACCGCGACCTGCAGCATTTTGTGGGCACCTTCACCTACCTGCGCAACGCCAAGATGCACTGGGACCTGGTCAACTTGCAGGCGAGGAGCGTGCTGTCCGACGAGCTGGGGCGCCTGCGCAAATCCGCGAGGGACATGCTCTGCAGCGTGGAGGACGTCATTAACCTGACCAACCTGCTGTACACCCCCACGCACAGGAAGGTGCGTCCCCAGGGCAGCAGCCAAAAGAAACGGCGGCAGGCCCAGCCGGCGGTGACCTTTAGGATCCAGCCGCGTCCCGTGATGGAGAAATGGCTGCAGCTGTTCAGGTCAAAGCCGGTGGAGCTGCACCAGCAGGCGACCTTGGCCGCCCGCGGCGAAGATGTACCGCCGCCCCCCGACTCACCGAATCTAAAGTTGGACGCGCTATTCGCCAAGTACGAGTTCGTTCAGTATCTGAAGAGCATCCGCGTGATCCTCAGTCACCAGCGGCGGGATCTGTGCAAGGTGCGAAGTACTACGACGAGCACCAAGGGTCCGATCCCGATCCAGAACCAGATCGAGAGCTAAAGAAGAAAGAGAGAGAGCTGCAGCCACGGCTGGGAGCTCACAACCGGTGAAACCTCCATTCCGAAACACGAGGCTCATTCCATGAAGACATCCTTAATTTATTAAACATCCTATATTTATTACTCACGACACCACACCCGTCACGAATCACGAGGAATCCCAGACAATCCCAAGGCTATGAACAACCGAATAAGTAATGAGAACAATCAAACAACACAAAACCGAATGAAGATACCCAGTTTTCTCGATATCTTATGACGAATGTAATTTTTTTTTCCGTATCTCTAAGCCCCATTGTATTATTTATTATGACCACTCGCCAATAATCTGCCGCACATTCCGCTAGATACTAAGTATACTAAGATATACTTTGCCTTGTATTACGATGCTGTGATAGTAGATGATTAAAGTAAACACAACGCTCCACGATGGCCACAAGCTATATATCTCCCCCGATTATACACACGGATATATGTACGATTATACACCTCTATGTAACTTAGCTTTGATTAGGTATTAACTTTTTAGAAATCAAATACAAACAATTGAAAGTACAAACGCATCGTGAGTTTACCTGCTCAATGGGTGGTCGATGCGGATGGGAATGGGGAATCCGATTCCTGCTGGCGCCATATCAATTACACCCAGAATATATATTCCCACCGAAATTGCGTATACGCCCCGTTTTGGATGAGAGACCGAATTGTAAGAGAGACATAAAAGTGTCCAAACAATTTCCTTTTACGATCGTCGCCGTGGCTTTAATTGCAGCAGAATTACGCGGCATTTATAGACTTGTTCAAATATTTTATGAGCCATATAATAATTCTCTCCTCTGGGTCACCTTTGTCCCTTTGTCAGCTGCACACAAACACCAGCGATTTAACGACGAGAAATGTTTGTCGCCGCTCTTGATTCTCCGTTCTCCGTTCGCCCTTCTCCAGATCTCCAATTCTCCCGGCCTTATCGCAGGGCCGGAATCTACGCGCGCACCTTCACTGAGCCCTGGATTTTTGATGTTCTCCTCTGCGGTTTGCCGGAGTACCCGAATCGGGTTTATCGCACACAATCAGCAATTGTCATTAATTTCGGACTCGGTGTACGTGCTCCGATTTGTCTGCCCAGCAGTGCTGCTCCTCCTCCTCCTCCTCCTGGGACTCCTTCTCGGTGACTGATTCAACAATTTAATATGCCAAAGATAGAGCGACAGAGAGGGATGCATTCCCATTCCACCGTTCCCGTTCCCGTTCCCGTTCTCCATCTCCATCTCCATCCATCCAGCAGAGATGGTTATCGGTCTGATTTTATTGTGTCCTCTCCCTGCGGCAGCCTCTCCGTGCGATCTGGGATCTCCGGCCAGTGATCTTGGCCAGGTCCGAGATCCATCCGAATGAGGCGCACATGCAGCTATGCGATCCCATTCATGGCCTCTAGATTCTGGATCGCCATCCCTCTCTCTTTCGCTGCTTTGCATGCAGCCTGCGTCAACCCTTTTGTCCCTTTCAGGTGCACGTAGCACGCATCTATCTTGAGTTTTGATAGGTTTTTATTGGCCTGACCTTTATTAAATTGAAAATTATGTCTTTCTATGAGAAATGTTGAAATTCCTTTGGCTCTCTCTCAGCCCGGAACCCCTTTGTTTGAGCGGGCATATGCGTTATCGGTGGGATGGTAAGCGATCTAAGGGTTAAGTACTTTTGGCCATTAGCATTGGTCTTATAATTTTGGTACCTTTCTCTTTGACTCAAAAAGGACTAAAAGGAATCCCATTAAATAGCTGCTTATTGCGGTTACGTTAACATTTGTTTTTAGCAATATCGGTTCTTAGCAGTTCCTAACTTTACAATAAATTAAGACAATCTGATATTATATTAAGATAGATTTTATATTATATTATATTTGTTGAAAAACTTAAATAGTACCTATTTTACAATGGGTATTCCTCGAGTCGAGACCCCTCGGACCCTCTTTTTGGGTACCTCTCCTCTCCTGGCTCCTGCTGAATGAACTTTTGCGCCTGCAACTGATCTAATCTAAATGTTCGTTTTGTTTTGTTTCTGTTTTCTGTTCAGTTTTGAATCTGGATATTTTGTGTCCGACTGTTCCCGTCACAAGTCACGTGCAGGGAACTGTTTTCTGTTTTGTTTTGTTTTTTTTTTTCTGGTCTTGGGCATCAACGCGGCGGCAATTAATTTAAAATATCTTATTTCATTTGTGTTTTTCTTTTTTTCCCTCTTATTTTATATTTAACTTGTATTTGCCGTGTGTATTTTTGAGTTATGTTTTCCGCTGCAGATTTCCTCAGATAATGGCGTTACATTTATGTTCCCTAAGTGTTCCCAGGCCGCAAGAGGAGGGGGCGGGGCATGCAGCCCGCCCACCAGGGCGTGTGTCCAGTGTCCAGTATCTCCAATAGTTCCGATTGTAAAACGATTCGCGTGGAGCTTTGGATTCGCGACTCTCCCACGAACCGAGATCGCTGGCTCAGCGAATCCGTCCGCCTGTGGGAATCTCCTCGCAGCACGGAAGATTCTCCGGGGGAGGGGGGATTGAGACTGAGGTGTTGAAATCCCCGGCCACAACTATTGCCCAAGTCGCGGCTCAGCAGTTTCTCCGTTCACGGAATCGAAAGCCCTTCTCTGTGCGCTGGCCAGCTGCTCTTGGGCAATCAGCAGCCACTTCCCCGACCCCCGAAATTTCCTCGAGAAGAGATCTTATTGTAAACATAATTGTCGAGCTGCAAAATCGGAGGTTGAGCTCGACTTGCTGACGGCACTGAAAAACCCAAATTGACAGAGGAGGCCAACGCAAAACTGCTGGTGGTGGAAAAGTGTGACGTTTCCAAGAAGTTCATTAAGTCCAAGGAGGGTTATCTCCGCCACAAGGTGAGCCAAGGAACCATTTCACTTCTCTCAAAATATTTCATAAGATTTTGTATAAACTTGGAGGTATGAAAACTTTTTTTTCTCTACTAAATGAAAAACATTTAAGTTGGTACTATATCAATTTTAATTTCAACCAATGTTAACTTATTGATCAATAAAAAAACAAAGGGCATAATTAATCAAGCCTCAGAAGACTGCCCCAGAACACTTTGAAAAATATTGGAAGAGGATTGGAAGTTAAAATTCTAATAGATATGTACTCCGACTTTCATATATTTTGCGCCAATGGTTTACGAGTAATCTTGCGCAACTTAAAAACATATCTTATGATATACCTCTCCTTGGTGATTCTTGAGAAATCGTTTTTGATGCCGAATAATTTTGAATTAGCCTACAAGATTTTCAGCCAATCTTAAAAATTTAACCATTCTTAAAATGCAAATCCAAACGTAAAAACACTCAATAAAAAAAAATTTGCAAGACAGTGTTTTCAGGCTTGTTCAGCTATGCCCTTTAATGAAAAGGGTTTAAAATTAACATTTTCTTATTTTTTTTAGGATTACTTCTAAATTATACATTGTATTGTTCTTCCCAATGTTTTGCCATAATTCTGATAAGCCATTGTAAGTCTATAAATATTAACAATGGTCCCTTCAACCATCACGCATCTCTCCAGAACATTTGATTCCATTTTCCTTAGGTGGCAAAATAAGATTTCCTTATATTTGAGTTGCCTCTGGGCCAGCTGTAATCCCTTTAACTTTCTCCAATTGTTGGGCCCAAAACAGGGTCATTCAAGAACAGAACCATCTGACCAGGACATGGACCAGTCTGAAGCCGTCTGGGCGGCGCCTTGGCCCAAATAAATTACGATCACTTAACAATGAGGCGGCCTTTTCATGACTTTTTTGGCGTTTTCATGCAACCTCCCCGTTTTCCGCTTAATAAGGTCGAAAGGTGTTTTCAATTGCGAAATGGGATTCAATTGTCTAGTAGAAAAACAGCACTCGAGAGGGCCGCAACACATAAAGTGACACAAATTATGAAAGAACCATCGAGGGATCGATCGAGGGAGATCAAAGGTGACGCGGCCAACAAATGACAATTGAATCGCCTGCCAGCGGGACAAAAGCGGTACGGCTGCGGCGGTGGCGGCGGCGGAGCGGGGGGAATGGGAATGGGAATGGGAACGGGAACGGGAATTCTCAAGCGGTACAAGGACAACACAAAGGGTGAGGTGTCCAGGCAGCTGGACAGTCGCACAATGAAGTGATCAGTGCCGGACAATGGGCGAGCGTTTTTAATTGTCAATGAATGCCACATCACCTCTTGACCTTTTGCGGCTATTTGGGAAACAGTTCGATCGAGATCGATCCCTCCCCGCTCCACGCCGTGCGAAAAAGGTGCCCACCACCACCCAGGTGAGAGGTCCCAGAGAATGCCAGCGCAGCTCAGATGCCGATTTTGATGGCCAATGCGACAATGGGATTGATATAATTAATGGCCAGTTTGGCGCCAGACTTTCGGGACACCAAAAGGGCAGAGAGACTCGAAGACCGAGAGAAACAATGTACACTCAGAAAATATGTGTGTAACATTTGTCAAGTTTTCAAGCTGATTTTCTAGTCCTATTTATCACATTTCAAAGAACAATCAAACAAGTAAGCCCAAAAACTACTGTTTGTCAAAAATAAAGAAAATTAATATGGAGTTATATTAAAATCAGCAAATAATAATTCTTCTATGTCTTTAGTATGTTTCAGTTCCCTTACCTAAGAGTTTCCTCAACAATCTGTTATGATGGGATTTTTTCCATGTGCACATGCTTTGCATCTGAAGTTAAGTCAAAGAAATTGATGAGCGTGTGCCTGCGATGTCCTGTCAGAGGGGAGGGGTGGTGCCAGCTTATCGCTGGACAGGATCGGGGCGCAAACATAACTGATACGCCGGTGGAGAGGGACGGGGGCGCAAGTCAATCAGTCAAACACGAAGGCAATCACTCAATGGGAACACACACATGCACTCAGGGAAATGAGGGAAAAAGGGCGAGGGTGAGGTCACAATTCACAAGTGGCCCGTCAAATATTGACGGAACCCCTTCTTTCGGACAAAAGGGCCAGGACAAAACTTCACAGGCGAATGCGATGGTCAAATATTTGAATATGGAATCCCGGCATGTAGCTCCCTCCCCCGCTCCCTTTTAGGGGATGTGGACGTGGACGTGGATGTGGAATGCGGTGTCGATCTTGTTAACTGATATCATCGTCCGCTGCAGTTGCATTCGCAGTCCGTCCTCAGGTGCCCGAGTGCTCGACTGCTCATGTAATCCTGGACAGTTCATTAAACCGAACGCGACTGGACTGCAGTTAATTGGTTGCCCATTATGGAGCTAGTCTGGGCCCGATCCGATCCCAGCCGATCCGAGGCGAACGGCAGCTGTGTGCAGTCAGAAAAATGGGCTCTGAATCAAGACATGGAGGCCAAAATAAAGATGTGATTCAAATTACAATATCCTTCTTATCCCTCTAACACGCATCTTAGTTTGGTTCGTATAGCTTTTGAAATATGGCTTAAATTTAAACACCCTACAGAATTTTGTAGTAACATTGACCAATATGGTAGTAAAATGGTCCCAAACCATCAAATTATCAATTTGAACAACGAAATTATTACTCTCCCAACAAAAAAATGCACACATTTTAGCATTTTATGGTACTCGCAGAGTAAAAGATTCGTCAGAAAGTATGTAGTAGGTAGAATAAAGCGTTTCCGACCCTATTAAGTATATACATTCGTGATCAGGTTCACTAGCCGAGTCGATCTAGCCATGTCGTACTAGCGCCGCCTAGCGCTGACATCTTTTGATATTTGGTAGAAGTGTAAATAAGACTTAGTTTTGATTATAAATACCCATCTACATGTCATTGTTCGAATCGGAACATTCATTAAAAAGTTAAAAGCATATAAAATCGGAAACAGCCGATTTGCTGCATGCATATCTTCATCTCTCTCGCACTACCTTTAGCTGAGTCGAGGCCGTCGGCTTGTTCTATTAAATAGTAACCAAAGCAACAATAAAATACACTTAACAATTTTTGATAGTTGCTAACCTTTTTACAGTTACGAAACTAATATATCTTGTGTATTTACTATATGATAAACAAATCTAGGTCAAATTCTATATAAGCTTTATGGTTTTAAAAGCCATGTCGTTAAACACCTCTCCCAACAATACATAGCAAAAGGTCCTGAGCCTCTACCATCCCCATACAGACTTCGTAACAACTGCAGTTCCTCTTCAGCCACAAAATATTTCCCACTGTGCATCGGATCGAGACAATATTTGATTAACAAATCCAGGGAGGAGACATCGGCAACGGACTGCTGCAGAAATGGCAAAGGATCGGAATCGGGATCGGGAACTGACCAAGTGTGGCCCGTCCGGCGATCGACAAATCGGACTAATTGCTGGCCACTAATATGACAGCGTTCTCATTCAATTAAAATATCCATATCTAGTGCAATTAGACGATGTCCATCGCATTGCGGCTCCGCTCATTAAACTTGCACGAATTATTGCACGCACTTTGTCATACATTTTAATTTCACTTTGCCGAGATCACGATCCTCGCAGCGGGTTTGGTTCGCTATGCTTCGGTTTGGTTTGCCCCGGAATGGGGCTGCCTCTGAGCTATAACTAAATCTGCAGAGAGATGGAGAAAGAGAGGGAGACAGAGATAGAGATAGAGCTAGAGATAGGGAGAGAGATCTTCGGAGATCGAGATCCGTGCTACACATTAGCAATTACGCTCATTACACTTAATTACAGAAAACTAGGAGTGCATGAAGATTTCCACTTGCGGACGGACGACTCCGAATGCGAAATGCGAATGCGAATGCGATCGCCAACCTGATCGTGAACCTGCAGCTGAATCGGAAAGATAAACGGGGCTGGAGGAGGAGTGGCCGCAGCTACTGCCTCTAAGGAAGCACTGGGAGAAATACTAATAATATTTAGGGATTACTGCAATTTACCGGTGACTATCGCTGATAAATAAACCATAAGTCATTACTTTCAGATGTTTAAAAGTATTTTATTCTTATTTATGGCTTGGTATTTAATATTAAGTGCCCTATGAGTTTAAGTTTATATGTTCAAACTCTAAGGACTTGTGCTAAATTCTGATAGTGAGAAATGATCAATGATTTCAGCTTTTTATCTATTTATATTGCAAACTATACAAGCATAATATTATCTACATATAGTATAGACTCAGCGTCACTTTTCCAAAATATTTGGGAGCTCCTGAGCTAGATCATACGATCTACTTTTCATTCACAAGAGGCTCCGCCTGTTATCTAAAATTACGAAAATCCGATGTTATTGGCGTTACTTTACCACACCCTTTATAAAAACAAAATACTTCCCGACTCAAACCATTCGAAGCGGAAGTCTCAGACTTTATGCCTATAAAGACTATATCTTAAATGGACAAACAATTCTATAATGTATTCTTTATGCCATAATTCTGGTTTAAAGAGAGAATACAAATGAAATTGGAACTGTGTATTTGCAATGCTTCCCCAAAACTCTTGAAATGTGTAGAAAATAGTTTAATCGTTGAAAATAAATGACATTTTCTCTGCGTGTGGGCAGCTGTCTGGACCAAAGTCTGGACGTAGTATCTGTATCTTGGAGCCGGGGGGTATGGGGATCAGGTCAGGGTTAGAGAGAGAGAGAGAGAGAGAGAGACGGGGAGAAAGGCGGAGAAAGGGAGAGAGCATGCAGAGCAAGTGAATTATTGCAGTCTCATTATGTGCGATGAGTTATGTATGGCGTATTGCTTTCGTCGTCAGATCGTCAGTTTGAGACCCTGGCTGGAAAGTGCTCGTGTATCTGCATCGCGCGGCCGAAACCTCGGACGGACGACCAGCCATCTGTCAGCCAGGCTCACAGCCGCGGTCTTAGTCCCAGGTTCAGTCTCGGCCTCAGTCTCAGGCCCAGTCTTCCCCAGTCTTCGGGCCCCTCTTCGGCCCCTCTTCCGACGGCTCTGTCCTCGTCGAAGAATGTAGTGCGATGGTCGCCTAAATCAAGCGTACTTAGCGAATGATTTACATTCCGAGAGACAGCAAACACACTGCTTTGCGGTATGTGATGTTATGCGAGCAGCAAGCAAAGCAACAGCAACATCAACATCAGCAACATGCACGGCAGCAACATCCAACTGAGAGTGTGTACATGTGCCCCACAACGCTGCAAGCGGCAGCAGAAGTCAGCCCCAAAAAGAAGAACCAGCTCAACGAATCCCAAGATCTCCTACAGGAAGTAAATTACATACAGAATGGTTACAACACTGAATTGGGACTCTTGTATTACAAAAATCAATAAAGGCTTTAAAACTGTTAAGAACAGCCATTTAAACAATTTATTCATAAGTTAAGAATGACTTGTTATCAATAGAATTTAAAGTCAATGCCCCTTTTCCGTTTTTAGTGCTAAAAGTTGGGAGTATTTGAACAAATTCAAAAGTTATGAATGATTCAAATCGCAATAGTGACTTAGTCATCGTGTACGCAATATTTCAGTTTAAATTAGAGCCCATTCTTGGAAGAGCCGCTGTATTATTTTATTACCGTCAAGGGACATCAAAAACCAATGCGTACTTTGAGTTGATAAGCTTGTATAAATACTACCCTTATATGGAATTAGCATCACACTTTTCTCATGAATGAAAAATGAAATGCAATTGCATCACTACTCATGCCTCGTGAATGAAATAAAAATAGGAATTCCTAATCAATGCAGCTTATAAATAGGTACATTCTGCTCAATGACGTCCTGCATTTTATTGGGCTACAGTTACTCATTCGACGGCGTTCTACGCCATAATTCAGGGCGTGTGGACGCGTCTTATCGCCGGCTTTCCTGCTAATCAATATGCCGCAGCGAACGCGTTGTGGGGCAAGCGATAATAAGCGGCTAGGGAAGGGGGAGGGGGAAGACTGAGGGGGAAGACTGGGGGGGAAGACAGAGACGCACCGCAAAAGTCGGACGCTTCCTCGCATAAATATCACCAGCAATTACTCAGTCATAAGTCTGCCGCTCGCTCGTTTGCTGTCATGACATGAGTGACTCTGCCCCGGCGATGCTCGCTCTATAAGGTCCGCGCCACAGATCTCTCCTTTAATGCCCCTCCGCAGCCCACGGAACCCCTGGAACACCCAATACCCCCTGGTATCCCCTGGAACCCCCCACCGCCACCAGATCCCCCGGTCCGGAGTGTGCGCCCAAGTTTGCCGCTGGCAAAGAACGGACATCGAGTTGCTGCTGAAGATGGAGATGGAGATGGTGCTGAAGATGAAGATGAAGATGGAGCTGTGGATGGAGCTGGAGTCGAGGCTGGAGCTAAAGATGGTCAAGGGCCCGGGTTCGGGTTCTGGTGTTCTGGTGTTCTGGTGTTGGTTTGGCAAATTTTTACAGAGCGGCGGCCACTGGGCGGTAATTTGTTAAAGCTTCCTTACTTTTCAACACTCCCGGAGAAAGAGCGAGAGAGAGCGGCTTTAATTGTGCCCCTTGAGTGGCTGACTGTTTCAGATCCTTGCGACTACTTTGTCTTGATGATAAATCTCCGGGGCTATCCATCTAAGCTCGCCAGTTCCAGGCAGTTCGTCATGATCGTCCAGCTGCACGGCGAGAAATGCGGGGTTACTATGGGTGAAGTATTCACGATCTATATATTGGCGAGGGTCCGAAAATAATCATTTAGTGTGATTTTTACTTTTAAGGGCTTACAAATTTATTTAACCTTTTTTTTCCATTATGGTTTATTTTAAGATGCATTGCGGATAATAGTTTTGCTTTCTTGTTAATTTGGCTATAAAAGTTGTTGAGAGTGTTATTTTTGACAGTTATAAGAAGAATCCCTTTCGGTTCCCAATATTTTAATTTAGAAAACTTATTATCTCCAGAAAGTTGAAAGTTATTATCTCCATTTAGGTTATTTAGAAAAATCATTGTAATAGCTTAATGGTCTATAAGAATGTTCAATAATACAAATATGAAGAATTTCCCTGATTGTTATAATTTCTTCAAATGGTGCTACGTGTGGTTGGTCTTTGTTAATATATTTCTAATTATTATTTTATTAATATAGATTTTAATTTACATTTTTAAGTATAAGTCATATTTTTGACTACCTTAAAGATGTTTGGCTTACCTATTTATCTCTTATTTTAAAATGTTAGGACCTATGAACTTTTTTGACAGGCAGTTTATGAAGATTTGGTGACCCCAATTCTCTTCTTTTCCTTGTCGTAGTCCCCGATTTCCCGCAGTGTGCTCCCCTCGGGATGAGCATGATCGTGAAGATCAGCTCCCAAGCAGCTCCCTCTTTGGGCCGGCGACTCGAGCACTTGCTTCCTCGACACAAATCAACGGGGATGACAGACTCTGACACCGGACTGGGGATGAGGATGAGTCCCGGGGCCTTCCATCATCCCAGCCCAGTCCCAGCCGGCCATGGTCCGGGCCAAGAAAGAGGTCCCTGAGTCTTCAGTCAATGAAAATGTTAAGCATCTTACGCCAACATCAATTTCACGTTTATTTATAGCCCGTTTTCCGCTCGCCTTGTTTATGGACTCGCAGCGCCGATTTTTTTCCAGCTCAGCGCCCTCTGACGTCACTGATAAGTCGGGCCAGGAACAGGGAGGCACATATGTATACGTAGAATGCCACTATTGCCAATAAACATTTGTGATATGCCGCGGGAGGAAACTGCGACTGTCAAAGCCCCTTTGGGGCATCTGTGTCGTCACCGTTTCGTTGTTGTTGTCGAAGTCGCAGTTTCGTTGTCATATCAGTGAGTCAATAACCAGCCAACAACATCCACAGGTTGTTGTAGTTATTCAGCTCCACCGCCCCAAGCGGGTTTATTTGCGGCCCAATTTGGATACCCTGGTAAGAATAGGTATACCCACGATAGGCAGATTTTTATCAGATCACAATTTGTATCAGTTATATGAGAAGAAAAGGTATTTACTTTGACAACTTTCTTTTCAGTCAACACACCGAAAGTAATCATAACATCTGACAGTCATAGCAAATATAATCCAGCAGGGTATTTTCCTTGTCGCTACCTGAGTTTTCTGGCCTTTGGTTGTTTCACTCTTTCGGCGCACGAAAAAAATTCAATGAATTTATCATAAAATTGCGAGAAACTCTGGCGTTTTTCTCCGAAAAATGAAATGTGCGACCTGAGCTTGAGACGTGGTCGATGGGACGCTTTGCTGGGGATGCGGCGGCGGTGTCTGGAGGTGAGATGAGGGCGCCCCATCGGAACTTGGGCAATGCTGGTCACGAAATGTTTGACGACCTTGGGCGCTAATGGGCGGCGGAATGCCCAGGCACTGGCCCGATAAGGCCCGCTACCGGGCGATCGGAATTTCCGCAAATCAAAAACAGAACAAACTCTGTTTATTCGTGGCGAGTTATACAATTGCAATTACCAGACACCCCGATAGGCGATTTATAGGCAAATTTATTGGGAAACGCTTGGGCTGTTCAAACTTCCCGGAATCCCCGTAGCATTCAACCGAAACTTTAGCCTTAACTCTGACCCGTTGGGCCTGAGAAACTTTTGCCCCCCGTTATCTAAAATAAATAGAAAATTAAGCGGAAATCAGATAGCCCATGAAAGTAGTCTAGAAGCGCTAGAGAAATAGTGGCACAAGCGATATATTGTGGCGACAAGTCGGTAAATACAATATTATGTCAAATCACACTGCAAACCAAAACATTTTATAAAATAAATACCACGATTGATAAGGCTCTTGTGGTTTATACCACTTGAAAGTTTGATATATAATATAACTATTCGTAACCTAGGGTTTCCTAGATTTTTTTACGCATAATATTATGTGAAATCGTACTGCAAACCAAAACATTTTATAAAATAAATACCATATTTAATTGGGCAGGTAGGTAGTTTAGGTAGGTAGGTAGTTTTATAATAACTATGCGTAACTTAGGGTTTCCAAGGTACTTATTAAAAATATTAAGTTTCTAAGTTCCATTGACTTGGCCTTGAAACATTACGAAATATATATAATCTAAAAATAAATGTGAAAACAAGTGCTAGTCTATCATCATATTAAAATATTTATTTGTTTTGGTTAGTAGTTGACGTTTAGAAATAATTACTATTTGCTAACGTCATTTCCACTGTTTTGGGGTTTTGTTGTAACAATTGCACAGCCGTAAATAACGATAAAATCAATTTGTTTTCAGGGCATTTCTAATGGCTTTGCGTGGGTTATTTGTGGGGTGCACCGCGCTCCTCTTTCCAGAACCAAACTGCATGTACCGCTAATGGATAATTTTAGATGCACTCGCAATTGTTCGCCAATTGTTTGGGCTTTGCCCCGCCTCGAAAAGCTGGGCGATTTCCCTCCGGTGATCGATTGGGGAAAGAAAAGTCCCCTCCCGCGCCGGGCATTTCCGATTGGAAGGGTTGACAGGAGGGGAGGGAAGGGGCTCCATATGGTTGGAGGTCTAGTGAGTTGCTTGCTTAAGTCAAGCATTTGAACCGTTTTTAATTTCGTTTGCTTTTGGCCCAAAGACTCTTTCAGGCTTTCAGTTTTTCAGTTTTTTTTTTTGGTCTTAAGGTCTTTTAGGTTTTTCTCCGCTCGCTTTTGGCTTTTCGAATGTTGGACTGTTGGATGGTTGGATTGTTGGACTTTCGGACTGGAACTGGGACTGGGGACCTCCAGAAGAAGTCCAAGCTGCGCGCAGCGGTCTTTTATGATGGGAAACATTTCGTGTTGGGCCCGGGCTTAAATCATGTGAATGTGGCAACAACAAGTCTCGGCCGTTGTTGGTGGGCAAACATCATCATCGCGGCGGCGACGACGACGACGACGACTACGACGACGATCATAATCGCGCCACAACCCATTCATGTACTCAGGTGCCCCTGCCCCCCAGTTTCCTCTTGATTTTCCCCCCGCCCCCGCCCTCGCCCCCTCTCCTTTTCTTACTCTTTTTTCGTTTTTTTGTTTTGCCTAATGACAAAGACTAATATTTTCTTCCTGTGACATATCTCTTTCGTGCATTGAAATTTACCTTTGTGTGCCTTGCTTTGTCTTGGCCGAGAGTCTATTGCCGTGTCGTCGCTCCATTTAGGCCCGGAGTCCGGAGGAGCGACAGAGAGGTCCGTTCGGCGCAGCAGTTTATGGAAATTATTTGTTGCATTGCGCTGCTAATGTGTTAAAACAATATCTGGCCCAAACCCCCCGCCTCCGCCGGTCCGCGGCAGGGAGGCGGACCAGTGTCCGACCGTCCGACCGTCCCAGTGTCCAGTTGTCCGGCTTTGTGTGCTGTGTGGCACAAATAAGACGGGGAAATATTTACACAAGCACTGAGGCTGCGACTGATACTGAGGCTGAGGCAGGGCGGCCAGCTGTGAGCCGGGCACGCCCCTGCTGCCGCCCCTAAGTCTCGGCCTTTGGGACTCTGCAATTGGCAACCCAACGACAAAGTGTCTCCGCTCCCTGCGTCCTCATCTTCTGGCGGTTGTAGGCGGACCACCCAGCCACCAGTTGCCGTCCGTCGGCTGTTCAATGCATCAATTAGCTCCCACTGAGCTACGGCCAGCTCCGCTCGCCTTGTCCACCTTGTCCACCTGCCCATTTGACCATTTACCATTTACCATTTACCCAATGCCCATTTGCTCATTTGCCCTTGTTTGACCGTTTGGTCAACCGTCGGTGGTCAGTCCTGGCCAAGCGTTGCCAATTTCTGGGCCACAAATTGAAACGTTCGTCCTTTGGAAACCTGCACAGGCCCCACATGGCGTATACGCAACGGGGAGAGGACAGCATTTGTCAGGGAAATGATTCACATCTGTATCTGTATCTGTGTTGGGAACACACTGATTATGCGCACCCATCCCTCCGATTTTGCACGGCTATTGCTAATCTAGCTGTCATCCTTGAACTGGTATACAAAATATAGGTTTACCATAATTACTTCTTTAAATTACAAAATTAAACTATGAAAAAAAAATTATCTAGTGGATTATTTATTATTGTACCCCATTATTAATTACTACTATAAACATTTTTCAGTTTTTTGATCTTCAATATCACTTAGGTATATATGTACAATGAACTTAGACATACATAATTATTTATCAGTAGTTATGAATTAACATTTGTAGCTTGCATCATTAATTATATTTATAAATATTTTAAAGAATTAAAGGTCTTTAATAACACACATATATTTATATCTCAACATAGACATTAAAAAAAATATTATTTATTTGTAGGCAATAGTGTTACGTACTAATATTACTTTCTTGCATCATTAATACCATTTATAAATGTTTTTTAGTGTCAAAGGTCTTCAATAACACATAGATATTTACCTATCTATCTAAACAAAGAGATATATAAATAAAATAATATTACTTTTTTGCATCATGAATTCCATTTATAAATGTTTTTTAGTGTGAAAGGTCTTCAATAACACATAGATATTTACCTATCTATCTAAACAAAGAGCTATATGTATAAATGAATTAATATTGCTTCCTTGCATCATTAATTATATTTAGAAATATTATTTAGTTTTTAAGGTCTTCTCAATAACACATAGACATATATGACCCTGATTTCTGTACGTATATCAAGGTAACCCCTCGATTTCCGCTTCAAAGTTATTATGCTTAGCCCTAGCGGGACATCCACAAATCCTGCACCGTTAACACTTCCGTTGTGGCAGCAACTCGGTGTTCGACTCCCATTGTCGATAAGGTGTTTGTTGTCCTTGCTCCTTTCGAGGACGTTCGATGTCCTTTGTTGGTGGAGGAGCGAAACAAATATCAGGAAATGTCATCATTTGTAAGGGCCCTGTAAAGAGAAAGGACGAGGGGAATTGAATTGAATTGAATCGAATCCAGGACATTGCCACACATGGCGTGAGCGAGATGGCAAGCCAGGGCCAGAGCGAGACAGACATAGGGGTCGAGAGAGAGATGGATAGTGAGAAATTGTCACTGCCAGCTGCATATTCCTGGCTTCTTTCTTTCTTCTCTGTGTGAGTGTGTCGTTCTTTCTTTTCTCGCCTTCACTTCTTGCTTCTTTCCCAGCGTTTTGTACTCCTTCCCACCCCCCCCTGCTCCTGCCCATGCCCTACCCCTGCCCCTCAACCCCCGCCCCCTGCGGCCCTGTTGTATCAGCATTTCTCCGCCGCTCTTGTCTTGTTTGCATTGTTCTCGCCCAACAGATTTGATCAGTTTTTAATGAACTTCATTCATGTTTGAATGACTTTGATCAGTTCCGCTCGAGCCTCACCTCTCCCCGTCTCGCTCTGCGGCCCTCTGGCCCTCTCTGTCGCACCCTTTTAAAGGTTTTCGTCATGTCTTTTTTTTTTCGGCCCAACAATAGCAAACACACGCGTGCGGTACGGATCTTGTTAGGAGAGTGTTGGAGTGCCAAAAGTGGGGATCTAAAGGATATGGATGGTGGACCATTAGAACTTACTAGTTCTAGGGTATTAGATTGCTCTTTTGGTTAAATACCATACCAGTTCTTCTCCATGTCCATCGGCTAATCCCCAAAAGTCAAGTCCCTTCTAAGCTGCCTCATGCCCCACTCCACCGAAAAAATAGTAATAAAAAACCGAGTTCAACGAGGCGTACAACAAAAATATTTTCACCAAGTGCCGACAGTTACACCCCGCCCCGCTTCCCCTACGATTTTATAGCCCCGCTCCCTGGTTAGCCGCAGATGGAGATTGGGTTGATTGAGGGTCCTTCAAAAAGGGTACAAAACAAAGACTGGAAATCAGAAAATTGTATTAAATGTGTCCCACATCGCGGGAAAGTGAGCGAGAGGGAGACGGCAACGGCAACGGCAACGGCTCCCTGAGCGAGATGATATAGAAAAATTTATTATTTTACTTGTCAGAATTTGTGCAGCAGAAGATCTGTTAAGACGACAGTCGCTCATCATGATCGCGATGATTATCATTATTGAGGCACTCTTGCTTTGATCTGGCCTGGAGTTGCGCCCAGTTCCCGATCCGAATCCCAGTCAAAATCCCAATCCCAGTTCCAATCCCCATTCCCATACCCATCCTAAGTCCCCGTCCATGGGCGCAGCAAGTGCAGCGGTGTTGTTGCCGCCAAAGTTGACGCTTTGTGTCATTGTCAAGTGTTGCGCCTTGTTTGTGCAGCACAGTGTTGCAAGATGAGGGGCACACAGGCACATCGACTGGACTGGGACTGGGATTGGGATTGGGACCTGGGATTGGGTCGGGGGGAATCAGCATTCGGTATCCGAATCTCAATACCAATTTCTGACTCTGTGCTGCTCTATTTGTAGCCATTTGATGTGTGATTAATGCCTCCCTCTGTGGCTTTTTGTTCTGTGCGTCCGTTTCTGTGTCTGCCTGTTCAATCAGCCATGAAGAGAAGGTTCATAGCCGAAATTCCTCACTCGAAGACAGGGCCAACCAATTGGTGGCAACAAATCGATGGAACAATGAATGATGGCCGTGATAAAGCTGCATTTCATACAGTTCCCAGGTCCTTAGCAGGCTGTTTTGAGTGCTTATAATCAGGAATAGACACCCATTTATAGCTAGACTAAATCATTCTCAAGTGGTTTAATCTTATACTCTGATACCAAAGTCCTAACATTATTTTCATATTATTACTTAACTTAAATTTAAAGGTACCCCCACCAACATTTTACATGATTTTTAAATGATGCTGCTGATGGTAAATGATATGGGCTTAAGACACCCCTGAATTTCTGTAGCCAGGGGTTATGGCAGCGTGCTCACCTGATCATTTTTCAAGGGCTATGAATAAGAACCCACCTCGCTGGGTTATTTGTCAACTGGCCCGCCAGTCGAAGCCAAATTAATGCGAAATAAAAAAGCTTATTGACTGCCCCGTTATGTCTAACAAAAACAAACGAGCCAGAGGATTTTTGGTAAGGAGGCAGAGGGAAGAAGGCAGCTCCTCCGGCGAGTCACGTTCGCCAGGTTGCATAAATCAAGTGACAGTCAGTTCGGTCTGCAGGGTGACTGTGACTTCGAGTGTGAGTGTGTCACTGGCGCAGCAAAGGGCGTCGCTGGGAGGGGGCGCAAAAAGGGACGCGGCACCGCGAGATGCTGTGCCGGTGATTATGACGACAAACCATAAAACGCATGGCAGGATGAGCGAGGTGCGCGTACGCGACGCGAGTTATTCCGTGGCTTCCTGGAACCGCAGTCCCTCGACTGCACACTGCATCCTAGACTTAATCCACTCACGCACCGCCGAACCACCGAACCGCCGAACCACCGAACCCACAGTGGCTGCCACCGCTGAGAGTCCTGTGTGTGCGAAATGCAAAACAATATCATCATAAAAGGCAGCAGCAAACAGCAGCAGCGCAAGTCGCCCATGACCACGACCATGTCCCAGGTCTATGGGCCAGGTCTAAAGGGCCAGGGCCACTTCCAGCCAGGGCAAAACGCAATAACCAAAACCGAACAGAAAACCGAAAACCAAAAACCGAAAACCTAAAAACCAAAACCAAAACCAAAACCGAGAAGCCAGTCCGTACTCCAATACTCCGTAGTCCCGTAGTCCGCACTCGTGACCGCTATAAATCGATGAAGTCATTGTGTGCGGCGATCCTTTGCAGCGAGTGCGACCGGTACAGGGCGAACACCGCTCAGAGCCCTTGCCTTTGCCTTTTCATTTTCAGTTTTATTTTCATTTTCGTACTTGGTTCGATTTTATTGCCGCCTCATAAAAGTAGCATAAACATGTTAGTAGCCTTTTGCTACCGCTACTTAAGTTAGTTGCCAAACGTTGCTCCCTTTTTCCTCTTCCTCTGCCTGCCGGAGATTTACGAATTTGTTGCACATTTTATTATGTGATTTGTGTGCGATCCTGTGCCCTGTTGATTCGGCTACGTCTATATGTTCTTGAGAAACGGTATCTAATAGTTGCCGAGGGTGATGATTGCCCCCCTCGGCAGTCCCAGGGAACTCAGCTCCCCGTCGAGCTAGGGATATGAAAATCTCGGGGCCCGCCACTCTAGACCCCTCCCTCGGAACCATATCAAAATCGATTTGTAGTTCGCCCCTCTGACGGGGGATCATTGCCTGATAGCAGGGTATTCCCCATTCGACTTGTTGGCGATCCCTACCTCC
The DNA here is from genome assembly GCF_043229965.1 of Drosophila suzukii. NCBI lineage: Eukaryota > Metazoa > Arthropoda > Insecta > Diptera > Drosophilidae > Drosophila > Drosophila suzukii. The sequence continues at coordinate 24,972,304 of NC_092084.1, forward strand.
TCAGTGGTCTCGTTCTTGTGAAGTTTTCTTTCAGTGTCAAAGTGTAATAAAATATTACTCATGGTAATTAAAATTTTGTGCTGCGCTGTTCGCTCTTGTGAGCTGCTTTTATTTCTTTGCCGTCGGCTCAAGTTCAATGTGCACAGGGGCAGCGGCAAGAGGGGTTGCGGTGCTGTGTTTCGGCGGGGTAAGCAGCAAAGTGAAAAAAATTAAAACAATTAAAAAGCGTTTGTCGAGGTGCTCAACTTAACTCAACTCAGCTCGGCTCAAAAATGAAATAAAATAAAAATCACTGCCTAGCAGCCCATAAACCGCAGGCAAAGAGCAGCGCTGCCGGCGACAGTTCAACGACATGTTTATTAAGTCATACGCAAAAAAGGTTTTTTTATTTTAGGCCCGCCTGGGACCAGACTTCAGGCCGGGTCTTAACTGTCTGAGAACCCGACGGCGAGATTTATGCGGCCGCACTCTATGAGATTACATAAATGGCCATTAAAATGTATGCTAATAAAAACAAGATATGTCCAACCAGACAAGCGCACAAATTATATAATTAAGACCCGCCAGAAAGGCAATAGGAGTGGGGCAAGCCGCGGTACTTAGGAACCCCAATCGGAACTCACAGATAAGAAACCATAGTATAAGACCCACTATAGTATCTAAGCTATTTGGGACTTAGGAACCTCAAACGGAACTCACAGATAAAGCCTATCTAAAAAAACGTATTAAACAAAAATTAAAGTATCTAAAATATAGGGGACTTAGGAAACTCAATCAGAACTCACAGCTAAAACATACTTATAATAAAAAAATATAAAACGTATTAAAACTTTTGATGACTTAGGAACCTCAATCGGAACGCACAGATAAAACCTATTCAAAATAAACCCTTTCATAAAAACCAAAATAGGATCTGAACTATTAGGGACTTAGGAATCTCAATCAGAACTCATAGATAAAACCTACGTAGCAAAGCGTATTATAGGAACACCAATGGTATCAAAACTATTAGGAACTGAGGAACCTCAATCGGAACTGACCAGGAAAAGCTTCAAAAATCTAAAATAGGATCTGGAATATGGGGGATTTAGAAACGTCAACCGGAACTGATAGATAAAACCTACATACGTAGCAAAGCATATTATAAGAACACCAATAGTATTAAAACTATTAATGACTTTTGTTAACTTCAATCGGAAATCATATATCAAAAAATCTATATTATTAGAACCTCAGTAGTATCTAACCCATTAAGGAGTTAAGGACGCCTTTTCAGCATTGCCCATAAACTATGTTCTATTTTCGTTTTTATAAACAAAACATTATACTCTTTTCACACTTAAATCGTTTGGCTTCTGTTAAAAGCATCCATATCCAGCTTTTCCCGGGAACCCTTTGCGATCCGCGCTCGTAAACAAAAACAACGGCGTCGATTGGGAGGCCTAAAGTGATTGTTAAAAATTCGCTGCCCGCTTGTCATCATCAGCGCCATCGAGCCGTCCAACAACAACAACAGGAACAACAAAAGCACGGGCTCAAGCCGGCCGGCTATGCAAACGTAAATAATAACAACTGTAAAAAAGCATAATAATAATAATAACAATAACAACGCGTCGGCAGCGCCGATAAAAATAATAAACAAGAAAATATTGAAATGCGAACGCTTCGAAATGCAAATCACGCGGCCAATTTGACAAATTAATTGAATCGCTTTGTAAACAAATCGAATTTCAATTGAGGCGGCTGACGGCTAATTTGCAGGGGGTCGTGGGGGATCACCCGAGCTAAAAATTGATGGGGGGGGGGGCTAATGAGATGTCGGGGCGATGTTAAAAGCTGAACTACAGTCGGCATACAAATCGCCTTGAAGTCGAGGCGCTAAGCAATCATTAATTAAGAGTTGTGTGGGAGGTGACAAATGTCATCTGGTGAAACACATATCATTTACTGGCGACGATCGAAAACTGGCTTAACTGGACTATTATAAATAGATTTATTGATAACTTATTGCGGCTTACATGGCCTTATATTTAACATTTGATTGGCCCAGTATCATTCCTTTCAGGGGTGAATTAAATATATTAAATTGGGGAACAGTATTTAAAATAATACTAAATTATATTTCCTTTGATTATCGTTATCATGATCATACCCAATCTTTAGAAACAAAATACCATTTTAAAATATACATTGATTATATTGAATACTAAATTATATTTCCATTAATGATCCTTTAAATATACAACCAAATAATACTGTGATTATATTGAATACTAAATAATATTTCCCTTGATGATCGTGATCATATCCAATTGATTATGTTGAATACTAAATGATATTTCCTTTAATGATCCGTATCTTATCCGATCTTTCGGAACATACCATTTAAAATGTTAGAGTGATTATATTCAAATCTAAGATCTGATCAATCTTCAATTGATATCAGCAACAATATAATAAAAATGAAATGGATACCAAAGGATATTTTCTTTGATTATCCATATCATATCCAGCAACTTGGAACATTAATACTATTTTAAATATTACAGTAATTTCATTGAAAACTAAATGATATTTCCTTTCATGATCCGCATCATATCCATCCTTTAGGAACATGAAAACTTTTTAAAATAAAACAGTGAGTATATTCCATTGATACCAATACAAGACCAATGAACAATTGATATTCCCATTCCGCTGATAAAATTAAAGAATATTTTCTTTAATGATCCGTACTATATCCAATCTTTAAGAACATAAATACTTTTTAAAACAATACACCGATTATATTGAATACTAAATGATATACCCTTTGTTTTATATGCAATTGATACCAAATCTAAGATCTGATCACTCATCAATTGATATTCCCAACAATATTGAAAGGAATGCTATCCAACAATTAGGAACATACTAATTAAAATAATAAAGTGATTACATTGAATACTAAATGATATTTCCTTTGATAGTCCGTATCATATCCATTCTTTAAGAACATAAATACCATTTAAAATGATATAGTGATTATATTCCACAGTGATAACCAAACCAACAGCTGATCAACCATCAATTGATATTCCCATCCCGCTGATGGGACTCATCACGGCACTCAGGACCGTATAATTGAACCGATGCCCTAATTGAGTTGCCACTTGTCGAGCGTTCGATTGGGCAGAAAGGTGAGCCGAGTTGAGTTGCAAACGGGATGTGGCCAAATAGATACAGATATCCTGTCCGTGCAAGACAGGACGCAGTTTTGCGACCCGAAGGCCGTCGCTGGACGGGATTCCTGGAAGGTGCCGCAGGACAATAAAAAACACAAAAAGAGATTGGGAATTTGTGAGGCCGAAGAAAGAAAAAAGAGGAGCGCAAAATGGCAGGACAATGGCAAAAAGTGGCCGGCACAAAGGACTGCACAAATGCAGTTATCTTGCAAAATTGTCGGCACAATGCGTGGGAGCGAGACGGCCCAATGATGGGTTATTAAATGTTGTTAATCTTTTCTGGCCAGGCACATATTCAAATTTCAAATTTCACCCGGCAGCAGGTAGCAGTCGGCCCGTCCCCGTTATGACCAGGCCGAAAAACAAAGCCAGGGCCGAGTTTGAAATGTCGAAATGCCTGGATGCCCGGTTGCCTGGTTGCCGGAATGCCCTGCCCGTCGACCCTCGAGCCTCTTGGCATTTGCCTTTATTGTGCACGCTGTTTAAATATTTACCGAGTTTTACAATATTTATGACAGCTAAAAACATAACAACACCTACTTACCCAAAAGGGCTCAGGCTCTCGGGCGAAAGAGAGAGCAGGCCCAAAAAGGGGACACTTGACACTGGACTATGGACTATGGAATATGGCCAGGAGACCCTAACCGAACCGAACTGAACCCAAACCAATGCAAACCGAACCCTGGAGCGGCTTAGAGTCTGGACTTCCTTCGATCGATTGCAATCAATAAACGGCTTAGGCGGCATTATAATGCATGCAGAAATGTTTTCGCTCAGCGTCTCGTGCTAATCCATTTGCATGTCAATAGTTGTCCCCTGATCTCTCTCATCGAGGACACTCCAGACTGCTTCCGTTCCCCGAGTGCTAATAATCCGGCTGGACGTGGCCTTAAGTTGCCACTAAGCGCCCTAAACGGAGCTTGGCAATAAGCCAAGGCATTAAAAAGTAAATTTGCCTAAAGCCGCTTAAAACAAAGCGGGGATTTCTCGATTCCAGACGCAGACGCAGACTCCGACGGAAACGGCGACGGAGACCAGGACAAGTGTAGCCGTGTTTTAGTTAACCCTCGGGATAAGCGGCAGCTCATCTGCTCCTTGATCCCAGCATCATTGGCATCCCGAACCCGCTAAGACCACTGATGATGGTGATCAGCTTTATAGTTATTCTGCCGCTCTTGGCGCGAACTTTCATTGAGTGGTTCATTGATCGCAGTCCATTCATTGGTTTCTGGGCCAGGTAGGCACAGGTGGGGATCTGGATCGGGATCTGTGGAGATCCGAGATGGCAGCTGGGAGCTGGGAGCTGGGCATGGCGTGCTAATAGTTTGACGCCGCTGGAGATCATAAAACCCACGACCCACGGAGGAGCCATAAAGACAGGCCCTCGAAGGGAAAGACGCCGATCCCCAGAAAGTGGGTCAAGGAAATCGGATTGATGGGATCCCTTGATTGTACTACCCATGATAGAAATACTTACCGATACACTCCACTTAACTGAACTTAGCTTGAATACATAATATAAAGCGAAGTTAATACAATAGGTCAGAGAGAAGAAAGGGTGTTGGGGCGATCTGTTGATAATTTCAATACATTATCTTTCATTTAATGACCTGAAAAACTAACATAAACATTCACTTTAAAAATAAAACACTTTCGGATACGGTTCTTTTAACCAATTTTCTCGGAAAGATTTTAAGAAAATTCAGTATAGTATAAAGATTCCGAAGGATACCATATAACATTAACATGATAGTGATCAAATAAAAAACATCCAAAAGATTTTAGTTCGCAAAGATATCAGCAATTCCTATTTATTGGAATTGGATATTTGCCAAATCTTTAACTTTTTCGGGCACTTCCAGAAATTAAAAGACCATCATAATTTATTTTCAGATTCAATTCAATTTATTGTTCGTTTTATTTCGCTGCTGGCTTAGTCAAATATCGGTCGGTTCTATAAATACGAAAATCGATTTCTAAGGGCGAGCTTAGGCCTACGAAAGCATGGATGCAGATACATGCCGCACATGCGATCAATATTTACAATTAGGTTAAATACGAACTAGTCAAGCACTATATCACAGATGTCAAACACAAGCTAGCCTACGAAAAAAAAAGTGTGCCTTAAGATCGAAGCTTAGCCTAGGGGGCATGGATATGGATATGGATATGATGGTGGGGTAGCTTAGCCTACTTAAAGGTCACATAAAATTCAATATGGGCAGGGGTCGGGGGGTTGTGGAATAATACTTTCCAGTGGATCATATACTGCTAGGGTGGCTGGCGGTTGCTCTTATGTGACTAGAACGGCAACTGCGGATCGGGGCTTTATGGTTATACGTTTTTATGCTATAGCTATATGCTCCTCTCGCCTGCTTCAATAAATACGGAATGTGGTAATACTTGCAATGAAATGGAGAAGAGAGTCGGTGCTGGCAATCAAATAATTTACTTAAGCTACGATCGATCGATAAACGGTTAAATTAAGGGGGCGGGACATGGGAAAGGGGCGTGTCCTGAGGAAGAGGGAGTATGAGGGGGGCTGTATTTGTGTGGCTTCACGTGCGCTGCACGCGTTTCGACTGGCGCTTTCCACGTCTGCCCGTCGGAAACTGGGGGCTTCCACCGACTGCAGCTGCAGCTGCACCACCGGCCGCTGGCTTGGACACCTCGTTGAACTCCCTGCCGTTCGAGGCCGAGCTCCGCCAGCGCTGCTCCAGCTGTTCCGCCATCTGCTGCTGCTTCTTCTGGCTCTGCCGCTGGTGGTTCCTGTGCTTCTTGTGGTGCTTCCGCGGCCGGCTCTTCACCCGCTTGCCGTCCCGCCTCAGCAGCTGGTACATGGTGCGCAGGAAGTCGTAGTAGTGGTGCTTCACGAACCGCATGTCGATGGAGTCCGCCTCGCCCGCCGACGCGGATGCACTGGCTCCGCCATGGGAGTCGGAGCCACCCGTCTTGGAGCGCAGCTTCAGACGCTTGTTCATCTCCAGCCGCGAGATCTGCGGCAGCTGAGTGGATGTGGTCGTGCCGCCGCCTACGGCAACCACCGCCGCACCACTGCGCCGCTGCTTCTGGCGCGGACTCTGCGTCTGGTTGACGGCGGTCTCCAGCTCGCAGAGGATGCGCCGCGAGCTCAGGAGCAGCTCGCGCAGCTCGCGGGCGGTGCTCGACTCGCGGGTGATGGACCGCTGGTCCCAGCGGATCTGCTGGCGCCGCAGATACGCGAAACTGGCCACGTACGTTTGCATGTTGCGGTACCAGCGCTTCAGGGCAATCTGGGGGGTAGAAGGAGAGCAACGGGGAAATTGTTGGATTAGTAGGTTTCGAATTAAGGGAGATCCCTAAATGCCTATAAAAAACTATACAAAAAAATCGATTCTAATAAGGGTTCGATATTAATAGCAAACAAAATAATTGATTTAAAAAAAATTCGTTTCTAAAGAGGTTCTGATATTAACTAAGAACTATGAAGAGATACATATATTGCAAATAAATCGATCCTATGAAGGGTTAGATATTAAATAAAACCTATAAAGAGATAAATGAGTTTAAAAATCGATCCTAAAAAAGGTTCCATATAAAGTACAAAGATTTCATGGGCATTTTTTTATAAAACCTGAGCACAAGTACCTTCTTTACTAGAAACCCCTATAAGTTCTGGTATAAAACCCCTCTTTAAACCAAAAAGTTTAACCTACCGTGGAATTGGGCTTGAGCTTGGGCAGGAACTTGTAGTTGTGCGTGTGGAGCGACCACATGGTCATGTTGCGGATGTCGATGGCCGAATCCTGGCTGCTGTTTAGGCTGCGGTACTCCCTGAAGGCGTGGCGCTTCAGCTGATTGAAGCTCTGGGGGTTAAAAGAAAGCAAAGCAAAGAAAGCACCGGGTTATACACGTGATCAGGAACTCGAGGGTGCGCCGCCGAACTCACCTGCCTGGGCCGCTGGCGATTGAAGCGGTCTGCCGCCGCGGGATGGTAGTTGCCCCCGCAGGGATTGGCCCACTCCAGGGCGGTGGTGTTCTCGTCGAAGTTGCGGTAGTCGATCCAGTTGCTGTTCCGCTTCCGGTGGCGCTTGCGCGGACCGGGGCTGGCCGGCGGTATCGCTGGCTGGCCGAGATTCTGGCCGGCACTGGAGTTTGAGGCGGTGCTCGAGGTGGTGCGGATGCGCAGTCGATCGCTGTCGATCACCGTGAGGCCGCCGCTGCTGGTGGTGCTGCGCCCCTGGGCCGGTTGGGGCAGCTGGGCGGCGAGGAGGAGGAGTAGGAGGGTGGGCAGGAGCAGGAGCAGCGGACGAGCCATCGCCGCATGGTAGCCGCTTCCTCTTCCTCTGGCGTTTCCGTTTCCGTTGCCGGCTGCCGTGGTGCTGCCTTTAGCTGTGGTCGCAGCGCACTGCCAACCAACTGCTGTCCGTGGTCCACAAAAAACAGTGGGTAGTGGTGGGATGTGGGTGGTTTATGGGGGGGTTGTACACAAACAGGGGGTGGCACAAAATGGGGACGGGGCAAATAAAGGGAGAGGGGCGGGATAAAGAGAGATAGAGACACACAATGAGTATCGAGAATGCAAGAGTAAGTTCAACTAAGCAAATTTCAGCATCAACGCGAGACGATCAACGATCTGCGATTACAATTTCTCCCTGAACGATTCAACTCGATTCGATTCTATGCGATTCCATTCGATTCCGACAGTGGGCTGGACTGGGTGGGTGGCTCCTGGTGGTTTCCTGGTGATTTCTGGTGGGTCCTGGTGCTTGGGTAGTGGTGGGGTTTACGGGTCGGACGATGCTCGGCTGCCGATGCCGAACCTCCTTCAATGCGAGTACAACTGCAACCGGACAACAGTCTGAACAATTTGGCTCGCTTTTTTTAACATTTTCTCTGCGTTTGTTTTGCTGCTTTTTTTCGCTTTTCGTTGTTTTTGTCTTTTCCAGGGCGAGATATATGTGTATGTGGGGGCGGGGAAAACTTGTTAATTTAGACAATTAACTCGAGAGTAGCCTGAGCGAATACTGAAGATCTGCTGATCGATCGGCACGGGGACCGAGGCGGATGGGATGCTCTAATCTTGTCCAGGCGATTGACTCGGTGGCGGAAACTGCGTTTCTGGCTGGCTTCAAGTGTGAAAGTGTGGGAAATTTGATTTCGAATTTTGGATTTTGAGCTCTGAAACTTCAAATTTTCTATATATGCTAACTATTTTTGATTATGGAATCTAAGTATTGATTTAGGCTACTACTTTTACTTATAATTCAGGAAAAAATATGTTCTGTTCTTGATATTATATGCAGCGGCCTATAAGCTAAAGAAGTGATCCATCTAAAATTCTTTATAAAATCTAAATAGCAGTTTCTGGCCTTGGAAGACCTATATCGTTGATCGTTCGCCGCTGATAAATCAGTTGAAGAGTGGAGAATTGATTTTGCAAAAAAATCCTTTTCGGTTTTTAGCGTTGAGCAGCATATCCTTTCTCCACTCTCCAAGTCTGCTCTTAAGTCATGATCAAATTAAAAATAATACACACACCGCATTATAGTTGAAAAGTAGAGTTGGCCAGGATCCGCGCGGGATCCTCGTTGCTTGTGGCGCGTCTGCGTTCCCAAAATCCGTGCGTTAATCCAAATGGCCGATCGATAGATAGATCTTTTTCCGGCGGTACGACGGCGGGGGCACTTGCAACACAACACTCGCAAAAAAATGTATATGAATATGTATGTGGGGGACGATCCAATTGACGATCTGTTTTCCGTTTGTGTTCTGGGGCTTTGGTGTTTCTTTTTTTTGCTTTCTGAGACTGACTCGCGGACACTTCTGCTCGCGTTCGAGTGTGAAACCGAACTGAGACCACAGTCGCGCCGGATTTGACCAGCTTTCTTCGCTGAGAGGCTGCGGCGGCGGCTGCGGCTGCGGACACCAGATACCAGATACCAGAGCGTTACCGACCCGATGAGCAGCGCCAAAAGGCCGAAACCGAAACTGAAATGGAAACTGAGGCGAGCTGAGCGGCCTTTGCGGCCTCTGTTGGCCTCTGCCGGCGTCGCTGCCCGCCGATTGCCGAGCGGTACGCCATGGTCCGATCCAGTCCGAGCCAGAAGAAGACCGCCGGTTCGGCAGGCTCTCCCTGTCCCGCTCCCTCCGATCGGTATCCTCTTTCGCAGGTCACCTGTGGATCTCCATTCGCATGTGTGTGTGTGTTGGCTCCTACCTGGACTCTGCTTGTGTGCGTGAGCCTGCCAACCGGCTGTCCTCTCGCCATCCCTCTTGCTCCTGCGGGCCAGGTCGATCTTGGCCCGGTCGCCATTGCGACTCGAATTTCCCACTTGCCCAATCCGCGCCACTCACTCAAAGAGACGGAGAGAGAGAGCGAGAGAAGGAGAGCGCAGAGAGAGCCTACCTGGTCCCCCAAAGGCGCAGCATACCTGTCTCCATCTCACTCTAACCAGGCTGGCCCAGTGCGCCCTCTCTTTCGCTCCTTCGGCCGCCGGTGACCTTGAGCGGCCTGCTCACCCCTCCGCAAAAGTCCTGGCATTCAAATCGGCCCAGAGAGTGATCAACGGAAATGACCAACATCACATTCCGCTAATCCAGGTAAAATAACTCTCCTCTTCGAGAACTCTCTGCGAAGAAAACAAGGCTGATCGTTTATTGGAAAATCTGCAGGGAAAGCCACCAATTGTGAATTTTCTTTAAAGATTCATTTATTATAATCAGTATCAAGCACTATCTAATCAATATTTTAACAGATTTTTTAAAGTATCCACAAATAAAATAATACAAAAACAAACAAATAGGACATTTTTAATAAATTTAAGCACCGATTGCTTTTCTTAACTTCCAAGTACTTACTTTCCATGTTATACATCACGATAATAAGAAAAGTTCCTAACTTTTTAGTAAGCCAATGCATACCTTACAAAAAAGGCGAATTATTAAAAAGTTGTAATAAAAGTTTATCAAGTTAGAAAAATAACATACATATGGTATTATATGAAAATACCACAGAATTGTAATACAGTAAAATTAATAACAATGCAATTTTAGAACTAACGATCTATTGACTTAAAATCGAATCTAATTCTAAAATAAGTTGATCAAGTTATAAAAATAATATACATATGATATTATGTATAAATACCACAGAACTGTAATGCAGTAAAAATAATAACAATGCAATCCTAGGACTAACGATCTATTAACTTAAAATCTAATCGTGGTTATTGATGGAAAGTGTTTGATTACATCATTTTATACTATTTTTATTAAATATAATAAAAATAATAGGCGAGCTTAAGGCCTTTTGCTGCTATAGCTCTAGAATAAACCCACTGTTAGCTTAAAGTTTTAACTATAAGTTAGCATTAGATAACAATAATAATAATAATAATACTATTTTTATTGAAAGTACTATATATTTTATTACATTATTATATATTCCATTACATTATTTGCTTATTATAAGATCGTTTATGAATATGTAGTATTTTTTCATACATTAAACGATTAAACAAGTTAAGTTCTAGCAGCTCTGTAGAGGTCAGCTTCGCATGGCTCTGTTTGGGTGGGAAACCTTTGTAGGAGCCCGCCCGGTGGGCCAGGTAATCCCTATTGCAGCTCCAGCTCGATGCAGCGCTACCTGAACCTCCCCTTCGGCCAGGTCATCTCTAATACTCCCTGTTTTCGAGGGCTTGCACAATTGACGGCCTAATTAAATCGAGCGTTTGGCTGCAATTGTTGTTGTGGGCAGCGCACGGAATTATGGCCGCATTGTTTTGGGCGGCGCAAAAACAGCTGTAGATGGCCAGATAGCGGGTCAAAGGGACGCAAAGGACGCAGCGGAGAGCTCGTCCTTGTGTCTAACCGTAAGTGCAGCGTGCAGCAACTGCATTTGGCAGCAGGAAGCAGTTGTGTCGCGCAGCGGGGCCACTCGCCTTGATTTCGCCGCGAGGCAGGACTCACAGGACTCGCAGGCTCGCAGGACCCACAACCCACAGAGAGGGACTCGCACATATATCAAGGTGGCAGCGCACACCTTTTGTGCCGCTCCTTTGGGAAACGGGCGGCAGGGCACAAAAAAAGGAGTCCGCACATCCAGGCAATTCGCACCCGGAGCAACAGCTTCATCTGGGACCCATAGGATACATCTCTATATCCCTCAGATGGACACGATTATTGCATTGATGAGCTCCTGCTGCTGCTGTCGGTACACACACACACAGGACTCGCGGCGGGAGGCAACCCCTCCTCCTCCACCGCCATCGCCTCCTTCCCCCCGCCCTGCCACGACTTTCTGTTTTACTTGCGATTCGTTCTGGACAACAAAAATATTTTGCTACAAAATTGAGCTGTCCTGTGAGGTCCTCGGCTGGCTGAATGCATTGTGTCCTGTCATGGTGTAATTTTTTAGCGGCGTAGCGAATGCTAAGGATACGCTTTAATTGCCGCAGCGAACACCTCGACCTCGAGAAGGAAGGTTAACCGAGAGATACACGGATACATGTAGCAGATACAAGCCAAGGAGGCCATCCGTCATTACACGCTGCTTAGCTCCTGTCCCTTTCGCAGGACCTGATCCTCCGATCTGCCGATCTGCCGAACTGCCGAACTGTTGACCTGCCTACCTAGCCGGCGGCCAAAAGGTGACCCTCCCGTTTCCCTGCTTTCGTGGGTGTGCATCGCACTGGCCGGAGGCGGAGGTGTGAGTTTTCATTTCCCAGTTGTTTTGATGTTTTTTGATTATGCGTAAAATCGCTCGCTTTATCAAGATCTCCAGCTGCAATTCTCACATCCGAAACGGTAACTTAAACGGTTAGTTAGTCGATTTGCTTGTTTATTTGTTTGTTTGTTCACTTCCGCCGCTCATCCGATCCTCGATTGCCGTTGCAATCGCCATTCGCTACGGACTTTATCTGAAATGGTAGGGATTGATTGAGGAAATCCTCTGCATGATTTTACCCTTTGAAGTTCGTTTGCCGCTTTTAAATCAAACAAGGATAAGTTAGCCATTAAATTGTAAGGTCAAAATCGTCAAGCCCCATATTAAATTATCTCGGGCTTGAATCATCTGTTTACCATATTGAAACATTTTTTAATTGGACATAACAACTAACTGCCATATAAGAATAAATTAGGAAACCATTTTACTGCGCATTTTGGTGTATTTTTCATCACATTTGGTAATTTAATTTAGCCACCAATATTGTAATGAATGCTCGATGAACTCGCTTCACATATCCAATTAAAAAGTACCCCTACTTTTACAACTTAATATTGCTATACTATTCTACATTTTAAATAGATAGAATAGACAAAAGGAAGAACAATAACACTTCATGGTAATGGTATGGGCTGTTTAAACCCAGTGAAAATAGTAATATTATGCAACAACAAACTGCCCTTGGTTTTATATCTATTATTAATCTTTCTGTCTTCAAGCTTCTATTTATGCGCGTTTCATAGAACATGTATTACTTTAGATCTACAATACAATTAACTTGTTACCTAATACAATATTTCCCTATATTGTAGGTAATTTTAAGTTGTGCGGTGATTTTCAACTTAAACTGCGAGGCACAATCAAATGAAGTCTGCAAGAAACTGTCATTCTGATGGCACGGACTTTATATAAAATCGTATTCAAAGCTAGAAAAGTTGTTTGTCCAGCGTAAATTAAATATAAACCGAGCAATGTTATCAAAAACAACGTTAAACAACCATGCGCGGATCCACAGGGGGATATGTATTTTATTCCAAATTTTTTGATTTCTACTCAACAAATTTTTTTTAAGTCCCCCCTTCAACCAAATTCTGTACCCGCCACTGATTCTGACAGTCACGGTTTGCGGGGACTTCTAATCCATAGAAAAACATTGCATGCATTAATTACAATTATACAAGTTCGAAGCATTTTATGGTAATTGTTTTATTCCTTTTTGATTATCAGCCTCAATTATTCCACGGAACTTACGGAATTTTGTGTGTGGGATACACTCAATCAAATTCATGATTCCTTAAACTTTCTCCTAAAATCCTCGTCCTAAATCCCCCTTTAGCCATTTTGAACATGAATTCATATTGCTATAATCTTTTACGTGTGTGCACATTTAATTATATTTCCTTTATCTGAATTTTTATTAAAAACTAACGAGGATTTTGCTCGAATTTGCCTATTCCGGAAATCCTGACTCATAGTATGTACGACCTGCAACGAGATGAATGTTATTTTGGTAGCTTTATCCACATTCCACACAATCGCTAGAAAAAAAATACTAAAATTATCAAGCCGACACGTTTGGCAATCCTAATAAAAAATCCAATTTCTACAGTGATATCCCAACAAGGCTGTGAAAACACCTTTGTACATAAAATAGTGACGTGTATTTTGCTGTATCCTTGGTTACTATTTAATAATAAAAATTCCTTAGAATAGTATGTTCTCCATATTTTATTGGCCAAATGGACAATGCGAATTCAATCATATCATTGTTCAATTTGACCCAAAACTTTTTTGTGTACCTTTTGTGGAGCAAAATGGAGCTATAGGTCTTCAACAAAGGGGCATTTAATTAAATTCTTTGTTTGCTTGTGGGTGTTGTGGTTCTTTAATTAAATTTTGGGCCAAGTGAGGGCAAAAGGGGGGAGTCGGGGGCGTGTCGCCGAGCTGCCTGACCACGCACTTGTGTGGGTGGCGGCCGCACGTAGCCCCATCGGACCGCCGCTGATTGGTCCACCGCCCGCTGAGTGTCACTCCGAAGACGAGCGGCCACGAAGCAACCTGGCCAATGGCGGGGCTGCAAACGCGCTCCAAAAGAGAGCGAGAGAGCGCCAGAGAGCGTTAGAGAACGGCGGCGACTCGAGTGGAAGAGTGCCAGAAGAGCAAAGGCAACAGGTTGCCGCTTTCCAGAGAGAGAGAGAGTGAGAGAGAAGAGCAGATAACAGGTTGTCGAGCGGGACGTTGTGTGGACTTGAAGTTTCATTCATAAACTCAGCCCGCTGCAGCAGAGGAGCTGCTGCTGCTGCGCTGCTACTGCTACTGCTGCTGCTGCTGCGGCCTCTGCCGCTGACTCAATTCTCCCCGCTGGGAATTTACAGCAACAACTGCGGCGGTTGTATCGTTGCGACTGACGCCATTGCCACGCGAACTGTACCATCCCCAAACCCATAACCCAAAACCCAAGTCGAAAATCCAAAAACCAAGATCCCAATCCCGGCGCACCACCATCTTTGATCGCTCCTAACCATCCGATCCGATCTGATTACCCCCAAAGAATCGGGAAGCCCGCCAAGTGGCAACGGTAATCTCAGTCCCTTTGTGCCACAGCCCCTCCTCGAAGGCAACACAATACCCCTGCCGACTGGCAGACTATGCCCATATGTATTCAGATACTATGCAGATAGCAGTGCCTTCGTCACACGCAGAGATCACGCGACGATTGCCCGACATTTTGCCTAATGGTCCATGAGTCACAGTCACTACTAGCTAGCGGTACTTGGGGTTTTCTCCAAACCCTCGGAGAAAAACCTCGGATACATATCTAACGGAACGTGCCCCGGGCACGAGCTATAAACGATGATGGGGTGGGTCGGGGTTGTTGTGGGTGACGAGTCGAGCCGAAAATGGAATCTCGCACATTTCCCGAGTATTTCCGATATGTGGGAGTGGCAATTGGGGATCGTGGTTGTGGTCTAAAAGTATCAGAGATCATATACCCCCTTGCTTCGTAGGACTCTAAAGAGTCTAAAGGTCTAAAGAGTTTGCTAAAAATGTACTACAAAATAAAGTATCAGTCTTAAAAAACTTGGTTTTCCGATTTTCTAAAGAGTACTATATGAGTATGTTAGGTAAACACATGCTTTAGGTAAACTTACATCTATTTATTTAAGATTCCCACTCTTTACGAAGTCAATTCAATGTATTTGTAATACTGCATCAGTATAAATCAGTGGCGAATCCCGAATTTGGATGTATAAACAAAAAAATTGGAAAAAAAATATATGACATACACTTTTTTAGTCCGAGTAGGGGGATCTATGAATCCGCGCATGGTATAAATAAATATTAAGGTAAGCCCCACATGAAATACCAGCCAACTATCCTGATTCCATAAAAACGCTTTCGCTTATGCGCATAGTCAATATAATTTATTAATAGTCATAATATAATAATATAAAAAAATACACTTAAGTAATAGTTTTCATAAGTTATCGAGCCTGCGAGGCGGTGAATGTGTTGTGTGAGTATGGTGATATGTATATAAATAGGATGCGAAAGCGATATAAATACGAATGGATGTGCGGGGGAGGATGGCGATAATAAGTTATTATAAATAATTGGGACTAAGGCAGATGAGGGTTTTCCCGTAGACAACTACGGATAGTACTGGATATACGAATACAGCAGCTTGAGATTGCAGTGGGTCATCGGAGGCGATTGTTTTTGGTATGGCTTGTAGCTTCTGGAACGTGATCGGTGTTTTTCTACTGATTGCTGATAAGCTGATCGTACTTGTGCACCATGACGGTCAGCACCTTGATGGTCTCCAAGGCGGCGGCGAACTTCAGAAAAATGTGGTTCTTATTATAGTCGGAGTCCTCGGGGTTGCAAAGATCCGACTTGTTGGCGACTCTCAGGGCCGAATGCATGTTGTGGTGGAAGAAATCCATGAAGGCTTTAAAGTAGCAATTCCAATCCTTGTGGCTGAACTGGACCGCATCGAAAAGGTGCTCCACGACAAGCAGCGTCTCGATGATCTGGTGCATCTCCTTTTCGACTGTGGACACCGGCTCGGCACCGACGTAATCGAAAGTCTCCGTCTCGTAATTGAAGACAACCTTTTCGACCTCAGTCTGCAGCGGGTGCTTCAGGTACAGTTTGTGAAATGAGAATTTCCTGATGGCCGACTTCAGGTCGCCGCTTTGCATGTGCTCCAGCTGTTTGTGCGGGAATCAAAGGACTTAGCATTTCGGTTGGCCCCAGGCATTCGAATGCTCCACTTACCCATTCTTGGGTGAGGCAGATGGCGGCCTCCCGCGTGTTAATGGCCACATCCCGGGCGTAGATCAGTGCTGATGTGTTTGGAGTTATGCTCATTTTGGAGCAGCTTTCCCAGCCCTCGGTCTGATTTGTGGGCAAGGGTACGATGATGGAAATGGGATCCGTCGATCTGGCGTGCTGGTGATGGCGATATTGGCGGTGCCCCAGTATCAGGTGCAGTCCTCGAGCGCGGCGTGGGGCGGCGGAGGTCCCCGTTGGCCAGCTGGTGGCGACTGTCAGCAGCAGCAGGATGCCCAGGAGCCAGCACTTGGCGGGAGCTGCAAGGACAAGGGAAGAAGAGTGTGAGTAAGGGTGACTCCATTTGTAGAATTGGTTTGAGAATTGCAGCACGAGCACTACGATTGTTATGATCACTTCCATTTTCACTTGATTTGTTTTGGGGCTAGCAAATGCTGTATACAGACGTGCTTCCCGGTGACACAGATAAAGATATCCGGAGATATAGAGCGGCTTTATCTTGCGGACATGATTCAGAGGTGTGGGTGCACTTACACATTCGTCCCAAACTGGAGAAGACGGCGATGAGGGGCTGCTGTTGCTGGTGGCAGGTCCTTGTCGGAGCAGCAGGACTCTGCTGTTGCAATCGCTCCGAGGACAGCATCTCTGAGGTTTCACTTGTGCTGGTGGCCATGTTTTCTTAGCGTTTGTAACTTGATTTTTGTCAGACTTATACGATTGGCACTCGCGATCTTGAGTTCGTTAGGTTCTTGGGGCTTTCAGAAGACTGAGCTTGTGAGCTTGCGTCTGGGCTCTGCGAGATCTTATGGATTATGAGGAGTTGGGGCACACGCCGGCCATTTAAATAGCGGCCGGACCGCAATCCGCGAACGGCGCAGCCCGTGGCCGAGCTCACTTTTTTACGCACACACACGCGAGCGGCGAACGCCGAGTGCGATACCGAAGTACCCAGCGCACTTGTACTGGTCGCAACAACAGCAACAAGTGCCGTTCGGCGACAACAACAACAGCGGCAGCATGCGGCGACCGCTCTTCATGACGCCAATGGCAGTTGAGCACTTATCGCGTGCTAACTCAATTTTGATGGAATCAAAGCCAAATAAGGGAGAATCCTAAAGACAGGTGCCTCGACTATCAGATACTCGCTACTTAGCTGAGTAGTGATATAGTGGGCTAGTGATCCTGTTACACACTTTTCAACGAGTACACTATACCCCTTTGACTCCTCGAGTACTGGGTATCAATAGCCAAATATACTAACCGAACTCCCTTGGAGTTCTAATTTGGTTGATCGGGATCGTACGTCTCTGACTCAGACTGGGAATACATGGTTTATTCCCTGGTCACTCAGTGCTATATACTTGCAACATTGCGTTTGTCGCTTTGTTTTCTTCCTGTCTGGCTGAAAGTGAGTTGCCTCTTCCACCCACCACTTGTAATTTATGCACACACGCTCGATGGCCCAAAACGGATGTCACATTGAATTCTTGTGCCCTACACCGGGTGATGGGGCCTTTTGGTTCTTAACCAGGCGATGGGTTACCAATATAGAGTCCGTACTAGTCCTGCACATCCTCAAGGAGCTCGAAACCTTGATATTACTATTTGCCCTTGTTTGTTTATAGATTACAATTGGAATATTGTTGGGAAAGGTGCTATACGAAAGTGAGTCTCGTGAATAGTTAGGAGCCAGGTAACGACCTGTTGAGATGACCGAATCGCGTTTACTTCGGGGAGTCAATTATCTTTTGTGACGGCGTTACTTCGGTTACTGTGCTGTGGCGATTCTCGATGCAAATGACAATTGTCTTGCAAGCTACGCTTCGTTCCGCAGGCATTTCCGATCGATCGATTGGGACGTGCGCGGCCTGAACACTGAATGGAAACTGCCAGTGGCCAGTGGCCAGTGACCAGGCCAAGTGAACTTCAGCCAATCCATTGGTTAATAAGTATAAGAGTTGCCAACAGCAGTTGTCTCTTCTAAGAATCCCATTACATCGCCAGTGATCGCCGTTGCGTCACGAAAACAAGTGCAAGTGAATCCAAAGATCCGAAGGGTTTCTCATCAAAGCCATGTCGAGGGTGCTGAAGGTTGTATTCCGTACATCTGACTTCATCTAGGGACCCGCTTGTCGAGAATTGCCAGCCGAATCCCATGCAAATGGCGCATGATCCCAATTAGTATACATTCCAATTTCCGTTTAATCATAATTAATTGTTGTATTAAGTATAAGAGTTGCCACAGCAGGTGTCTCTTCTAAGAATCCCATTACATCGCCAGTGATCGCCTTTGCGTCACGGAAACAAGTGCAAGTGAATCCAAAGGTCCGAAGGGTTTCTCATTAAAGCCATGTCGAGGGTGCTGTAGCTTGTATTGCGTACATCTGACTTCATCTGGGGACCCGCTTGTCGAGAATTGCCCGCCGAATCCCATGCGCCATTTCAAGATCCGATTCAGTTATGCATTCCAACTTCCGTTTAATCATAATTAATTGTTGGGCAATTTTCAGATCGCGTTATTTCCGGGAAAGCTGGAAAACATATTTTTTAGGGTTTTTCACTGCTGCCAGCCCAGCGATAAGTAGTGTTGCCCATGTCGGCTACCTTGTTTCATTTCATTTGACTTTGTTTTATTGCGTTGCGTTTCGTTTCGTTTCGGCCAACCAGCTATTGTTGACTGCTAATTATCGCACTCGAGCAGGTGCTAACTTTGGCCACGCACAAATCTCGACCTCAGTCGAATTCGCAACGTCAGTCTTTCGAGGGAGATCCGCTATACGGCGTCCCTGTTTGCCATTCCCCTTTTAGAAATGACCATCCATTGATGAGTGCTTTCAGAGTGACGTACATCCAGCGTAATCAATAGTAAACAGCTATAAAAAGGCACTGGGCTCCAGCGACGGAAATATCGCTCGGAGTCATCTCGGCAAAGAAACCCCGGCTCTAAGTTCCATTAAGACTGCCGGTCCTCAATATCAGGCTTAGCTAATATTCGTCTATATTGTCGGCGGGGGAAACAGTTCCTCGATCTGTCCTTTCTGTTATCAGAAACTGCAACCCAGAAAAGCCCCACAAATAAATCAGTTGCCAGGAGCTGTGCGAGCGCAGGGGTATTAGCTTTAGCTCGACGAATAGATTTCATTATCAGGCTGTAGACTTTGTACTCTAAACTCTGAACCATCAGACGTAGTACGTTCACGTTCCCGCAGTTTTCGGGATTTTTGTTAAACAAAAATAAAGCATTACAACATGAAAACAAGAACCATTCTTTCTATCCAAGCTTATATAAAGGAAAAATCACTCAGATTAGATGTCTAGATTGCAGTTAGATCAATACAATCAAATTTCTACAACTCTGCGATTCTTAACTCAAAAACTTTATCAGGGGTAAAACCGTAATAGCTGATTTCCCTAGACATTTATATGTGTTTGCTTGGGCTGTTGATGACGTTGCTGGAACAGCGAAATTCGCCCTTCGTCTGGAATTTACTTGAAAATGATTTTTGGGACTTTACCATTAATCGAATCAGTTTTCAGTTTTAATGTTCATTGAAGTTCGAAGTCTCTGAAACTGGACTTTCCTGTTTGATGTCGCATGTTGGTTACCCTTACGAATGTTACGGCTCACATACTATATACTTTATTTTATGCAATTAAAATTTCTTAATAGAGAAACAATTCCCACTGGACCCAATTCCAAATAAATTATTTTATGAATGGTTGACACATATTACTGGTTGAAGTTCGTCCGGCAGTTAACGGTTAGTGATTCAGGGTCCCTTGACAGCTCCTTATGGCGATGGCCATACCGATCCAGTACCCTTGACCGGATGACACGGGCGGTGACGTAAAGTCAGAATTTAGAATCCAGAATCGCCATGAGGAAATACCCCAATTGTCGTCACCTGTCATTTGGGAGTGGGCCGAACTGACCACAGACACTCTGGCCGACTTGATTATAGACGGGTAAATCACCCAGCGCCGCCGTTGCTCCGTATTTGCCAAAGTGTTTAGAAGCCGCCACGCTTGCCGCGTCATCTCCCATTCAGGCCGGATCGGAACGGATCGGATAGCGAATCTCGAATCTCGAATCTCGAGTCTCGCGAACCTCGAATATCGGATCTGGGGACCGGGGCACACTCACTTGTTTGCCCAGCGCATTATATTATGAATGGGGCGCTGTGGGAAGCACTTGGGCCTGCCGTCGTACCGCCTAGGCAAGCAACTAAACAAGGGGCTCGGACAGGTGAGAGAAGGGGCTATTTTTGGCACTGGCCCTCTTCCACAAGTCATCGAGGTGCGAGCTGTGACGCACTGGGGTTCCCTGAACCGGGTTCCTGTTACCTTGTTACCTGGTTACCTCGTTACCTCGCCACCCCCGGCCAGGTATATTAAGTATACGCCACATCAAGTATACGTACCGATGCAACTTAATTTAGAACTCACCTCAGTTTCCTCACTTGGTGTGGGTCTTTCGAAAGCGGGAGGGAGCTGAAATAAATAAATACAAGGGATATCATTATTTTCAAGGTCAAAACTCACTGGGGAATTATGCGACCTTTGATTTTCCCCCGCCATTTACAAGTTGCGCCGAAAAGCAGGCAATGTTCTAGCTAAAAACTTTAGCCAAAAAGCTCTCGAAAAGCTGGGAAAATCTTTGTGGCCTGCTTTCAGGCGCCCCTGCTAACAGTCGCGTCCCGCACAAATTCTTCTAAGCAATATTTAAGAATTCACCCAGAGAGAGGCTGACATTTCACTTGTCTTTCTAACACCTTTCCCTTTTCTCCCCGACATTCTTTTGTTATCTTGATTTATTTGTGGGCATCTGCAAGAAATGGCCCGCCAGCAAGCAACCGAAAAGGGGTCATTCTCAAAAACGTTCATTGCGCTCTTGACTAACCAAACTTCAAATATCTATGTATGTACCTAAGACTTTTCCATTTTTATATTAAAACGATATAGCCATGTTTAAAAAATAAGTTTTTACAAGCTTCAAAAACAAATGGGAATAATATAAGCCGGGATACACAAACCATTTCCGTAAGAGTTACAATTTTAAACAAAATGTATATATATAAATTATATACAAATCTTTTAAGGCCTATAAATATTATTGTATAAACATATGCACATAAATTGGCATAGAGTTGGTTTATACGATTTCAGTAATATGATTTCAATTTCATCAAAAATTGAAGACTTTATAATGACTTGGTTTAGCTGCAAGGGTAAATTGACTTAATATTGCCGAAGTTATCCTTTTTCATTACATTATTTCTGGATATAATTTTAAGCAATTTGTTAAATTGGTTGTGTGTTCTTTGGTGGGTGGACTTGGCCGTTGGTTTATATCAACATTAAGTTTTCCTAGTTTTAAGATTCAGGGATTCTGTTTTTTTCATGTGAATAAAAAATGTTGGTTCCATTCATTTATTTGTTATGTACGAAAGCAAAATGACTTTGTACATATCTTTACAATGTCATAGATCTTACTACCCTGAATGAGTAGTGATTGATTATTCTTTCGTGATTCTTTAAGATATTGATTTGCTAGTTAGTTCGTCGGAAAGTATGTAACAGGCAGAAGGAAGCGTTTCCGACCCCATAAAGTATATATATTCTTGATCAGGATCACTAGCCGAGTCGATCTAGCCATGTCCGTCTGTCCGTCCGTCCGTCTGTCCGTTTGTCCGTCTGTCCGTCTGCCCGTATGAACGCTGACATCTCGGAAACTATTAAAGCTACAATACTGGGATTAGGCATGCAGATTCCTGAGATTCTTGCGCAGCGCAAGTTTGTTTCAGAAGAGTGCCACGCCCACTTTAACGCCCACAAGCCGCCCAAAACCGTGGCTCCTACAGTTTTGATGCTAGAATAAAAATGTTAACTGAAATGTGTTGTTCTCGTCAATACCTATCGATTGACCTAAGAAAAGTTTGCCACGCCCGCTCTAACGCCCACAAACCGCCCAAGCCTGCTTGCATATCTCCATTTCCATTTGGTCCTATTAGCTAAGTAACAGGTATCTGATAGTCGAGGTACTCGACTATAGCGTTCTTCCTTGTTTTCGCTGTATTGGCTTACACATATTTTCTTGGTAAACGCCGTTTTTCTTCCATGAATGTGAAGTTCTGGGCAAGTTATCCCCATCTAATTGTAACCAACATCACGTTTTTCTGGCTAATTGAATCCAGAATGCCCCCGTCATGGGTTTCTCTTTCTCTCTGATGTTTGCTGCCTACACAAGCGCTCTGCCTCTCTACGTCTAACACCGATGTTTTATGGCTGCTTGCGATCTCCGGATCGGAGCAGTTTCCCATTCCGAGTGTTTACTCACCTTTTTGATGGCGTACAGCTGGGGTGACTGGCGTCACGCTTTTAATGATATTGCCGCGGGCGTTCAGGTAAACCCACGTTAATTACGGGTCGCAAGAAATTCACGAAAAATTCCCAAATTGACGGTGGATCTAAGCACTTTTGGCTCCACAACACAGGTAAGGGCTCGATTGGGCGGCTAAAAAAACACACAGGCGCAACAGAACCGGCGAGGTCGAGTGATGAATCTTAACTGAGGCAAGCCGAACAAAATCGACAGCTGGAGGAGCTGAAAAGCGGTGGTCGCAGCAGAGGAACTACGGTTTGTTTGACTAATGCAAACCCAAATGCACCGCCCACCAACGGACCCGAACGGTCCGCTCAGCACTCCACTTTCATTGTCTTTCTAGTTCTCACGGATCACGCGATTGTATTTTGTCAATAACAATAGGTTATTCTGAAAAACGAAGAATATACGAAGTGCCATTGATCTATGCAAATGATCTATTTATTAATTTACTGAGTTGGCATGTCATCAAATTGGTATTCTATGTGTTTCGTTTTAAATATCTTTGTAATGTACCTAATTGAGTGGGACATGACTGTGGATAGGTTTGTGTATGTACTTCTCGTAGGGTTTGAGAGCTGACTAAAAGCTCAGGGCTTGAGTATTAGATAACCTTTATGATAAATGTACATTAGGGTGGGCCGATTTGGAGGTCTACAAATCGTCGGGGGAACGTAATCTATGGACAATTTAAACCAAATTGCCAAACAAACTGCATTTGTGAGAAAAATGCTGTTTTTTTACTGAAAACTGTCTCAGTAGCCTTGAATTTGAAACACTGGTGTGGACGAGAAAAAAGTTATAAACCGTATGAGTGGATCACATACTAGTGGCAATTCTAAGCAATATTTCCCAAGAAACTTTGTGTCTGAAACCACGTTTTACCCTCCGCATTTGCAGAAAAAAAATATTGGGTTCTATTCTTGAGAAAATTATCATAGTAGCCATTAACAATATTCAAAAAACAGAATTGGAAAAAATATTATTGTTATAAAATGTTCGACTATAATGTAAAATTTATATGCGAACTTAACGAAATCGAAAAAATATTTTAAGGGCAAAACAAGAATTTAAACAAGGGGACAAATTAAAATTGGTAAGCCTGTAACGGCAACAGAGGTATTTTTCTCAAAAATAAGCCAAAAAACTGTATTTTTCTGCAGCAAATTCGGAGGGTCCAACGTGAATTTAGACATATGGTTTTTAATGGCAATATACTGGTTATTTTTCTTTATCAGATGCAGAGGGTTAAGACATAGTTTCCTTTGCTTAGAACTGTCCATAGAATGCATTCCCCCTTAAGACTTATCACTTTTTTTTGGCCCATACACATCGACCCACCCTAATGTACGGACTTTTTACACCCTTGTAGAGGGTATAATGATTTCAGTCAGAAGTTTGCAACGCAGTGAAGGAGACGTTTCCGACCCTATAAAGTATATGTATTCTGGATCAGCATCACTAGACGAGTCGATCTAGCCATGTCCGTCTGTCCGAACGTTTCTACGCAAACTATCGGGCTAAAACTTTCCCAAAAGTCTTCTTTCTTTTGCAGGTAGTATATAAGTCGGAACCAGCCGGATCGGACAACTATATCTTATAGCTCCCATCGGAAAAAAAAATTATCTTTATTTAATTATCTTTGGTGTTTTTTAAAATATAACCTCCTAAGCTTGGAAATAACATTTTTTGATTAGTTTTGAATGTCGAATTAAATTTTATCAAAATCGGACGACTACATCATATAGCTGCCATAGGAACGATCGGAAAATTGGTGGGAAAATAATATGAAACAAATTATAGCTTCGATATTTTTTAACATATATCCTCCTACGCTTGGAAATAACATTTTTTAATTAGTTCTGAATTTCAAATTTAATTTTACCAAAATCGGACGACTATATCATATAGCTGCCATAGGAACGATCGGAAAATTGGTGGGAATATAATATGAAACAAATTATAGCTTCGGTGTTTTCTGACATATTATCTTATACTATTGGAAATTTTGTTTTGTATTTTTAAGAATTTCGAATTTAATTTAATAATTATAACTGCAAGGGTATACAAACATCGGCCTGCCGAAGTTAACTTCCTTTCTTGTTTTGTATAAAACTTTAAAGGTCATACTCTCGCCTGCTAAACTTAAAAATAAATAATTTTTGTTTGCGTATTAATTTGTTTTGTACAGAAAACTAAAATTTCAGGTGGTTAGCTCATTTGACCTTAAAAAGACCACCCATGTACACATGTACAAATTCAAATCCGTATTTTAAAAAACTCTTTATTGCACAAACAAAAATTTAAAAAAAACCTTGCTACAAGAAGGGAAACAAGCTTTTTTTAAAAGCAATGAACTATGAAATCCATAGAACAGATGCCACTAGATGACACCTAATGGGTAATTAGGCCAACATGGTTTGCCCTTTGTGCATTATTGCATTTTCCCCGTGCCAACAATGCGATGACAATGGAAGCTGGTTAGCTGATTAGCCAGCGACAGTTGCGGTCCTGCCCTGGATACCTGCTAGACCCCCCGATGTCCACTCGCCGCCATTGAAACCGCCATGGTATGTATGCAGCTTTCGAATTTCACGCTTGACATGCGGCCAGCCTGGGCTGGTAGGCTTCGGCAGCTCAAAGCCGTTACCCACTTACCACCCACGAATACTCACCAACACCACCCAGCACCCACACTCGGAAAAAAAATCCAGTATTTCATACTTGAAAGAAGCATTTTCGGTGTCGAAACTTAACTTAAAATTCCAAAAAGAGCTCAATATGAGAATTTCTTGAGCACAAACGTTCTTAAATGGTAAGCACGCAATTTTTCTTAAATCAAGGCTTTTTGTACTTGTTTTTAGCACAGTGTTTTTCCCTGAGTGCACCAACACCCACCAACTCCCACCGAACCCACGTCGTAGAAACACCCTGGCAGAAGGCATGCAAAAACGACCTTTAAAAAATTATTACATAACAAGATTCTGTAGACCTACCATAAATCCAAGGTGTGAAACACATCTGCAAATGTACCGACTTTTTCAGGACAGAACAGTTTAATTCAATTTTCGGAACATCTGTCCAGCCTTACATACGTGCTTTTTAAAAAATAAGTTGTTCTTTGTTTTCGTTTATTTCACTTCTGTACGTTTTAAATTACAGCACTGGTGCTAAATATCATATATAATTTCGCCTTCTGAATAATGATATTAGAGTTCATTTGCAATGTAATTTACTATGTAAGCAATTCCATGATTTTTTAATATATATTTAAATATTTATATATATTTATATATGTTTATTTAAAACATGCTACTTAAACTATATATAAACATAAAATATTAAAACAAACATCTTAAATTTATACTTTTTGGAGCCATTTTATAAAAAGGTATTTCAAAAAATTAAAAAAAAATGGTAACGCTTACCACCCTAACACTCAGTTTAATTTTATAAAGTTCAGAAAAATAAAGAAAAAGTATAATTGAAATATAAAAATTAGTGTAATAAATTTGGTACGCTAAGAAAAAAAATTTGCTTGCATCAAGTATTTTCGGTGTCAAAACTTCGACAAGCATGGAAAATTCAGAGCCCGAGAATGAAATGCAGCTTTCAAGAACGAATTTTCAAGACCGAAAATACTAGGTTTCAGAACCTTTCGGTCTTCAATCAATTATGAATAACTCTTAAATCTTGTCATATTTGTACTAAAAACAAGAACGTTATAATAATATTTAAATACAAAATGGTTTCAATGTGAGAACCTTTTCAGCACGAACATTCTTGAATAGGAAGCAAAAAATCGTTCTTAAATCAAGGCTGTTTTTACTTGAATTTAGCAAGGTGTTTTTCCCTGAGTGTATAAATATTCAAAAAAATTTCAATTTTTCTGATGATGTTATTACTAACTGGAGGTCATATATTTCGAAAATTTTGTAAAACAGGTTATATTATAAAAATGTATTAAAAATGTTAAACAAGGAACAAAAATTCAAGTGCAGATTCTATCGGAGCAATCAAAGGTATGGCAAAATGAAATATACAAGGTATTTACCTGTTCGATGAACCATTGGCCCAGACCCTCGGACCACTTGACGAGGTGGGCGAATGCCAATGTGGAACCCGCTGGCCGTTTGGCCAGTCAAGCGTTGCATGAAGCGCATTAACATTTAATGCCTGTTGCCGGTCGTGCCACGCCTCCCTTGGCCCACGCCCACGCCCACGCCCTTTCCGGCCCACCTGGCCAGGTACACACACACATTTGTCCCTCCTGCCGAATTTCCATGGCATACTTCAAGGCGCCGGCCGAAGCAGAATGTGATGATAGCAATGGGATGAGAAGAGATGGATGTTTGATTTATGACTGGCCGCCGCTGGGCAGGACTCGGTGGATCAGTGGACCGGTGGACGGGTGGACTGGTGGACTGGTGACTCCTCGCTTCCCCGGGTGGGTGCACTTGGCAGATTCGCGCGATGCCCGCGGGCCCCTCGCGCTGCCATCAATCATGGGCAGCGGAAGCCCCAGCCTCCCTTTCCCCTATCCATCCAAAATTAAAGCGGCAGCAATCTGTACACATAAACTATTTATTTCCGTATATATATATTCCATATGTATATATAGATGTATATGGGTGTATATTTAGCTGTATATTGGATATTGTATGTGTTTGGTAAAGTACACTCGCCTGGTGCACATCCAGCCCCTCCGATTTCTACTCGGATTCTCCTCGGATTCTTCAAGCCGTGGGTGTTGGGAGGTTGGCCGGTAAGACGCCTTTTTAGGGAGCAGACACATACAAATGTAGAAGTTCATAGGTGTATGTGGGTACTGCCCGTTCGCAAATTAGTTAGCTTTTTGTATTGTTTTTAACTTGGTTTCGTTTACATTATGTGTCATCAATTGATTGTTTTACATTCGGTTGCATTTGGATTTTGGCTTTAGAAAAAAAAAACTACTTTCTCGCTATCCCCTCGCTAGCATACGCATAATTATGTACAAACGTATTCCCAAGATTCCTTCCGCTATTTACATAGATATATATCTTAGTTATATATGCATGTCAGCTATTACGTGCCATTCTCTACCGCTCTACCGCTCTACCATCCATCCAGCCCATTTGCCTCTTTACTCACTAGATTATGCGTAGTTTTGCCCACTTTTCCCCCTGGGTGCTGTGTGTGACCCAGAAAAAGCCCGAAAGAACCTTCAACTAAATAATAGATCGCTCGATTCGAAGTGCGCACACAGGATAGATATAGTGATCCATGATCCCGGAATGCCACACACTAAGAGAGTTGCGGGTACAAATATAACATATATATGTATATTACGTTGGGCGCCAGTTAACACTACTAAAGTACTGTAGTCGGTGGTAACCGCTTGCTCGTATGTAGTCTTAGGTCGTACGCACACAAACATACATGTGGATAAACATTAACAACAATTGAACAACGGTAATTACAATTGCACGACATCAACAACGTCAACAACAATGACAATGACAATGACACGACATGGAATTAATCAGCGGCAAGACATTTGTGGGTTTGCGTTCCATTCGAGCTGTCAGCTCGAATCCGTTCCACTCGGGATGTTGCCGCCGATTATTCCTGGTGTGCATTCCTCGGATGCATTATTATCTTTATAGGTACACATATGTATATCCGAATATGTAAGTAGTCATAAATCTATGCACATTCAATGCTAAATCAATCGAAAAAAACTGCATCCATATAGTGTCTGTCTATATATGGAGTACACGTATTGTATATGCGGTATATATATGTAGTATATATATATACAACTATCAAAAATAGGACAAATAGAACTTGAGAGTTGCTTGGCCTTCTGCGCGGCATCCGTCCGAAGTTCGGGATATTCCCGGACTCCTCGGATTCCCTGCTTTCCCATCCCCCCCCCCCCCCCCTGTTTTTTGTACACATTTATTGTTACATAGTATAGATCGATCGGTAATAGCAACGATATAGAACAACAGTTAGGATGATGAGCAAAACGTGGACAACTTTAGTTGGCTGCGACCAAGAAGGATCGCACTTGTAAATAGTTATAATATATGTATGTATATAATATATATCTTTTACGCGTAGGTATTGTATATTCATATGCTTGTATAGATATAGATCAGTATTAAGGTAAATCTTCGCTCTGTAGCATTATAACACACTGAAAGTGAAAGTTAACTTTGGGTTACCTCCGTGAGACACGCACATGGAAATCGAAGTCTAAAACACATTTTCGGGCACATTGAGATACAATTATTGATAGAGTGATAATCGTTAAACATACGCGTATGGTTATTGTATGTATATAGTTCGGATACTATATTGCAGTCCATCCCCCTGCCCTCGCACCTACATAACTTGCCCATCAATTGACAAATTGACAAAGCCAAATGCCGCATATAGAAACACACTTGATTGATTGCAATATTGACTGATTGTTTGTTTGTTTGTTTGTTCTTACTATCCCTCTCTCTCTCTGTCTCTTTGGCTATCTCTCACTGTCTTTCTATAGCCCCCTCTGTTTGCCAATTTCTGCAATTGCGAGTTTCCAATTTGAATTTCTTCGTTAATTGATTTTCAAACTTCTGCCTGGGAAAGTTCCCCAGACACCCCAGCCTTTCATCCTCCGCCTGCTACTTTTCAGCTTTTCTGCTCTTCTGCCTCTGCCTGCGTATTATTTTACGTTTAAACATTAAATATTCAACGCGAACATTAATTTATATTCGATTTTCTATTCAGCTCGACTCGATTTAGTTTGGCATCTGCTGCTTGTGTTGTGATTTGCCATTTACGATTTGCGATTTACGATTTGCGTTTTACGATTGGTGATTTTTGCCTCGAGTAAGCTCAGATTGTACATACAAATTACATTTATTGTGTGGTTTACATTGATTAAAACTCTTGAGTCGGTAGACATTTACTTCTTATTCTCCGTAGATAAATATTCGTATATTGTAACGTGTTTATATGCACGAAGCCGTGCTGATTTCATTGTGTGTGTATTTATTGTGATATGGTTGCGGCAACCGTTGGAGCATCTTCTTTTGCTCTGATTCACCCGATTGTTTGTGACTCAATTCGATATATGTGAGTGTGTATAAAGACCGATTTGTGCAACTGCCTCGGTTGCCATTTACACAATTCTGTGTGTTCGTATGCCATCGATGTGCCAACATGGATGGGCACCAAAAAAAAAAACACCTCATATTTAGGTAGTTCATCGCCATATGCGGCAATGCGTCAAAAAGTCGCGTTTTACTCCTTCATACCGGGATTTACTCGATCGCTGAGACCCGCCTAAATTGCTCTGCACGTAGAAAAATATTTGTATATTCTCTGCCCTCCGTTACTCCCCAGTTTTTGTGCATCTCGTGCACCTTCTCGGCTTTCGGTTACAAATGGTATGCAAATGTAGGAGAATATATATAATATATATTAATATGTATATTATTTATCTGTATTTCGCTTAAATAGCTTCTGGGGTCTGACCCCTCGTCCTTGTGGTGGCGGTAAGATGGGGTGAGGTGTTATGTTCCTATCTCCACTTATCCCACCGATTCCTGATTTCTGATTCCGTTTTCCTGACTCCCCTGCAGCGTTGCCTTAATCTCTATCGTTTATCGCTTAACTATCTGCCTATCGATCACTGTTTATCGCTTATCGTTTCGCTTTCGCCTCCGCACTTACCAATACCGTTATGCGTTAAGTTACTTGTACCGTTAAAAGTTGCTCTCTTGTACTCTTATTGTTCACCGTTAGTCGGATCCTAGTGTTGTTCGGTGTTCGGTGTTCTTCGGTTCTGAGTGTTTGTTTCTAGGTCTCTGTAGGTGTGTGCTGATGCCTGTCAATTTTTTTTTATTTTCAGGTACAGAAGGTCACTGTATATTGCTGCTAAGTTAGTATTTCTTAATTTCATCCGTCACTTGGTGCTCTCTTATTTTAGATTCTGTTAGTATCAAATGTATCAATCTGTTCAACTTTCAGGTATCGATAGCTTCTGCCTTGTTATTGTTCCAATACTAGGTATACGGTTTACTTTGCAGTTCTAATTTCTCATTCAGTTGCCGTCAGATCAATCTCACTGTCGGCCTTTGCATGCATTTTTTCTCAGTGTGTGATTTAATGGACGTGTTTTGGTGAAGTCTTTGCCGTCAATTATTGTGGTGTTTGTGAGTTATGTAAGTGCTGTGATTATGCTATTGATTTTGATGTATTATTTGCATCTCCTTTGTTCGAAAGGCAGACTCTGCTGCGCTTTTAATCTGTCATTAAGCTTTTGGCTCTCGGTTATATGATGATTTGAATGGTGATTACTGCTGCCGTGCTTTTGTTCACTGGGTTGTGTAAGCCTCCAACTTTGTTCGTTTTGTTTTCGGATTTCGATAAGGATTTTTGGATCTCAGAGGTGCAAGTAGCTGGCTAAGGGTGCACAGAGAACATGATATAACAATGTTAGGATTACATTTGTATTTTACCTTAAGAATGTGCAATATACCTTCAAATCATAGCTCACAAACACAAATATGAAAGTTGAAATCTAAAATCATTAGGGTTTTTTTTTAAATTTGTTGTAAAAACTAAGAATAAATTGGCACACCAAAATATGCAAGTTGAAATCTAAAATCATGAGGCTTTTTTTGTAATTTGTTGTACAAACTAAGAATAATTTAGCACACAAAAAATCTTTTGTCAAATTGGCCAATTTAATTGTTAAATGGGGCCAACCCATCGAATTCTAAATTTGATTAATGAAATGGTAAATCTCAAAATACCAAAATACACACAACTATGTTATAGTAGTTTTACTATTTAATAATAACCAACACCACATTTATCACTTTATTATTTTAAGCGGTAGTAAACTTGAATAATGATTTGATTGCTACCCAAGTATCCGTATTGGTCTATTTAACACAAGAAAACTAACAAAAGTATTAGCGGTTCACGTTTTTATGGACATTTTTTAAGTCCTTGTCTTTAACAAATACGAAAAGTATTTCTTTGACAAAAAACGTTTTGTGGTCACTCATACGCACATTTGCCTTTAATGAAAAGTTTATTTTTGTAGGTAGCAACGATTTCAGCCAAATATTTGTTTATCGGTTTTGCCTATCTTGACATCTATTTCATCGAAGTCAATCAGTTGGGTTAGAAATGGAAAACGATCTTTTGGACTGAATTATAACTGGCATACGAGTCGTATGAGTAATTTTTAGGCAAACTAAGATTGCGTGGTCTAAAAAAACTTATTTTAGTTTTCGAGCACATTTGTATAGTTTTTCCTTTCTTTCACACTTATAAAATTATTATTCTTTGTCAATGGCTTAAAGACACAGAAGCTGCAAGAAATTAGTGATATTAAAATAATATAAATAAAGTGGTAAAATGATTTTTTGAAAATTTTAATCTTGATTTTCTCCCAATTATTTATCGTGGCTGACTCAAAATTTTTAAAGCTTTTTAAGCATAAAAACAAAATTCTGTTTTTTGGAAACTTTTGTCTTAAATATAAATTTTTTATCAGATTTTTCTCTGGGTAAACGTAAATTGCGTAGTCTAAAAAAACTTTTTTTAGTTTTGGAACACATTTGTATAGTTTTTCCTTACTTTCACACTGTTGCACCACTTATAAAATTATGATTCTTTGTCAATGGTTTAAAAACACAGAAGCTGCAAAAAATTAATGATATTAAAATAAACTGGAAAGTGGTAAAATCATTTTTGAAAATTTTACTCTTGATTTTCTCCCAATTATCTATCATCGTTGACTCAAAATTTTTAAAACTCGCTGGGAAAAGTAGGCCTTGCGTTTTAAGCATAAAAACAAAATTTTTTTTTTGACACTTTGGAATGAAATATGCATTTTATCTCAGATTTTTCTCTGGGTAAACGTAAATTTCTTAATTAAATACATCTTGACCAGCTTATATAAAAAAGGTTTAAGATCCTAACATTATTGTTCCTCAATTTCCAGAGAATTCTAAAAATCATAAAAATCAAGAAGAGGTTTAAAACAACTTAATAAAGAGTACCCAAACAGAAAAAAAACATCGAGATTTTTTGAGGGTATATTGCGCATTCTTAAAAAATTTAGCGGGTCAGTATTTAATTCGCTTATGCCGAGGGCACGGAGAAATATGATCCTCTACTCACCGATGTGCTGCTCTAGCCGGGACTCGAGCCAGTGCTTTACTTGCCTCTGCGGCCCCCGACCTATTTGACGAACAGGTCCTTGAGCGTGGCGCAGAGCGAGGCGTCGCACGTGTCCTTGGAGTCGTCCTCGTCGGCCTTGCCGAACCAGTTGAGGGTGGAGCGCACGGCCCGCCCGGCCTGCGATTGAGCTGAGCTGCCGGCGGAGGCGCGACTGCGACGGGCTCCGTGGGCGGGACTGCCGCTGGCGCTGCCCGATTCCTTGGCCGCCTTGGGCGTGGCACCGCGGGCCGCTGCCGAAGTGGAGGCGCCGCCCGACGAGCCCGGTCCCCCCATGCTCGATCCGCCCATGCTCGCATTGGAGCTCTTGCGCAGGAATCCCTCGATGGCGGTGCCCAAAATGGTGGCATCCACCGTTGCCTTGGTGGACTCTGCCCAGGTCTTCTGCTTGCTACGCGGCTTCAATTTCGGTTTGCCGGAGTCGCCACCAAGCGGATCCTTCTTCTGCAACCGCTCCAGCACGTCCTTGGAGAGGGCCACCGCCGAACTCTTGCTGCGCACACTCTTCTTGCGGGCCAGCGGCGTGTGCCGCTTGGCAAACCAACCGGTCAACGTGGCCGATCCATTGTCCTGCACATCGCTCACCAGCTGCTTGGCGTTGTTCAGCAGGGACACATCGAAGCTGTTGGATCGCGTGGACCGCCCGGCATTGGGATCGAGCAGGCCGCCTGAGGTTCCAGCTCCCAAACCACCTCCGCTTCCGCCTCCTCCGCCGCCGCCGCCGCCGACGGTGAGGCCGCCGGCCGTTGGTGTGGGCGTGGCACTGGTGGCCCGTCCGCGAGCTGCCGCCTGAAAGGTCTGGCTGAGGAAGGGGCTGCTGGCCGTGGCCGTGGCCGAGGAGCTGGCACTGGAGCTGCCGTCGCGTCCCTCCGGCTCCGGCCGGTGCATGTCCATGGCCGAGCTGGTCAACGAACTGAATATCCCGGCGATGTCCGAGCGACTGCCCAAAAGGCCAGTGCCGCTGCCCGACTTCTTGCGACGTGTGGAGGCCCGAGTGGAGCTCTGCTGCTGCTGCTGCTGCTGCTGCTGCTGACCTTGCTGCTGCTGCTGACCTTGCTGCGGCAGCTCGGAGGCGCGGCGAAAGGAGCTGGCCAATCCCGGCTGGGGACACTCCGAGTAGCGGCGGTTGGTGAAGCGCCTGCCCGGCTGACCGGTGCCCGCCTCGTCGACGGTCTGCACCTCGCACACCTTCTCGTTGGAAGAGGTCCAGAGCTTCAAGCGTGCCTTCCGCGACTGCAAATAGATATCGTCCATGATGTCCAGCTGCAGATTGTGGATGCTCCCGATGGGATCCGTCGACGGGGGTCCTGTGTTACTCTCGCGGCGTGAATTCAAAACACGACTGCTCCTGCAAAAGCCAATGGAGTGAAAACAAAGCGGAAAAATGGTCCATTCTTGATTATGACATTGGGTGGGGGGGCGGATATGGTTCGGGGGAGTTGTGGGCGGGTCGAGCTCAAAGGTGGGTTCTTAATTAAATTCCTGGCAGCCCACTGCCGAGTGCATCCCTTTGATCAACTCCATTGCTTTCAACAACATGAAATTCATTTTTAGCCAGCTTAGGTGTAATCAGAGAACTGGCCATCATCCTACGGGATGCCAATGAAAATGAAAAGCAAAATATGAATGGACAAAAGAAAAATATGCCTTTGATAATTTCACATGTCGAGAGTTTGAAAGGAAGTAGCAGCGCTTTATCTGTGGGAAATGTGAGCCGCATCTGTGCGAACTGTCGAGCACCATACATACGCATTATTTTCTAGAGCCACTTAGCTTCTTAAATAACGTTCCTATTTTGTTTTTATAGGTATAAAGTTGATGCATAAACTAGCGACGGCTAGGCATCACCAGAATCAGCGTTGTATTAATGCAACAAGTTCGATCAGAACATTTTTGGTTGGAATTACGGTTGTGCTTAAGCAACTAAAATTTTGCATTTTCAAAAATAATACGAAGTAAATCTAAATCTATATTATAAATATTACAACTAACTAACTTATATAGATCAGTATAATAAACATTTCATGCTTATTTGAATGATCAAAAACTATGCAAGTCCAATTGGCCAATTCAGTGTTGTAGAGTGCCATGATTTTCCATTTATTCGAACTTGGGTGTGCCCCTGACTATAAGGTTCATTATCGTACGGCTTTCTGAACAGTTCACATCAATTTATTCTAAACTTGCTTTGTAAAATATTAAAAATTGGTTGTGCTACTTTACACCAACAAAAAACCCAACATTTAAAGAAGTGGTAATTTTTCGAAAGACAAGATGCTCTTAGTGCAAGTATTATCAAGTTTTGAAAATAGTCGAGATGAGGTGAGTCTGAGATTTTTCGTTTAGTCGTTTGCTGAAACATTCAATGACAGTTGCAACCAGGCCTACCTTGGCTGAATTTTTCCAAATCTTTGAAAACAAATCTGACAAATCCAGTGTTGTAGATTGCCATGATTTTTCATTTATTCGAACTTGGGTGTGCCCCTGACTATAAGGTTCATTATCGTACGGCTTTCTGAACAGTTCACATCAATTTATTCTAAACTTGCTTTGTAAAATATTAAAAATTGGTTGTGCTACTTTACACCAACAAAAAACCCAACATTTAAAGAAGTGGTAATTTTTCGAAAGACAAGATGCTCTTAGTGCAAGTATTATCAAGTTTTGAAAATAGTCGGGATGAGGTGAGTCTGAGATTTTTCGTTTAGTCGTTTGCTGAAACATTCAATGACAGTTGAAACCAGGCCTACCTTGGCTGAATTTTTCCAAATCTTTGAAAACAAATCTGACAAATCCAGTGTTGTAGATTGCCATGATTTTTCATTTATTCGAACTTGGGTGTGCCCCTGACTATAAGGTTCATTTTCGTACGGCTTTCTGAACAGTTCACATCGATATTTTTCTGAACTTGCTTTGTAAAATATTAAAAATTTTGTAGTGCTACTTATCACGAAAACAAAACCCGAAATTTAATTTAATTTAAGTGTCAATTTGTCACAAGCGCCAAGATGCTGTTAATACAAGTGGTTTAAAGTTTTGAAAATAGTCGAGATGTGGTGAGTCACATCAAATTTTCCAATACCTTTTCAAATATTACAAATATTTTAGTGGTTTCTTACATCACAATAATCGAAATTTAACGTATTGGTAATTTTTACACAACCCAATATCAAAAGTCATATATCAAATATAATCAAAATATGGTGGGTTTAAGATTATATATAAGCTGTTTTGCTAGAATATTCAAGTTCGTAATGACAGTTGTCAGTTCGTTTACTTCGACTGAATTTTTCCAAATAACATAACAAATCATACTAATTTCCGAATAGTTCATATCATTTCATATACTAGTTTTGTAAAATCCTATAATTTTCTAGTTCTTTTACATTAACATAAAATACAAATTTCCGTAGTGTTATTTTTACACAAGCTAAAGTGTTTTTAGGTCCCAAATTTCTTAGTGTGCTAATTTCGGATAATTTTAAAAGTTTCTCTTTTCTATCTAAGCCTTTGGACCAGCCAATCTTGTTTGAGATCGAGGATAACGCAAACATTCTGCATCTGTGCCAAAAGCTGGAGCCTATAACGGCGATACCCCTGTACGAGATTAAAATCGAAAAATTAGGCAAGGGAATAGACAATAACGAATTGATTTCTGATGTTTTGGATGTGGGGACTTCTGAAGATTTGGGAACGGACGCTGAACTCTCTGTCCTACACGGCAGCTCATTTGTGGCGAAGATAAAATTCTACAAACAAGCACATAAAAACGGAGAACCGCTCAGCCACGAATACTACGGGCTTCCGCAAGAGATGATCAAGGTAAATATAAAGGCGGACGAAATAATGCGATAATATTGGTATCCTTAACGTAATTTTTAATTTGGCGAAAACCATTATTCCTTAGCGCAATGGTGCTCTTCTCACAGGACGATCGGCTCAAGTCGCGGATCCTGAGCCGATCTCTAGCTTTGAAGAGGAGGAGCCGACCTGTTGCGAGATCAGATCAGCGAATTTGCTATAAAGAAGTGTAATTGTAACTGCTTAGCTTAAAAAACCCCTTGCCTCTCCTGCTTTTCCTGATGGTGCTCCCAGCTGTAATGTAGTCAAATCGATGTCGTCAATGTAGCCAAAGATCTACTCCTGATGGTTCCAGTTGGATATCATGTTCCGCTCGAAAGGGCTTTTCAGATAGCATGCACTGCCTCGATGTTGGGGATGTCGTTGCCCACCTGGACTTCGGCCGCCGCCTTGCCATCTTTGCGGAAAAGCAGCTCCAGGTCTTTCAAGGCGCTCCAGCCCAAGCGCCACTCGTTATCAATAACCAGAATGCAGTTTAATTCAGAAGATTTGATCCAAAAAAATGAACGTCTAGCTTGGAAACTCCCAAGCCTCGTCTGCTTTTACTGATGGTGCCCCAGCTGAAGAGATCATCAATGCGTAGTCAAATCGATGTCGTCAATGTAGCCAAAGATCTACTCCTGATGGTTCCAGTTGGATATCATGTTCCGCTCGAAAGGGCTTTTCAGATAGCATGCGCTGCCTCGATGTTGGGGATGTCAATGCCCACCTGGACTTCGGCCGGTGCCTTCACAGCCGCTCCAGCCCACGAGCCACTCGTTGTCGATCACCAGAATGCAGCTTAACTCGGGAGTTTTCATAAAAAAAGAAGCCAATCTGATGATGTAGAACGCCATGTCTTTCTATTTGTTCGAAATTTGTTTGTGGCCTGTCTATAATGTTAATTTCCGTACGGCTTTCGGAACAGTTCACATCAATTTTTTAAAATATTAAAAATTTTTAAGTGCTTCTTCACACCAACACATGTCTTAGATTTTTCATTTTGTCGTTTGCTGGAACATTCAATGACAGTTGCCCATACGCCAACTTCTGCTGAATTTTTCCAAGTCATTGAAAACAAAATCCGGTGTTGTAAAGTGTCATGACTTTCTAACTATTTAAACTTGTGGGTGGCTCTTTCGGTTAATTTCCGTGTTATTTAACAGTTCATAAAAAAATATAATAAATCAATGTATTTGGTGCTACTTTAAAACTTTGTGATACATTTAAAGTGGTAATTTTTACACAAGCCAAAATGCCAAAAAAGAAGCTCAGGAATCTGCACGCCAATCAACCTCAATAGCCTAGCTCCCATAGTTTCCGAGATCTCAGCGTTCATCCGGACAGACAGGCAGATCGACTCGGCTAGTGATCCTGATCAAGAATATATATACTTTATGGGGTCGGAAACGCTTCCTTCTGCCTGTTACATACTTTCCGACGAATCTAGTATACCCTTTTAC
Source organism: Drosophila suzukii (assembly GCF_043229965.1). Classification (NCBI taxonomy): domain Eukaryota; kingdom Metazoa; phylum Arthropoda; class Insecta; order Diptera; family Drosophilidae; genus Drosophila; species Drosophila suzukii. Next base: position 25,010,449 of record NC_092084.1, read on the forward strand.
TCTACGAGTAACGGATATAAAAAGGGAATCCGGTGATGTAGAACGACATGACTTTCTTTTTGTTCGAAACTGTGTGTGCTCCTGTCTATAATGTTAATTTTCGTACGACTTTCTGAACAGTTCACACCATTTTTTTCTGAACCTGCTTTGTAAGCTATACAAATTTTTTAAGTGCTACTTCACACCAACAACCCGAAATTAAACGCTTATCGATGTTTTATTTTGTTAAAATTGGCTATTTGCATGTATCATTATTTTTTAAATATAATTTTCTTGTGGTTCTTGGAGCATAGATAAAGTGCCTTGTTCTTGGTCTCATCCCTTATCATGTCCTAAATGAAAATCACTGAGGATGGTAGTCCATGTAGTGGCGAAGTGCACCAGGTGAGTGTGGAAAGGGGACTACTGTGTATAGCCACAGAATGGAAAATCTGCAGTGATGGTCCGATCATAACGAGTGATAAATACACTTTCAAAATGTTTCTCATTCGACACGCTTTATCAATCGCAGCTCCCTGGCTACTTGGGCATATTGTACTGCAGCGTGCCGAATGACAAAATTTTATAAAGTGTGTTCAGTGGGTCATATAATATATTTTTATCACAAAAGTTGATATCAGAACATTTGTATGTTGAAGGTGCGATAGTCACTAGATTCTTACCTAGTGTTTTTATTTGATAATACTTAATGCTTATTTACAATTCCAGGTACTCTCGCTGAACATTAAATCGACATAATTACTCGTACTATTTAATATGTTAAACTAATAAAATATATTAGAAATGGGTCCAAAACAAACATGTTACTAAATTCATAAATCAAAATAAATGCAGATAGTATTGCATCTCAACTACTTGTGAGGGTCATTACTTCACTTTCTATTTAAAGAGATGGGTCGAGTGATAAGAGGAATTTAGAGTTCGTATCTTTTTGTTAATTCCGACAAACCGAACCAACAAAAAGGAAAAGAACCGATTTCTTTCGCAATATTACGACCTAAAAGGAGTTCTAAGGTTGGGAAAGTTCCAGTGAATATAATCAGGGGAGAGATTTGAATCACAATTATATATATTTAAACCAGCGGTCGGTGTTTGGCACGCAACAGTGTGGAATAGACAAAAGCCGACCGCTGATTTAAACCATTTGTACATCTAACTTACCCATTACTGTTGGGATAGGCGGCCACGGACTCGCGGCGAGACCGCCCAAAGATGGTGGTGGGCACCTTGGAGATGGTCACCACCGAGTGGCGACGCCCGGTGGGTGCCGGGGCCTGTGAGAGGGTGGCCAGGAAGGCGGCCTCCTTGGGGGTGGGGCCCGATCCCTCGCCCCCGCGCTCCGAGAGCCGCCGCACCTGGCTGGCCGTGATGCCGTCGGTCACCTGCTGCGAGGGCAGCGAGTGCTTCCGTGCCTCGCGAGGATCGCGCCACGGCGAGAGCAGATACGGATTTACGGGCGAGTCGATGTCCAGGCTGCCGCGATTTGAAACTGTCGGCTCAGAGCTGTCCTCCTGCTCCTCGGGCAGATTGGACTCCTCCACCACGATGAGTGGTTCGGGGGCGCTGATGCCATGTGATCCCATCGGCTGGGGGCGTTGTGGGTGCTGGGGGTACTGGGTGTTTTGGGGGAGTGGCGGTGGGCGGGGGTGACCCGGTCCGGTCGACTGGCCCGTGAAGCGGGCGAATGGTGAACCACGGAACCGTAGCGCATCTGCGGAGGATATTTATTTTATTTTTCTTCGAAACAAGAAAGTTTACTATTTAATAGCATAATAATATTATATTATTGTTAATTTGTTAATGTTATTATGTTTTTATGTTAATTTGTGTTATATTTTATGTTTCTAACTTGCGGGCGTAATGACACTGTCATTAGCGAAGTAACGCCCACCAAAAATGTGTTATAGCGCCCTCCTCCCGTTCCCGACCTTTAAACGAATTCATGACGTTGAAAGGCTGTCTTTTAGTCACAATAAAATGTTAACAATTGGTGCAACATCAGGTGCAAAATGCCTGTTTGGCAACAGGCGTAATGGTGTCCGGTTTGCTCGAGTGGTTCATTAGTGGCTCGTCGGCCTGTCACTTACCCATTTTGCACAATTGCTCAATTGCTCGCCAGCGGGGAATTCGCTACCAACTGGCTTCGGGGTCTGGACAATCTGCTCCCGACTCCTCCTCTCCGGTTTTCTCGCCTCGGTTCGCTGTCCTTTGAAGTGTCCTTGCTGCAAAGAAGAGCAGGCGAGACGAGCCATAGGCGATACAGAAACGCAAAATGTAAAGGCTGTAGAATTAGATATATTCTGTATGCTCTTAATGGTATGTTTAGTAAAACAATCAAAAGCTGTTTCGATAGTATCGATGGATTTTTTTGGGCTAACCATTGGCAAAATATTTTATTTTTTCAACAAATGTTTGGTATTTTGTAAGAAAAAATAGTATTTTAGGTATATTTCTTAGAACAAGAAGTTACCCAACAGTTATCGATAGTATCGATAATATCGATTGCCAAAACTGCCGATGGGGCTTATTATTAATGTGTTCCCAGTGTTCCTAATTCCAACTAAAAAAGAGGTTTAAACTTTTTAGTATTTTTATTTGCGTTTAGGGGGTCAAACGTTATTGCTTAGAATCCTTTAAGGATTACGTTCCCCCATACGATTTAACACCAGTTCTGGCCCCATACAAATCGATCCTCCCTAATATGTAGCCTTCAAAAATCCTATTCACTAAACAGAATTTCGAATTAGCTCTTATGACAAGGTTGCAACTTTCAGAGTGATTATAAGGAATACGATATCACGAAATCCCAAGGACTCTGCACGCCGGATTAATTGCTTCATCTCTAATAGTCGGTGAATATTTTGAGCGCTTTTTCCCGCTGCGCACTCGAATTTCCAGATACACCGCATGTGCCCCTGAGCCCGAAGGGTATTACGTCCGGCCAGCTCATGTGTGAATCCTTCACGTGCGCCGTGCCCCGTGCCCCGTGCCCCCCCGTGTGGCAGGTTAAATAAAGCCGGGGCAAGTTTCGCTCTTCCTGCTCATTATCCCCGGCTACAAATTGCAAATGGCAGCAAAATCATGCATCAAAGTAATTAAAGCCACTATCCAGGGACTTTTCGCTTCGCCGGAGATGACTGCCCAGCCCGGCTCAGCCCGGCCCGGTCCCCTTTTCCGGGCCCCCCCCCCAGTTAGGAACAGCCCTGCCATAATAAGCATAAAATTATGCAAAAGTTGAAATGAAATTTCGCCATAACTCAGATGCCACAGGAGTTTGTATTTCGCAGGCGGTTGCCGGATGGCGATGGGTTTGCATCGGTCTAATGGCGCCGGCGATGGCGATGGAGTTTAAGCCGCAACCTCAACTGTTGCCAGGAGTAATGGGAACTTTTCCTTTGAAGGGGATCCGGCGAACTAATGATGATGTTGTGGCAGCCCGCCTTCAATATTGATGCGTTTCCTTAGCCCTTTCATTCGATCCGCCAATCGGAAGCGATCTGTGAGAAGCATTTATTAGATCATCTCAGGCATTTCACCTCAACCGCTGGCCTGCGGTCTTTAACCAACGCAAATTTGATTTGATTAAGCGCACTTGCATAGCCGTCCGCGGCCGCATCCGCATCCGCATCCGTCATTCCTGCAACTTGGGCATCTGAGCGTCGCAAGTGGCAAGTGGCAAGTGGCAAGCCGCAAGTCGCAAATCGCAAATCGCAGGTCCAAAGTCCCGAGTCGCAAGTCGCAAGTTCATTAAGCTTGTAAATTGGCAATCAACACCAAAGTTGCGGCTTTGTGTTGGAGCTAATTAGCCTGTCTATGCCACTGACAGGACCTCCGAGCCTGGGCGCCCCCCCCCCCCAAATTCCTTCTTTCCCCGCCAATTATCCTTCCGCGAAATGCTCCATTGTCCGCCGCTGAGGTGACTGGAAAGCTTGAAAAATATTGAGCCACTTGAACTACTAGCGAACAAACTAATTACTGGAATAAAAAACAAATTATAACCATGTTCGGAAAGACAAATAAACGCTGCTCTGAATTTTAATTATGTTTAGTTTCGGAAAGTCGCCCACTGTTTTCCGGGTTTCGCAATAGGGCGCAATCCAGACCCATTTCGGAAAAGGAATTCCTAGCTGGGGTTAATTTCGTGCGCACTGCAGTCAGTTTGCAGATCCTATATTGCATGTCCTTTTTGACATTTTTGGTCCTGCAACATGGACTTCGCCCCCATTTTGCGGTTAAACCGGCCGTCTATATTAGGCATTGTGGCATTAGGCCAGTTCCCAGACCAATTGGGCACCTAATGCTGCCAGCAGGACCGAATGTCAAAGTAGAGCCTAATAGGAGCCTTTCGTTCGCATTATGCTATTTTGAGGAATCAAGGAGGGTTCGGATTTTATGAAATTTCCCAATGTGTTCCGTCTGTAACTGGGCATAATTAAGTGTGCAAACCGAAATCTTCTACGAAATAGTGTCTCTTTCACTTTTCTACTCTCGTTTTGATTGGGAAAATCAAGCTACGCCCTGGCCGGCTGGGTGATATGTATTTAAGGAAAATAAAATGGCATTTCAATTGATTCTGGGCACCCCATCTCCAACTCCAACTCCATCTCCATGCCCAGGACCAATGTGATGTGTGTATTTGGTTAGTTGATTTGAGTTGCCACACACACATTTTCAACGCCACACTGCCACTCCGCCCAATTTTGTGGGTGATTGATTGACTCGGCACCGGGCAGACGGACACATCGAGATGCCGAGTCGGGAGCAGAGACCGATTGACAGATTGACGCACTGACTGTGTCCCACTGTCCACCTCCTCAGGGTCCCTCCTCGGGCGCCACGCTCAATTTCAGCTTAGCTTTGTTTAATGGACTTGCACAAAAAAGTTTACAAAGCACTTTACACTGGCAGCAGTGGTGATGGTTATGGGTATGTCTGTCTGGAAAAAGAAGGATATCCATCGGTATAGTCAGCACTTGCACTCGCTTAATTCAACATTGCATATTAATGGGCATTAACATCTGGCATCACTGGGGTCTTGTCCTGCCAATTGCTGTTAATTGTCATGGGACCTGTTTATCCTTGCCGCAGTGTAGGTAATTTCTCCTGTTTATACCGCTGCCACTTTACCTGCATCCTTCGTCCTTCCTCGGTGGGCCTCGCCCCACTTAAGTGGCGTTAAGTAGTTTGGGTCTAGGGGCTCTTATGCCGATCTGCCTTTGCAGACCCCCTGATTTTCCATTTTCTGAAGAGACATTTTTAGACTCGCCCACAAGTGCCGGTGCCCGAGTGAGGTGGACATTTGAAAAGCCAAAGGTTAGGGGTTAAACCGCATATGGCCACTGGCAGTTTCGCATTCACATTCGCATTCGCATTCGCAGCCAGCATCCAGCATACAGCGCTCACATCACCATAAGTTCCAGATTCAAATCCATATTCGCATTCGCTTTCAGATTCAAATGCTCGAGGGGAAAAATGTTTGTTCTCTGTGCGTGCAACTTTCGCCATTTTTTTCCCGTCAGGTTGTCATCAAGTATCGGGGTATATCAAATATGTCGTCCGCCTTCCCAGGCCACAAGTGTATTGCACCTGAAATGCCATACACTTGGAGAGGGTATTCAGAGGTCTATCAGCACACAGGCCGGGGCCGCTGAAGTAGTCAAAGAACTCCTCGAGCGGGCTTATGTGGGGTGCGGAGGGGGGTTCCGTAGAGGAACAGCATGATTGCGGCTTTCTTGGCTGACTTTGACATGCAGTCTTGCAGCCAGCAGCAGTTGCACCTGGCAACGGAAGTGCACACCTGGTTGCCCCTCGTCCTGCCCTCAGAAGCACGTTGTGGTAGCTTCGGTGCCACTTTAACATCGTAGAGTATGGCACCGGGGTCCTTCCTGGCAGTACTCTGCTAACCAGATTTTTTGGGGAAAAGGAAGGGTTAGTTGGGACATGGGATGAGGCAGTTAAGGGGTCAGGGTTCAAGAAACAAAGTACGCCCATGAACTGAACTCAGTTAAATGGCGATATTTAGCCTTTTAGATCTATTAATTTTCTGACTGTTACTATGTTAATTTCTATTCCTATACGATAACAACTTTTTATAAAGTGGTATGCAGGTAGCTTTAAAGCTTAAAGAATACATATAGAAGAACCAAAAATATATGCTTTAAAGGCTCAAAGATGACTCCTTCACTGCGATCAGAGCTTATGCAACGAATACACAACTATCCAGAGGTTAAAAACTAGGATTTCCAGAATATATGTTATATAATTACAGCGTAATAATTGTAACTTTATGCTAATATCAAACCAGGTTGGTTGTAATACTATTTGGGCGCATAGAAATAAAAAAAACATAAGGATCAATGAGACACTCGAATGGTAAATTTATGGAGTATCATATCTCTCTCTTTATTAACTTTTCTCAAATCAAAACATGCGAGATAGCCCTAAAAAGTACTCTGGGTTAGACCAAGGCAGCAACTTTCGAAACTCTCCGAAATAGAAAAGGAGAGCAAAGAGTAAGAAGCCAAACACATCATAGAAATCTAGAAAGAATCGATCCAGATAAAGAATGGCATCCACATGATCATCATACCACATCCATTTTTTCATCTGGGTATTTCTGTTTTATCTATAAAACTTATTGGCACTAATAACGACACTGGTGGACCCAGAACCCATTAAATATTATAGGTATTCAGTGGAACCCAGAGAACAATGTGTCCAGTTCCTATGTGCAGATTAAAATCAAATCTCCTAGATCTAGGAAGAATTTTAACTAAAATTCATTCAATTGATCATCATATCTGTCCTTTTTTTTCTGTGCGGGCGCTTTTCTTTAATCTCTAAAACTGATTCTTAGCTATTAGTAAGAATCCTTACTAGTCCTTTTTTTCCTGGTCGACCCAAAACTGAACTCCTGAACTCCATCCAAAAGATCATCGTATCTTTCTCTTTTTTTCTGTGTGGGCGCTTTTCTTTAATCTCTAAAACAGATTCTTACTGATAGCGACTCTGCTCATTCTTGGCTGGTCAACCCAAACCCCATCAAATATTAGAGGAACCTAGAGAAGAATGTGTCCATTTCCTATGTGCAATTTAAAATGTTCTCGAAACTCTGTAGCTTCCGCTTGCTTCCTGTTCTTTTCTATCCGGTCCTATCCTGTCCTATCCTGTCCTGTTCCTATTCCTTTGCCTTTTGCCCGTGGAGACCCGTGACAAGCTTGTTTATGACATGCAACGAAAATGCGGCCAGGATATGGATGTGGCCTTCGACAAGGACTGGGACTGAGGCTAGGACTCAGGCTCAGGCTCCGGATCGGAATCGGTCTTGGTCATGGCCCTGCCATTGATGGCCACTAGCCAACCCCCCCCCCCCCCCCCCCCCCACCCCCTTCCACAAGGGAATGCGTTTTGTGCAACGGTTCCTAGGAACTTCCGCTTTTGGTTCTGATTTCGCCCCCCTCGGGGCTTTGATAACATTGTTAACGCCAGCCCTTGTATGTACATTTTTTACATATTTCTCTTTTTGTTATTCGGCAATTTACAACTAAAAGTTGCCAAGGATGTATTTCTATGTCTGTATGTGTATGTGTGTGTGTGTGTGTGTGTGTGTGGGGTTTGTTGCATAATGTATTAACACGGCAGGCGGAAAAGGAAATGTCACACATTTGCTGCCTCTGGCAACAGTGTGGCAGCAGCCGAGCTGCCGGCCAGGAAGCGAAGCGAAAATAGCAATCAAAACTTAACTGAATTGCAGCACATGACGGTAGACTCCCCCCTGAACCCCCCCACCCCCCTCTATGCCACACGCCCACGCCCATGCCCATCACCTACAAAGTTGGCTGAGCGAATTAAAACATAAATGCATTTGCAGCAGGCCAAGATGAACAGTGGGCGGGCGTTTACTCCTAATCGAATCGAACCCAAGTGGACCAAGTGGAAATGCTAGAAAATTTGCGTTGCCCCTGGAAAATGTGCAAAAAACAGTGGGGCAAAAGGAAAACAGAAGTGGGGGGGTTGGGGGGTATTGGCAAGAAAAAAGCGAGCTGTAAAACTGTAAACTGTTACGCCCACTGCCCATTACCGCCCACTTTATCTCCGTGTGTATCTGTGTGAGTGTGTCGTCTTCCTCTTTTATGGAACCATACAAATTCGTTGGCCATTGAACAAGACCGAGTCCTGCCAGCTTTTGCTCCTCCTGCTGGAGGAAAACCTCCTCCTGCTCCTTTTCCCCCTCCTCCTGTCTCCCCCCCCCCCCCTGGGTCCTCTGAGCTCTGCTCTGTCTGCTCTTGCCTTGCTTCCAATTGAATCAAATTGAATTCAATTGAATTCGCATGTTGCTCATTGAATTGCACAGATTATGGCTAAAATACAATTTTAATTTCACAGAAAAAAGTATTTCGAAATGCTTCGTCGCTTTTTCCACCCCTCTTTCTCTTTCTCTTTCTCATCCTCTTTCTCCCTCTCTCTCTCTTTGTCTGTCCTTATCCCATTCGCTTTCAATACCCTGTAGGGTGTAAAATGCCCATCAGCTGAAGGCGTTCTTTAAAAATGCTTAGAATGAAATACGGATTGTTCTTGGGGAAATTTAATAGATATTTAAGAATTTAAGAAAATGGGGGGGAAAATATTCGGTTTAAATAGACACCTGTAGAGTATAAAATGCCTATCAGCTGAAAGCGTTCTTTGAAATTGCTTAAAATAAAATGTGAATTATTCTTGGGGAAAGTTTAATAGATATTTTAGAATTTAAAAAGAGGTAGGGAAAAACAATATAAGTCTACATATAGTTTACACATTTATTACCATTGCTTTAAATATTTTACTGCTTAGCTGCATTATCACATATCAATTTGTTAAGCTTTTCTATTCTATACTATTCGACATATCAAATACCATCGATTTCAGTATTTTAAATAAATACATGTATTTATGGACAAATATATGTATTTATCCAACATAACTATGTTTTTTGGCCTAGAAAAATTCTAGTAATTTTACATATCAAAGACCATTTAAGCGTGTTTTATAAATACCACTGCGATTTGGACTATTTTACTATTTACATTAATTATTTTTTGGATTAGAAAAATACTAGAAATTTAACATATTAAATACCATAGATTAAAGTATATTATATAAATACCTTTGCGATTGGGAATATTTTACTCCCTAGATGTATGTATCCAATATCGCTATTTTTTGGCTTAGAAAAATACTACATAATACTGACCATCGATGTCCACATATTATATTAAAACAGTGTGGTTGGGACTTTAATGCTTAGATATGTTTATCCAAGGTCACTCTGTTTGTTAGCTTAGAAAAGTACTAGTACTTCTGCACATTACTGATTATCGATTTGTATATATTATATAACTACCAGTCTGAATGGGACTTTAATGCTTAGGTCACTCAATTTTTTGGCTTAAAAAAAAAATACTGGCGAAATGCATTGCTTCGGGTCGCAAGGGTACTGCCAACTTCGAACTACGAATTCCCATCTTTCGGGCTGTTAATTAAATGTTGTCAGGTAATTAAAATGCAGCTGGCAGGAATGGCTGGAGTGGCCGAGTAGAGGGCACTGGGAGCCGAGTAAGCTGCTTACTGGCCCTAACAAAGCCACAAACGATTCTGGAACTAAGCCGTATTCGGTAGTCCGGGAACGGTTACTGGACCAGCGAACAGGGTGGACCAGTAACAGTACCACCGCCAGTACAGAACGAGTGCAACCCAGGGATCCCGGGGACCCCCAGCTGCATTCACTCATTGTCCGAGCCAAAGAGAGAGCCCTCTGCTCCTGGAACAAAGGCTGTAGGTAATATTTTACCAGGCTAATCCCACAGAGCCCGGCATTTTGCTTTGTTTTATGGCGCACAACACAATGCCAACGCTATGGGGCAGTGGGTGGGGGCTTAGAAAGTCGGATTTGACATCAAGTTTTTGATTGAATGGAATTTCGCATTTAATTGAATTTGGTTTCGATGTGACTACACGCATGCCGCAGCCAGTTTGGCCAAATGTGATATGAAAAAGCTGGAGAGGAATACTTAACCGCAACCACATGATTATCCTTCGAACCAAAAACAGCCCCGCGACTAATTCTTTTCATCCATCCATTCGCAATGCCGGCCCGGCCTTCCCCTCGTTGCGAAATATCGGCGAAATGTGCAAAACTAATTAGCTTAGATAACACAGCCTGCGAGCGCCACAAAAAAGAGCGAGCGAGACGGCCTGCGAGGGGGGACAGAGAGGCAGGAGATGGCGAAAATGTTGCACAAAATTGGGCGCCAGTCGGAGTGCAGTGAAAACTTCTGACAAGTAACAGAGTGCGCTGAAGTGGGCTAAAGTTATTAAGAACCGGGCTGCGAGCACACCATGTGCATACTCGTTTATGCGCAAGTCCCACTACCCAATTTATTTGCCAATGTGAATATTATAACTCGGGAATTTAAAGTATTTCAAAGGCAACAGTTCGAATCGAATTCACAAACTTTTATTTGCATGAGCATCACAAATTACTGACAATAAACAAATATTTATTTGTCAATTATGGATGGCAAACGAATATTTATTTTTACCCAGGGGAAAATAGTTTATAGCACATATTTTAACAAAGGCGGAGAATAAGTTTTTTTTCACATATATGTGAATGCCACACAAATCACTAGAGATTTGAAATCTCTTTTAAATGTCATTTTAAGTGACAAATATCACTTTTGAATGTCATACTGGGTGTCTAAAAGTATGGAACAATACATTTTAAACTCAGAAGTACAATAAATCACTCAGAAAGACGACTATTTTTTATTTACTGCGTACTTTAAGGCTGTTAATATGACATTTTAAAGTGATTGCGAAGCCCAAGTGATTTATTTGACACCCCCAAATGACATAGATTAAGGATTTCAGAATCGCGTATCAAAGTGTCTAAAAGTATGCAGCAAAATAATTTGAATCAGGATATCCTATATATCCATTTCGATGTAAGGCTTTTTATTATAGCTCACTTTTCCACACCTTTTCCTTATCATTGATTCTGAAAACGCTTTTGATTTCGGTGGTGATTTCAGAGCGTGAAATTGAGTTTAGCAGTCGCATAAACGCACTAATAGAGTATGCAAAACCCATTGAACAGAGCTCATGTTGCCGAAATGTAATACCCAACCGATTGCATTATTAAACGGCCACTTAGCCGGCCAACCGGCAGTTATGCAGTTATTAAATAGCGCCAATTATCAGATATTTGTTGCCCAGAGGGGCAGTTTACCGCATTGCCTTGAAAACAAGTTTTGCTGGCATACTCGTAATTAAGCCAGAACAATAAGGGTTCGGTATTTGTTAATTATTTTTGTGTCATGTTTTTTTTGTTAACTGGCCCACTGGCGATTGCAACGAACAAATGAACCAGAAACGCAATTACCCAGGAGGCGAAACAAAAGGCTGAGGACATTCGCTTTCGACATCGCACACACGGGGGATTAAAAATTCATAGAATCATTGGGAAATAATCAGCAGAGAAACATGCATGATTTATCATTCATAATGCCCGCTCACTCCCCACTGCCATTAATTAATTGTTTATTTAACAGAGTTGTCCCGCAATTAATGCAGCAACGACGCCATCACCTGCTACGCACCAGGATCCGGATCCGGAAACGGATGGGGACCACACGGCTTCCTGCTTCCTGCTTCCGGCTTTCGGCTCGTCGGATGTGGGTGCTGCGCCTCAGATCTGATTTGTTTGTCTAATTAAACATTTACTGGGAAATCCCCTTAATACCGGAGCGGATAATCCCCTCCGGTTCCTTTGATGAAAGTTAAAAGTTGAAAGTTCGACTGAAAACTGGAGACCCAAAGAGGCGGGCAATCAATACAATTATTATTGTGCAAATACCCAAATAAAATCACATAATTAAGTCTCTGCTTGTCGTTTTGTGCCTTCGTTTTATTTATGAGCCAATAGGGTGGACCATGCCAGGCTGAAATTTGATTTCAAAGCGAACAGAAGGCGAATTTGTTGACCAGGGAGGGAAATCTGAACTTTGCTTCAATGGAATTCTACAAAAGTAATACAATTAAATCTCTGCCGAATCTCTGCGTATATATTTTTGCAGATGTGGCTTAAAGCATGCACTCCATCAAATTGAAACATTTAATATGGCAAATATGTATGTATTTACCTTTGTATAATATTGGCCCCCGTGTCACATAAACTTTTGCCGTGTAAGCAAAACAAATAAATAATAATAGAAAATGTCCTCTGTCTCGGAGCGAGGACATCCCTCTAAATCATTTCGCCCCTGACCAACTCAAACAGCCATTGAGAAAGGGGCGGGAAAAGCGGCGGCGGCGGCGGCGGCGGCGAGGAGAAAGCGTTTTCCAGCACACTCTCAATTGTTTGTGGTGCGTAAACATAAATAAATTGTTGAATATTGCTCGACTTGGTCCTTGGAGAGGCTGCCACTCCCGCCCAGCCCCGCCCCGCCCAGACTTTCTCTCCCATTTCACCATGGCCATGGCCTTCACCGCTCGCCCAGCCTCCCCCGACTCCTTCTTGATGTGCTTTTAATGATTTATGGCAGAATGCAAACAACCAAACGGAGTGGGGCTGAAACGCAGAAAAATTCTAAAAAGAAGAGAAAAAAGCAACTACAAAGTGAAAGCAAAGTCTATACATTCTGTGGTTTCCAGAATACCCCATCCCCATTTCCATTCCCATTCCTATAAACATTCCCATCCCCATCCCCATCCCCATTCCCACCCATACCATCCAGCCCCCTGAGACCGCAAGTTTACTCAATTTGATTTGCTGCCTTGCCCGGCTCTCACGATTATTGTTATTAATTTTGCGAAAGAATTTCGGCCATGTGGCATTAATAAGAAATGAGAGGAGCCCAATCGATAGTTGGGCCCGGGAAAAAGCACAAAGTTCACCCCGAGGGACGACGCGGGAAGCCAGAAGATCGCTTTAATTTCCCCAAACTTGAGCACTTAATTTTATGACCAGAGTGATAAGTTCGAAACCAGGGACAAAAAAAAACCCCAGCCTGAAAGTATTCTCAGAAAAACCAATTAAGAGCCACAGCATGATTTAATTTCTAAAAGCCCCACAAATACTGGGTGTGGATTTAAGTAGCGTGGAAATACATTTGGTATATGTATGAAGTGATGGACTTTTCCCAAGTAAGATTACATGGCAATAAATTGTTTTCCATTTTAATTAAAAGAAAATAAAATGGTAAGCTTGACAATAAACATAATGTATTCTTAGGGTGGTATTCCTATATCGTATTTGGCTGACTGAATACATTCTATCACTAAAATAGCAAATAAATAATTATTGATAACCCAACAAATAAAGATAAAAAGTTAGTAGTGTTATTTCCCGTTTAAAATTAAACAAAATGTATCATCCATTGTGAATGAGTTTCGTTTCTATTTAAAATACCAGAAAGTCGTTTTTAGTATTTTTTTAGCGATGATCACACGATGCTTATTTAAAGTCTTGGAAAAATACTTTATCTAACAATTTTATGTTCTTAGAGTCAAAGCATGATTTAATTTCTAAAAGCCCCACAAACATTGGGTGTGGATTTAAGTAGCGTGGAAATACATTTGGTATATGTATGAAATGATGGACTTTTCCCAAGTAAGATTACATGGCAACAAATTGTTTTCCATTTTAATTAAAAGAAAATACAATAGTAAGCTTGACAATGAACATAATTTATTCTTAGAGTGGTATTCCTATAATATCGTATTGGCTGACTAAATAAATTCTATCATTAAAGTAGCAAATAAATAATTATTGATAACACAACAAATAAAGATACAAAGTTGGTAGGGTTATTTGCCGTTTAAATTTGAACAAAATGTATCATCCATTGTGAATGTGTTTCGTTTCTTTTTAAAATACCAGAAAGTAGTTTTTAGTATTTTTTTAGCGAAGATCACATGATGCGTATTTAAAGTCTTGGAAAATAACTTTATCCAACAAATTTATGTTCTTAAGGATAGTTGTTTTTTCTTTTTAATGCCAGTGTTTATTTTAATAACATTGCTTGAGTTCCCCAAGCTGCACAAATGGTGTTTTGCCTTTATATGAAATGTGTTTTATCTGTTTTGGATTTTTTTGAAAGTCTAAATTGTTGCGACAAAAGTTATGCCAACGAAAAATACTTTGCGAATGTTGTTCGCCTGCATTTGCAATTAAGACAAATTTGAACAAAATGTATCATCCATTGTGAATGTGTTTCGTTTCTTTTTAAAATGCCAGAAAGTAGTATTTAGTATTTTTTAATGAAGATCACACGTTGCTTATTTAAAGTCTTGGAAAAATACTTTATCTAACAATTTTATGTTCTTAAGGATAGTTTTATTTCCTTTTTAATGTCAGCGTTCATTTTAATAACATTGCTTGAGTTCCCCAAATATAAAATGTGTTTTATCTGTTTTGGATTTTTTTGAAAACTCGGTTTGTTTCGGAAAGTCGAAATTGTTGCGACAAAAGTTATGCCAACGAAAAATACTTTGCGAATGTTGTTCGCCTGCATTTTGCAATTAAAACAAAAATGTATAACGATTGTCGGACATTATAAAGCAGCCCCCCCTACTTTTCAGTGCTCTCTGCGAACTACTGGCCCCAAGTGGACATAAATTCCACTTGAACTCGTTCCTCGTCTCGCTTGCTTTCATTAGCTTGGAGCCTTGGGGCTGCCCAGAGGCATTCCCCATCCTGCCAACCAGTCAACGCCCCTCCAACTTTCCTGTTCCACCCTACACCCACGACCCATGGTCCACCACCCTCCGCCGGAAGCCAACCCCCCGAGGATGGACGCCCCTTATGGCGCCCACTTGAAAAAAGGGGGTGCAAAAATGAAACATTATGATGACAGTCAAGTGTATGTGTGCAAAATTGAAATTGAGAATGGCAAAATAATGAATTGTAAATTGCTTCGACACACACGCACAGTCGCACACATGTAAGTATATTAATTTATTTATTATGCTGCGCAATAAAATCAAATAAAAATGGCTCCCCAGCAGCTTTTCCCTTCCACTTTGGCACTCAGCAAAAATTGAAAAACTAAAATCGATTTCCGCTTGACAAATAACTTAAGTGGCAGTTTATACATGCACACACGAGTGGCGAGTGGGTAAAAATCGTGCACAGAGAGCGAGTTAAAAAAATATATTCCACACGATTAATTTTTGCGATCCATTAAAAAGATTTACTCAAATTGACAGAATCATCGTTTGGAGGCTGCCGAAAAGCCAGCAGCAGCAGGAGCAAGTGAATGTCCTTGTGCCCACGGCCTTCTGGGCAGAAGCCACCCCCAAAAAAGCGGCGAGTGTCTCAATTTGCATGCCATAAGCTGGGCGGCCAACAGGGGGTGGCGCGCTGGGGAATAGTACAGGGGTGGGGATAAAGGGGGCACATTAAATGCATGTAATCATAAATTCACACTCATTAAGAGATTTGGCGAGCAGTCAGCCAGCAATGAACAGCTACAGCAACAGCGATGGCGACAACGACAACGGGCGGAGTAATCGCAAATTGAATTTATCCGGAATGGGATCACAGCGATTTAGACACCCTGTAAGTGCCCCCTCATAAAAGTATGGGTATATCAACGAGGAGGATTTTGCTGATAATACAAAATTTAACAAGAAATCTACACTTACAGTGTTGCAAAGTGTTCCGTAAATCATATAAGCCATTTCCTTTATAAAAGTGGTTTCAATGCAAATTCTCACATTACTTATTAGGGTTTTGAAATCACTTTTAAATATAATTTAAGGTGTCTAAAAGTATGCAGCATTTGATAATACAAAATCTAACAGGAAATCTACACTTACAGTGTTGCAAAGTGTTCTTTAAAACATACAAGCCATTTCCTTTATTAAAGTGGTTTCAATGCAAATTCTCACACTACTTACTAGGGTTTTGAAGTCACTTTTAAATATAGTTTTAGGTGTCTAAAAGTATGCAGCATTTGATAATACAAAGTTTTACCAGAAACCTACACTTACAGTGTTGCAAAGTGTTCTGTAAAACATATAAGCCATTTCCTTTAACAAATAATAGTGTTTTAAATGCAAATTCTCACATTACTTACTAGGGTTTTGAAATCACACTTAAATATAATTTTAGGTGTCTAAAAGTATGCAGCAATATATTTTAAAATATGAAGTGAATACATTGAGAAAGACGTCTATAATTTGTTCACTGCATACTTTTAGGTAAATGACATTTGAAAGTGCTTTTAAAAAACTAGAGATTTTGGTGCACCCCAATTACACAAAGATTTTCAAGGTAGAAAAATAAGAAATTAAAATAAATTATTTTTAAAAATGTAATTTAATTTCACGTATCCAACTAAAATACTAAAAGTATATTTACTGGAAAATATAAAATACATTTTCTTTCTCCAATTAGTATTTATGTATTACATGTTTGTGTGCCTTTTAGTATTCTTAAAAATTAAAAAAAAATGTCCTACCGAGGCTGTTTTTTCAAGTGTTACGATTGTAGTATTTTGAACGAAACAGACTAATTATACTACCCTTGGATCGTTAAAAGATTTCTTGCTTTCGGGCACTCTTGACCTTATACTTTGGGAGGAATATACAGGGTATACCTTACGGTCGACTACACTTTCACCCGGCCTTTTGTCGATTTTTTTATCCCTCTCTTTTTGGGGACTGTGTGCGTGCTTTTTGAGCAGGCATGTGTGTGTGGGCCAAAGGCAGAGCCACACTCGCACAACTCCGCACTGTGCAAAGACCACAAAAGCTCACACGCACACACACTAGGAAGCACACACGTATGCTTTACCCTTTCATCGCTATCAACCCTCCCCTCTACCCCACCCCCTCCCCCGCTCGACCACCACACTTTACTCGCGCCGCATTTGTATAAAATGTAAATTAAGTTAATGGTAATAAAGTGTCTATTATGTAAGCAAAACTCACTCAGACACGCACACACATGTGTTTGGTTTCCCTGGCTCTGTCTCTTTCTCTCTCTGTCTCTCTGTCCCTGTCTCTCTTTGTGTCTGTATCTTCTCTTCTCGCGCCTTACTATCGCTATCTCGCTCCAACTGCATTTGTATAAACGAAAATATTTTAAGTGATTTCGAATTAGGACCACTTTAACATGAAAGGGATAGAGAGAGATAGAGGAAGAGGGAGAGAGAGAGAAAGGGAGAGAGGCAGACAAAGGAAATGGCTAAATAGTTATTGAAAGTTAATTATGCACTTATCGATAAATGACTACGATTAGGCCAGGCATCGAATGCAAATGATGGGTGGGTGAAATGGGAGATGTCGTGTAAACAGAGCGTGTGAAAATCGCACAATTAACGTATCATTAAACTGATTGAATAACTGAGCACTTGATTGGCGTGGCAGCTTGAGCAACTGTTCGACGACTTGTGGCGACTGGGAAAACTGTGGAAAATGTTGAAAACGAGGGGGTTCATAATAAGAAACAAGAGAGCGCTAGTATCGACTATCAAATACCGATTACTCAGCTAAGAGGAGTGCGAGGAAAATGGAGATATGCAAGCAGCAAAGCGACTGTTCCCAAGATTGCACACCACGCCACCTAGCGTCGATTCCTTTATTTGCTTATACATTTTTAATGGATGGTCCGATTTGAACAATTTTCGGCATATAGATAGATATTGATAATCAAAATAAAACCCCATGCACTTTTGCAAAATCATCAAAAATGTGGGTTTAGACAGGTGGACAGACCTTAGAGTTATAGGGGTTTGTGGGCGTGACGCCCTAATAAATTTACGCTGTGCAAGATCCTCAAGAATCTGCATGTTTTCGAGATCCCAGCGGACAGGCGGACATGGCGAGTTCAGACTAGTTATCCTGATCAAAAATATATATACTTTATAGAATTTGAAAAGCTTCCTTTTATCCTTTTACATACTTTTCAACGAACCTAATATACTCTTTTACCATACGACTAACGGGTATAAACAGCAGTAGGACGTTATCTTAAATTAATCAGACACTAGAGACACTAGAGACACCAGAGAAATCCCAGTGTTTTAATGGCAGCTCAAAGATCAGCTGGCAAAGATTTTAAGAAGCCCTGCTTTTGGTTTTAACACGGAATTATGGCCACATTAAGCATGGAAAGCCGGCTAATCCCAAGAAATGAAAATAGGACAAATAAAATCCACAAGAGCGACAAATTAAATACCCTTTAAGGCCATTAACTGCCAAGAGCTTACAAATTTGATTTAACCTTTAAGTTTGTTCTAGTGTCGCTTCCTTTTTCAACCAAATTAAGATACACACTCAAGAGAACCTCAGGGGTAGAACTTCAAGATTTATTCAAGGTGATTACTGTCTGTATAAAATATACATATATAAATGCTTTGCCATTTCACTGACCAAGAAAATAGTTGCCATAGCCAAAGTTCTAATCGGCATTTGGGCCAAAAACACCAGCAGCTTCTTGGCCCAACTGACAGCCTGACAAATTGACAAACTGACGGGGGATAATGCGGGGCAGAGGGGCCAATGGGAGGGGGGCGGCGTGAAAGGACGCATAACTTTTAAGGGCCCCACAAAAACACGGCCATTACATGTGGCCACCATGGCTGGCAAGGCCCGAAGCCATCAATAAAAGCACAGCACAACTGGCAGATGCCCAACTCGGCCGCTTTAGGCCACATTAAAAAGCGTTGGTCGACATAAACTGGCCAAAAATCGCACAATTAACCGAGCCAAGCGAGCCGCGCCTGGCCATTAAACGACCATTAAGAGAAGTTTCTGTGGGAGTGATTCCGGCGAAGTGGGTAGCAGGTGTGTGTGACTTAGAAGGGGGAACCCGACCCCCCCAGGAGATAAGGATACATAAGGGTGATGACTGGTTCCCGACAGATAACGCCGCCCCGGGTCTAAGCCCTCGAAATAAATTGGCAAATTGAGGGGGGGCAAGGAGGCAAGGGGGCGAGGACGAGGACAGGACTAAGGCGAAATGCTTATAATTCCGCTTGTTAAGCTTTCAACTCCCAGCTGCCTCATCCTTGGGCAACGACCTTGATCTTGATGCCAATTTGATGTTTGGCATTGGCAAGCGGCAACTGAAAATGGCACAGAACGCAGCTGCAGCCGAGTCCTTGACCCAGATGCGTGACGGGGTGAGGGGTGAGGGGTGAATCAAGGACATCGAGGACTGTTGCAATGTCGATTCGAGTAGGAATCCGACGATCCGAGAGCGCTTTTTCAGTACTCGGCTCTACTCTGCCGTTTTCCCGTGTTTCACTGGGGATAATTACGTAAATCTGCTTAAGCTTATCAACAGGACCACAGCGCCCCCTGACCCCTGGAACACACACCACCCTGCAAGGACTGCAGGCAGGCAGGCAGAAAGTCAAGGGACCCAGACAACTGGCTGTAAAGGAATCCCCTCAAAGAGATTGCAACATTTTGCTGCCACTTGCTGGGCGCCAAGAGGCAAACAGAGAATCGACCACCCCCCCTCTGTTCTCAAGTGACTTGCCGAGAGCCAGGAGCAAGGGCCACCAGGACATCGCGACACTGGGACACCAGGACACATAATTGAAAACCCCCTCCCCTCCGCACCTGTGTGCAAATATTGATGGATAGTTGAGCACCAGCATCGCCGAAGGGGAAAACTCTCGTTCAAGTCATCAACTTTCAGCGCCGATAAGTAGGCAACGGATTGTGCCAAGGAGATGCACCAACTTGTTTTGCCCACGCACATATCACACATACGCCCCGTACGCCTGGCGAACCGAAAAAAGCGCAAACAAATCGATACTTCTTTCGGTGCAAAACGGAGCTCGGATAAAAAGCTCACCTGAAAGGCTTCTCCGTGAAGATTAACCAAACAAAAAATGAAACACTATAAAGTGTAGGGGTTTCTGAGTATCTCTGCGTAGCTTACGGAAAACTGAAGGTATAGCAACAGAAAATTAAAGAGTTCTTATCATATTTATATACCACGTATTAGGTGTAATTTTGGATATCGAAAAACTATTGAAATATTTAATTTTAGTTAAAGTTTTGGCTTAATTGCATCTTGTAATTAATTCGAACAAAATCTTGAATAATCCTAGTTTAAGACCTATTAAAAAAAAGCTTTTTATATATTGAAAGAAAATCCTTTCTTTACCACAAAGTAAAAGAGTGGCCTTTTATAGTTGGCAAACTCTGGGATTTTTATCACCAATCTATTATAATTCATTGCCTATCAATTTCTGTGGTCTAGTAGTTGCCATCAGGTTCCAAACAATGCCCACGTTATAAAGAAATTTATACACCCATCAAAATGTGCGGCCTTTTATAGTTTGCCAAACTTGGCTGGTCTCCTTGCTAGATTTTTATCACCAATCTATTCTATTTCATTGCCTTTCAATTTCTGTGGTCTAGCGGTTGCCAACGAGTTTCAAATAATGCCCACGTTATAAAGAAATTTATACACCCATTTTGGCCAAGATTAGGTGCTTGATTCTTTAAGCGCAAGAAACTCCACCTCAGATCGGCAAACTTTCCATTTCGTTACCGTTCAACTTTCTCGCAATTTTCCATGCCGTTGCCCAGAGCTGTGGGCCGCGTCCTGCGTCCTGCGTCCTGAGTCCTTTGCCCTCCGACCACCCTCGACCTCCCATCGACCTCCTTCACTCCTCTCCAGCTTATTGATATTGCAATTTAGCCAACATAAATTTGACAGACCAAACAAGCGGTAAAAGGGGGCCTGTTCAAGTGCCACTTGTGTGTGGAGCGTGGAGCGGCGGTTAACAAAGGCGGCCAACGGGTCGGCTACGTAATGCGCTGCTGGCCACCGCAGAAGCCAAAAACTGGGCTCGTCTTTGTGCTCCTCCGGCGGCTGTTTATCTTGCGTGTGTTTTGTTGATTTTACCGATTTCTCTCGCTTTCCCACCACGCCCACTTAGCCCATGTCGCCCCCGGCCACGCCCCCCCCCCCCCCTTCCACCTTTGTTAACTTTTTTGAGTTGACGGGCATGGAAAATTGTATTTCATTTTATTTCGTTTTTCGCTTTTCGGTGTTCGCTCTTTTGCGTCGAGCTTGAACTGGAGAAAAAAAAATGAAAATAAATAAAAATAAAAGTTAATTTTCGCTTGTCGCTCTAAGCCAATTAGTGCGGTTCCCCCCCCCAACCGCCCCCTTTTGGCCCGACGAACAAAAAATCTTCAACGAACCAGCAAATAAGGCCAAAAGCAGCCGAAAGCAGCCGAAAAAGGGAAAACAGCAACAACAAACTAATTGAGTAAACAAAGTTGGGCTAAAGTTGCCAGAATTTTTTACGTTACTTCTTTGCTGATTTTCGGAAATGGAGAGAGTGCGCTCTTCCTCCTTTCGAGGGGCTATTTTTAAACTTGTTTTATTGATCCCTTAAAATAATTGCAGGGGCAGACAACAACAGCCCAAAGAAATCTGCTCAAAGAATTTTAGTTTCGTTTCGTGCCGGAGCTCATCATCATCCTTATCCCCATACCCCCGTACCCATCCCCATTCCAGTCCCTCATCTAAAGCTCCATCGACATCATCGTCACTGCTTTCGTTATGATCTTCCTGGTTCTGGGGCATAATGAAGGAACCGCAGCATCGAAGGCTAACCCGAAAAACATTTCCAACCACCACCACCAGAAACCATCATCATCATCATCATCATCGGGAATCATCGAGACGCGGGCGCCCCTTGAGTTGATTTAGTTTTCGGGCGGTTCCTTCGAGGGGCGGAAAACTTTTCAAAAATATTTGCCTTTACCATTTGCTTGGGTCCCTCTCCCTCAGCAAGCCCCCGTCCCGCCCACGAATGCCGAACTTTGCTTATAAATTTCGATGATTGCACGGGGGCGAGGCGAAATGGAGAAGAACTGCCAAAGACATACCCCCGAAACCCGGTTCTGTGAAAAGGGGTAAGGGAATTTGAATTTGAAATGGTGACTTGAACTTGAATGGAAGCCCGGGCCAGTGGGACTGACAGTCTGATTGAGACTA
The DNA here is from genome assembly GCF_043229965.1 of Drosophila suzukii. Classification (NCBI taxonomy): domain Eukaryota; kingdom Metazoa; phylum Arthropoda; class Insecta; order Diptera; family Drosophilidae; genus Drosophila; species Drosophila suzukii. The sequence continues at coordinate 25,032,467 of NC_092084.1, forward strand.
GGTACTCGGTACTTTGTATAGGCCCCGAATTCTATTTATAAGGCCAATTCACCGACAGCGGCGAAGGAAGCGAGTTAAACAAAGTGTAATTGTTTGGGGAAATTCAAAGGGCAAATAGCTGATAAGTGGGTTGCTTTAAAATTTACTCAAAAGGTGTTTAGAACCAAGTCGAGAGATTTGAAGGTTTTTCATCAGATCTTCACTGTACAACATTTAAAACTTAGAGGTCTTACCCAACTTTAGTTCATTTGGTATTATACATATCTATCATAGTTATTGAATGTTTATAATATAATGTTAAAGTCTCCCAAGTGGACTGTTGTCTTTAAAATTTTTTTTTAATTCACAAGAGTTATAGAAAGTCCTTCCGCGTTTACAATATAGAATTCCCACTAATCGAAAGATTTCAAGTAAAATTGTTTTATATCTTAAGAAGCGATTTAAATTTTTTGTTTATGTCTTCAGGGTTATTTTGGGTATGGAATAGGGATTTGAAAGGGGAAAAAAATGTGTGGGATCGTGGAACAATTGTTAAAATTCCGAAAAAATACCATATTGTATTTATAGTATGTTAATACCAAATGGTTAACTTCTTTTACATTTTTGAGTCTAAGTTTTGACAACAACCATTTTTAAAAATGTGATCTATATTTTAGGCTTCTAAGAGAGTTTATCTGCAATACCGTTGGGTACAAATACCTGAATATTTTTCAGGCTTAAGAAATATTACCCTTATAAATTAAGTTTAAGACCAAATCTTTAAGACGCTATAATATCCAAACGCGACCTAACCTCAAATGGGGGTTGACTTCATTTGATGAGTACTTTCAGATTTGGAAATTCAAACTGCGCTTATATTTTCCGAATTGCACTGTTTAATAATAGTTAGGCTCATCTTTAAAGACATGTGAATCTTTGTATGTGTAGTTTCCCGATAGATAGTACAATAAATTGTTATTCATCGTAAGCCAGCTTCAAGGCTTCTAGTCTATAACTCAATGAGCCAAGCTCTCTATTACATTTCTGGGCAATCTCTCAAAAGCTTTGTTTTAAAACTCGCTTGCCATAAAGCGAATCCTCGCTGATACCATCAAATTTAGGATGCCTTGGCGTGTCCTTGCTCGTCCTTTTCGCAATGCCATTGTCCCGCACTATACCTTGTATCTTGTATCTTTTCCTGCGCGTTGTATGCAAACTTTGCAGATAACAGAAAAAAGGGGGGATGGCGGTAAGGGGTTAGGGGCTGAAATGGGGGTGAGTGTACCCCAGGAAACGTGGAATGTTACTTAAGTAGGAACGCCACTGAAGTCGCATCGTGATAATGGAGAAGGTTGCCCTGCACGCCTCCTCTTTCGCGTTCGATTCGATATGTCCACCCCCATTTCTGTGGAAAACCCCTCTGGAAAACCCCTCCTGAAAACTCACCCCATGGGCCGCAATTTCCGTCTTCACTTGAGTTACACTTGCGTTCTTTTCTCTTACAATTCTTCTTTTTTTTAAGCTCGCAGCTGACTGCCCCCCCTCCTGCTTTTTCTCCTTCTTCTCCTCTGCCTCTTCTTTCCCCACTTTCTCTTTGTATTGCTTACACACTCAGTTACAGTTAAGTTGAGTTTGGTTGAGTTTGTGTATCTGTTACGCGAGTTTCTATTTCTCATTGCCCGCGTATCTGTGTATCTGTTTATGCGACTGTATGAGTGGGTGAGTGTGTTTGTCTACGTGAGTGTGTGTGTGGGGAGGCAGCGACATTGCCAAAGTTATTTCATAAATTGTTGCCACAGCAGCAAACACGAGCACACTTTCTTTCACTTTTTTCTCCTTTTTTTGCATTTGATAAAATGTTGCTCGAGGGTTAAACACACAAAAAAGGTGTGCATGTGCGTGTGTGGGTGAGTGTGTGTCTGTGAGTGTGTGTGTGTGTGTACGGAGCAAGCAAAGGAAAAAGCGGCGTCAGTTGCCTTGTTAAAAAGGCAGAACGAGACATTTTGGCATGCCCATTGTTGATTGAGCGGAGCAGGGCGAAAGCCAAAGAGAAAGCGGAGAAAGGCGGGAGAAAGTATCAACTGTAAGCAACACGCAAAAGGCGCAACAGGCCGCTGTCGACCAAGGAAACTGGCAAAAAAAAGCGAAAAGAAATCTCCACACAAAAGAGACAGACCAGAAAAAGGACCACAGGGCGGATGAGTGATGCGGATGGCATTTCGATGGGTACACAAAAAAAAACAATTTCGAACGGAAATCCGTACGTAACATTATATGGCCAAGTATACTTTCGATATCAAAATGCTAAACTATATAAACTTGATAAATAAAATCACCAACTTGACCAGAAACAATTTTAATATCCAATTAAAGTAATACAAAATACCGTACAAAATTCCAGTAATTAGGGTAATAAAAGCTTGATGAGTAAAACTCTAAGCAGCTCCAAAAACAATTCACATAAAATAGTTTGCAAGGCCTAAAATTGTCCAGCCTATGAATACAAATCTCTTATACTTGTGTAGAAATATTGGTTTAAAATAGTGGTTTTAAATACTACAAAAATACTAAAAAGTCAACGCTGTTATTCAACTATACAGATCACTTAGTTGCCAAAGAAATCGCGGTTATATGGTTTTTTGATTTTTAATTGACAATAACCAGACATTAAAGACGTGAAGTTCCTGATTAAGATGTTGACCATTTGACCAGCTGAAGAATTCGCGTTTTAACCAAATTTGTAATGAAACCAAATAAAAAAAACAAAGAATGATCTTTAATGGCTATATTTATTCAATTAACGCTTAAATTCTTATTTTAAGTAAAATGAGGCCTATTTCCTTTTTTCCTTAAACCCATCAAGCAATACCATTTTGGTATTTATGTAAAGCAATAGTATTTCGTATGGTATGGTATTTTTTGTAAAGCAATTTTTTCCAACGTTTTTTTAAGAAAGAACTTTAACAATTCAGGTCTGGCAACCTTATAGTTTACAAAATGTACACTAATTAATTTCCCTTGCATATCCCTAAGTACGAAATAACTGAATACCAATTATGATTCATAATTAAATTTTTTTCCGTGTACCTGTGTGTGATTGTGTGTGTGAGTGTCTCTCTCATCGTCGCCATCGCAGCTTGTTGCTTTGCCAACTTTTTTGCCTCTGCTTCTGCTTCCTTCACTATTGCCTTATCCTCGCGTCGCATTTTCCATCTTTTTTTGCGAGACGTTTTTTTTCGACTTTGCTTCACTTTCATGTGACAGTCGGAGCGTAGCGTCAGTTGATACACTGCTCGCAAAAAAAGAATGCAAATAAAAAAGAACGTAACAAAAAAAAATACCCGGAAAGACAAAGGAATTTTTGATGGATTGCCCAAATGGAGGACGACAGAGACTGGCACATGTGGAATGTAATTGCCAGAGTATCGGATTAACGTTGTGTGTGTGTGCCAAGGTCAATGCCAACTGCCAACGGCTGTGTCCTTGTCTAACCTCAAGCGGCAACCATCAGAAGCTGCAGTTTCCATTTACCCACTCCCCCTTTTTGGTCCTCGCTCAACTGTCCAATAACTGTCAAATTCTGGCTCAAATTAAACGAAAGCGGGTCGAGTTACTGGCCAATGCGGTTGGGTAATTATCAACTTCGGTGGGGTTTTCGGGGAACGGTTACTGAATAAGCCAGAGGATTTCTAATTTGACATGCAGCTTGTGCAATGCATTTATGCAGACAGGAATTTATTATTCAGGGATGGCTTAAAAACGTGTGTTAATTGAAAAGAACATTAAAGTGTTACTCAACTGTGACTTTATATGATTTAGGATCGTAATTTCTTTGAAACTGGAAAAACGAAAGAAAACATTCTGTTAAAACAATCTTTCATGGATTTAGTCATGAAGGTATGTTTCACAATAAAAACTTTAATGCATTTGTAAAGGAGATTTTTTTATTAATACATTTAATTGTAACACTACGAAAAGACACGAAAAAGTTCAAAAGCAGCCAAAAAGTATGCTTTAAATAATTTAACCTTGTCTTGCTGTATTTATCCCTTGAACTTGGTGATTTCAAATATATCGTAGCCTACTTTTAGGCACTTTTGAAGGTAACTTTCGAAACTTAAGGATTTTGAAACGCTGAAGAATCCTATATGCCTACAAGAACCCGATAAAACTATTCGAGTGGGGGTCTCTATGCTTTATTGTGGCTCCTTGCATTAAGGTAATGGCGCTACTCGGCCGCTTAATCGCATTAGGCAGCCTCAACTGGCCGTAAACTGTTTTTAAACATGTGCAGTGGACCATTAGCCTTGTGTGCTGGTATGGCTGTGTGTGCAATTAGAACGCGACAAAAATCAGCGCAGCACTTTCCCCACATTTTCCACACCGCAGTTTTCCACACCGCCCTTTGTGCCTATGGCTTTTTCTGCAAGTGCACGGCGACGGCGTCTCGATGTCTGCTGGGAAAAGGAAAAGGAAGGCGCAACAAGTACGAGTGGAATGGAAATGAGTCGAGCGGAACGGAGATGGCGATAAGGGGGTTGGGAAAATGGAGAGATGGGGAAATGGGGAAATGGCTGGGAAAATGGGGGATGGCCCCCAACTGTGTGCTAATGTGCATGTGTGTGTCGCGCTCGCTTAACGCTTTTCTTTAATGCGGCGGCACCTCGTCTAAGAAAATCGAGGGTTGTCGCAGAAAACATTGTAAGTGATTCACTGGATAAGTGCTCTTAAATATTGTATGTTTGTCAATCTTTGTTTCACGGATTTGCTTAAAGCTTTCCTCATTAATTACTAATACTTAGCGTTACCTACTAATGTGATATCAAGCTTAACGTACTCCTGTTGGCCCTGGGCAATAAATCAATTTATTTATTATGTTTAAAACAACATTGCATATAGGAAATAAGCGAAAATTATATTAATAATTTTCTAATTCATATTCTAATCAGCCTAATATTGTCAAAGGCCAAATTTTTAGGCAATTAAAATGAATCGAATTTCGATGTTGAACATTTACAATTAAAATACCGCCGTGCTTAAAAAATATACCTAAGAATACTTTTATATTCCACAAAAATACAAAAAAGTTTAAATCATTTTTTTGCGATCGATCTTTCCCAGATTTTAAAACCATCGATAGTATCGATAGTGCTATCGATCGTTTTACCAACACTTAGCAAAAGGACAAGGATCTTAAAAAATGTGTATAATCAAATTTAAAAACGTTTCGAAAAAAACAAGGCGCATGTAAACTTGAAACCTTAAAAACGTGCGTGATACTTAAAAATATATATTGTATTATGCATTCGTTGAACCAATAGCATAAAAAATTTGACCTTAAGTCAATGTTCGTTCCGTTTGATAGATACGAGAACCCATTTCGAATAATATTTGTAGTCTGTTTGAGGCACTTTCCCGGCTCATTCCCCCATATCCCACCTCTGTATGCCATTTTATACGCATTTCCACATTTATGTGCAATTTTTATGCGCCACCTGCCAAGCGCTTTAAGCACGCTACCACCCACAGCCCACCTTCCACCGCCCATAATCCGACCCCCCCTCCCCCACTCGCATGCACAAATAATTGCAACATATTAATAATGTCTGCGACCACGCCCCCTTGCCCGCCCCCCTTTTATGGCTTTCAATTTGATGCGAGCAGTTAATAGCCCAAACACAAAGCCAAAGGAAGTTGGAGTCGGAGTGGCAGCGAGGTTAGCGCAGGAAATGGCTTGAAATTTAGCAAATTTTTCTTGACTCCCCGAGAAGACAAAGATATAGCCTCCACCCCCCTCCCCCCACCGTTGGCAACTTTAATATGAGCTTATTGGCTTTTGGTAGCTGCCACCCAACATGAAAAAAGAACGAAAAAAAAAAGAGGAGACAACTCTTGGCTACAAATTTTGACGAGCTCAGCAATCTGAACACGCATGTGGCAGATGCTCCAGAGGCGGCGGGACATGGTGCTTCAAGGGGGGCCGGAACTGAAAACACGTAGCTGGTAGCTGCTAGCTGGGCCATCGTCTCCCGTCACGTTATACGTAACGTAATGAGATTTTGCGGCAGCTTTGTGCATTGCGGCAAACGCACCATGTTCCACTTTTGGGCCGGTGTCCCTGTCCCTGTCCCTGCTCCTGTTCCTATCCCTGCCCATGGCCATGACCATGTCCATGTCCTCCTACATCGCCGGACGTCGAAGGTGTTCAAAGGTCCTGTCAATATTCCCGATTAAAGTCCGTCTTACGTGCACTGCGCTGGCATGGCAATCGATCGGAAGATAAGCAGTGCGAAATGGAACGGTGCTAATGGGAACTAGGATTATGAGGATAAAACTCACACAGAATTCTTGAAATTCATAGTTCACAGCCAAACGATATCGATGGTTTCAGCAGAACCTATAGCGGTTTACATATTTATAATAATATACCTTTCTTTATGTTTGCTTCCATTTCGGTCACATGTAACCCCTTTATTATTTTTAAAGATCTTCATTGCGAAATGAAACGAAACGTGCCTAAGAAGATGTCAACGGGAACTACGATTATGAGAATAAAATTCACGAGGAATTCTTAAAATTTGTAGCTTGTGTAAAATATAATTGATATCAAGGGTTTCACCAGGGTCTATAGAGGTTGAAGTTCGTTTTAAAATTATTTTTTATAGTATACCTTTCTTGATTTTTGTTTTAGCTTCGATTACTTATTACCCTTTCGTCTTCGCCAAGAATTCTTAAAATTCGTAGCTTATGTAAAAGATAAACGATATGGAGGGTTTCACCAGAATCTGTAGAGGTTTAAGTCCGCTTTAAAATATTTCCTATAATATAGCATTCTTGATTTTTGTTTCAGCTTTGATTACTTATTAACCTTCCGTCTTGTTCCTTATTATTTTTGAAGATCTTCATTGGGCAGTGCCACAGAAATCACTAGGGCCTTACATAAATGCAGGTGTCTTACATAATGAAGTAAAATGAAACCGTTGGACTTACGGATTTTAATTAGGTGGTTGCATTCCTTAAGATTTATTTATGGGTTTAGAAGCCCTACAACATCATTTAAATCACATGCTTCATAAAATAATGACACATCTTAAGGTTAAATTAAAAAAATGTAAAATGTTTTGTGATTAATTTACCATAAAATGGATTACCAATTCATTAAAGCCATGGAAACACGACCGTTTAAAGCTATGCGAGCCCACTCAATGTGATATAACATCATCATCCATTGGATCAAATCGCTTTGCTGGGTGTTTGCGTTGAGGCCACTCGTTTAGCAATGCTATGAGTGTTATTTTTCATCATCATGCGTATATCCGCATGACATGACAATTACCAAACCATATCCAGGCCACAATTAAGGTCGCCGAAACGCCTCTTCAACAGCAACGCAAGGCCTTACGCAATGGTAAACTTCCATTTCCATTTGGCCGCCATCATAAATGCCGGGAAATTTACTTAACGCTAATGCGCTCAGCTCCCAAAGTTAAAGCCTAATTACGTTAAAGCCGAAAGACGTCAACTAAGGAGCTCAGTGGCAGACGGACACGCAAGGCGGCGACAGAATCTCCTGACCATCTTCAGCCAGACACCTTGTCCAACTACGCAGACCACAGACAGACGTTCGCACCAGGCCACAGAGAAGAAGCGGGGTATGCCGGGGAAAAGGGACCGGGGAAAGGGGACCGGGGACTGGGGTTGCCAAGCTCTGGCAGTCCATAAATATCTATCTGTCGGCAAATCTTGGTCCAACTACAACTTGGCCAGCAGAACGCATCTGTTTACGTCTTGCCTTGGTCTTGATACCCTGGAGAAGGTATGACAGGTCTTGAGAAGCGCTTCGCAGCTAATTGGGTTTATTAAAGAAAAATCTTTAGAGATTTCAATCCGCTTAAAACGGCCCCCGAAAGTATGCTAAGAAAAGTTTTGTTCCTTGGACTTTTTCGTAGTATACTTTTAGGTACCTTTTAAGTAATCCATATTTCTTAAAGATTTTGTAAACAAACTATACTTTTAAACTCCTAAGTAATGGGTTTCAAATCTCAAAGATTGTAAAACATATAGTAAAAATGGAAATAGGTAGTGAAGGAAATCTTTTATAAAGCTGGCAAGTCTTTTATCTTTAAAGGAAAATCTTTAAAGATTTCAATCGGCTTCATACGGTCCCTGAAGGTATGCTGAGAAAATCACTTTTCTAAGTAATCTCTATTTCTTGGAGATTTTATTAAGTTTTAAAATCTTTAATCTTTAAAGAAAATTCTTTATAGATTTCAGAGGTCGTAAAACCGTCGAAAGTATGATGTTGAAACTCCTTCTTTAAACTTTACCATAGTATACTTTTAGGCACTTTTCTAAGTAATCTTTATTTCTTGGAGATTTCGTAGACAAACTATACTTCTGGACTCCTATATTATGGCTTTCAAATCTTGTTTCTTGTTGTGAAACAAAAGAGAGAGATCCAAAATAGCTAGTGGCGTGAAACCACTCATATGGGTGTCTAAAAGTATGCTACCATTAATTAATACTACTTAGCCCAACATTCTATTGGACACCTTTTGAAGTGGTCTCAATCCCCTAGAGCTTATAGCGCAGCCCTCCACTAATTCCACTTACTTAACGGGATCTATTCAGTTAGCCGAAATATATTTTATGGGAATATTACGTTCTCAAGGGTATTCGTGACATTGTTTCCTGGTGCTTCGATTAGCCTTCCCTTTCAGTTCGGTTGCTGTTTCGCCAGTTGTTGTTTGGCATTGTTTGCATTAGTTGCTGTGGCTGTTGGTGGTGTTGCTGTTGTTGCCGTCAGTGGTTCTGGCGGTGCGGTGGTGCTTTGCTTGCTGCTGTCGCCTTGGCATTGTTCTTGGATTGGCATTGTCATTGTCATCTGGGCAGCGTCCTTGTTGGTCCTGCACGTTAATTGTTTCACGTTCGGATTGGCCTCAACTCGGATTGGATTGGATTGTCGTGGCGGAGCACGGAGCATGGAGCTCCGAGAATGGAGAGCAGAGACGACGACTAGGAACTCTATTAGTTTTAATTAAACAGCTGAGCGTCTTGGCCAACTAATTATAGTGAATGCCAGGGACGGCGAGCGAAAGGGATGCCCAGTCCAGCTTTAATCATTGTAATTAATGTGCGCTTGTTAATAACAATTAAATGCGTTTTTCAGCGCCTCCTCGCCTCCTTGAAGCCGGTTTCTCTCCATTCCCCACACACATATATTTTTTATTCTATCTTCTGGGGACTTGAGCCTTGGCTTGGCTTTGGCTTTTGTCTCGAGCATTGCCTGGCAACACAATTAAGCATTTAATCAATACAATTAAAGCCTTGGGCTCAAGCGAGCATCATTAAAAGAAAGGAGCGAGGCAGAGCAACAAAGGCAAACGGTCATATAAAAATAAACATAAAACAAAGAAACAATCCAAGCAACCTAAAAAAACAGAAAAAGCAACAGCCCCAAAGAATGGCGGCAAGTAAGACTCGGCTAACTCCGCAGCAATGCGAAGACGATGAAGATGCGACTTCAATATACCCTACTTATACTAGGAGGACCATTGGTTCAAATTATTGCATAACATACTTTTAGACGCCTTATGATTAAAGTTATTTTATAGCATACTTTTGGACACCTCATGATTCAAATTATTTTATAGTATACTTCTAGACACGTTGATAAAAGTCAATTCAAAATGGTTTTTGAAACCCTATTTCCTCAGATAGTTTTTATTGTGTAATTTTATCACCAATAATAGATTTCTTTTTTTACTACGTTTTTTAAAGGTATCGTTTTCTATTCAGCTTGTACGGGTTCCCTATCACATGTTTTTTAAGTTGTAGATTTTAAATGTTATAAAAAATTCGGATATTTCTGATATTTTTTTAACTTTGTACCTCCGGTCTTGTCATGCTTTTAATCACCCCTATTGGAGTTTTTAGTCAGTCCATTAAAATTTTGCTGGTTTTCAAAGTGATTTAAGATTATTTTATCCACCTCAGATATATACTTTTGTGTTTCTAGCACCAATAACAGATTTCTGTTGTTTTTCTTCGTGTTCTAAAGCTATGGATTTTTTGTACTGTTGTACTGGTTTCTGAACCATTTATATTTTTAGTTGTTGTTTTTAATATTAGGAATATTTCCAAATATTTTGGCTACCAACATTTTTTACTCCAGGCATATGCTTTGACCGGCCTTGCCATGTTGTTGGTCACCAATAATGGAGTTTTTAGTCAGTCCTTTGTATTCCCGAAACACTACGGCTTTCAAATCAATTTGAAATGTACTTTATGTGTCTAAAAGTATGCAACAATATATTTTAAACAATGAATTCAGACACACTGCATACTTTTAGACACCTAAAATGGCATTTAAAAGTGATTTTAAACCCGTATTGATATGTGGGGCTCTCAGAAGGGAGTTTCTAATTATGGAGAAGTGACATTTTTGCGATCGATGCGTGGGGCTACGACTGCATCGATGTTTCGGATTATAGTGCCGAGCGACCCCGAGAAGGCGGCGCCGGAGAGCGATGTGAAAGCTGGATTAAAACTTGTTCTAGGAACCAAATTTAAGCCGCACACAAGGATGCCCGAGCGATGGAAGGATGCGGAGTCCGCACTGCCTTTATCCTTTGGCAACTAAATCCCCAGTGCGCGATGCCTTTTATGACTTGTTGTGGAAAACCAGGGAGGGGCAGGGCGGGTGGAAATCGTGGGAAAACGGGGGAAAAGGGAAAGCGAAAGGAAAAGGAAAAGCGACAGAAAAAACAGTGCAAGTTTTTACGCAAATAAACGCACGTATTTCACAACTTTGCGCCACTTTCGTTTTCATTTCGGCCTTTCTTTTTTTTGTCTTTCGTCCTCGTTTTACCTTTTTTACGGTTTTGGGGGAAAATGCCGAAAATTCGCTGCTAATGGAAAATAGTAATTACAATAATTTGCCCGCTCGCTTGGCTTTCTTTGTCCCGACGCCGGTCGCTCGGTGGGCTTTCCTTCATTTTTCTTTTGCATTATTCATTGGATAGCTGCAGGTGGCAACGGCAAACGGTAAAAATAATAACCAGCATTAAGCCGTCAAGTGGGCGGGCAAACCAGCCACCCAGCATCCCATTATGCCAACCGCCCAACCACCCAACCACCCAACCACCCAACCACCCCATTATCATCCCGCTATCTGTTGCTCGTGTGGGCGTGTGAAAATTAATAATAAATCAAAATTAAATGCTTGCTTACTTGACACTTTGGCTTCCTCCTCCGGGTTTTCGTGGAACGTGTCCGCTCTTATTTTATTACTTTCTGCTGAGTTTTACGATTTTATTTATTTATTTTTGCTCCGCTTTGCTTTGCTTTGCTTTGATGGCACCGGAAAAAAAAGGAAAAAAAATTGGTTTCAAAGGCAATTAATTCCGACGAATCGAATGGTGAAAAAATCAGGGTGCGTTCTATTTTGTATCTTTCGGGTTTGTTCACAAATCCTAGTGGTGGCAAAATAAGCTCTATGTTTTACAAGCTGCGGATAAAAAAAAACAGTATACACTTTTTCAGGTTTTAATTATTGCCAGTTTAATAAATTGGCGGTTTTAATCTGCAAGGGCTTTCATTTGGTTTCCGCCTGCGGGCTGGCAATGCAAATATGACCAGCAATAATGCAATGCAAATCAAAGGGCTGACAGAGTCAATATGAAAATATCGTTTAATCCGGCAATTATCTGCATTGGCTGGCAAACAATGGCCCCAGTTCCCAGTTCCCAGTTCTCTGCCCCCAGTTCTCTGCCCCCAGTTCCCAGTTCCCAGTTCTCAGTGGGGGCAAGGACACTTAGGTGCCCCAACTCGATTATCACCCCGTTGCCCAACAATGGCATCAATCAGGCTCCCATCGCAGAGGCCTATACATATATTCTTTTCAATTAACACCCCCGACTGACCGACTGACCGGCCATAAAAATTGACAAATTCCCCCACGTTCGCCGCCCAATCGAATTTATGATTTTCAAGCACTTTGTTTTTCCTGCCACTTCTGAATTACAAGAACATTCTAAAAAAAAAAAAAAACAAGAAACATGCTACATGACTTTTACACGATTTTAATGCGCTCTCAACACCATCACAAACAAAAAAATTCGGCAACAACGTTTTATCAGCCTTTTTTATGCTCACTTTTTATGGAGTTTGCTACAAACCGAAAAAAACAACAGAACACAACAAACGAATTTCTGGAATTACTGAAATGTCTGGGGGGTATTTCTGTCTCAGATGGGATATACACTTTCGATTTACCATTAACATCAATGCTGCAAATTCACTGGATACGGGAAATCGAACTAATCGAATTCAGAACTGGTTGTTTTATTTGAGAGGTGGTGTTTATAGCGACGGATTAGCGCCAGGTGCTTTTGGCTAGATGATGGTCGATGGTCGATGGTCGATGGTCGATGGTCGACGGTCGGTGGCTGATGGCTCCGCTCGAGCCGAGTTCAACTTGTTGTCGCGTTGCTGCCCAAAGAGCAGTGAATCCTGGCTCGCTGAGGCTGAGGACTCGGAGGACTCTGAGAACTCTGAGGACTCGGAGGACTCGACTCGACTCGATCCGAGGATGTGTGCGGCCAGCAGCGACGACGATGAGCACGAGAATGAACGCGAGTCTGCAGCCGAGCGGCGGCAGCAACAGCCCCAACGGCAGCCGACAGGACCCGAGTCCTTGCCCCAAACTTCGTCGGCGGTCCGTGGGGGGAGGGGGGATTGGTGGGGCACTGGCGTTGCAGCCTCATCATCGCTCTGCCTGTGTGCGTGTTAAGCGTACGTGTGTATCTGCCAACAGCAGCGGCAGACGCAGCAGCAGCAACAGCGTCCGACGGAGCACACTGCGAAAAACCAAGGAAGAGGTGTTCTTAAAAATTAAAAAAGGTGTCGAAAAACGAAAAAGCCAACTAAGAAACCTTTAACAAAAATTTAAATATATGATGTTTTGAAATAAACAAATGGGCAACAATAAAATAAATAATAAATATCCTTAAATTTCCAACATACTACACTTAAGAAAATTTGTAAATTGCGCCACCAATAAAAAATCCTTGGCTTTATACTGTTAAATAAAATTAGAAAATTTGGTCAGCTTCCCTAAAATTAATCCAAACTTAGCTATGATACGTGTTGTTTCAAAAGTTTCGAAAAGTGACTAAAGAAATTTAACTTAAGAAGATAAATGCTATAGTCGATGGCCGCGACTGTTAGGTACCCGTTACTCAGCTTAAGGGAGTGCGAGAGGGATGGAGACACGCTTAAAGCAACTCTGCTTTTTTCATTAACACACCTAGCCTACAGCGCCACCTATCATCTTCTTCTTAAGCGCCGCCTAGCTTATAGCGCCAATTAACTTACGAACCAAGCCACTAGCGTCTTGGTATCGTATTTTCGATTGAATTGCAAAATTTTGATTATTATTTGTTTATAACTCTATAATGACTGGTCCGATTTTAATAAAATATATGAGTATTGCTAATAAGAACAAAATCTCATTTAAATTTTTACAAAACCTTAAAATGTGGGCGCAAGATGGGTTTCAGTGTTATAGTCGTTTGTGGGCGTTAGAGTGGGCGTAACACCCTGCTGAAACAAACTTGCGCTGCGCAGGAAGCCCAAGAATCTGCTTGCTCAACATTCTAGCTCTTATAATTTCCGAGATCTCAGCATTCATACAGACAGACGGACAGACGGAAATTGTTAGTAATATACCTAAAATAATAAGATCTCTCATACACGTCTATATACCTATCTTAAATGATCTTTCCTTTATTATCTTTTCATTTATTGCGACTTAAATTATTAATTTAATAATTTAAATAATTAATTTCAAGGCAGAACTCGCCTGCGCGAAATATACTAATTAGGTTTTAGTAATATTTCGTTCTTGAGGTGATAACGTGTTGCATACTCTTGGGGGCAGCGTAAAATTATCCAGCAACAAAAATATACATTTGAAAATAGTTTTCATTTTTGTTTCAAATTCAAAAGTTATTGTACGTTGTCATGTAACTAACTTTTACTATAGTTAATAACTTATACTACTACCTCCACGGAGAGCATTAAGGTATTTAAGTTATACAAAAGGAAATTTTTTGAAAAAATGCGTAAATTTGTAACGCATACGCACTGTGGCCTGGCTTGGTTTAATTTCTTAAATTCGTTTGTCACCTTTCCGAACTAATTAAGTTTTCCAAACAAAAACAGTTCGATGTTTTGATTTATATTAACCGAGATCACAAAGTTGGCCAAGATGGAGAGGAGAAAATGATTTTTCGAAAAAATTCTGCCTGGCATATATGTCGTATGAGTATTTTTTAATGAATTTTTATAAACGTTTTCAAAGGTCTAGGTCACAAAAAAAAATTACATGTTTGAATACATTTCTTGCACACTTTAATATACCAGGGGTGAGAATAAGATTTATTTTTTGGAATGCCTAGAGGTACATGAAAAATGTTAATAATTATATTAAACGATTAGATAAGTTAGTGGGATAGATTCGTTGAGGCCTTGAAAATTATTAAAAAGCAAAAACAATTAAAATCGATTTCAACTAACTAAAATGTACAAGTGTTGTCAAAACTGCAGGTTAAACTATCGATCGGTGTGCCTTTTTCAAATCACTTTACCCATTTTTGAAAATATAACACCAAAATTGTATGTGTGGATCATAAGAACAATTTAAAAGGAAATATATTTCATTTTTTGGACCCTTAACTGACATTTAGACTAGCTATGAAATTATTCTCATTATGTTTCGTCATTCACATTTAACTAGTATCCGAATTTTTTAAACCATATATGTATTAAGTAAAAAGTATTTGGGTTGGATATTTGAAAATATCCGAATTTTTTAAACCATATTTTAAGTAAAAAATATTTGGGTTAGATATTTGAAAATATCCTAATTTGTTAAACCATATTTCAGGTAATACTTTTTACACATATTTTCAAATAAAAAGTTAAAGATATTACTCAAAATATGGTTTATGGATATTTTCAAATATCTCGACAAATTTCTCGCTGTGCAGCAGCAACAACAAGTGGAACGTTTCTTATTTCGGCACTCGGCTCGTCCGCTGCATTCGTCTTCCCGCTCACTCGCTCGTGCCCTCTCCCTCTGCCTCCTCCTCGCACACACTGGCACACACACATTGGCACACACACTGGCGCACACACGCAGACGGAGGCAGTTTGGCGTGTATGTATGCGTCTCGTTGCGCCTCGTTATTGGTTTCGGTTTCATTTTCGTCTGCTTTTTCGTTTTCGCTTTCGCTTGCGCCTTTTGTATTGCTTTTGCTGTTGCTGTTGCCTTTACTGTTGTTTTTACTGTTGCTTTTGCCGCTAGCCGAACGGCTCTTTTTCGGTTTGCTAAGCTTCCACTGGGTGGCGCCACCAATTAAAATATTTTTCACAAATTAAACAAACACAAAATAAATCCGACAAGCACAAAAAACAGCAATCGTTCGAAAGTTGAACACGGCACTTTAATAAACTTGGGCACACATTACACCCACCAAAACGGAAAGGCACACACTCATGTACAAGTGTGTGTGTGTTGTGTGAGTGTGTGTGTGGGTTGGCTTTTCATTAAGCAGATTTTGGCCTTTTCCGCTATGGGTCAACAAAGTTTTTTCGTTTTTGTTTTTCTTCTCTAGTTTTTAATAAGCCAAAAAGCGGGGGAGTAAATAGAAGGTGAGCTGCCGAAGTTCCATGGCGAATTCAATTACTCAACGGGAGAGGTCCGAATTTTGAGGCTCTAGGCCCTGAAAGGATTTGGGATCATATCTGGAGAACATTAAGAAATATAAAGAAAAATTTAGATATATATAAGGGACCAAGAATGGGTTGGGGCAGTTTGGCTAACATATCTTGTAGCATTCTTTTTAATAACCCTTTTTCTAATCAGCTTTCAATCCTAAATTACCCGGGTATCAAATACTTTTAAAATTAAACAATTGTTTTTACTAGTAGTAGTGGCGCGACCAGCAAAGAAGTATATTTAACTATACAAATTAAAATAGTGTAATAGTTTGATAATAGTTTGTAACAAATATTTTTGAGTTTAAATTATAAGAATTTTCTTTGTATATATTTTTTGATTGCTTAGATTTCTAGGATTTTTTTGTTTTAGCAATAGAGAGCCTTTCGTTTTTAAATTATATATAAGATTGTTTCCCAGCCAAATAATATTAGTTAAAAATTGTCTCTTCATCATATCACCTTAAAAGTTATAACTTAGTAGTGCCATCTATGTTTTCCCCTTAATCTCCTATGCAATTTTTCAGTGGCCCCTCAATATTATTTCTTCAGTATAATACATAGTATATTATAAGATCTCTGCCTGAACTACCCAAGCAAATACAGAGGTATTCTTATAAGAATCGCTCTCTCTTTACCAGAGAGCACTCTCCTGATCTCCGAAAATAGAATAATATGTAGACTAGAAAGCTGAAGAAGAAACTCGCTCAGTAGACAGGTGACTTTAGAATGGATCTGTTGTTCCTCAGCCGGCGAATTTTCCTAGGCGATGGCAGCCAAAACTCCCTGATCCATGGCGGTGTTATTGTGGACACGGAGGGTATTATCCGGAAGGGTAAGTCTGTCCCATTCACCACATGATATAGATGATATTTCGGATTCCCCCTACTTAGTGCTATGTTCCCCGCAGGAGGTCAACACCTATCTGTACAACACAGAGTCGGAATCGGTTTTCGATTTTGGTGACCTGGTACTGATGCCGGGTCTAATTGATCCCAATGTGCATATCAACGAGCCGGGTCGAAAGGACTGGGAGGGTTTCGTGACGGCCACAAAGGCGGCGGCGGCCGGGGGCTTCACCACCATCATCGACCGACCCACCAATGCCACACCGCCCACTGTGAGTGTGGCGGGTCTCAAGGCAAAGACGTCGACGGCCCGGGGTAAGATCTACGTGGACGTGGGTTTCTGGGGCGGCCTCGTTCCCGGAAACGGGGATCAGCTGGCTCCCCTGTTGGCCGCCGGTGTCATGGGTCTGCAGTGCACACTATGCGGTTCCGCGTCGCCCGTATCCCAGGAATTTCCCGCCGTAAACGAAGCTCAGTTGGAGGAGGCCCTTTGCCGACTAGACAAGGATCAGGAGGAAGGCGAAGCTCTCATAGCGGTGAGTAAAGTACCAGAGGTAGCGAAATGCAAATGGAAGATAACTCCGGCCAGCTGAATATTATATACTTACGCTGTATATTTTAGAAAGCTACAGTTTTTGTGATAGTTTCTTAACATATTAAACCTTTTTATAAAATAAATATGTATATATATATATATACACATAAATTTACATAATTTATTGGATTTTTATGAGATATAGGGAATCCAAACCAAAGTCAAACAATTTTACCTAATTTTCTGTTTTTCATTTAAAAAAAATAATAATCCGTTCCATTATACCATTAATAATCAGAAAGAAAGAACAACAAAAAGTCGTTTAAAGTCGTTTAAGATCTGTTACCTGTTAAAAATTTCAACTTTCGGTGGATGCGGCGCCAATGCTTATTGAAATATCGAAAAAATAAAGCCAAACTTTATGTTTTTGGTTTTGTATACACAGAGAAAATTCTGACGTTCTCATCTGAGTTGAAAATGTTCTTAAAAACAGAACCACATTTTTGAAGTTGAAAATCAAGTTGATTTGGCGGTATTTACATTGTATATCTCAACAAATAAACTAATAGTCCAGTTAGTAGTGTATACTTATCAACAATTTCTTAAATAAACTCATTTAATTCCCTTGAGAACATTGATACCAAAATGTAGTTAGACGGTTATTAAGAACGAATGTTCTCAATTCAAGAACAGTGTACTTGAATAATTCTCTTTGTGTAGCATCTTAAGTTTTTCATCATCATAATGTAAAACAAAATTTATTTTGTTAATTGTGTTTTTTTTTACTTAAAAATTAAGCAATTTATGCCCCTTAAAATTATGTTAAATACTAAATAATATAGCGCTCTTTTGTATGTGGTCGTAACAGTTAATCCAAACATTCCAGCTTTTGTTTGTGACTCGAAAGAAATTTCTTATTTAAGTGCCTCTTCATTTGCAACAGGTTCACGCCGAGCTGCCCCTGACCACCGAAATCCATGCCGATTTATTTTGTTTATTGTCTATTAATTTATTTTAAAATTAAGCAGCTTATGCCCCTTAAGGTTGTGTTAAATAGTAAATAGAGTACCACACTTTAGTATGTGGTCGTAGCACTCGGCTAAAATAAACTTGCGCTGCGTAGGAACCCCAAGAATCTGCATGGTGAATCCAAACATTCCAGCTTTTGTTTGTGACTCGAAAGAAATTTCTTATTTAAGTGCCTCTTCATTTGCAACAGGTTCACGCCGAGCTGCCCCTGACCACCGAAATCCATGCCGACGAGGAGGCGCCGCGGGAGTACGGCACTTTCCTGGCCACCCGACCAGCCGACATGGAGATTTCGGCGACGCAGCTGCTCTGCCGACTGGCCCGGCGCCACCCGGGGCGCTGCATCCACATCCTGAATGCGAGCAGCGGCCAATGTCTGCCGCTGGTGGAGGAGTGCCGCCGGCAGGGCGGGAACCTCTCGCTGGACACCTGCCCGCACTATCTGGCCCTGGCGGCCGAGGAGGTGCCCGAGTGCGGGACGGAGTTCAAGACATGGCCACCGATTCGGGAGCGCCGCAACCAGGAGCACCTGTGGCCGGCTCTCCGGCTGGGCAGAGCCATCCGGATGATTGGAAGCGATCACTCGCCGGCAACGCCAGGCGCACGCGCCCTCACCTGCGGCAGGGGGCGTGGCAACTTCCTGAACGCCTGGCCGGGCATCAACTCAGTGCAGCTCAGCCTGCCCGTCGTCTGGACGGCAGCCAATCAGCGGGGTAAGCCAGGGAGCACCCCCTCATTAACACTAATTGCCGGCAGGTGGATAGCAAATATCAAGTATACGCAGCGTGTGCTGCAGCTGTTAGGGGCTTATATTTGTATAAAATCAGAAGCAGCTAGGGCCCCCACTCACTTCTGGGAACCCACGCAGGCATCCACAATGCTGCACACGAGTGTTTGTCCAGTTTTCCAGGGAGCTCTGTTCTATTTTAAATGAATTCATTCCCACGAAAGGCGTGTTCTTTATAAGTTCTAATTGGAAATAGGAAACAAACAAAACGCCGCCTTCTATCTCTGTTGATTTCCACAACTTAGTTTTTATTTGTTTATTTATAGAAGCTTATCATCATTGTAATGAATCCCCTAAAGTCGCCGTAGGTTTGAATTAATCATCACGAAACGGAAATTCATTTTCTTTAATTTAAATCCTAAGAATGCCAGGTGCATTTATCTGCAACTTAAGTTTTCCCTGGGACTTAACTCCTAAATTCCTTGAAAAGAAAATATATAACCTTTAATTAAATGACTAAAATAAACGTATTTTCTACAATATAAATTTTAAGAATGCCAAAAGCATTCAACTGCAAGATACGTTTTTCTTGGAGATTGAACTCTTAAATGGCAATTCATGTTGCTTTGATTAAAGACACATTTAAAGTAAGACCCGCAATTAAACGACTCATATATTTTTATTTTCTATAATTTAAATCTTAATGCCTTTTATTAAATAACTAAAGTAAATGTAATTTCTATAATTTAAATCTTAAGAATGCCAAAAGCATTTATCTGCAAAATACGTTTTTCTTAAAGATTGAACTCTTAAATTCTTTTAAATGGCAATTCGTGTAGCTTTGATTTAAGACACATATAACGTAAGATCTTTAATTAAATGACTAAAATATATTTGTTTTCTATCATTTAAATCTTAAAAATGCCAAAAGCATTCATCTGCAAGATAAGTTCGCAAGGTTTTTCTTGGAGAGTGAACTCTTAAATTCATTTAAATGACAATTCGTGCAGCTTTTATTAAGGCCACATATAAGTAGGGTTAAAGTAAGACCATTAAGTAAATGACTAAAGTTAATTTATTTGCTATAATTTAAATCTTAAGAATACCAAAGCATTTATCCTCAAGATACATTAGCAAGGTTTTTCCTAGAGATTGAGCTCTTAAATTCTTTAAAACAACAATTCGTGCAGGTTTGATTAAAGACACCTGCAAATGTATCATCTATATAGATAAAAGGGCAAGAATAAGGGCAATAATCGCGCTGGCGACGACAGTGAAAGATGTAGAAGTGAGGAGACCGCAAATCTGAGCTAGATTTCAGCCACTGAGAAACCGGAAACAAACGCCTTTCCCACCCTTTAGCCCCTGGCCTATTGACTCATGCATATTTCATATTTTCCAGGATCCACCTTGACTGTGGCCGACATCCACCGGCTGATGTGCCAGGAGCCGGCGAAGCTGTGCGGGCTGTCCGCCTCGAAGGGCCGCATTGCCGAGGGCTACGACGCCGACTTCTGTGTGTGGAGTCCCGAGGAGGAGTTCACCGTGGGGCCGGAGCTGCTCTACACGGCCACCAAGGCCACCCCGTACGCGGGTCAGAGGTTGAGGGGCGTGGTGCACGCCACGGTGGTGCGGGGCCTGCATGTCTATCAGCAGTTCGAGGGCTTCGGCCAGCCCTTGGGCAAGGTGCTACTCCGGCGGAGCGGCCGCAAGCTGGTCAAGTTCGTGAGCATGTGACGGGGTAAACTTTGTTAATTAAAATCATTAAGAGATTGGGCTGTGCTCGTTGATATTCCGTGGCCACTTTCCCTTCCTGGTGGATACACTTCTCCGGGGGGTAAGACGATTTCGATGAAAAATAAACTAATAATACACAGAGAAAAGTATCCAAGAACATTGTTCGCGAATTGAGAACATTGTTCTTGAATTGAGAACATTGTTCTTGAATTGAGAACATTGTTCTTGAATTGAGAACATTGTTCTTGAATTGAGAACATTGTTCTTGAATTGAGAACCTTGTTCTTGAATTGATAACATTGTTCTTGAATTGAGAACATTGTTCTTGAATTGAGAACATTGTTCTTGAATTGAGAACCTTGTTCTTGAATTGATAACATTGTTCTTGAATTGAGAACATTGTTCTTGAATTGAGAACATTGTTCTTGAATTGAGAACATTGTTCTTGAATTGATAACATTGTTCTTGAATTGATAACATTGTTCTTGAATTGAGAACATTGTTCTTGAATTGAGAACATTGTTCTTGAATTGAGAACATTGTTCTTGAATTGAGAACATTGTTCTTGAATTGAGAACATTGTTCTTGAATTGATAACATTGTTCTTGAATTGAGAACATTGTTCTTGAATTGAGAACATTGTTCTTGAATTGAGAACATTGTTCTTAAATTGAGAACATTGTTCTTGAATTGAGAACATTGCTCTTGAATTGAGAACATTGTTCTTGAATTGAGAACATTGTTCTTGAATTGGGAACATTCGTTCTTAAAAACCGTGTAAATACATTTTGGTATCAATATAATAACGAAATGGTGAGAAGAGAAAAGTTAAATTGACTTTATTTAACAACTTTTTGATAAGTAAACACTAAGGACTGAACTAATAGTTTATTTGTACATACAATGTGCTTAAATACCGCCAATTCAACTTGACTCGAGCAAAATAAAAACATTTTCAACTTAAAAATGTCGTCCTATTTTTAAGAACATATTCAACCCACATGAGAATGTCAGAATTTTCTCTGTGTTGGGTAATATACAAAGTAATCTTATATCCTTTATAAAGGGGTGCTCTCCAGAGAGCTTGTTTTCTTTAGGGGTAAGTCTATAAATGCCAATAATTGCCCACTTTTAGACATATTTCCAAGTGGCTTGCAAATCCCTTAAGCCTTCAGCAGAAAAGGCTTTTACCCTAATACCGCCTAACAAGTCGCACAATAAATATCTTTCTAATAATAACCCACTTTTTGGTGAATATCTCGCAAACAAGGGCTTATCGGATTAAAAAGAATGGTACCAACTTGTTGACAACCTGTTGGTATATATTCTTCGCTCAAAAAGATAATTTTACGTGGCTGTTCGATAGTGTTTAGAGTAACGAGCGGGGCACCAGGCTCTTTGTGGATTCAGTTCTGAATGTTGGCTTCCCATTTCTGTTTTCCCCTTCCTTTGCGACTTCCTTAGAGCTTCCTTCTGTCGCTCGAAGGATCGCTGAAGGAGGAAGTGAATTGGGGCCAGGACGTGCAACAAGTTGTCGCGTGGCAACGGCGAGTAAACATGACACCAACCGACCTCATGGAGCCCATCACCCCACCGTCGCATGTGTGCTTTCCCCGCGCTTTTCCAACGCTTTTCCTTCGCTTTTCCGTCGCTTTTCCAGGCATGTGGATGACAGCTTAAGTTTGCTTGCCAGGCGTCAACTCAATTTTTGCACTACACCCGTGTGTGTGTGTGTGTGTGTGTGTTTGGGTGGGTGGGCGTGTTTATCTAAGCGGTTGGGCGGAACAGCCAGCAGGTTTATGCCGTGATTTAGTTGAACTAGAAGATTTTAACTTTATCTTCACAGCAGTAAGCCATTGTTGTAGATGCACTCTGAGAAAATCACTTAATATGATGCCCAAAAGTATGCTATCCATAGCATTTGCATATATCGAAGTATACTTTTAGACACCTCTAAAACTTTAAAGTTAAAAAATTTCCCGATTAAAGCTTTAAATATATTTGATAGATGTCTATAAGAGGGATTTATTCCCTTTTTCTTCGTATACTTTTACTTTAGTGTCGCTACCCTATACTTTATTAACTTTTAAATATAATTTAACATTTAAAACCCATTGTTTTATTCAGATTAAATTCAGTGGAACTTTAAATTCGAAAGCCTTCTAAAAAATAGATAAAAGATTATGTAGCCCCAACTCTAAGCACGACAATAGAACAATGAACTTATTTTTACCATCCAACTTTTTTGTGTTGTGTTGCATTTAGTTCCTCTTTTAAATTGATTTTAATTTTTGATAACATTTTATGGCAATGCATTTGAAAACCTTTTCAAAAAATAGGTTAATAACCCCTTTGTCTGCTCGACAGTAGAACTTAATGATGCCAACGTATTTTTTCAATGCTACCCATTTAATTCCTCAGAAATTCGTATAGTCGCTGGCCCCGGGCGCTGAAAGTGCTGTTTAAAAACCTTTCAGTTCCCGATAAAGATGATTTTCCTGGTATTTGTAAAGGGCTATTATGGCGTGTGGGTTTTTTTTATCTGTGAGAAGCAAAACAATGGCGAAAGGGGCGAGAGAGAGACAGATTGAGGCAGAGCTGTCAATCAACGCGGACAGGGCGACCCACGCATAAACCGCTTTGTCTGCGTCCTTTTTCCGCTTTTCCCGGCAAATGGAAATGGAAGCGGAAAAGGCGGCGGCGGAGGCTTGGCCCGCAAATACACCTTCAGCTTGTTGATGGGCTTGTGTCTGGTGACGTTTCGATTTTCCGCTTTCCTTTGTTTTCCCCCCTTGCCATTTATACTGGGACTTGCTTCCTGCCTGTTGCCTGCGTCATTGATGCCCACGCTCGCCCAGCGCTCTTAACCCCACGACGGTGCCGCTATATTTAGCCCCCGGCATGGAAACTTTCGCCAAAACTAATTTGTGAATTATTCTCGGGAAAAAAGATAAATTACAAAAAAAAATAGAGAAAGCAGAGAGCGTTTGTGCACTTGCGTGGCTGCTAAAATAATTAAACAACATGTTCTGTGCATATTTAGTTATCTAACTTTTTTGTGCAAGCAGCCAAGGGAATTAAATCAATTAGGTGATGTAATGTGAACCGCAAATGGCGCATTAGAAATATTTAAATGCATTTTGGGTAGGCAGAAGAAAAACTCTGTAAATTCGCAATTATTTAGACTGTAATGCGAGTATCAAATGTAAAAGGGGTAAACAGATTTAATTGGATTTCCAATTTAGTTTCTTCAAATTCCAAATTTATCTAAATCCCATCAAATATTAGATTTTATTTGGCAATATTTGGTATTACAAAAGAAAAACTTTTTAAATTCACAATTATTACAGTTGAAATGTGAGAATCAAGTGTAAAAAGGGTAAACGAATTTAATTTGATTTCCAATTAAATTTCTTGAATTTTCCATTTATCTAGAAGCCAATAATTACTAGATTTATTTTGCAATATTCGTTAGGTATTATTAGTTTTTTAATTCACATTTATTTGAGTAGCAAATGTAGAAGAGGTAAACCAATTAAATTGCATTTCCATTTTAATTTTCTTAAACTCCAATTAACCTAAGCCCACCAAATATGAAATTTAAATTTGCAATTTTCGGTAAATATTCTTCGTGGGTTAATAAAGGGGTTTTTTTGGTACGGTTAGCAATTCGCTTAACGCGCCTCCGAGCAGTCTTCGTTCCCATTAAATAAATGCCACAAGCAGATCACAGTTTCAATTCATATTAAATGCTGCGCGGGAACAGGTGAGCGGCGCTTTTGAGTGGATTTCGCCTGTCACGGGCAGGCAACGCGGCGTATACTCGATGTGGTCTGCCCCACGTAACGCATACGCCATGTGAGCCACACGCGACAACGAAAACGAAAACTTTCGCCCCTCAAGCCTGCGAAAGTGGGCGGGGCTGGATGGGTGGATACAAATACACACAGATAACGAAAAAAGAAGTGAAATTGGGCTGGGGGTTAGCGAAAAAGGTAAACATTACGCATTCGCAGCGTTGGCAAAGTGAAATCTTATCCCCGTTGGCCCGAAGCCATGACCCACAAAAAGGGGATAGGAAATGGGGGCCAAATACTGCTTAAGGAAAATCATTCGAAGGCGTGACTTGACCCTGACAACGAGGGATAAAATCTGGGATTCTGAATTAAGCCAAAGTTTGGTACGCGCCTATCTGCAGAGGTGTCTGAAATAACAGAAGAGGGGGCTATCATTAACTAATATCCACTCAACCTAATTTTCTATACTTTAGTTTACCCTTATTTAAAGGCTACATTACCATTTCCTATCCTTCCCAAAGTTGCTACAGAATCAGTTTGAAATAAATGAAAAAACCCCAATAAAAACAAATAAAGCAAGGCTTCTATGTATATACCAATCGGAAATGCAAATATGGAAAGTCGAACATTGCAACACCGAATTTGTAGCAAACAAAAAATCTACCTGAGTGCAGAAGTAAGAGCAAACAAGCTATGGAAGGTAAGCCAAAAGTTTCCAAAAATCTGTTGGCTTAATTCCATCTGAAAAATAAATAATTTCGGTTCCACTGATCTTTTTTTATGCTTTCTTATTTGCTTGAAGTACAGTGTTCTGCACAAAAAAAGGATTGTTAATAAAGATACATCAAATGTATCTACAACACGGCTCGGCAACCAACACAATTACATTTTGTTTTTCATTTGTGTGTGTAAATTGCACTGAGCTAAGTTCATGAATGAGCAACACTGTGCGTGTGGCGGCAGAGATCGGGCAGAGCCATTCCTTAATGGAAGGCTGCCGGCCGCTCAATGAAAATTCGACAATTTCCAATAGAATCGAAGCGGCCGAGCGATAGAGAAGGCAGATGGCGACAACAGATAGCTGTGGAACTGAAGTGGCATTTGAACCCGCATCGATGGACTTCCATTTCTCCCATTTCCTGCTCTTCCTGTCTCTCCTTCTCTTTCTCTCGGAGTGAATCGTCATGGAAACTGGCACCGAAAAGTATGCAGCACTGGGAACGATTACGCGACAGAGAGGGCAATAGCTGCCACTGCGTGTGCGCAAGCGAGTCGGCAAGCAAGCTCTGCTACGCCATAACTGTGCGCTAAGGCGATAACGTCAGCAGCTATCTCGCTCTCGCCATTGCTATTTAAAAATATTTATGCATGCACGGCGTCGTGTGTGCGTGTGTGGGTGAGTGTGTAAGGTAAAGGTGAGTAAGAACAACGACGTCGACTTTGACGTGGCGCTCTGCTCTCTTTGTTGTTGCTTGTGCCACCGTTGTTGTTGCCGCTCAAGAAGTTATTCCAATGGAGTAACGGCCAATTACGAAACAATAGATGGGCAGGGGGTGGGCGAGGAAGAGGAAGGGGAAAGGGAAGGAGAGAGCGGGCGCGGGCGAGAGAGGAAGCTCCAAATCATATGCTCGCTCAGCTGTGGCAGCGCTGCCGGCGTCGCCGCTGGTTAGTCAGTCATCATCAGTGCTTTTTAGAGCTACGTAGAGAACAGACGGCCTTCCCAAAACACACACACACGCACACACGAGCATAGAGGCGGCAAAAGAAGAACAACGGAAAAACAAAAACAAAGAGCAACAGAGGCGGCGACAGCAACAACAGCAAAGGTGACGATTCAAAAGCAGCGAATTTTGAGCGCCAAAAACAAAAGAAGGCAACATCACAAAGAGCATCGCCGCTTTTTTTTTCAGTGCAAGTGTGCTTATAATTATAGCTCTGCTGTATACATACGTACGTACGTATGTGTGTATGTTTATGAGCGCGTAATCAAATACAAATCAGTAAAATAACAAAAATCTTGACGTAATCGCTAAAATGCAAAGCAAACGACACGAAAACGAGCAACAATAACAAAAGCGAATTGAATTCTTTTTGTGTCGGTTTTTCGGTTTTTAATTTGCAGCTTACGGGCGGACAAAAAGAGACGGAGCGCAAACAGACTCGCGTGTTGTGTTGTAGTATTTGTAGTTATTCTTTTTTTTTTGTCGTGTAGTGCCCGTGTTTGCCGTTATGCAAAGATTTCATTGTTATTAGTCAGCAAACGTCAACAGGCAGCAGCAACAACAGCAACAACCAAAACGGGTAAGCGATAAACACAGCTACAGTCGAACCTGCCTAACGCGATTTTTTAGAAACACTGATTGGGTAAACATGCTCATAACATTTCACTACACATAAACAATATTATCATACCATTATAAAAGGTTTAATATTTTAAAGAGAAGATAAAATATTCTTACATTTATATACATAGAGTCGCTTGAAAATGATCAAGAAAAGCGTAATGAAAACATAAAAATATATATGTACGTTTACAAATGTATTTTCTCTGAAGAACTCACTATAATTAGAATTTTCTTTGGCGCGATGATGGTTCACCTTATAAACGTTCCACTGTATGCGAAGGGAATGCGAAAGAGCGTGAGAGAGAGAGGGCGCGAGAAAGGGGGTGGAAGTGGGAGTGTGAGTATGCGTAACTGCAACAAAAACAAACTTTTCTAGTGCCGATCCTCAAGGGGGAAAGAGAGGAAAACAATGGGGGAGGGCGAGAGCATGTGTGAAGTGGATGCGGATAACACTGAAAAGTGAAGCAAAAGGGGCAAGCAGATAAAGAAAGGAGAAGGGAGGCATGGATTATGCTTATCAATGAATTATTGACGAAAAGTGGAGCGCAAAGGGCTGATAAAGCAACGTCGTACACATAAAAAAAACAAATAATCGCTAAACAAGTTGGGGATATATGTATTTTAAAATAATTTCAAAGCCATATTTTGATATACATATTTTAATTACAATATTAAAATACAATTTTTATTCAATGCAAAATATAAAAATGTATTCTGGTTGCATTTGAACCTTGACCTTATGTTAACTATTCGAAAAGGAACGAAAAATGTTCCTATCTGCAAAATCCTTTTGAGATTCGATCTTTGGTTTCATAACGAACTTTTTTTCTGTGCAACCTTATTGCCTTGACACTGCTATAAAACATCGCTTAGATATCGACGCTATCGTAAATTACCGCTGACTAATATGGGGGAATCACTCAGAAAGTGCATAGCGAAAAATTGGGATCGCAGCGTGAACAGCCCTTTCCACGAATACCCGCTAATCTTGCACACTTAAAGAGCTCAACTGGTTGGGGCTGTCGTGCATAATTATCCGGCAACTACGCCGTCATGATAACACAAGCTACCATTCCAACTGATAGCAAACACTGTGAGAAATACTTACCAGTTCCTATTTATGAACATATTTCGCTGGATTTCTTATAATTAAAGTCTTTTGTCAGGCCAATATAAAATACGCGAGAAATTCTTGAAACCCCAAGAGATATGAAAAATAACAGGTTTAGGTCTATGCACGGCAAGCAATAACTCCACTGCTATTAAATGTTTTTAAAGTTGACACTTTTAAGTATTTTCTAGTTTGGTGGCAAACTCAACACAACGTTATTTCGAACATTACCATAAATGCTAAAGAAGTACATATGTACATATCTTGTCAAATATCTCACTTCTAAAGGGTTGGTTCCCAAAGAGAGATCGAAAATATAAAATCTTAGTATACTATGTTAGTTAAGTTTATCTATGATAAGGGTAATATCTGAAACCCCTTTCAGGACTCCAGTTGTTTACGGTGCAGGTTTTAAAGAGGGAGATGGGTGGGTGGAGCTTTATCAAAATTGTACGGTAATCCCGGCGTAGAGCCATGTGCACTTGCTCCCCTCTCCCCCCTCTCTCTCGCTCTCTCGCTCTTTGTCTGTCCCTGTCACTCAAGCGGGTAGCACCTGTCGCCAATGGCTCTGTCTCGCTTGCACTCCTGCTCTTTCGCTCGTTCTTCTTCTTGTTCTTAGCTTGTCCATGACAAGTAATAACTGTTGTGGCTCTCTTTTTTTGTTATTGCACATTCATTTAGTTTTAATTAATTCAGCCAAGCAAACAGCGTTAGAAAGAAAGAGGTGCCGAGAGGGGGGTGGGGTATGGGCGATGGGGGGCGGGGGGCGGGGGATTCAGGCGGCAGAGATTCACCAACACGTTCGCATAAGGCAAACCAGCACAAACACAAACACAAACACCGACGCAGTGGAAACGAGTAAAAATAAATAATGCTGACGTCAATTTTGCGTACGCCAATACACAGTGCAAAAAAAGGGTGGTGAAGTGGGCGAAAGGGGGTGCGGCTAGTGGAAATCGAGAGCCAAAAGCAAAATGCAAACTGATTGGAATTGATTGAAATGCAACAGCAACAACTTTGAGCTTACTGCTAATGTCTAAAACCAACAGCTGTTGGAAGGGAAAAACTACCGCAGCTAAATCACTACAATTAGAAAAGAAGTACAGTTTCGATAAAAATCACCATTATAAATTAATGAGTTCTCAATGGGTTTGTTCATTGGAAGGAGCTTAATATATAGGTTGAAGGAAAGGCCTCCGTTCCTTTTTTGGAACTTATTTTTTTTCCTTTAATCTTGTTTTTTAATGTTTATTTAAGCTCTTATAAGCGACCAACAAGTCGTATGAGTAATATTTAATATTATTTTTACTAGTGTACACTTTAAATAGTCAATGTAATTAGATTTATAGTACCTATGTAGATCCCTAACTTCCTCTCTAGGTTGAAATTCTCCACAACCTGACCTGACCCTTTTAATAGAAAATCGTTTTTTGAGTTAGAAATGTCAACTGAGACTTTAATGCTTTTGTATTATATCGTACTAAACATAAACTAACTAAACCACAAATATTATATTCGTAAACTATTTATGTATTATTTTTAAAGCTTTCGAATTTAGAGGCTAGTTAAATAACTATGAATCATAAAACACAGAAAAAAAATAAACTTTCTTCTGAGCACAGATGATTTGGGTGTGCTCCCAAATCGTGTACCGCATATTTTAGCGGTGTTATGGTCAGGGTTTCTACGGCTATTGTGGTGACCGCAGGTGTATAAAGTCTGAGCTATATATAGTATACTATGTAATATAGTATTTACAATGGCCAAACTTCATTAGGGAGTGATGTCAGCTGGTGCACAGGTAGTTCGAGCTACGTATGTACCATTGTACATCAGGTGAGTCAGTCAGTCCATGAGTCCATGGGGTCGCGTAGACAGACCGGCGTTTTGAGGTCCTCTAGCGGAAGAGTAGGCGGTACAGGGTTCGTGCGGGTTTGTAATTAATGGCAATTATTATGTCACTCAAAAGGAAGTCGATTGAAAAAGCAGCCTACATAATGCAAATGGAAATAATATTTCAGGAAAAGGAACGAGGGAACAGTCACAACCCCTCCCCATTGCACTAATTAACTATTAATTCAAAGCTGTTGCAGTCTGTTTTTTAGGCCGTTTACGTTTTAAACTTTCCGCTTTTGTCGCGATGACGTCATGCCCAATAGCTATTGGGCTGTAAAGTAATTAGCCGAGAATATCATTTGGGCTAATTGTTTTTTGCACTTCTATGAATGGGCTGTTGTTAAAGGGTAAAATAGCAAATGGCCAACAAAAAAGGGCTGAGGGTTTTTTTAAAGTTTTTATTCAACTTGGATACGTTTGCTTTTATTTATTAATGATTTTTAACAAATGTTTGAGTTGAGTTTTGTTGTGTTATTAGTTGATAATAAGAGAAAACCATTTTATGTTCTTAAAGGCAAAGTATTTTGGTTTTAAATTTTTAAAATTGGTTTTTTAACTAAAACCCTGAAGATTTGTTGTGAAAAACTTGAAACAAAGTGATTTATTAAAGTCGTTTTTTGAATTTGGGTGAATCTCTTTAAAAACCCAGTCTAAAACTGTTAGAAATGTAAAAAACCTGCTGAAATTTGTAATATTTTAAAAAGTTCCCGCTGATTTTAGCCAATCTCGACACCTTGTTGCCAGCCAAGTTCCCAACCCTTGTGGTATTTTCAAGACCATGCAGGTCTGGTAATTTGTCACCCTGCCGGCACGGTCACACTGTAATCAGCGAACGATTTTTGCGCAAAAAAAACGGAGTTTATCAATAAATCGCTGCCTGCGATTGCATTGACCGTTGAAAACGCGTTCGTTCCCGTGCAGAATCCGCAAATCCCGGGTCTATTCGCCCCAAAATCGCGATTCAGTGCTGCGAAAAGAAAAAAGAACGTAAGCAACGATAACAACAGGCAGCGAGAGCGAGTGAGATAGAGCGAGAGAGGGAGCAGTGCGGGTGTTGTGTGTGTGCGTGCTGCCAACTTGTCGCACCGATTCGCTGCTGGCCGCTGTGTGCGTGTGTGTTCTGTGTGGTTCTCCCAAATAAAAAGGAAACCCTTTCGCGATGCTATACGAATCCCATCTGAAGTTTTAGGGCTATGTCTGGCTTCCGCGCCGATTTGCTGGCTATATAGATTTTCCTGGCGAGAGCGACTTTTCAACAAGTTGCCAGCGCAGCGTGCAACGCGCGCACACACACACTCACTCACGGGCAAACACACGCGCAAGAGAGAGCGAGAGCGAGCAACAACAACAAAAGCTCTCAGCAGCAACGTTTTTAGTGATGTCATCAGAAAGTAAGTTGATTTTTCGCTGTTTTCCTTTTTTTTTTTTCTTTCTTGTTGCCTCTTTGCACACTCATACACACAACTTTGTCATGACGTCATTCCACCGAAATACTCACGACTCGGTGTTGTTATTGTGGTTGTTGTTGTCGCTGCTGTTGTTGTTGTTGTTTTTGGGCAACTGAGTTCCATCAGTCAGCAATCGGCAGCACAATATAATCATCGTCATCACATCGCACACTCGTCATCGGCCCAAAACAAACGAGCCCAATCCAATCCAATCCCGCCCAGAAACAGAAACAGTAACCGATAAACCGAACGCTGAGAACTGCAAAATTGAGAACTTAGAACTCAAACCTCCTTCACAATCCAATCAATCCCTTTGTAGAAACGTCTTCAAGCTGGCCAAATTGAAGCGGAAACGGTAGCCAAACTGAAGCACTTGTCGGAGAGCGTCTCGGTGCTGCTGAAGATCGCCAGGATCGCCAACATGGACAACAGCATCGTCGAGGAGAACGGCAACTCGTCGGCGGCATCGGGCTCCAATGACGTGGTCGACGTGGTTGCCCAGCAGGCGGCGGCGGCAGCGGGGGGTGGCGGCGGCGGCGGAGGAGGAGGAGGTAACCCCCAGCAGCAACAAAACCAACAAAGTACAACGGCCGGCGGACCAACGGGGGCGACAAACAACGCCCAGGGAGGAGGCGGAGGAGGAGCCACCGTGCTGACCACCACCGCCAACTGTAACATACAATACCCCATCCAGGCGCTGGCGCAGCACGGACTGCAGGTGAGCTTGGGGCAACGTTCGGGATCCCCATCGAAGAGCACTAGTGATATAGGGGTCCCAGGAATGGGTCACTTAGGGATAGGTATAATCTGAAGAAGGCTTACTTTCTAGCGATTCTAGATCTTTGATATTTGTATACTAAAACTTCATTTGAATATATATTCTCATACATCCCATTTATTCATGGGATCCCCATTTCGAAGGACACTTTAATATGGGTATTCCAGGAACTGGTCACTTTAGGATAGACAGACTCTGTAGTAAGCTTACTTTTTTTTTAGCGATTCTAGGTCTTTGACATTTGTATTAGAAGACTCTATTTGAATAGAGATCTAGAGTTGTAGTTCATTTTGGATTCAATTTGGGTTAGGCTGACCATGGAATTAAGCGCTTTTTAAATGATTTCAGTGGAATTACCCTAGGTTAGACAAACTCTATGGGGGATAGGGATAGGAAACCTAGAAGGCTTAGTTTTTAGCGATTTTAGATCTTTGGCATTTGTGTAGGAAAACTCCATTTAAATAGACCATGGTATTAAGGTCTGTAAAGGATTTCAGTGGAATCAATTATGGTTAGACTAACTCTATGGGGGATAAAGATAGAAAACCCGACTGCCACACTCGTGACTCAACTCAACTCAATTGGAATTCTTTACTTTCCCAGAATAAACTATTTTTGTTTATTTGAACTCTGTTGGTTTGTTTTGTCAATTGCGTTCTAAGCATTTTATTATACTATTGAACTTCATATGAATTCTAGTAAACTAAACAGTATGTCTAAACTAGTTTCAATACGAAGAAATCATCTATAAAACAAGGAAGAACGCTATAGTCGAGTACCTCGACTATCAGATACCCGTTACTCAAAGGGAAATGGAGATATGCAAGCAGCAAAGCGAAATTAAAATGCGCCACCTACCGGCGGTAGACAGATTTAAGCGTTATGGGCGTTAGAGTGGGCGTGGCAAAATTATTTTTGGATCAATCGATAGGTATTGACGACACCAATACATTTCAGTTAAAATTTTTTATCTAGCATGCAAATTGTGGGCGTCACAGGTTTACGCGGTTTGTGGGCGTTTAAGTGGGCGTGGCAAACTTTTTTTTATGTCAATCGATAGGTATTGATGAGAACAATACATTTCAGTTAAAATTTTCTATCTAGCATCAAAACTGTAGGAGTTACAGTTTTGGGCGGTTTGTGGGCGTTAGAGTGGGCGTGGCAGTCTACTGAAACAAACTTGCGCTGCGTAAGAAGCTCAGGAATCTGTACGCCAAATCTCAATAGCCTAGCTCTCATAGTTTCCGAGATCTCAGCGTTCATCCGGACGGACAGACAGACGGACAGACGGACAGACGGACAGACGGTCAGACGGACAGACGGACAGACGGACAGACGGACATGGCTAGATCGACTCGGCTAGTGATCCTGATCAAGAATATATATACTTTATGGGGTCGGAAACGCTTCCTTCTGCCTGTTACATACTTTCCGACGAATCTAGTATACCCTTTTACTCTACGAGTAACGGGTATAATAAATTATAGGCGAGCTCCCAACAATTTAGAATATTTCCAATTGGGTATACTCCTGGATGGTCAAAACTCTATACCAAAATTAGTTCTTCCGGAATTCTTTATAAAATCTTTTACACTAGGATAGGAAAAGTCGTCATATTTTTAATTGGTTCCTTCTTAAACTCTTTAAAACATACATTTATTAAAATGAAGTATTTACATATTATAAATACCTTAAACTTTAAATTTAAATTATAATGATATGTTTAATAATAAATTAGGTAAATATTAGGAATTTGGTTTATGTAAATAATATAAATAGAATTATGCTTTTGTTAGACATTTTTTGGTTGGTTGCGGTAGTTAAGAATATGATTTATGCGTATATATTTTTTTGGTTATGTTATTTAGTTGGTTGTAATAGTACATGAGTACTTTGATTTAAGTCAATTAAAGTACATAACACTAATAGATGGTAAAATATTTAGAAACACACTTACAAACATGAAACTCAAAGAAATTGTAGAAATGCTTTTAAAGTTAAAATTATCATCATTGAAATGGAAGAATAAACTTAATAATCCAAAATGTTATGGGATAGAGGGGATACGATAAAGTCATGTAATAGATTCTACCCTTCGTGTTTTTTACTGTGCAAGCCAGTTTTTCGCCTAGAATGAGTTCAGCTAGTTCACCTTTACGCCTCGAAACGAATCTAATGGCTTCAACTTTTGTTCCCACAGGTGCAATCCGTGATACAGGCCAATCCCTCGGGAGTCATACAGACAGCAGCTGGAACCCAGCAGCAACAGGCGCTGGCCGCCGCCACGATGCAGAAGGTGGTCTATGTGGCCAAGCCGCCCAACTCCACGGTTATCCACACGACCCCCGGCAATGCAGTGCAAGTGCGTAACAAAGTGCGTAGCTCAGGGAGCACCCATCGAGCAGAACTCTACTAATGCCCTCGATTACCTCGCACACAGATCCCTCCAGCATTTCCGTGCAAGATCAAACCCGAACCGAACACGCAGCACCCGGAGGACAGCGACGAGAGTCTGTCGGACGACGATTCCCAGCACCACCGCAGCGAGCTGACGCGACGGCCGTCGTACAATAAGATCTTTACCGAGATCAGCGGACCCGATATGAGCGGTAAATCCGGGGGACGACCTCTCCACCTGTCACCCCCATTCAGACATATATCTGTTGCTCTTTAAAACACTATCGCCTAACAACCCAACGCATCGCCGAGCTGATCGCCACTCATCGTTCATTCCAAGATGCACATGCGCCTGGCGATCGTTCGACCACTCCCAATGGCTGGGTGATCGGTCAGTTCATCCGAATTCATTCATTTCTCCAGTGTTTGTAACCCCATACTCATATTACCCCTTCATTTTGTACAGTTGTGGTTGGCTTAATAACACTGTAAACACTCGTAGTGCGCTGTAGCAAAAGATCCATATCAAAATCACTAGTCGAAAGAAATAGATTATCGATCCACAACTATATACAAAAGCAGATCCATCGCAGTTCTATCATGGCAGTCTCTCATCATATCAGATCACAGAAAGGGCTTATAAAGCATATATTTACTGAAGAGGACTTCTTAAAGATGTTTAAAAAGATATCGCAATTCGGTAACTGATACTATCTTCATGTTTCAAATTATATCTCAAATTAGGCAACCTTTGAACGATACTATCCTAATGTTCAAATTCATTTAGGAGTTTGCTAACCGTCAATGTGATAAAACTGGAAAGAAAGTTATTTTCAGAAAACCAAAACTTATATACCCTTGCTGATAAGACCTTATTATTTGTTACAGAAACCGTATAATATGCGGAGTTATTTATTGTTTCCTTGTCGTATTTCTAAAATCTTAAAGAAAACAATACTCTCAGAGTTTCATTAGTTTTCCTATCCTTTCTTTTGGAGCTATATAAAATAGCTGTTCGATCCGATCTAAAAAATAACACTTTTAAGTAAGCTACCTTAAAAACTTAGATACTTGTTTGCATAGTAACAGACAGACGGATATGGCTAGATCCTCCGCTTTTAATGCTGATCAATAATATATGTATATTATAATACAAATACTTTTGGGGTCGGAAGTGTCTTATTCACAGCGTTGCAAACGACTGACTGAGAACGATTAATGAAATTAATATAGTGCAAGGGTTTAAAAACTAACGAATTCTTAATAACCACTTTATTATGTACCATTTGATTGAGCAAAAGATATTGTGCTAGCCTGCTAATGGTACAATTTCAAGATTTCCTGACCCTTCATTAATTTGACCATACAAATATAGACTTTAAATACATTCAAGTATGAACTGAAAAAATAGATTATTTTAAGGAGTCGTTTTATGTATCACTGAGCTTGAAGGCGATGAACCCCAGTTTGTAAATATGTAATATAACTAGTGCTTCTGTTTGGATCTCAATTGAAGTGTACATACCACTCATACATAGACTGTAAAGGACTGCCATTGATATCCTTCATGCACCATTATGCCATTAGGGGCAGCCGTACAAAAGTGAACCCCGCCCCTCTTTCACCGCCCACATAATCATTTAGTTGATGTTGTTGTTGATGTTGCTTAATCGAAGTGAAAATAATGAAAAAAGGAAACAAAAGGGTGGAAAACTGGAGCTGAAAATGGGCAAACGAAAAGTCGCGTTGTAGAGATTCCCAGAATTTCCTATTCCTTGTAAATAAACCTTTCACCCACACCCACACACTCGCACCCTTTCACCAACTCACACACACACGGGGAGAGAGCAGCAACAATAAACAATCGAATTACCGTTACTTAACCATTACAACTATTGCTGCTGCATTCTTTCCCTCTCTTTCTATCCCACTCGCCCCACTCTATCTCTCTCTCTCTTGCTATATTTCCCCTTTCTTTCGCTCTCTGTCGTTGTTGCTGTAATCGCTGTTGTTGTTGTTGCCGTTGTTGTTACACACACAACCCATCATGCAAATATTAAATAATAAGTCAGAAGTACAACCAACCTGTCTCTCACCTAACAGTATTTAAACCCTTTATCAAAAGCTTCTCTTCACTCTCTTTGACTAACCAAAAAATCTACCTATCTCGCTCGCTCGCTCGCCGTTCTCGCTCGCACTCACTCACTCAAGTTCATAAACAAAATCAGTTCGAAAATTCAAAACTTCCGATTCAAAAAAAAAAACTGAAAAATGGAAAATATGTTTTCTTATAATTTTTATTGTTGTTTTTTCATTGTTTTCTTTTCGAACGCCTTCCTCCACCCAACCCAAAAACAAAAAACAACCAATAAAATTCAATTATGTCCTGAACAACAACCGCAACAACAACAACAACATCAACAACAACTCAACAACAATCGACAACTAAATCCCCAATCCGAATTCGAATCGAAATCGAATTCGAAACGAACCCGATCCCAGGCGCATCGCTTCCCATGTCCGACGGCGTGCTCGGTTCCCAGCTGGCGGGGAGCGGAGCGGGAGGCAATCCGGCGAACAGCTCCCTGATGCAGTTGGACACCTCGTACTACCTGTCCAATCGGATGTCCTACAACACCAGTAATAGCCTCGGTCCAACACCACGTTGAATTCTATAGGATTTGGCGGAACACTTGTAATTCGAACTGTGATCAAAGAATATTGAATTTTTTTCTCAATCCATCCTAAGATTTTAAATATTTGCTGTATTGAGTTTGTTTTAATTATTTATTGCCTTTTAGAAAACAAAAAACATTTTTTTAAATACATTTTAAAGCATAACTCTCTTAATTACTGTCTTAAAAATGTCTTAAATTGTTTTGTTCTAATGAAAATCGTATGATACCATCATCTATAGATCATCAGAGTAGAAAATTCAATTCAGTTCGAGTTGCAGACAGTTCCTCTTTAAAAAACCTTGCTTATGAATACCATCTTGTGCTAATCACCCACTTTACCACATTTCTTGCAGACAATAGCGGGATAGCGGAGGACCAGACCCGGAAGCGAGAGATCCGGCTGCAGAAGAACAGGGAGGCGGCGCGGGAGTGTCGGCGCAAGAAGAAGGAGTACATCAAGTGCCTGGAGAATCGAGTGGCGGTGCTAGAGAACCAAAACAAAGCGCTC
The DNA here is from genome assembly GCF_043229965.1 of Drosophila suzukii. Lineage (NCBI taxonomy): Eukaryota > Metazoa > Arthropoda > Insecta > Diptera > Drosophilidae > Drosophila > Drosophila suzukii. Next base: position 25,070,063 of record NC_092084.1, read on the forward strand.
ATCGAGGAGCTCAAGTCGCTCAAGGAGCTCTACTGTCAGACCAAGAACGATTGAATGTGGGCGGGGCTCTGGCGCCGCCTGCGCCCCCGCCTCCAGTTACGGTTACGGTTACGGCGACGGCTGCGCTGCGGTTCCGTTCTGGACAACGCCCGACAGCAGCGACGGACGATCGATCCTCCCCGTGGGCCGGCCGCATATCATGATTTATATACGTATAGGATGCTATATGTGGTAGCGTGTACATTTACTGTATGATGAACTGTAAGATGGGGGGGATCGTGTTGTTGTTGTTAGGACGCAACGGACGGACGGGCGGGCAGATATACACCTGCCGGACGGACGAGCAGAACACACAATGTAATTATGTTTATAATTTAATGATGTAATATTATGTTTATGATTTAGTTTATGCCTTAGTTTATTTGCTAATTTAACGACACTGAAGTTTACCCACGAACATGTGTTTCTGTATCCTAAGACCCCATTACCAACCTACCTACCCTACGGATTCAACCCGCATCCGCATCCCTTTTGTAATTAAATTTTTTGTTTTACCTAATTCGTAATCGTTGCAGGACGTGCGTGTCTAGCGAAAGTGTTTTTTCTTAGCGAATTGTTGTAAGCCAATATGTCAGGATATAGTCAACCAACCCCCCACGGATATGCAGATAGGAAAGATAGGTAGAAAAGAAGGCGGCGGGCCTGGGAAGGGGGTTCCGAGCCTCCCCCCAATTAAAATTGTTCAAAAATCGCAAGTTTCAGTTGATTTGTGTGTATGTACGTGTGTGCCGGCCGATTGTAACTGTAAAATTAGGTTTTAATCGGAAAATCTATTTGGGATTTGAGCATGGAATTTGGTAATTCAAACACTTTGTTACATAATTTTAAACGAATCGAAAACTCCATTCTTGTCCCCCAGGAAAATGGTTTTGTATGGAACTTTATGCGTAGTTAGCGAACACTTTTTGTATTTTGTGAATTTCTTTGGAACCGAAGGGGGGAACATTTAATAGGGAAGTCCTGCCCCTGGCGAATCATCGAAAATATAGGTATTTTGGCCGGAACACACGTAGGCATATGTATATGCATATGCATTATATATATAAAGCAAACACTCTCGTTATCTCTTGTGATCAACTCAGTTGTTGTTATGAATGGTAGAAACGGACGAAGGGACGGACAAATACGATTAATTAATGATGAATTCGGGAGACAGAGATCGAACTTTTATATCTAGCGTAGCGCAACGGAAACAATGTCAAAATGAAAACCGGAAACGGAAATAAAACCATAAGAAAACGTGTATGTATATCTCTCTATTTTTGATGTCCAAATCAAAACTTCTGCAAAGAGGAAAACATAAAGAACAGAACAGAAATCTAGATAAAACGAAACGCGAATTCAAAGAGCAGCTTTTTTTGGCCGAGTCAGAGAAGGGGGACCGCTAAAAGAAGCAAATAAAACAAACAAAAGTTGCATTCAACAAAGTAAATAAATATTTTTATTGTCATTGCATAATTCTTAAGCTAGTAATTTTAATATCTAAATCGTAAGCGCGGAAACTAAATGAAAACAAATGGATAAAACACAGCCCGAATGAGAGGATTCAATAATCGAGGACTAAAACTGAAATAAATGCAAAAATAAACGGATAGCGAAAGCAAAATGAACGCAAAACAAAAAACTGTAGAAATTACAATATTGTTATAAATATTTGTCTCAATGAGAAAACAAACAAAAACAACCAACAAACAAAAGCGAAACAAACCAACAACAAAGAAAATATACATTAAAAAATTAATAAAAAATATTTGAAAAAAGAAAGTTGCGTTTTCTATGAATATGAAATGGTTTTCTAAAGACTAAAAAACCTATATATATATATAGCGGGAGAGCCATAGAGATCTTTGCCAAAAAAGCCGTCCAAGTGCGATCTCTTGTTTTCAGAATTGTTTAAATATTCTTAATGGCAAAAGCCTTATTTACACCAATATGTCTTGGAAAAGGTAAACAAACCCCTTATCTTTTTAGAGGCTGTTTGAACCTGTATTTTGAATACCCAAAGGGAAAGCAAAGAGTCAGCTGGGTCGAACTGAAATCTAGCATACCAATTGTCCCATCTTTGTTTTGTATAAACTTCGATGGTACCCAAACTGAAGTTTTCTACAGTTTCCGTTTCACAGAATGATTTAATTTTAAGTACTCACACAGCACACATACAAACTACAAGATACGAAAAGATACAAAAATTACAAATGGATGCGGTTAATAGTACAACTATAAATACGTGTAGATCAGTCATAGCGAGTATTGGGTATCTTCCTCGGGAGTCTACGAGATGAACAGGTAAAGGACAAAGGTGGCCGCGCCGATGTAGTGACTGAGATAGCCCTCCTGTTGCCAGTGCCAGAGGAAGGACTCGTTTTCGTCACCAATTTCAAGAGCATCGCCCAGCAGCACGACTCCCAGATAGGCCAGGTGGAAAATGGCCAGCGCCGTGAAGGCCAGATTGGTGGCCCTCACCAGCCAGAAGGAAACAGAGCTCAACCTTCGCTTGCTGGGGCAGTGGCCATACCGACATCGCTCCTTGCCCGGACAGAGATTCGCGGAGATGCAGGCATCCAGGACGCCCGCGAGCTGCCGCCGCAGCAGAGATTCCCCCTCGGCGAAGACGGCCAGTGAGAGAAGCACCACGTAGATGCGCAGATCCATGCCGTGCAGCAGGCTGGAGACCAAGTAAGTGGAGAGCACGGCCAGCAGGGTGCGTCCCCTCGAGCCTTCCACCTTGCAGGGCGTGTAGATGTACCGCTTGAGCCACTCGTGCATGGGAATGTTCCAGCTCCTGACCAGCGAGCTGATCGAGCGCGGCCACTCGATGAGCCAGGGCTGCGAGACCAGTGGACCCAGCAGTTCCGATTCCTTGACAGCGCCGTCCAGTCGCTGATCGGAGGCCACCAGCAGCGCCTGCGCCATAATGCCCACAAAGTAGTGGCTGGTGCGCACACTCAGCGCATCCCAGTACATGACCAGGAAGTGGGAGCTGTCTCCAAAGAAGTCGCTCAGCGCGGGCGCCACGCAGTTGGACACGGTGACCGTGAGCACACAGAGCAGGGCGTTGGGCACCAGACGGCGCAGACTGACCAGCCAGCCGTTTCTGGGGACGAGGCAATCGATGTAGCAGCCGAAGCTCACCCAGGGTCCCAGGGCGCAGGTGGCCGGGCTGTAGATGTAGCCCAGATAGGCCAGCGGACCCGGAATCCGCGCCTGCAGCTGACCACTGGCGGTCAGGTCGAATCCCAGTGAGATAAGCTTCATGTTGACCACCATCTGGATGCCGCGCAGTTGCGGCCAGTCGCTGCGCCGCCGCCAAAAGAGTAACTCGTACAGGAACTGGCTGCCCACGGTCAGGACAGCAAGGATTTGAGCTCCTTTTCGACCCAGTCGCAGAAGTTGGAGCAGTAGGTAGCCCATGGCGGCCAGCAGGAGCAGGAGGAGCAGTCGGTGGCCCAGGGAGAATTGCAGCAGGATTAGGCCGCAGCCGAAGTGGAACAAGTGCAGCGGTGCCAGGCTGGTGAGACGTTTGCGCTGCGAGTACAGGAGGCACAGAAGACGACACACCAGGCAGAGGAGCAGCATGGGTGCCACATATTGCAGGACCTGCACGAGTGAGGGCTCCAGGCAGCTCTGCAGACTCTCAAGAAGTTGCTCGGACAGGCCTAGGATTCCGTATCCATGCACCTCCTCCTCCTCCTCGTCACCACCGACGTAGTAGTCCTCCTCATCCTCCGGTTTCCCAAACCTGTAGTCCAAGCCGCCGACCGTCTCCTCCTCCTCCTCCTCCTCGTCGAGATCGATGTAGTCGGATTCCTCCTCGTAGTACTGGTAATCCATCGCCGACCGCCAAACGACAAGAGAATCCGGGAATTTAAGGAAAAGCCCGGAAATCGGAGGACTTGGTCCGGTCCACAAGAACTACACCATGAATATACCGCAAAATATACTGAGTACCAAAGGAACGGCTTTGAGTTTTTATCAGCTTTGGTATTTTTCAAGCAGCACTGCCACTTCAGCTTGTTTCAAGCTAAACCACTCTGGTGGCTATCTCCATTTAGTTGAAAACAAATAGGATTATTCTGAAAATATCTGGTTTTCAATGAGTGTATTGAATATAAACTGTAATTATGGAATTCAATTATGAGTATTTTATATTTTTATATAAAAGAGATTTATATTAAACCTAACAAATAAATATAAAAGGAGTTTTCATTTTGTATTTAAAAAAATAGTGATTTTTTTTTGTGAGTTTTTATCTCAGCTTGCCGGTAAACTTAATTTTTCTTTTAATAAAGTACTACGACACCAATATTTCTTGGTAAGTATATACATACATATATACGTATGACCGCAAGTAAATTAAGGTCAACAATTTAAGGTCCTTTGCTAAGACTATTTTAAGTTTTTACAGTACCGAAAACAAAAAATAAACACATATTTAATACCAATGCCAAAAAATTTAGATTATGTAAATAAATTTATTTTATTGTTCAATAAGAAGTTTTATTTTCTGCATAGTAAGCTGTGCAAAGTTTCTTCTGTCAACAAATATTGACAGAACACACATCACCCGAGTTTGCTGCTTCAGGCTCTTTAGGGAAGATAGCCCCTCCCAGGATTCCGGGCAGTGGTCCCCTGGGATAGGGTTTTCTTATCCAGCCTGGTCTTCCCGACGGCGGCAGTGGTCGCCACCAAGATGTGGTACCCAGAAGACGATGTTGTACCCAGATGCGGCAGGCTTCTTTGACGAACGACAACGGCACAAAGAAGACAATCTTTCCCAACATGTCAGACACAAGACCACAGTAAATGGACGGGAAAGGCGCTCCCCGCCAGAGGCAATCAAGAAGGCAGCTCTATTAATGGGCACTCCAGCAAAGGCAGCTCCTGCCAGCAAGGCTAGCAACAAAGACACCTAAGAAGAAGAGCCAAGGAAGCCAACCAACTCGCTCTCCGGCCTCCAGTTAAAATCCCATTTTGGCGACTTCTTCGGAGGATCGCGACACCAGCTCTTTAGAGGAACTGCCTGCCACGACTGCTACTCCCAGACCTTGGAAGTAGCAGCCTTGGCCGGTCCGAAGAGGGTCTTTTTGAAAGGAAGATCCTAAAACAGGTAAAGAAAACTAATGTGTTGAGTCGATAAAATATGTACATATTATTAGTCAGTATATTAAACATATCATTCTACTTTAATTTATTTTAAGGAACACTACTCGCCTTTTCTCTGCTAAACCACTCCGCTTCGCACCAAAAATGAAATGACCGAATGGCTTAAGGGTTGAAATAAAGGCGAGCAGGGCGAGTGCGAGAGGGAAAGCATGTTGGTAATACCGAAATTCGAACTTCGAATATGTCTATCTCGCTCTTAGCCAGAGTCATCTGGCTTCTGTCAAAAAATATTGACAGCAAGCACTGGCACATCACTTCAGTTTGCTTCTTCAGGCTCATTAGGGAAGATAGCACTCCTCCCAGGATTCCGGGCAGTGGTCTCCTGGGAAAGGGTGTTTTTTATCCAGGCTAATCTTCCCGACCACGCGGAAGTGCCCGTCACCAAAATGTGGTTCTCAGAAAAAGATGTTCTACCCAGAAACGACTCGGCGTCACTGGCGAACGACAACGTCGCGAAGGAGACAATCTCATCCAGCAAGTTGGCCACAAGCCCGTAGTAAATGGTCAGGCAAGGCGGTTCCTGTCAGAGGCAGGTCTATGCATAAATGGCCACTCCAGCTAGGGCGGCTCTTGCCAATAACGCTAGCTTCGTAAGACACGAGGACGAAGAACCGAAGAAGGCAAGCGATCGGGCCTCCAGTGAAAATTGGGATAATAGCGACAACAGCCCTTAGAGGAACAGACTGGAAGAAGCAGCCTTGGCAGGCCCAATCAGCGTCTTGGCAAAAGAAAGTTCCTGAAACAGGAAAATAAAAATAAATGTTGTCAGTCAATAAAACACATATCATTAGGAAGTATATTAAATAATATTTTCTATCACTTGGGTTTTTATTTTAAAGCAGTGCGAGAGGGAAAGCATGTTCGTGAGACGGCAGTTCGAGCTTCGAATAAGTCTATCTCGCTCTTAGCCAGAGCAATCTTAGTCGCCATATTGCTTTTTTCTCTCATTTTACGAATTGAGAGAATTTTCGAAGACAGAAAATGTGATTTTCCATTGGCTGTTTTACATTTTATAAATTGATCTATCAAAAATCCGGTAATCGAGGGACTTGTTCCATAAGAATTATACCGCGAAATGTGCTGAGACTTAGAGTATTCAGCAGTTTTGGTGATTTTCAACACCACTGTCACTCCAGCTTGATTCTCGCTAAGGCTAATAACGCTAACTTTGAAAGACACGAGACAAGGAACCGATGAAGGTAAGTGATTAGCCCTCAAGTGAAAACCCAAAAGAAAGGGACTTTTTGGGAAGATAGGGACAACAACTCCTTAAAAGAACAGCCTGAAAGTAGAAGCCTTGGCAGGCCCAATCAGATTCTTGCCGAAAGAAAAACCCTAAAACAGGAAAATGAAAATAAGTGCTGTTAGACACTAAAATATATATTATAAGTTAGTATGTGTGTTAAAATTATCTATCACTTTTGGTTATTTATTTTAAAGCAGCGCGAGAGGGAAAGCATCTTCGTAATACGGCAGTTCGAGCTTCGAATATGTCTATCTCGCTCTTAGCCAGAACAAGCCTTGAACACTTTTAAAAACATTCATTTTTTATTATTTTTTGTTTGTTTCTCGTAGCAGAATTAAATGAAAACTGACTACAAATAAAATTATATATACACTAACATCACGTATAATTTTTTCCAGTGAACAATGTAAAATAGCTATTGAAATAATTTTTTTTTCTCTCTTCGAAAATTATCTTAGTTCGAAAATGAGAGAAAAAATCAATATGGCGACTAAGATTACCAGTAAAAGCGAGATAGACATATTCGATGCTCGAACTGCCGTATTACGAAGATGCTTTCTCTCTCGCACTGCTTCAAAATAAATAATCAAAAGTGAAAGAAAATATCAATAAACATACTACCTTGTAATATGTATTTTATTGTCTGACAGCATTTATTCTCATTTTACTGTTTTAGGGTCTTTCTTTCAGCAAGACGCTGATCGGGCCCGCCAAGGCTGTTTCTCTAAGGAGCTGTTATCCCTATCAACAAAAAGTCCCCTAAACGGGGTGTTCACTGGAGGCCTAATCGCTTGCCTTCCTCGGTTCCTCGTCTCGTGTCTTTAAAAAATAGAGTTATTGGCAGGATCCGCCTAACCTTGAATGGCCTTAGCGAGAATCAAGTGAATCAGTGGTGTTGAAAATCACCAAAACTGCTGAATACTCTAAGTCTCAGCACATTTCGCGGTATAATTCTTATGGAACAAGTCCCTCGATTACCGGATTTTTGATAGATCAATTTATAAAATATAAACGGACTTAAAAATAAAATTCATACATACACAAACATTTTTTCCAGTGAACAATGTAAAACAGCCAATGGAAAATCACATTTTCTGTCTTCGAAAATTCTCTCAATTCGTAAAATGAGAGAAAAAAGCAATATGGCGACTAAGATTGCTCTGGCTAAGAGCGAGATAGACTTATTCGAAGCTCGAACTGCCGTCTCACGAACATGCTTTCCCTCTCGCACTGCTTTAAAATAAAAACCCAAGTGATAGAAAATATTATTTAATATACTTCCTAATGATATGTGTTTTATTGACTGACAACATTTATTTTTATTTTCCTGTTTCAGGAACTTTCTTTTGCCAAGACGCTGATTGGGCCTGCCAAGGCTGCTTCTTCCAGTCTGTTCCTCTAAGGGCTGTTGTCGCTATTATCCCAATTTTCACTGGAGGCCCGATCGCTTGCCTTCTTCGGTTCTTCGTCCTCGTGTCTTACGAAGCTAGCGTTATTGGCAAGAGCCGCCCTAGCTGGAGTGGCCATTTATGCATAGACCTGCCTCTGACAGGAACCGCCTTGCCTGACCATTTACTACGGGCTTGTGGCCAACTTGCTGGATGAGATTGTCTCCTTCGCGACGTTGTCGTTCGCCAGTGACGCCGAGTCGTTTCTGGGTAGAACATCTTTTTCTGAGAACCACATTTTGGTGACGGGCACTTCCGCGTGGTCGGGAAGATTAGCCTGGATAAAAAACACCCTTTCCCAGGAGACCACTGCCCGGAATCCTGGGAGGAGTGCTATCTTCCCTAATGAGCCTGAAGAAGCAAACTGAAGTGATGTGCCAGTGCTTGCTGTCAATATTTTTTGACAGAAGCCAGATGACTCTGGCTAAGAGCGAGATAGACATATTCGAAGTTCGAATTTCGGTATTACCAACATGCTTTCCCTCTCGCACTCGCCCTGCTCGCCTTTATTTCAACCCTTAAGCCATTCGGTCATTTCATTTTTGGTGCGAAGCGGAGTGGTTTAGCAGAGAAAAGGCGAGTAGTGTTCCTTAAAATAAATTAAAGTAGAATGATATGTTTAATATACTGACTAATAATATGTACATATTTTATCGACTCAACACATTAGTTTTCTTTACCTGTTTTAGGATCTTCCTTTCAAAAAGACCCTCTTCGGACCGGCCAAGGCTGCTACTTCCAAGGTCTGGGAGTAGCAGTCGTGGCAGGCAGTTCCTCTAAAGAGCTGGTGTCGCGATCCTCCGAAGAAGTCGCCAAAATGGGATTTTAACTGGAGGCCGGAGAGCGAGTTGGTTGGCTTCCTTGGCTCTTCTTCTTAGGTGTCTTTGTTGCTAGCCTTGCTGGCAGGAGCTGCCTTTGCTGGAGTGCCCATTAATAGAGCTGCCTTCTTGATTGCCTCTGGCGGGGAGCGCCTTTCCCGTCCATTTACTGTGGTCTTGTGTCTGACATGTTGGGAAAGATTGTCTTCTTTGTGCCGTTGTCGTTCGTCAAAGAAGCCTGCCGCATCTGGGTACAACATCGTCTTCTGGGTACCACATCTTGGTGGCGACCACTGCCGCCGTCGGGAAGACCAGGCTGGATAAGAAAACCCTATCCCAGGGGACCACTGCCCGGAATCCTGGGAGGGGCTATCTTCCCTAAAGAGCCTGAAGCAGCAAACTCGGGTGATGCGTGTTCTGTCAAAATTGTTTGACAGAAGAAACTTTGCACAGCTTACTATGCAATAAATTTATTTACATAATCTAAATTTTTTGGCATTGGTATTAAATATGTGTTTATTTTTTGTTTTCGGTACTGTAAAAACTTAAAATAGTCTTAGCAAAGGACCTTAAACTGTTGACCTTAATTTACTGGCGGTCATACGTGTATATGTATGTACATATATATATACATACATACCAAGAAAAATTGGTGTGATGTTAGTGTATATATAATTTTATTTGTAGTCAGTTTTCATTTAGTTCTGCTACGAGAAACAAACAAAAAATAATAAAAAATGAATGTTTTTAAAAGTGTTCAAGTCTTAAAAAGTCTATTTAAAGCTAAAAGGTAGAGCTTTCTAACAGCATACTGCAAATTTAGTTTGGTTGGTTAACGACCAATTACAGGAAAAAAATTTTGTTTCAACCTAAGCATTTTAATAAAATTATAATATAAAATTTTTTAGGTTGTTTGTCACTTAATCTAAAAAAGTCCAGTTTTTTACGTTTTCAAAACATATTTTTGCCGAATAGTGTACATAAACAAGCGACATTTTGCACGAATACCGTGGTATTTCGGCGCGGGCACACTGTTTAGCCAACGGTCACACTGCAGATAGTAAATAAAGCATTTGGTGGAATTTATTGAGTTTACTGACCAGTAAGGACCCGTAAAATGACACGCCACGCGCGCAACTGCACGGCCGGAGCCGTGTACACCTACAACGAGAAGAAGCGGGACGCGGCGGAGTCCGGCTACGGCACCAATGCCCAGCGGCTGGGCAAGGACTCGGTGAAGTCCTTCGACTGCTGCTCGCTGACGCTGCAGCCGTGCCGCAGGCCCGTGATCACCAAGGACGGCTTCCTGTTCGACAAGGAGGCCATACTGCAGTACATCGTGACCAAGAAGAACGAGTACAGCCGCCGGCTCAAGGAGTACGAGCGGCTGAGGCGCGCGGAGGAGGACCAGCTGAGCCAGGAGGCCAACAGCAAGCAGCAGGCACGCATGGAGCGCTTCGTCAATGCCGAGAAGCCAGCGATGACGCCCGCCCACTCCTCCGCCGCCGCCGCCGCCGCCAAAGAGAAACCATCCACTTCATCTGCCGCTGCAGCTTCGTCCTCTGCCTCCTCGATTTCCAACATGACCAACGGGCACGAGAAGAAGCTGCCCAGCTTCTGGCTGCCCTCCGAGTGCCCCAATGCTGGGCTGGCCAAGGCCCAGAAGCCCGATGCCACCATCTACTGCCCTGTGTCGCAGCAACCATTGAGGGTCAAGGATCTGATTGATGTCAAGTTCACGCTGCTCAAGGATGGTGATTCCAAGCGCTCGCTGATTGCCAAGGAGGCGCGCTACATGTGTCCCATTACCCACGACGTCCTCAGCAATGCGGTGCCCTGCGCCGTTCTGCGTCCCACGTGAGTTCTCGCTGGGATTTCTCTTTGACAGGCTTTAATAATTTCCTTTTCCCTAAAGTGGCGATGTGGTGACCATGGAGTGTGTGGAGCGGCTAATCAGAAAGGACATGATTCATCCCCTTACCGATCGCAAGCTCAAGGATAAGGACATCATTCCGCTGCAGCGAGTAAGTGTGACATGGATGGCATTTCCTTCCGGCACTTAGGGATCTTCCTTTTGTTTTTCAGGGCGGAACTGGTTATGCAACCACCAACGACAACCTACAGGCCAAGGAGAAGCGACCCATGCTCCAGGTCTAAGACGAATTTCCCATTTCTGCAGTTATTTAAGCCCTCTCCAATAGAAATATACGCATTTTTAGCCTAAGCTAGTAGAGAAATCTAAAGGAGCAATAGATTTATCAAGCAATTTAAATCACAATCAGACAGTTATGAGAAATTATGATGTTCTTTGATATAGATTATGTTTTGGAACCTTTGTAAACCCCATTACTCTTGAAATCACAACATGGTTATCTATGTTTCCCTTGCGTAATGTCAAATAAAAACGCCTCCTGATACACATACAACATAACTCACCAACAGTTTATACTTAATTCCATTTTTGAAACAAGTTAAGGCTGCCGGGGGAATACATTAGTGGATCTTATAAACATTGTATTAAAACCATGTCGAAAATTGAACAAGCAAGGGAAATAGTAATTTTTTTGGCTAGCTGTTCTACGTCATTTAAGATATCCATACTTTGAACAAGTTTTCTTATGATATTCTTTCCCAACACATATGTTAATAAAATGTGGTATTTATTTTCTGAACCCTAAACTTGTATTTAAGATATGGCAAGTATTTCTAATAGCCCTCTCAAATGAAAGTACTCCCATTCTGGGGTTAAGGTATAATATATTCTTTATGCATAAGTGTAACGTGTAATGTAAATTGAAGAAGTTGCAGCTGGCGGAATGCGGGCGGGAGGCCGAATACGTCGTTCAGATACGTCGCTCTTGGTGGTGGCTGGTCGTCCACGTCCAGTTCCACATCCACTAGGCCGCCTGCACCGACTGCTTCTGCGAGGAGCTGATCTTGTCGCCCAGACTCAAGGCCATGCCCTGTTCGGAAGGGAAATTCCAGATTAGAAGGATCGAAAGATCGTTGAAGGATGGGATTTCCTGGGATTTCCCCGTATCTCACCTGACTTTTGGCGCGAATGCGTATGTGTCCCGTCACCTTGGAATCGGGATCATCTACGGGCTTCTCGATGCTCAGATTGGCCAAAGCATTTTCTCCGAAAATGGACCTATAAAATGGGATGACAGTGTATTTAGAATAGCTTCTTCTTACTGGATAGCTGGATACTTACTTGGCGTACATGTTGGCGGCCATGAAGCCGCATTGGCCGGACAGCGCCTTCTCCGGCGTGAGGCACTTCATGTTGGTGCTCTTCAGCAGGTGCTTGAGATATTCGTGCAGGTCGGTGAAGCTGGTGTTGACGGTCACCTTGTTCTCCCACTCGAAGTCCTGCCACATTTGGCGGAACTCTGTGTCCGTGCAGCTGGCCGGAATGATGTAGTCCATGATGTCGATGTGGATGGTGTTGAGCACCACCACGTTCGTGTTCAGAGCGGTGTCGTAAACTGTTGGATGTGAGAATGGTTTAGGATGCGATTTCAAATACAGATTTTTCGTTGGCCACTCACCAATATTGCCGAAGATGATGCCGTTCTCTGTGGAGGAGACCTTGACGTTAGCCTTGATGTTGCAGAAGTCGTGCGGGGCCAAGACCACCGGATGCGGGCGCTCCACCAGCTTCAGATCGCCCAACGTGGCCAATTCCAGTGTGCAGTTCTGCAGCGTGTCGTCTGAAATGGAGTTCATTGATTTAAATGCTTCCTTTTGGGGCGAAAAGGACTACTCACTGGTCTGGTTGACGATCAGAACGTCCAGCACAATGTCGTACTGGTTGACATTGACGTAGGCCTCGGCGTAGACGGGATCCGAGAAGCCAGTCAGCTGGGTGACCTTGTTGAGCTTGCTGTTGGGTGAGGCCACGTCGCTCATCTGTGCGTTCTTGCTGCCCGCCAGCGCCTGGTTCAAGCTCGACTCGAATACGTTCTCGCCCAGCTGGTTGTCGCGTCCGTTCGATAGCTGGGCAAAGAGCACGGGGTCGTCTGGCTGCACCTTGGCGGTGGCCTTCTGCTTCTCCTTCAGCATGCGCTGGTCCTCGTCGTGCTGGGCATCCAGCATCTTGCCCAGAGCCTCGCGGCAGAACAGTGTGAAGACGGCCACAGCCTCCGGCGTGCGTTCGCTCAGCGTGCGTAGGCAGACAAAGATGCGGTCGGTGTCGTCGTTGGTTATCGGCTTGGTGGGGAAACCGGATTTGCCCAGGTGCAGGATGGAGCTCATGATCAGCATCACCTGCGTGGTCAGCCGATTCTGGGCGCGTGCCTCCGGCTGCAGCTCCGCGTATCGCAAAGCCAGCTTGGTCAACGTGGCGGATAGGGCGGCGCCGATGAAGAAGTCGCCGTCCATCAAGTACTGGCGCAAAGGAGGACGTTTCTCGGCCTTGGCCACCCTGTGGAAAGGATAAATCGGTGTTAGAAAGCTGTTTAAAGTAAATACTGTATTGGCTAGCCTGAAAGCTTCTAGTAAATATCTGTAAAGTGCTTCATATTGTGATGACTCATCGCCAAACAATGGATGATGGTCATGTTAAAGCGACAAACTAGAACCTTTTTATCAGTGTTGGCTATGCTTGACATCTTGTAACAGATGAGTTAGAAAAGTACCACGTAGTCATTACTTACGGGGCCAGACTGTAGGCGCTCTGGGTGGCGTAGGTTCCATCGGAAGTGACCTTGTTGCTGGCGTTTCCGGATCCCGATCCGGATCCCTCTGTGGCAGATCCAGCGGCACTGCCGCCTGCGGATCCCTGCTGCTGCTTCTGCTCCTCCGTCTGATCTCCAGCCAACCGGCGCTGCTCCGCCTCCACCATGGGCACTTCGCCCAGCGTCTGCTGGATGACGGCAATCACTTCGAGGATTTGCGGTCCCTCAACGTACTCTCCCAGAATCCAGACGGCGGCGCGATGGATCTTGGAGGACTTGATCTGCGGGAAGGCCTCGATCAAATGCTCGATGATGAGGGCGCGCAGGGCGGGGAACTTTTGGATGGCCTCGCGGATGAAGACCAGCACGTCGGCGGCGGCCAGCTCGTTGGTGTCCGAAAGGAATTCCACCAGCACGGGTATAACATTGGCGGCCACGTCGGGGAACTTAATCGAGCATGTGTGCAAGGTGCGTACGAGCAGTTGCCTGTACTTTCCAGTGTCCTCGTGCTCCACGTTGTGCGTCTTGGCCACCTCCTTCTTTAAGACCAGCACCATTTCGCCAATATTACGCGAATAGACCAGGTCCAGGGCGAGGGCGAGTGTTTTCCGGCGCACCTCGATGTCTGGAGCGGCCAAAACGCGCAGGACGTCCATCACCAGATCCTGCATCACCTTCTCCATGCCCTCGTGCTCCTTCATGGCCACCAGGCGATCGAGGACGATTAGTTTCACATTGTTGTCGCTCTCCTTGACCACCAGTTCGATATAGCAGCTGGCTGCCGCCTTGATGGCCGTGGGAGCCAACGAAAGGGTAATCAGAGTGCCGGCGGACTCGTATCTGACAGCATTCGAGCTGGAGTTCAGCAGGTTGTAGATGCAGCGTATGAACCGCGAACGCTCGGCGGGATTGGCATGGCACACCTTGTAGATCAGCTCCACGATGACCAGCTGCAGGATGTCGCCAAAGGTGTGCACCTGGTCGATGCAACTGGCCAGATAGTTGAGGGCGCGCTCCTGGTCGGCATGGAGGAGCATCAGGAAGGCGTTCCGCTTGCAGCTCATGTCCTGCTGGGTGTCCAGGAAGCTGGCAATCAGCTCGGGCCCGTCGGGCACCAGCCAATCGAAGTTCTTGTAGATGGTGAAGATGGCCAGGACGGCGTTGCGCCGCACATACGAGTGCCGGTGATCCAGGCAGGCGCGTATGGCCGGCATGAGGGGCTCGAGGAGCTCCGGCTCCTTCAGCTTGCAGAGGAAGCGCAGGGTGGAGCCGCGCAGGAACTCGTTGGGGTGCTGCAGGTCCTTCCTGTACGCATCGCACACCAGGATCATCTCCTGCAGCAGCTTCCCGTCCGCCGACGTCTTCGGCACAATCTCCCAGAAGATGAGCAGCAGCTTCTTGATCGTGTGGTTCTGCACAGGCAGCACGAACCGTATGATGGTCATGATCAGGCCCGGGTAGCGCTCCCCGTTCAGGAGCAGCTTGATCACCCGCTTCAGCGTCTCGATCTTCACGTTCGTGTCGCCCTTCTCGAGATCCTGCTTCAGCTGCATCTCGTTGGGCACCTCGAGGTCCGGCGAGTTGATTATCGTGTAGCACGGCACTTGCGACGTCATCGTGGCTGCCTTTTCTTCTAGCCTGAGTTACCCAAGTTTCCCAATTTCCTAGTTTCCCGATTAACAATTTTTTTCTCTTCCGACGTGTCACTTGTGTGGATTGATTTTGGGATGGAACAAACGAGCCGAGTCCAGGGATGGGCTGTCGGCTAGCGGGGACGCGCACCATTCGCCGGCACTCCCCGCGGCCGACAGGGGGCGCCACTTAAGCGGGCCCTTTAATCGATGCATTATTGCGCAAGCCAAAAGCGTTAAGATGTTATTATCAAGGCCTAATTAGAATAAAAGACCTGGGAGGATTGGAAAGAATAAAATTAAATGGTTTGCGTGAGCTTATATCGCCTCGGTTCCCATGGGCTATCGATAAGTTTACAGTCCAGGGCTGCAAGCGTATTGTTGGAACTGGTTCCATTTTAAGGAGCTGATCCAGTTCAAATGTACATGGCGCCAAAATTCAAATATAAATTTTAGTTATTTTTAAGCTTTTGTCATTTCATAAAAAGCATATTTGATTCGAAGTTGTCAACATCCCCGATCAAGCCAGGCTCCACCGACGTTAAGTCCTGATCCTGCTCAAATATGTTCAACCATTAAACATCTACTAATTAACTATACTCTACTGTTTTTTTCGTGGATTTATTAATGACAAGGCCAAACTCGGATTCTGAATATATTATTGTGGGGAATACAATGGTCTTACAATGGTAGGGACACTTCCTCGAAATTCTTTGCCTTGACCAACCTTCCTTCTGTCCTTCTGTGGCATTGCTATCGGTAACTGGATGGAGAAGTCGACGATGAGTGTGTAGTGCAGTGTAAACTGTTCCGTTTATGGAGTAATCCCTGGCCCGGGAAGCGGTTGCTCAGCTCATCCTGGTCGTGCTCCTTGGGGAAGCTCATTCTGGTGCCCCCTGTCCAGCCGGATGGATTTGATTTGAATCGCCCGGCCACTGGACGAGATCCGCAGTTGCGAGAACTTGAAGACCTTGTCCTCCAGTGTCATAAAAAGCACGTGTTCTACCGGCGGATTCTTTGGGAGCCGGCCAGTCCCTGATCCTGATCTCACCGCAAAGTCGTCTTCGGAGAACTCGTACACTGGATCGCTGGATCCGAAGAACTCGTCGAGATGGCTTGTGGATCACCATGGAACTGGTAACTGGAGACGTCTCCGCCGGAGACCCTTTCTTCTTGTCCAACTGCTCGAAGATCTCAGCGGCATGGGATTTCTCGTTCTTGTCAGGATGGTCGTGCAGCTCCAGCTTGCGGATCGCCCCAGGGATCTTATAGTCAGTGACACTCCGCGACGGGTTACCAGCGCCTTGTAGAAGGCTTTTATAAAAGTTTGCAACTTTTTTGTAATTTTCAAAAAACAAGTTAGAGATCCAGCAGAACCATTGCTATTGCCATGGCAATGGTCCTGCTGGTTCCCGAATTTGTGGCTTAAAACTTACAGAAAAATTGCAAACTTTTTAAAATTCCTTGAAATTATGCTGGACAATGAGATCCAAATGCTTAAGTTGATTGAACAGAAATGTCTACGGTGCCTATGACGATGACTTGTCAAAAACACCCCTCTCGATTTATTTTAGACTTAACGCAAGTCAAGATAACAACGTTTTTAGGACTTAAGAGTGTTGACACAGTTTAGATTAAAATATCTGAAGGTACTCATCGAAACGAGATAAAACACGAGATAAACACCAAATTCTTAATTCGCTATAATATCCGGACGCGGGAGAGCTAAGTGGGCGGATCCTCAAATGTTTTAAAAAGTACTCTTAGATTTGATAACAATTATGAAAGACTTTCACAAAATATAACTGTTACTTCCGAGTTGTATAATAAAAATAAAATGATTTTCAGAAGTGACTTCGGCAATATCGCATTCGGATCACAGAAGTGACGGCACAAATAAAGGGTGACATTATAAATGTAAACTAAAATATATATCACCTAAATTGGTAAAGCGGAACTCAAAATATAATTAAAAATAGGGAGAAATCTACTTAACAAAATCTTAAAAAAACTTATCCTAGGGGTCCAATTTTACCAGGAACTACCATCATCCTTTTTGGAGCATTTTGACTGTAAACTAGTTTAAAGTTTATTGATAAACTGATTACATTAAGAGTAACCAATATACTCGAAAGATTATTGTTACGTTTACATCATTTTTATACCCGTTATTCGTAGAGTAAAAGGGTATACTTGATTCGACGGAAAGTATGTAACAGCCAATAAAGTATATACATACATTCTTGATCGGAATCACTAACCGAGTTGATGAAGCCGTGTCCGTCTGTTCGTCTGTCTGTCCGTCCGTATGAACGCTGAGATCTCGGAAACTATAAAAGCAAGAAAGTTCGAATCTGGCATGATTATTGAGCTTCTTGCGCAGCGCAAGTTAATTTCAGCCAGGTGCCACACCCACTCCAACGCCTACAATCGCCCATAACGCTACCTTTCCTACCATCTCAAGGGTTTCAGTCAGAAGTTTGAAACGCAGTGAAGTTTACGTTTCCGACCCCATAAAGGACACTCAGAGAAAAAATCAACTATTTCGTGCTTGAATCAAGTATTTTCAGTGTCAAAACTTTGCCAAGCATGGAATATCCCAATCTCGAGAACAAAGAACAGCTTTCAAGTACGTATTTTTAAAACAGAAAATACTCGATTTCAGTTTGTTTTCAGAACCTTTTGGTCTACAATCAAATATAAATACTTCTTAAATGTAGCCTTATTTGTACTAAAAACAAGTACGATTAATTAATAAAATAAGAATAATTCTTAAATCAATATACATACATATATTGTAAATTTAAATTGTGTTTTAATTATATGCTAGTAAAAGAAATAGGTATTGGAAACTGCAAATGAAATAAACGAGTTATATCTAAATTACATTAATATTATAAGTTTACTTACGATTTGCTGCTCACGGGCATTAACACTGTGCGTTTTCTGCGCCTTATAAACCGAGCGTTCTCAGAATAAACAGTTGGGAATTATTAGATATTTAAATCCAAAAGTGTGCTCAATGTGACAACTTTTTCAGCACGAAAGTTCTTAAATGGTAAGCATGAAATCGTTCTTAAGTCAAGAATGTTTGTCCTTGATTGTAGCACGGTGTTTTTCCTTGAGCATCACTAGACGAATTGATCTAGCTATATCCGTCTGTCAGTTTTAAAACTATTGGGATGAAAGCTTCCCAAAAGTCTTATTTCTATTGCAGGTAGTATATAGGTCGGAACGAGCCGGATCGGACAACTATATAGTATAGCTCCCATAGGAATGATACAAATTTTCTTTTTAAATTTAACAAAATCTAACTTCGGTGTTTTTTGGCATATTAACTTCTACTCTTGGGAGTATCATTTTTTTAATATTTCAAAATATCGAATAAAATTTTAAAAATTAATGTCAAAATAATACAAGGAAGTAAATTGAAATGGAACATTATCTTAATATTTCTGTAATTAGTTGCAAAGGTATAAAAACTTTGGCTTGCCGAAGTTAGCTTCCTTTCTTGTTTTCTTATATCTTTGGTTTTTAATTGCTAGTTTTACAGGGGGTACAAATCGCTTTAAATTGAAAACGCTATTACCCAGTAATTTATTCAGTACTATAATATATTGTAGAGCTGCCCAAAGAACTTATCGGAATTAAGCAGTTTGTTTGGTTTTTTATTGGGAGCAACCGCATATACCTCAGGAGGTATATAAATCGTGGGGAATACAATGGTATTACAAAGCCGTCAATTGCGACATGGCTGCGACTCCTGGGCAACAGGGCAAGGGGAATTACAGCGAGGATATCACCGCTTCCGAAATTGTTTCGGGGAACTTGATTGAAAAGTCGACGACGAGGTCGCCGCGGCACCAGTCGTTCACTTGATGGGGCAGTCCTTGGCCCGGGAAGCGGCGCGTGGAATTCTGGCTGATGACCTCTCCCTTGGTGCAGAGGTGCAGCGACTCGCCCTGAAGCGTCGGCACCTCCAGCTGGGCACCGCCAAGCGCCTCTCCCAGCGAGATCCGGGCCGTGAAGCGCAGGTCGCACCCCTCCCGGCGAAAAAAGGGGTGCGGCTTCTCGCGAAGGACGAAGATCACGTCACCGGGCCGCCGGTTGGGCAACTGGTCGCCTACGCCGGGGAAGGTAATCCTGGTACCCGCCTTCCAGCCCGGACGAATCTCGACGATGAGCATTTGGCTACGTCGAGTCGCCCGCCCTCTGAACGAGATCCTCCGTTGCGAGATAGTAAGGCGCTTGGTGCACCCCTTGGCTATTTCCTCGAGAGTCACGAGAATCACGTGTTCTACCGGCGGATTCTTTGGGAGCAGGCGCCTTCCTGATCCTGATGCAACAGGAAAGTCGTCGTCATCGTCGGACGACGCGTAACTGTAGCCGAAGAACTTGCCGAAGGTGGCGTACGGATCACCGTGGAACTGGTAGCTGACCCGCCGGAGACCCTCCTCGCCCAGGTCGTCGAACAGGTCTCGCTTCCTCCTGTCCGACAGGACCTCGTAGGCCTCGGCCACCTGCTTGAAACGCTCTGCAGCCTGGGAGTACTTGTTCTTGTCGCAGTGCCAGTGGTAGCGCAGTGCCTGCTTGCGGAACGCCATACGGATCTCATAGTCAGGGGCTCCGCGACGGAGGCCCAGCACCTTGTAGAAGTCCTTGGCCATGGTTCTGTTGTTACTCCAATTCGTAGTCTAAAATTAAACAAAAATTGCAAACTTTCTTCAAATTCCTTGGAAATATAACAAAGGCTCAAACAGATTAAACAGAAATGTCTACGCTGTCCATGATGATGACTTGTCAAAAAACTCATTTCGATTTATTTTAGTCTTACGGCAAGTCAAGACTTCAACATTTTTAGGATTACCACCGTTTCCATTTCAACATATGATAGTACTCATCGAATCCTTAATTTTAAAATATTAAAATATTTTGGTTTTCGTTATCGGCCATTGTGCGTGTCACCCTGTTGAAACAAACTTGCCCTACGCAAGAAGCTCAAGAATCTACATGCCAAATTCCAACTTTGTATTATTTATAGTTTACGACGGACATCGATTTGGCTAGTGATCCTGATCAAGAATATATTTTATTTATAGGGTCAGAAACGCTTTTTATACCTGTTAGATACTTTCAGCAGTGTGCCACGCCCACTCTAACGCCCACAAACCGCCCAAAACTGTGGCTCCTACAGTCGTTATGCTAGAATACAAATTTTAACTGAAATGTATTGTTCTCATCAATACCTATCGATTCACCCAAAAAAAGTTTGCCACGCCTCTTTAAAGCCCACAAAACGCCCACAATTTTTAAAAAAAATCGTAAATATAACAGCGGATAACTAGGATACTATCAAAGATAGAGAATTGGGATTTCAGGTTTAGATTCTGTAGCCTTATACGCAGCGCAGGTTTGTTACGCAAATATGCCACGCCCACTCTAACGCCCATAACGCCTAACCCACATAACCATATATTGAGATCGTCGGTAGGTGGCGCATTTCAATCTCGCTTTGCTGCTTGTATCTCCATTTCCTTTTTGTCCCTATAGCTGAGTAAGGGGTATCTGATAGTCGAGGTACTCGACTATGGCGTTCTTTCTTGTTTTGGTTTATATTTCTAAAAACACTTTAGGGTCTCCCTGCATTTAACATGAGCTTCACTTTGTTGTTTTTCCTATAATAAGTGTCTAACTATCAATGTTTAATTTTAATCGCATACGGTTTTTCAATAAATGAGATGTTCGTGTGGAAAACAAATGAATTTCATGGTTGCAGGCAAAGCCATTCTCCAGCCGCCTATTTCCCTGCCAACAGAAAGTGTAATTTTGCGTTGGGTGTGGCCCTGTTACCTGGCTGCAGATAGCCTCCGCGCTAGAGGACGGCTGATAAGGGTCCACCCCGGGCGACATGGAAAAAATCCCCAACCCATTGCGATCCCGGGAGATTCCCGTCCGATGCGAGGCTTTTGACCTTGCCCAGTGCCAAGTGCGCGAACATACATACGGCATAACAAACAGTCTAATTCGGTCTCCGTTCGATTCTACTAGAAAGATCCCCGCCCACGCCAGAGGGCCTTTGTGATCTCGTTCAGCGCTTCATCACTCAATTGCCGCCCCCACTCCCCACTCGCCACTCGTTACCCAACCACGCCCCCAAAAAGGCACGGCTTGCATTTAAAGCAGGTCGCCAATTGTCGCGGTGGGATACTGTAGAATGTGGAATTGGCCTCCCTGTACTGCACTTGGTCGATGCGGGTGACTAGCTAGGTGATCCCATCGCATCCAGCCCGTGGAACAGGTTCTGTGCCCGGCCTGAATAAACAAATCCCCTGATAGCGAAGCGAAAATAAATAAACAAAACTAGAGACGAAAGCTAATTCGTGGGTTGTTTGAATGTGGGATACCCTTACTTCCATGCTATTATATTATATATTATTATTAAATATATTAGGACATGTTGAAGTTTATAGATATTTATTATTAATTATATATTATTCTATATTAGGTACCCATTTCTGCAAGTTTATAGAGATTGTGAAAATTTTCCACGAAGAAAGTGAAGATTTTGTCGATTCTTAGCTAGAACATTATAAAGGTTTAAAAAGATAAAACAAATATTATAATACTTTATTCTTATTTTAATAGAGTGATTTAACATTCAAATTAGTTAATTAATTATTATAATTATTATTAAAGTTTTTTGTATTTATCTAAGTTTCCATATATTCAATAGTTTTAAACTGGGTAATCTGACTTTGTTAAATTTGTAATCTAGATCAGTCACCTTCAAGCCTTGATCAGCATAATAAGATCCCCTTGAAGAGTATATCTGAAAGGCAATTACTCTTAATTTGTTTACTTCCAAGAAAAGCGAATTTAAAGCAGCCAAATCATTAGATGAATGCAAATCAAAACCGCGCAAAAGCTGAGAAAGTGAAAAATAGAATTGCAAAAGCTGGGCCCCAGCACAATGGGAACCAGACCGCTCGCCCAAAATAGGTATACCTCTGGATAAGGGCTCAAATCGCATGATTATTGGCCTGTGGATTGGGGAGGGTGGTGGGCAACCCCTGTGGGATCGACGAGGAGGTGACTTAACCGGTTACGGCAAAGATAGTAATAATCGCCTGATTGGACTAGTTTATTTGGTAGGGGGAGCACAGCACCACTGTATTCCTGGAAACCCAAAGGCCCAGTGCAGCAGAAAGCTTACTTATATAACTCAATGGGTACACACATTGAGTACCAGTCGGTGGCTTGGGATCAGTCTTCTCGTACATATACAGATAGAGTGCTTATATATGGAGTGCATATATGTGCAACGATCGATTAGGGGATCAAGTGCCAAGACAATTAATTGAAGTGGGCGCTGTTCTCTAAATTGTCAAAAGGTGTTTGCGGTTTTGCCGATCCCCGAGTGTAAAACTATTAATTTTATTGTTTTCGCTTAGGCGATCGTTAACGATTTATTTAAAAAATTAATATGCATGCTCAAATGAATTCTGCCAAGAGAAAGCGGTGAAAGAACGGCATAGACACGATATGATCGATTGATCGTAGCAGAGTAACCAACACACAATCGCCTCAGGCTGAATTCTGATTTAGATCGATCATACATTGTTCTTTCCAAGGCACAGATGGGGAGGTCCACCTTAAGGTAGATCATGGATCGATAAATCTATTAAACGAGTGGCAAATCTCCCATAGTTTTTCAGGTCTAGTCATATATCAGTGTCGCAAAACTCGTTTGCCGGAGTATAGGCCTGGATGGCCGCCCACTCACGCCTTCCCCTGCGAAAAAAAACCGGTCCCCGGGACTGTCTTTCTTCATTATTATTATTATTATTATTCCTCCTTGTCGCCGGGCAAACAGAAGCAAAAGAGAACAAACAAATGCAAAAAAGAGCACGAAGCCGGGAGAAGAAGCAGCACCTCTGGTTGGCTATAAAAGCCACCAGCCGGCTCCGGATTCTTCACAGTCGAGCTTCAACTGTTTTGAGATGATGTCGCCGAGAGAGACCCGCACCTGGCTGCCGTTGGCGGTGGCCGCCCTCCTGCTGATCCTAGGCCCACCATCGTCCGGAGCGGAGGAGCCCATTTGTAGGTTTTCCCCCGCGCACCCGGTTGAATCCATCTAACAGCTCCCAAATCACTCATCCCGCAGATCGCCTGTGTGTGCCGCAGATCTACTTGGCCGAGTGCCAGCAGCTGTTGGCCGATCCCTCGGAGGCGGGCATCCGCATGGAGTGCGTGGCTGGACGGGATCGGGTGGACTGCCTGGAGCTGATCGAGCAGCGCAAGGCCGATGTGCTGGCCACGGAGCCGGAGGACATGTACATCGCGTACCACCGCAAGAACGAGGACTACCGCGTGGTCTCCGAGATCCGCACGCAGCAGGACAAGGAAGGTGAGTGTTGATGGTTATGGGTACTTTAACCAGGGCCATTGAAACGAATCCTTCATGGAAATGAGTGATATAACCGCGATGAAAGTGAATCCCTTGATGCATAGCAGGTACTCGAACCATAAGGCTCGAAGGGCCAAAACATAGAGTGACCAAAGCTCATTATATATAAGATACTTAAAAATGCGGTATATACCAAAAGAACCGAAAAACATTATTCAAGTACTCACTCCATATCCCATCTCCCTTTCCCCACGCAGCCGCTTTCCGTTACGAGGGCATCATCCTGGTGAAGAAGGACTCCCCCATCCGCACCCTGCAGCAGCTGCGCGGCGCCAAGTCCTGCCACACTGGCTTCGGTCGCAACGTGGGCTACAAGATCCCCATTACCAAGCTGAAGAACACGCATGTCCTGAAGGTGTCCGCCGATCCACAGATCTCCGCCACGGAGCGCGAGCTCAAGTCCCTGTCCGAGTTCTTCACGCAGTCGTGCCTGGTGGGCACTTACTCCACGCACCCGGACACGGACCGCCTGCTGAAGAAGAAGTACTCGAACCTGTGTGCCCTGTGCGAGAAGCCGGAGCAGTGCAACTATCCGGACAAGTTCAGCGGCTACGACGGCGCCATCCGCTGCCTGGACAAGGGCCAGGGCGAGGTAGCCTTCTCGAAGGTGCAGTACATTAAGAAATACTTCGGCCTGCCCGGCGCCGGACCAGATGCTCCGCCAGCGGAGGGCAATCCGGAGAACTTCGAGTACCTGTGCGAGGACGGCACCCGACGACCGATCACCGGACCCGCCTGTTCCTGGGCCCAGCGCCCCTGGAGCGGCTACATCTCCAACGAGAAGGCCGTCCATAGCGCCGACCAGCTGCACCAGCTGCAGTCGCGGCTGGAGCGGTTCTTCAACAACGGTCTGCAGGCGCAGAACAAGGACGCCGCCGCCCACCTGCTCATCCAGCCGAATGCCGTGTACCACAGCAAGGACGCGGCCATCGATCCCAAGGTCTATTTGGAGCGTGCCGGTTACAAGGATGTGATCGAGCGCGACGGCAGTGCCATCCGGAAGATCCGATTGTGCGCCCAGAACGACGATGAGCTCGCCAAGTGCCAGGCCCTCCACCAGGCGGCCTACGCCCGTGATGCTCGTCCTGAGCTCGAGTGCATCCAGTCCACCGATTGCGTGGTGGCTCTGACCAAGAAGGAGGCCGATCTGGCCATTGTGCCGCCCACGGGCTATGCGGATGCCCGTCGCAACGAGCTGCAGCCTGTGGTCTACGAGCAGAGGGCCCAGGACGATGTCCTAGTGGCCGTGGCAGCACCCAGCGTTACTCGGGAGGCCCTCCAAAAGGCCAGCCTGTAAGTAGATCTTCTCTCTTTCAAAATTCAATCAGTATATAGATAATTGGGTGTATACTATGACTGCGTCCCCATAAGAATTTTCTATTGATCCATTAATGATTGTAAAGCGGAAGTTATGTAGACTTAATTATAAAAAAGGTGTAGAACCTTTCGAAGAAGTCACCCTTTGATGATCAATCAATTTATTGTTCTTTGTTAAAAGGCCTAATTGTTTTTGTTGAAAGCTTTAATCTATAACTTTATCTTACTTCAATGATCGTACAACTCAAGATTCTTGGAACCAATCTATCGATCTACCTCCTGAAGATCAATCAAATTATTGTTTTTAAGTTAAAAGGTTCATTAGAAGTCTATCATACTTTAATGATTGTCTTGATGATCTACACCTCACACTTCGAACCAATCTATGTCTACCTATCTTACTTTAATGATCGTAGGTTTCAAGACACTTCTATAATTGATCGAAGAATATGATCGATCAATATTTAGACTTCAAACAATCTTAATAACCCACCTGAAACCCACCTCCTATCTTATATTATTCATTGAAAAGTATGATCAGTCAAGTCTTTATCCCTTAACTTTTAATAAACCACTTTATGTGGCCAATACTGTGTTACTAGTTGTCCCATTTGGAAGCTATATCTTCCATAATCGATCCAAATGTTGATCAATAAAGTATTAATCCCTAAATACCTAGGATGCCATTCCGAACTATTTAGCTACATTTCTAATGATCAATCATTAAGTGATTAATGCTTTATTATTTTTGAGCCGCCTTTGAAGCTACCTAACTTAATAAACACTTAATTTCTTATAGGAAATTCAATGAGAACTGTGGACGCTCCCGGGCAGCCGCTGCTCTGCTGAACAAGCGACGTGGTCTGGACGCCTGCCGTGTGTCCTCCAGTGCCGATGGAGAGGTACAGATCGTGCCCGCCTCCGAGCTGGAAAAGCACAAGGACTCGCAGCTGGTGTGCCCCAGCTTGGAGCGACGACCGGTCACCGATTTCCTGGCCTGCAATGTGGACGTACAGCTGCCCCGGGCCATCTTCATCAGAAAGGACACCACCAGCGTGGAGCAGGAGACGGTGAAGCACCTGTTCTCCTTGATCTCGGACAAGTTCGGCGCCCACGGCAAGTTGGTGGATGTCTTTGCCCTGTTCGGAGAGTTCCAGGCGGGCAAGAAGAACGTCTACTTCCATGTGAGTGCTTCCCTTTCTATCCATATGCTTCGCAATCTGAAAATGTATCTCATTTCGCAGGACAAAGCCGTTCAGCTAGTCACGGAGATCAAGAACGAAATCCAGGACGAGCAGATCTACGCAGATCTCCAGTGCGATGCCAACAAGATCGCCAAGCAGTGAGCAGGGAGCACGAATACCCTCTCCACCATCTCATTCTGCATCAATAAATTTTAACCCGAATATTACTAGAAAAGTCAAATTGTTTATGTTACCATAGCGAAATTGGGGTTTAGCTGCTCGGATTATGAAGTGACCATAAAAAGCTAAAGGATCGGGGTCACCAAGAACTATGAGCAGTATATCAGCGCTTGGCTAAATAATATTTTGAAAATTAAGCTTCCATAGCTAAAGAGTATCGGTATCACCCAAATATTCTTTTGATACATATTCCGTTTCTTAATTCGGTGTCATTCCTAGCCACTACCTTTAAAAACATATTAATATTCTTCCAAGTACATTTACTTTGAGCACCCCTAATGAATTATTCACAACTGTTGGTTTCTTTCAATTACAGCAAGTTTATTGTTTTAATTAAAAAAAAAGACACATTATATGTACGGAACCAGCTAATGTATAATGTATAATGTATATATCATATATGGTATATAGTTTCACATATCTGTGCTCGGGTAAAATCGCCAGGAAAAATCGTATGTTTCACAATTGCTTCGACCACGGTGTGGATTTCGGGATGGTTTTGGGTTTGGGCATGGGTTTAAAGGTTGAAACGCCTCTTGGAACATCGGGTAAGTTTGAGAAGAAAATTCGTTGACCCAAACATTCCGGCTGGGGGGGGGGTGGCTTGCTTCCTAGTCTTCGGAGGCGTCGCGCAGCGGCTGCTCTGTGGAAGACTCGGCACCACTGGGTGTCTCCTCCTCCTCGGAGTAGTCCTCGTCATGGGTGTGGGTCACCACGGTGGGCGTCGAGGGACGAGTGTGTACAATGGAGCTCTGTAAGAAAGAAGGCCCCGTTTTAGCATCGGTTATGTATAATGGATGTTAATGAGTAAATGCTTACGGCCCGATGCAAGTCCTTGGTGTCCTTGGCCTGCTCGGTGCCAGCCACAATGCGAGCCGGCTCATCCGGCGATGCTGCCACCGAGGAGGCTCCCGTGATGGGGACAACTGGGGCCAGCGGCGGAGGCGGCTGGTGGGCCTGATCGTGGGCCACGGTGGACTCGTGCGGCAGGAGCATGGCCGGAGCCCGGAACATGTACGAGAAGGGGTAGTAGATGAGGTTGAGCAGGGTGGCCGCGTAGACGTCGGCATATCGCACCACCTGGCTGGAGAAGAAGGTCTGCCGCGAGCCGGAGCGGAAGAGTGAGCCCATCATGCCGTAGGACATGTCCATCTTGTGGGTCACGTCCCTGATGCAGGTGCGCAACTGCGAAATGTCCGGCTTGACCTTGGCACTCGAGTCGAGATCCCGATAGAGGTCGCCCAGCTTGATGTCCAGGTTCTGGAGCTCCGCAAACAGCTGGCACTCATCCGTCCACACATGCAGCTCCCTGACCAACTCGGGCACAATGAGGAAGGTGCGCCACCCGCGGATCTTCTTCGACTTGAGAATGTCACCAAAGATGTGGTCGCCCACGTACAGCACATCCTTGCCCTTGGCATTGATGAACTTGGTGAAGAGCTCGCAGGAGCCGCCCGAGTACACCTGACCCGGCTGCAGGGGTCCAATGTGGGTGCCGATCTTCAGGCCCCCGGTCTTCGTGTCCACCTGCCGCAGGACGGTGCCCTCGTCGAAGAAGAGCGGCTTGCGGGCATCCACCACGATCACATCGAAGTAGCTCTTCCAGTCGCGGTGCGGCTCCTCGGGAGTGGCGCCATGGGGAAAGTCGAACAGGTAGGTCATGATCTCGTTGGTGTACGTGTAGTCGCTGTTGGTCAGCATGAAGAGTTTGGCGCCCGATTCGCGGAGGCGCGATAGAACCGTGGGCAAACGCTCGTCCTTCTTCACATAGTGGGCCATGTTCTAGTGGATGGAATATGAGAGGTTAGGTTCATCTATTGGAGGAGGTAATCTTCAAGGAGCACTCACCTGCGTGGTGCGACGCTTGAGGTCGCCATCGGAATGCACCCAGTCGACGGCACGTCGCACGTCCTGGAAAATCGACTTGTAGGTGAAAAGGAAATCGCCAGCTTTGATGCCGCGCTCAACGCTGTCGGGGGAAAGAAAAAGAAAGTAGAGGAGAAAGTAGAGAAGGGGAAACACAGAGGCGGTGGTTGGAGAACAGGAGACTCAGATAAAGGAGCCAATCGGCCGAGTGTCTTTCTATATGGGATATACTACGTCCTGTGAGGGGTTACCAGTTTGTAAATGTTATGTTAACTGTTCTATACAATGCACATAAACTAAAACAATTTTAGTATATTTTGTATGGCCTAAACAGATAAAACGAAAGATTGTAACCATATTATCACTGTGGACGGTTGATACTGTGTTGATACATCGATGTTTTTTAATGTTACATCAATGTTTGCCTGTTAAAACATCAGAAAAACGATGTTATCTGCACATCTATTCACGATATATTAAGGTGAAAGTTTAAAGTATAAAATTTGGGATATTAGAGCTTGGGAAACCGGTGGAGACAAGTACACTTTTTTGAAATTTTCTTTATACAAAAATCGGCGTTGATCGGACTGAATTTTTTCTTATCATCATCATTTGTTAATGAGAATGCAAATCATTTAGAGAGTTTAATTATTTAGTCAATCGCTTAATCAATTTTTCTTTCAAAAGTTGATATCAGAGCATGTGTATGTTGAACGTGCAATCGTAAGTAAGCAACGATTAATTATATAACTTAAAACCACTATGAATTTCTAAATCGTCTTGGTATTCAGCTAAAATTATAACATGATATAAGGAGGTATTTCCCTAAAAGTACAACAGTTTAGGTTTCAGGCGGACTACAAACTTTTATAAGAGATCCAAAGAGCCAAAGAGACAGTCCAATATGTGAGCCAAACTTACCGCACAAATTCGCTGCTGTTGGTGAAGAAGTCAACGAGACAGGCCAGAAGATAGGTCTCCGGTAGGTTGAAGAGTGTGTTGAGGACATAAACACGCGACTCGTCCAGCTTCAAGAACTTGTTGGGATACAACTCGTACACCTGGTGACTGCAGCAAAAGGAATTCAATGAGGTTCTCCCATTTTACGTTAAAGACATCTCCACTTACTGCTTGATGAACTCAAAGCCGTGAACGCAGACCAGGATATTGCCGTAGGCATCCACTTTCAGTAGATTTCCGTAGAGCGTGTCGAACCATAGGCCGCGAACGGGGAACGTGGGATCGTATTCGAACTGCAGGATCTCCTTGGGATAGCCCATGGAAACCAAGCGCTCCTTGACCAGGTTGAAGCCCAGTTGCTCGTACTGCGGCGACTTGTACTCTGTTTTGAAAAGATATTTATCAGTGGTAACTAGTTAGCTGTGGGGGAAAATTTGGAGCTACCAACCTGCCAAGGTGTAGTCCATATCGAAGCCATAGTACTTGATGTTCTCCAAATGCAACGATCTGTTCACAAACACTCTGCAAAGAAGGGAAAACAATTATTGTGTTAAACTGCATTATAGTGTTGTATTGCATACCCTTGGGCTTTAAAATAAAATTCTTTACTACACTATGTGTGCATTCAAACATAGATTTCTTTATACACAATTTAATTGTGGCAATTATCCCGATATCTCTTAAATTAGACTGTCAGTTCAGTTTTAAGAGGCAAGGATACACATCTTCTTTAAAGCATTATATTAATATTTAGAAGGCTTTCGTTAGTAAAGTTCACTCAGCAATTCTATTACACATTCTCCATCGATACGACATGCACTATTTAATGTATTACAATAATCTAGAATGTTGATTTGACGTCTATCGATTTTGCTGATCGTTCGATCGGTAAGGGATGTCAATGGGTTATCAATTTGGCATGGAATCACGAGTGAAATGGCGTGAGAAACGAGCCCTGAGTGGGAAAATGCGGCATGGAAATGGCGTGAAAAGCGCCTGACATTCAATTTTCAACTTTGTCGTTGCTCTTTGATGGTGGGCCCCCGGCCATTTCCATTTTCCTAGAGCCAGAGGCGGTACTCGGACTCAATTCGCCGCGGCTTCGACTGCAACGGCGGCTGCGGTCAGCAATTAGTGTAGAAAAGTTGTTGTGGGCGGTCCGGCGGACACGCCCCTTTCGGCTTTCCACGGACTTTGTATGGTATGTGTGGGCCACGCCTCTTTGTGGGAAAACTCATTAGCGGGATGAGCGTGGACAAAATGTTTTGAGATACCCTAGACTTTGGCGTTCACTTTTTTTGTAGGGGAAGGGTTAGTTGATGATTTCGATTTATCATGGTTGGGAAATTATGCCCTTTATGCTTTCATGTGCTTAAAGAGCTCGCCCCCTTCCTGTTTTTCATATTTTGAATACTTTATAATGTCTGCCGAATCAATAACTCGATTAATCATGGCCAGGGAGATTATGCCAACACCCTCGAAAAAGAGCATTTCAGTTTCGGGTTTTTATTGTCTAACAGACCCAGACTCGTATTTTTTGGATTTCGGGGACGGTTTTTTATGTACGCTGGGTGTCCATGCTGTGCGTTTATTTATTCTGCTGTCCCTTTTGGCAATTCTGGTCCACTTGAACATTTGCCAAATAAGCGAAAAAGTTGCATCCTCTTTGGGGCTCCTTGCCCTCCAGCTGCCTCTCCCGGCCAATCTTCCCTTTTGGCCAACTTTGTTGGCCGATCTTATTCGTGGTTGTTGCCACGACCCTTTTGTTGCTTTTGTCAACCCAAATTCGAACGGAATGCATAAATCTGAGACAAAACACACGCCACAAAAGGGCACAGAATCTTGCTGCAATAATTAATTTTTACGTTTTCCACTTTCCAGCTGAAGCAGCTTTGCCAATTTTCCAAACACAAAAATGTTGCTGACTTTTAATCGATTGGGGCTTAAGGATGAAAGCCCATAATCGTAGTGTATACATACTTTTAATAGGTGTCACTGTTTTAGTTTGACAGTTCAAAGGAAATAACGTTGTTTCTTGTCCATACACAAAAAACTTTCAGGTAAAATTGCCCAATATAATAGTTTAATGGCTCCAATCGATCGAATTGTCAATCTAAACATCGAAATAGTTAATCTCCCAACAAGAAAATACAAAGAACTGCCATTTTATGGTAGTTTTTCTATTAAATGGTAACCAATGGTAACGAAACTATACGTATTGGTACACACTACCCATAATATTTTATGTGTGCAAAATCTATTTCTCGCGCGTTGCACTAAATTGGTATTATTCAAAATTAAATTCGCTTTAAGTATTTCAAGCAATTAATTCGAGGTCAAAAGGTACAGATTCGACAAAAGATGCACCACATAATTTTGCCAAAAATCAGAGATGTGACTAATCGGATTAATTAGAGATCGTCGGGTTTAAAAATAGCCTAATAAATGCATAAATGTGAATTCACTAATATGGGTTAATCCGCTTGTGTGGGTTAATTGTCACTGCCAGCGGATTGCGCGTCAATTAATGCGGCCGATTCCGCGGATCTAAAAATACGCTCTAAGTCCCTGGGAACTGAACAGTTTCATAGATTGGGTGCCCAGATTATTGATTGCGATGACAGAGATATGGCGCGGCTGCCATTAGCCCGTGTTTGCCTTTGGTTATACGCTGCGTATGAGCAATGTTTGTGAGAAAACTCGCAAGTTCCCCGTGTTTTCTCAGGGTGGAGGGTGTTTGCCTTTCATTTGCATTGATAACAAGCCGCGGAACTCTGCTTTTGGGAATTCATAGCTCTCAATTCCATTGGCTGAATGCTCAAGTGCGTCAACGAACCGATTGGCAGTGTTTTGTTTACAAGCGACGCGATCAACATTTTCCAACGACAAAAGGTCATCGGTACACATTAGCATCTTTCATGTATATAGTACATATATGTACACACCACATTGCACATTAAATACGTGTTATTCTGTTTTTAGCTGATTATATTTTCCATAATCGGTCCATTGACACTGAATCAGAGCACTTTATTTGTCCATTTGTAAATAGACTTATGCTGCCAATTTGTAAAAAACTGTTTGTTGAAGCATTTGTTTATCTCCTTGGGCTATTTCAATTGTATTATTAATTAAATTGAATAATTACATAAGAATGAATGACTTACGATAAAAGTGGCAGTGATATTATCATCCCTTTTTAAATGGGAAATTTTGCAATGAGTATTGGCTAAGATTGTGTGGGTTTCAAAAGACTGAAATATACCTTTTTCCGCACTAAGATATAATAGTTAAGGGGTTATTCTGTCAATAACTTCATCCAGAAAGCTTGGAAATCCAAAGACCCTAAGGGGTATTGTGTTTATTGTACAACTCTAATTTATTTTATTAAACTAAGTACGTGTCTAACATAAACATACATGTCAAAAGTTTTACAGTACTTGATAGCTGCAAACTTAGAGAAAATATGATGTTCAACCTATCCAAAGCTGACGTTATGAATTTGATTTAGCAAAATTGCGTTTGGTTTAAATTGTTTTAAAAAACCTTGTACTTTTTTATAAAACATTAAAGCAAAACACAAAAGTACTTATCTCTTGCAGTGTAAAACTTATTTTTTATCAACTTCTGTATATTTTACCTCTCTCCTACTCTCTGTTTTGTTTTGACTTATCAAATGTATAACTTTTGGAAGAAGATTATTATTTTTTTAATAGAAACAAAAAGTTTGCATAGCCTATGGCCTTATGACACTGGCTTTAATTTCGAAAAAATATTCATAGGTCACGATTATTTTTCATTTATATATTGACCTTCAAAATATATCTAGTTCAAAAAGCTACCTTTGACTATTGTTCGATTTTTGACCAATTGACTGGATTTCTTTTTTAAAGTCATGGCAACCTAAACGTGATTTAATGTATACTGAATTTTTCGTAAGCTGTTGAATTGCTGAATTTTTGGAAATTCAAGACAAAGTATCAGCAAAAGAGGGAACGAATTGTCAAATAGTTGTGATTAGTTATTGGCATTTTCGGAAACAAAAACAGGTAAAGTTTTCCATTTCATTGTTAGTTACTGTTCAATATTTCTAAGGAACTTCAAATATATATTTGAATTTGATTTTAAGTTAATAATGTGATACGTCGCTGATGATATTATAAAAATGTTAAGGAGTTGCCATGGAATTTTAATATAATGAGATGACAACTCTGGTTTTTGAACGATTCAACAGCCTCGAAAATGTTGAAAGGCTGAAATTTCTGAAGCTTTTGAACAGCTGACAAGAATAACAGCCTAGAAATAAATTCGTAACATTATGTTTTCTAGCTTGGCATGACTTTAAAAAAAATACACTCATTTAGCCAACAAATTAAGCAAGTGTCATAAGGGCTTAGTCTCTCCACCATTGGTTGATTCGATTGTCCACTGCGATGTAACTTCCAGTACGACTTACGCTTGTTGCGGCTGCTGCAGTGGCCACCAGAAGGCCGCCTTCGTTGTGGCTGCAGTTGCTCCGTCTCCTGGCGGGATCTCCATGTCCGTGACAGCTGTCCGGGACATGCAAGTGCCACTGCCACTGCCACTGCCACCAACAGCCGGGGAATCCCCCGTTCGGGAGCCGCAAGTGGCATTCAAAGTTCTTGAACAGTCGCCGTTGGGCTGGCAGTTGTTGTTGTGGCTCAAGTTGTTATTATTATGCATTGTTAACTTGTTTACGTTTCCGGACAGTGAAATGAAAATGGGTGAAGTGCTAAGAGCGCTTGTCGGTGGAAATTGCTTTGCTCAAGTGCGAATTTCCTTTTTATTTTGCTCCCTTCGTTGACTGTCGAAAATGGGAATTTATGGGCGAATGCTTATCGCTGGCAGTAGTTCCCTCACTTATGTGTTTTCCCCTCGAACGGATTGGCCCTTCCAACTGGTCTGCTGCCCGTCAAGGATTGTCAAGTGGAGTTGTCCATGTCCTTGCAATACCAAGAAGGTTTATTGTGCTGCTGCTGCTGCTGCTGCTGCTGCTACTGTTGATTAGATTCAGCTGCTGCATCCCAGGGAGCACATAATGGCCATAACTCAACGCCCCCTCAATTGGAACAGCGCCGAATTGCACTCGCTTGTAAAATCAAAATCAAAATCAAAATTCATATCATGCCAATGATAGAGTTTATCAATTTGGCTGTTCTCCCCCGCATCGAATGACCACTCGGTCACAATCCCCTTACTTTTGGACACGTGCTGGCCGGTGGGCAACGTTGCGTATGCGTCATGGTACGTAATTCCCAGGGTAAAGCTGCTGCAGTTCTATTTTAGAACACTATCAGCAAACACCCGCCCACCATCCGCATCCCCATCTCCATCCCCATTCCCATTATCATCATTATGGTTCTCCTAACTGAAGCTTGCAACTGAGCCGTTTCATCTGGAGCTGCTGACGTACTGCAGCTGCCACGTGCCACTGCCCTTTGGATCCACAATAGTTGAGCCAGGGGGATAATAGCTAGGGAGAGGGGGGGTCCAGGTGACAAACGACAACAATTGGCTGCCAATCAGAAGGTGGGTTGGGTTAGCAATCGGCCAAACAGGCCATCAATAATGATAAACTTATCATTACAACTTTCGCAAAGGCACTGATTAGACACTCAACGACTTCTGACAATTAAAAATCGAGTAGTTTTTATCAAGCAAGCACTTTTGAAATGTACTAATTACTAATGTACTTATTTTAAGTAAATATACAAGAATGGAATAGTTTTGGCATTAGAGGCCTAGATTTCTAAGTTAACATTCTGTTTGTGGCAGAAAATCTTTAATTGTCTGTTGCCTGGAAACCCCAGGCTATTTATCAATATCAAAAGCCATAATCAACAAGCCTTGATTGTTGTGGTTAAGCTGTTTCTATCCCTGGGCTCTCAATTGATGTGTGAGAGCTCTTTAAATTCAATTATAACCGTATCGACAATTCCTGCACCGAAAGAAATAGTCACGGAAAAGTAACTGTTGTTAGAATATTTCTACACTATTGAGTATCGATAAGATGAGTATAAAATAACGACTTTCCAAAGTATTAGATTGCAAATAATTGGTTTAAAATATAAATATAAATGAAATTGTAAATTAGACCTTATATTTTTTAATCTTGAACCTTGAATCTATACTCTAATTTCATTATTAAATATCTACCTTCTTTTATTTTCTGGTGTACCACAAGGCCAAAGATAATCCCCCTACTTCCCTGTCTCTCTTGATAAGCCCAGAACAAACTCAACTCGGCCACAAGGTCGTGTCAGAATCTTATAAGAGTCCTTTGGTGTTTCGGCTCCAATTAAAATCAAAATGGCAAACAAAAACAGCTGAGGTGTGGCCGGGGTTTAGGAGATGCTGGGGATGGGATGGGATGGCATGGACCTCGCTGAACACCAGTATCCAAGTATCCCAGTTTCCCATCATCAAAGCTCCCGACCAACGAACAGCGGTCACCTATGCGGTCCAGGGCGGCGCAATTGGGCGATAATTGACTTAATAAGCATAACCACAAAACCAAATAGCAGTGCCCAGCACGCACATATATGTACATTTGTGGACACAAGAGCTGCCCATGTGTTGTTTTTACACTGGACAGCCGGAAGTGGGAATCGGAAGACTTTGTGGCTGGAGAGGCCAGCAAGAACACCTCTTGGGATGCACAATTAATTGGATATAATGAGCATTGTGATGCAATTCAGTATCAATTCTGTCTAGATTCTGCCTCCAACTTGATTTTTGCTCTCTTTTTCTCTTTTAGAGAGTTTCGAATATTGCTGTCTCGCTCTTGCCTAGAGTAATTTAAGGCGCTGTCTCTCTCTCTCTTTTGAATTGAGATCATATTCAATGATACTTTTTGAATTTACCATGCGAATAATCCTTCTATGTTCTTCTTTCTGTGAGAGAAGGAACTAATTGTACTTCCCATCCGAAATACTATTTAGATCTGGTGCTCTAATAAAGCTTTATCAACCCAGAGTATCCATCAATAAGAACATTTTTTGGTACTTAGATAAGACGTTCTTTTGTCATTCCCTGTATACCCAATATATTTGTAGTTTCAAAAATGTTTTTAGTGCTGGCCC